>NC_058371.1:107384396-108584396 GCF_018350175.1 Felis catus
TGCTCAAATCGAGTCCTACCACTCATGACTGGTCCGTTTACTTCATTTATTTTAACGCCAGCTTCATTATGAAAGTGGAGAGACTATGATGATGAGCACATGGAGGTAACAGTTCTTTTAAACTCTGAAGCTATCTTTAGAGACTGAAGTTATAAAAAAAATTTAAAAATAGCAGAAGACATGACAAATGTCCAGGACTAGAAAGAATAAGACACTAAAAATCAGATAGCTGAGAAGGCCGTAAAACGTTGCCAACACCACCAAACCCCTCCTAGAATAAGTTCTAGGCAGAAAACTAGTCAAGGGGATGTTGTATTTGAGCAGAGGACTCAAGGGTGAGAAGGAGCCAGCCACAGAAAAAGGAGAAAGGACATTTCTGAAATAAAGAAAGCAGGCAGTGTGAAGGCTCTGGAGTGGGGAAAAAAAAATCTTATCTTATTCCCACTTCAGAAGGAAGCCCATGACTCAAACTTCCTGAACAGGGAGGTTGGGAGGAGATGAGGTGGCTTTGTAACATGAAACCACTGGAACAGTAAACAGTAAGCAGGGGAAATATTTGAAGACTTAAAGACAGGACACCTCACACACACACACACACACACACACACACACACACAAATGGTAACAATGTGAGGTGATGACTATATTAATTATCTTAGCTGTGGTAATTATTTCACAATGCATACATGTATTAAAACATTGAATTGCATACTTAAATAATGTACAAGTTTTCTCAATTATACCTCAATAAAGTTAGAAACAGTTTTAAAAATATTAGCCTCAGCATCCTCTATTATCTCTTAACTGTTTTTTATTATTTGTTTATTAAACAAACATTTACTGAGCTCTTGCACAACACATAACGTACTGTGGTAGGCCATGGCAATACAACTGTGAATGAGGTATGCCTGCAGCCCCGTAAGAAATATAGAGGCTGTTAGAGAAGGTAAATAAGCAAACAGGATATTTGAATACAGGTGTAAACAGAGGGTCAACTAAGCATAGAGCTAAGGACACTTTTGAACCCTGCTTTTTAGTTTCACCCTTGTTTCAAATGTCGTTCCAGAAGTCCATATGTATCTTTACTATTAAGGAATGAAAAGAACCAAAACTAGGTAACTCATGTGAAGATAGATGCTAGGGGAAAAAACAAACTGAGCCAATGTTGGACTAATCCTTTTATCATTTTTCAAAATGATACTGCTACTGTCGCTGGTATAAAAAATGTATAATTAGGCCAGTATAATTACAGTATAAAAGTAGTGTAATTAAGGAACAAAAGGTAATATTTGACTATGCAGAGAAGAATATGTAAGGAAAGAAAGCAGATGATAAATTTGGAATTAAGATCTAAGGTTTCTGAAATACAATGTGTCTGTTTTGATATTTAATGAGAGGTTCAATTGGAATAATATTAGGTAGGAAACATCATACCTATTATTGAAAGTTAAATCTAAACTAGTCAAATTCGTTAGATTATTTAGAGAGAATTAACGTATGATATGTCATAATATTCCCACACTCAATGTGTATTTCATAAACTGTGTGCAGAGATAAATGTTTTAAAAATTTATTTTTTAGTGTTTATTTTTGAAAGAGACAGAGAGACAGAACACGAGCAGGGGGAGAGCAGAGAGAGAGGGAGACACAGAATCTGAAGCAGACTTCAGGCTTCAAGCTGTCATCACAGAGGCCAATATGGGGCTTGAACTCACAAACCGTGAGATCATGACCTGAGCCGAAGTCAGACCCTCAACCGAATGAGCCACCCAGGTGCCCCCAAAAGAGATAACTATTAAAGTATTTTTCTTAAACTGTTGCATAATATAAAACTGTTATGAATTGAAAGTAGCTACAAGCTGCTTCCATGTGCAGAATTAGCTCTCTATTCAGTCAGCTACTCTCAGTGAGCATTGCTTATATCTGTATGATGCAAATCCTTATGAAATAGGTAGATTAGCTTCAATGAGAGTGTTATGTTATATAGTAATTTTCTTCTCTAAGAAGATGAATTTAAGTTTCTTTTTTTAATTGGAAAGGTTAAATTTATGCATCATGCATATGTAGCATATATGTAAATATAATATCTTGCAACATCATATATTAACATCTTTATAAATTTAACTGACTAAAATAATTCCTAAATTTTAACAGAACAGATTATAAAGGAGATTTGGTACAAAGACTCAGTGGTTAATAGGAATGGATTCTTTGAGCTGCATAATAAAATTTATATTAAATTTTGATTACTTATTAAGAATAAACAGAATTCAGGCAACTAAAATTATACAATATACCCAGAAACTCTGAAAATCTACACATGATGGGCAAGATTTTAGGATAAAAATCTAAGCTCTATTTAAATTAAAATTGGAAGATTTACATTTGGGAGTCATAGGGATGGTAGTTAAAAGCATAAAATGGGATAAGGTCACAACAACAAATTGAGATCACTTTCTCAGGTCTTAGACTATGGATTAGTTCTTTTCTTTCATATAAACATCTATCAAGATGTTTAACAATGGCTTTTAAGCAAATACTAAAATGTTTTACTTTGTTGCCTGGCCATTTTCCATAATATTTTGTACCTCTTGAGATAGCATTTTCCTGCACTTTATTTTCAAGGATGTTTCTATAGGAAACACGCTTGCAATGTATAGATAGGATGCACCTTCAGGGAAAATAATTTTTTCCTGACCAGGAAAATAAAGATAATGTCTCCTTATAGGGCAAAGTTCAGACAGCTTTGCTGGCAACCTTATAAGATTGGAAGTTTTCTGTGCATACAATTAAACTCAGCTGAAACACAAACTTACTGTGTGGAGAGAATTCAGTAGGTTCATCCAGTGTTACTTCTTGTGGGACTTAGACTGCAGAGGAAATCCATGTGAACTTAAAGATCATGCTGCTTGCTGTACAATGAATGAGTAATAATTATTTTACCTCTGACCCAGGAGCTTCATGTCTTCTGCCAACATCTATGAAACTGTTGCAAGCCAACTTGTTAGTTTCCAAATACTTACACCCATCACAGTTCTTGATATACATGATACTTTGTTCTCTGGAAGCTTAATAATTAACTTTCTCTGAGGTGAAAATAAACAAAACTCTTATCCACATACCTCAGGATACTCTCCTCAACTATGCTACTCCAAACACAAAACACCACACCTACACACCACCCCCCAGGAAATTTAAACACATCTAGACATTAAGTTATTTGCTTGGCAAGAGGCAAAAATACACATATAATTTTCTACTATAGAATATGTATTTATACACTAGCATTATGGAACATTCATATCATTTTTGAATCATTTAATATAAGATTGCTTAATTATGCATGATGTTTATCTTTATGTCATATAGCTTTTAGTTTTAAAATTCTTATGATGCTTTTCACTGAAAAGTCATATTGATAATCTCTTTTAATCATGCCATTGTACACCCATCCTCAGGGCTGTGTGTAGCAGTTGTCATATCATTTTCCATATTCTATAATATGTCCGAAAGAACCTTAGTTGCGGAAATTAGAATGATAAAGTTACAGCATGTAGAACAAGGTCTTTCTTATCAAATACTCTCACATTATAGTTGTTATGAGAAATCACTGGAGAGTTTCAACAAGGGATTGACATACTCTGAATTCAATATTAAAAGAAACTTTTGTCCCTCTTTGTGAGATAAACTATAGAAAACAAGAGTACAAAAACAAGGACTAAAATACCCGTGAACTTATTTAGGTTAAAGATTTAGAAGTAGGGTATTAAAGTTGAAGGTAATTTGAAATAAATGGATGTAGGGTGTATTTTGGAGGTGGAATCAATAGGATGTATGGACTAGATACTGAATGCGAAAGAAAGAGTCAAAAGTTTAATATTTTGGTCTGAGAAACTGAGTGCTGTTTACAAGTCTAAAGCAGACTGGGAAACAGCAATTGAGGTGACAGAATAAATTATTTAGTTTTTGACATATTTTGATATGTACATATTACCCAAAAGTGGTTAGGTAAGTGTTTCTAAGAATATAAGGTACAGAACACAGATCTGACAATAAAATATTCATTTGGAATAGAACATGTAATTTAAATGGAACTAATTGACATTTATCAAGAGATGATTCTGTGCATACCAAGATTAAGATGCCCACATGTTAACTCATTCTCAGAATTCTCCTATTTTCATAATGCCACAAAAACTTCTATTTACAATGGCTCATTGTAATGAGCCATTACCTTAAGCATTTAATTGCCTTAAATTTAAGAAAAGCTATAAAGTTCATTAACATAGAAAAATAGCTTTAATTTTGAGATTGCCCTCAAGAAGAAATAAATAATAGATGATCTGCAAACTATCTATTCCTTCTTGTTTTCCTTAGACGCTTCCTTTCCCATTATTCACTATGTCATCAATGCAGGGTTGGCTTAGATTGTGTATGTGTGTGTGTGTGTGTGTGTGTGTGTGTGTGTGTGTGTGTGTGTGTTTCTCCTCTACACAGTAGTTTTCTATGCATCCATCCACTCTTTCCATTATTACCAGACATATAGCTTTTCACCTAGAGTAATGTAGAATTTGCAGTGTGTGGTCACTTCATATTTTCTGTCTTTCTCCTTAATCTACTCTAAAATGAGCATCAAATTTAAATTCTTAAAACATAGGGGCACCTGGATGGCTCACTTGGTTAAGCATCCAACTCTTAATTTTTGCTCAGGTCATGATCTCACAGTTTGTGAGCGCAAGCCCTGCATAGGGCTCTGTACTGGCAGCGCACAGCCTGTTTGGGATTCTCTCTCCTCCCCTGCCTCTCAAAATAAATAAACATTAAAAAAATAAATTATTAAAAGATATTTCTTTTGAATTGAAATTATAACAAAAGCAAACAAAAGCCTCAAAATTACCCCTCATTCCCTCTGCAATTAAATACATTTCTCTTACTCTGATAATTGCTGTTCCTTCACAAATTCTTATTCTGCATTATTTGCTACGAATGCCTTGTTGGATATCCAAAATGGATATTGAAATCATATTATTTGATTTGCAATAATAGTATCAAAAATGGCTAATATTTTTAAGAGCTTTCTATGTACCAGACATCATCTAATAATTTTCCATGATTATAAAGCTAAATTATGGTAACATTAATGTTCTACATTAATGTTCTGTAGTTAGTAAAGGACAGTACTGAGATTTGAATCACTTTTTTCCATTACCAAATCCTACCTTATTTCGTAGTTTTTCATTTATATATTATTAATATTTTGTTATTTTTAATATTTATTTATAGAGATTAATGTGTCCGCACCTACTCCCCCATCACATTGTTAGTTAAGGTAAGAAGGAACTGTCTGCCTGTCTTCAAATCCCACACTGTCAGTATTTGAATATTTATTAAATTGATTAGACTAACACAACTGTGTAAATATATGGAGTACAGGTGAGATAAAACCTCATGTGTAAACGTTTGCATTAATACTAATTGTCATTGTGTTAATTAAACACAACTTTGTAATGCAAAAAAAAATATTTCTAAGTGTCACAAATTATCTTGGTTTTATTCTTCACATGAATAACTCCTCAAGATCTGAATTTCCCAAAAGCATTTATTTATAATACAACAGATATTAACTAATCTTCTACAATAATTGTGAAAATATGAGCGTGTCAATAAATGTGATAGCTTATTGAACTATTATAATGAGCAAACTGAAATCTGTTCAATCAATTTTTAAATCCCATTAGGCTTTAACTAAACTGACACTTTTGTTGAGAATTATGAGGAATGCTTTCACTTATTTACACTAGTCATTTTTGAGAAAAGTATGAAAATCAGTTATTCCCAATGGAACTACAAATACCATAGTGTACAATTCTGAATCAAAGACTATCAGACCAATTATCAATATATTTTCTCATATGTTTTAAATTGAATATATTATGTAAAAAACTCAGGCAGTGATGAGGTCATAATACTGTGACTAATATCAGAGAGGATTTCAAGTAAGAATTAACCCAGATTTGTGGGGTATCCTTTCTCATTATCCTTTCAAATGCTGTGGGAATTTGAGTATAAAGGATTCCAACTTGAAGACACCACAAGAAAGCCTTAGGGCTACCATCAGTTACAAAAGACCCCGATTTTTCAGATTTTCTCCTCAAATGTATCCTGTAACAAAAATGCCATCTCTGGAATGCAACATCAATGGCATGTTATATCTCAATTATCTTTTGGGAATTTGTTAGCATGTTACACAGGATGGAAAATTTTATGGTAAATAAAGCTTTTTACTTTTCAATAAACTAATACTTAAGGCATTCTGACTACATAACACTTCTTTTCTTGCAGTGTATACAATAACATTCCATAGAATAGGGTTCTGTTGAATAAAATCTTGATGAAGCAGAGATAACAGGTTTTGCCCCAGGAACTATTCTCTACTTTAATATAATGTTGACAACAACTTTGGTATTTTATTTAGGTCCACAGCTCCCAGAATAAAAAACTATACTTCTACGTTTAAATTCCCCATGAGGGGCGCCTGGGTGGCGCAGTCGGTTAAGCGGCCGACTTCAGCCAGGTCACGATCTCGCGGTCCGTGAGTTCGAGCCCCGCGTCGGGCTCTGGGCTGATGGCTCAGAGCCTGGAGCCTGTTTCCGATTCTGTGTCTCCCTCTCTCTCTGCCCCTCCCCCGTTCATGCTCTGTCTCTCTCTGTCCCAAAAATAAATAAACGTTGAAAAAAAAATTTTTTTAAAAATAAATAAATTCCCCATGAATGTGGTTATATTCTATTTTTTTGCTGGAAAAAGTCTAACAAGTGGTTAAAATTGATATTAATTTTTTGAGTAGCTTATAATAAATGCATTAAACAATTACTAATTCAAAATGATGTTTTAAAAGACACAATAGCATACATAATTCTTTTGTTCATATGAGGCATTTTTGTAAGTTTAAGTTCATGCTTTTGTACCTAACATTATAGTTATTTATTATTATTATTACAAAACAATCAACACATTGGCAATGTTTATAATGGTTTATGAGAGTATGTTGCTGCATTTTAATGATAGAATACTACCTGCAGTTTTCTTTTTAACTTGAAATGTTTCTTTATGGCTCAATTTAAGAGAAATATTTGGAACTATTTCATTGAAGTAAAACTTTAACATATTTGATTAATTCAAAAATATTAATTTTACTTCTATTATCTGGCTTCATATTTTTTGTCTGATATATACTGACAGTTGTCCTTAAAATACAAATACTTTCATCTTTTTAAAAAAAAAAATTTCTTTGTTCTTTCTTTCTTTTTCTTAGCACTTAGTATGTTTTAGTACATCTTCATTCATCAGATAATAAATATTTCCAAAGATACATTTCTACATAATGAATAGACAATATAGTGGGAACAAAAAGACAATAAAAATTCTGCCTTTAAACTTGCATTCTATTTTTTTAAGTTTATTTACTTATTTTGAGAAAGAGAGACAGAGTGCATGCTCTCTGTTGGGGGTTGGGCGGGAGCAGAGAGAAGAGAGAGAATCCCAAGCAGTCTCCCCACTGTCAGCATAGAGCCTGTCCTGAGACTCAATCTTACACAATATCATGACCTGAGCCAAAATCAAGGGTTGGATACTTAAATGACTGAGCCACCTGGGTGTCCCTATACTTGAATTCTACAGATAATTATTGGGAAGGGTGATTGAGCCAAAAAGCAAACAATAGGCAAAATATCTGTCAAATTGTAGCCAGTGCTACAGGGAAAATAGAGGGATGTAAAAATATGAGGTGGGTGTGGGGGATATTGTGATTGAAAATAAAGGATTCAGGGAAAGCATCACTGGAAAAGTGGCTTTTGTGGAAATTTCTAAAATACCTGATGGAACAAGCACCTAAAGAAAGCATATTTTAAGAAAATTATCAGTAAGGGAGTCTATCTTAAAACTTCTCATCCTAATAAAAAAAATGTAACTATGTGAGGTGATGGATAGTCACTAAACTAATTATGGTGATCATTTCACAATATATGCACACATCAAGTCATGTTGTAGACCTAAAGATAATACAGTGTTATATGTCAATTATATCTCAATATAACTAGAGGAAGAAAAGAATTGAGGAGAGATTATAAAACAACAAAAGCAGAACTAGAAAGTGCTATTTTCACCTTTTTATTACTATTGTTCTTGTTGTTTTCAGCCACTGTTAGGTTGGGATCATTTCCTTCATTATGGTTGAGAGTAAGCCACCTGATGCTACTTTTAGTATTGGCTACTTTGAGTTTTTTCAAATGCATATTTATATCCATAGATATTTGGGGACCAAAATTAGTAACATGAGAAATCTTTATCCTTTGACATGGAAGGTGACAGTTTTAGAATATTTTAACTCATATCTCTTTTTTTTCATATCTGTTGTTATTTTGAAGCTGTAAATTCATTTACTGGGATTTTGGTAGAAAATTAATTGGATTTTCTTTCTAATAACAAAAGTACTATATATCCAATATGAAATATTCAGAAAATTTAAAAATTATAGAGAATGAAAGAGCAAGCTCTATAAAGCCTTTGACCAGAAAATAAACATGGTTCCTAGTTTTTTCCTACTCTTTTTCTGGTATTGTCTATAAATAAAATATAAAATATTAAATTTCATATTTTGTTAATACTATCTTTATATTTTATTACATGGTATCACCCAGTCTGACAATTATATGGTCTTTTATTCCCTTACAAATAAAAGATACAAGTATGATCAGCACCCAAATTAAGAAGAACATTACCATAACTCCAGACACTACACTCTTGTGTATCCCGACTTCCAGGCACTAATCTGCTAAAAATATAACCAATGGCCAATTTCTAATATCATAAATTAGATTTTCTCCCTTCTGAAATTTGCATAAACTGAATCATGTATTCTTGTTGGCTTTCATTCAACATTGTTTGTGAAATTCACCCAGGTTGCTGTAGATCCTTATAATATATTCATTTTCATTGCAATTTACCAAGTCTATCCTTGTCAGACTTTGTTGTTCTTCCCCATCCTGGGTTGTTTTTATTACATTACCGCTACTGGTGCATGACATAGTCATTACTATTGGGTAAATACCTGGAAGTCAGACAACAGAGTCTGAAAGTTGTAATGAAATGTGTGTTCATTATGTTATTTAAGAGTATTTAATTCTGTCATGAAAATAACTGAAACTAACATCTGAAACAAAAGTGAAACAAAACATAAGAAGTTGGGTGAATTGAAGTCTAGAAAAAACTAATTTGTGAATTGAGTCACACATAAAGTAAGAACTGAATTTCAGTGGTCTGCATAAAAAGGAATAATGAAAGAATCAATACTCACGAAGTATTTGAGGAATTTTGACACAGTAAACCAGGCACCTGAAGTACCAACTATTCGTGATACATTGAATATGCAAGAGATGCACAAACCAGTCAATATTCGTGAAGTTTTTAACCATCATGTGTCAATGACATCAACTATCCCCCATTTGTCCTCTTCCATATGAAACCCATAACTACTCATCTGGCTAACTGGTGAGGCTCACCTTCAGGCTAGTAGTTTTCAAGCCTCTTCAAAACAACTAGAATGTTTTGGCTCCAGGAACCTTCTGTTGCTGACTTACCTTGTTTAAACTGTAACTGTGGTTCTTGTATCCTCACCATTAGCAAAAAATTCTGATACCACAGAGGAAAACAGAGAATATATGTGCACTGCATAGAACAAGAATCAGTTAGTCTTGTCTTTTTTTTACTTTATTTATTTATTTATTTATTTATTTATTTATTTATTTGGGAGAGAGAGAGAGAGCACAAGTAAGTGAGCAGGTGAGGGGCAGAGACAGAGGGAGAGAGCAAGAATCCCAACCAGGCTCTATTCTGTCAGAGCCTGATGCAGGGTTTGAACTCACGAACTGTGAGATCATGACCTGAGCTGAAACCAAGAGTTGGTAGCTTAACCCACTGAGCCATCCAGAAGCTCCTTAATGCTTCTGGATGGAGCAGTTTTAATGCTTTATCTCTTCTCCCATGTCTTTCCCAGTTAGGTTTTATTCTCCATTGTTTAAAATATCAATGTTTCATTTGGAAAAAAAAACCATAACTTTATCATTTTTCCAGGCATTTATTGGGAGAGGGTAAGGCATAACCTCATTTGCAACAACATGGATAGACTATTTTGCTAAGTGAAATAAGTAAGACTGGGAAAGGTGAATGCCATATGATGTCCCTTTATGTGGAATCTTAAAAACAAAACAAATAAAAAGCAAATTAAAATAATTCCCTTATTTTTTTAAGGAATCAATGACTCTTGAGATTATACATGTTATGAAATACGAAATTAGCATGAGTAAAATTTACTCTATATTAAGCAAAACACTATCAATGACATACATTGTAAATGTATAACTGTGGCCAATTAAAATAATCATGGCTGTTACAATTTCACTGTTACCTCTTCTCTGTAGTATTTGATTCAATTCATGAACATAATGATCTGATACTGGACTAAATTACATTGAACAAATGAGCTATGCTCTAGAAACAAAGTTAGAGATAATATATTTTTATAATAAACAATGCATTTCCTATATTAAAAGATCTTATGTAAATTGCATATTTGATCTGGAATTCAACACTGGGAAATTTTCTTGAACTCTTGGTTGGTTAAATTTTGTCCAGAGGCAGGGTTGAAAGACCTACAGCTTCTCAGTCAATTAGCCTTAGAATGTTAGCATATCACTTCTATCAGTAAATCAGATTTTTGGTGTTCAAGTTCCAAAGGCCTTCCCCTAAGTAAAGCAATGGGAGTTGCCTTTGGAAATTTACCAGCCTTTGGCAAGCTTAGTTTTGAAAGATCATGCTCATCTAGGTATTGTACATTCTATGATGTGCATATTGTATGTATAAAATCAACAACCTTGACAATTAAGAAAGTAGCACTCATTCTTTTAAAATAACCTCTAAAGAAACTTTTTTTCTCTCTTTTAAAAAAATAATTACATTTATGAGAGATCTGGTTATAAATTTATGTAAAATTCAGATCTTTTTCCAAATGACTTGGAGATCATTTCTAATTAAAAGAACAGTTTTACAGAAGAGATTTAAAGCTATTTTTTCACTTATATATAGTCCTTGAGACATTGTTTTAAGTGTTTATTTTTTGAGAGAGAGAGAGCACATGTGCTCAAGTTGGGGAGGAGCAGAGGGGACAGAGGATCTGAAGCAGGCTCTGCACTGACAGCAGAGAACCCACTGCAGGGTTTGGTCCCATGAACTGTGAGATCATGAACTGAGCCAAAGTCGGACACTTAACTGGCTGAGCCACCCAGGCACCCCAGTCCTTGAAACACTTTAAATTTATTTGTATAGTGAGGTTAAGATGTAAATTAAACATTTTATGTAAATTTAATTTACATAAATTTGTTAATTTAAAAAATATATAAATGACTATAGTGTGTAGGCCATCTCTATTCTGCTCTGCTTTCTTCTTGCCTTGGTAATCTTCTAGTTCAGTTAAGGTCTGGAAAATGCCCTTACCCCAGATTTTTTTCTTTTAATCTATATCATCAACATATAGTACCAGTATTCAACCAATTTCCTTGGCTAAAATTTAGGAGTCTAGTTAGTCAATATATTTAACTTCTTTCCCCAGTGCTTTCATGGTGCTATTTGTATAATGCCACTGATCACTATTTGTTTTCATATCTGACTTCCTAGCTAGACTTTTTAACATCAGAAAACAAGTTATCCATTTTGTTATCCAACATTTATAGACTCTCACTAGATTGTGAAATTCCTCCAAACCAATATGGTATCATGGGGTATATGCTGGATGAAAGCATTCATTAATTAAATGTTGATTTAATTAATGTTGATCAGTTGATTGATTGATTGCTAAATAAATAAGATTAGGAAGGGAATATATCAAGGGTAAAGTAAGTTTAGGATCTTGATGATAGAAAGGAACAGACATATTTTAAAGGCCATGAAGATATAGTCTTAATTATAGAAAGTACATTGTAAATGAGAATGGACACACAAATTCAGATACTATGTGAAATTTAACATGGCAGAGAATTTTAAACCATTGCAAATAAGCTTAATTTACTAAACCTTACTGGGTGCAAAAGGTAATATATTCCATGAGTTTGCCTAAACAATTTTAAGACAACACATCATCCAAATTAGTTAAGAATAACACATAGCCAGCTGTAAAACAAGCAATAATCTCTGCAATGCATGGTGGAAAACAGCAGGTAACCTATCAGGGTCAAATGGGGATCGAAGGCAACAGATGTGTCTTCTATAGAACAGGATTTTGATACAGGGTTATTTGTTTAAAGGTTACTTAAGGCCATTAACTGTCTCCAGAATTCCAGTAAAAGGCAATAATTGAATATAGTATACAAACAATTTGCTTTTTTTTTTATTTTTGAGAGAGAGAGAAAGACAGAGTGTGAGCAGGGGATGGGCAGAGAGAGAGGGAGAAACAGAAACTGAACAGCTTCTAGGCTCTGAGCTGTCAGCACAGAGCCTGACTCAGGGCTCGAACTCACAAGCTGTGAAATCATGACTTGAACTGAAGTCAGACACCCAACCAACTGAGCCACCCAGATGCCCCACAAACAGTTTGCTTGTCAAAAACTGAAAAGAGCAATTCACTGTAGGTTGGTGGAGACAGAGAGCAATAATTGCATTCAGGTTCTGATTGCAATCATGTTTTATATTCTTAGGCAACGACTTGATAATTGTTTCTGAAATACTTAAAAAACATGGAAGAAAAGACTGAATATGTTCATAAAATATGTCCATGCTGATTATGCCATCCCTAAAAGAAAAAGTAGTGGTGCATATTTTAGCCCAACTATGCAAGGAGAAAAATTAGTATCTATTGCAAGAGCACCATCTGCTGGAAGGTAGTGAAATAAACAAATTAGCATCCATCTATTCAGTGTTATAATGTCAATATCCTTCTGGTTTAAACTGCAGGCTACTATAAATATATTTAAATGTTTAATTGTCCCTCTCAGGCAGTTTAAGAACAATAGAGCTAATTGTATGATTCAAACAACTACTAAATAACTAGATTGAGTCTCTTGAGAGGTACATAAAGTTGTGCTCTGCATTCCTGAAAAATGTTCCTTTCACACAAAATAAACATACACATAAATACTACTGATTATGAAGTGTTATGCAACTACATCTCAAAAGATAGATTGAATAGTCCATACAAATTTTGGTAATGAAATTTCTGTTTCGGTGGTACAAAATGGGGTATTATATATATTATTATGTAGCATATAGATATATACATTACATGTATTCTCTTCAATAAGTTATACATATTTACATATTCATAAACTTTAAAATATGTAGGCAAACACTAGAATGATTTTCTAGTTTTTCATAACTTTATTTAACCAGATTTTGCATGTTTTCCTTTCATTTGATTTCTTACCTATCCATTTCATATAGGTAATCATGTATTTAATCATTCTTTCCTCTTTATGTTCAGGATTGAATTATTTAAAGTTGATTTATTTGATAGTATTGGCTTTTTAGAGTTTCAGTAAGACTCCCCCACTTACATTTGAAATCATGGTTTTGATCCTGTTTCCAACTCTCTCTAATCTTTAATCTTTCTTCCCAGATGTGGGTAGTCTTTCCTCTACTCAAGCCCATGTGTTGTCACCATCACGCTGGTCTGTTCCCTTTACCACACACTTCACTACTACATTTCTATCCAAAAAAGGGATATCAATTATTCACCAGAACTCCACTATGGTAAACTTCATTTTGTATTTGGAAAAGACTCGAAGCGACTGGGTGGCTCAGTTGGTTAAGCGTCCAACTTCAGATCAGGTCATGATCTGGAGGTTTGTGGGTTCGAGCCCACGTCAGGCTCTGTGCTGACAGCTCAGAGCCTGGAGCCTGCTTCAGATTCTGTGTCTCCCTCTCTCTCTCTGCCTCTCCCCTGCTCATGCTCTCTCTCTCTCTCTCTCTCTCTCTCTCTCTCTCTCTATAATAAACAAACAGTTAAAAACATTTTAAAAAGAACATTCAAGCTGAGTAGTTTGGAATGGGAAACACAAAAATCATGTACAATCAAATCTGATTAGGAGTATGCTTTTTAAAACAAGGAGACACTGTTATTTACAGGATGATTTGCTTTTGCTGACCAACAATATGAATCGGTACATACGCATTTTTAATATAAATGGAAGCAGATCTAATGTGATTTTTAAGGTACAAAAGAGAGAAATCTGTTCTATGTAATGGATGACCATGAAGGGATGTTAGAAGACAATGTCTGATACTAATTTTGGTATTTCTCTGCTGTGAAGTAGGTTTTGTTAAAACAGAAACAAACAAACAAAGAAAAACAAATAAAAAGCTCCTTTGTCTTTGCTATGTGTTATTTTGATGAAAAATCTAAATTGCTCACTAAACATTGTGTTTGATGATAGTATTTGGAAAGCCCACATAACAGCAACTTCTGCACCTAGGTTCAAATAGGGCATAAAAAGAGAAAAAAAAAAAAAAAAAACAAAGCAAAACATACTCTAATAGTCCTGTCCTTTGTGCTAAAAGAGTAAACACTTGGCATACACAAGATATAAAGTGATCATTTCAAAGACACATTCCATGACCTGCAAAGAGTTTAATTTTATTTAATATTCATATTTAAAACAAAACTTTTAGTGTTCATTTATTTTTGAGAGAGAGAGAGAGCAGGGGAGCAGCACAGCACCGAGTGTGGGGCTCGAACTCACAAACTGCGAGATCATGACCTGAGCCAAAGTCAGACACTTAACTGACAGAGCCACCCAGGTGCCCCTAATCTTTGTCTTTAAATACTGTCTTTTCCCAAGTTGATGTATTAATTTTACGTGACTAAAATAAAATTGTATAACCAAAGCCTCGTAGAAAAGTAAAAATCTATCACCTATACATACACAAACACACAATCTATGATTATTTATTACAATTCATTATGCTTTTAAGGCCGTTCTTATTTCACTGAAGGTTTACATGTCTCATTATGGCAGCATTCAAAAATCTGTTCCTTTGTAAACAATACTGAAAATTATCAGTTCAGTTGGCACTAAGCCAGCTATTGAGTCTAATGGGATGAGCAGCAAAGCAAGCACAGGTTCTCATAAAGTATATTGAGAAATACAGCCATTGAGTAGTTAATAAAAATAGTAAATTATGCATTAAAATACATCATTACAAAGCATAACAAGGATTCTGTGAAGGCGGAAAAACACACAAAACATGTAGATGACAGAATTTGGGATCAGGAAGAATCTCTCAGCAAGATACAATTGAAGTCAGTGTTTAAGGTTGCTGTGGTAGTTTGTAAAAATGGCTGTAATAATGCTATCTGTACATGTACATCTCTTTGTGGCTACTTCTATGAAGCCCCCCTCTTATTTTGAATAATTAATTTATTTTATTAATTAAAAAAGTAAGCAAAGCAAGCTAATGCTAGAATCTTTTGAGCTGAAGGACCAGAACATGGCAAGTCTAGAATTGAGCATGTTCTCAGCAATTATGGAAAACAGTATGGAGATTCCTCAAAAAATAAAAAGAGAACTACCATGTGATCCAGAAATTCCACTTCTGGATATATATTCAAAGAAAATGAAATCACTATCTCAAAGACATATCTTTACTCCCATATTAATTGCAGCATTATTTACAGTAGCCCAGGAGATGGAAACAAATGTTTCCATCAATAGATGGATGAATAGGGGCGCCTGGGTGGCTCAGTCGGTGAAGCGTCCAGTTTCAGCTCAGGTCATGATCTCATGGTTTGTGAGTTCGAGCCCTGCATCGGGCTCTGTGCTGACAGCTCGGAGCCTGGAGCCTGCTTCGGATTCTGTGTCTCCCTCTCTCTCTGGCCCTTCCTCTCTCTATCTCTCCCTCTCTCAAAAATAAACATTAAAATTTTTTTTAAATGCATGGATATAGAAAATGTGATATATATATATATATATATATATTTGTGTGTGTGTGTGTGTGTGGAGAGAGAGAATCATTACATATATTATACATAATATTCCATTACATATTCATCCTTAAAATAGAAGGAAAGCCTTCCATTTACAATATGATTGAACCTGGAGTACACTATGCTAAGTGAAATAGCTATGATATTGTGAAAATATTTGCCAGAGTGAATATAGTGAAATACCCAGACTCAGAAAGATAAATATTGTATAATGTCTCTTGTACGCGAAATCCAAAAAATTCAACTAATGGAAGAAGAGCATACAGTAGTTGTCAGGGGCTGAGAGCTGGGGAAGTGGAGAGATGTTGGTCACAGGGTATAAACTTTCGGTTATGAGTAAATTCTGGGGAGCTAATATACAATATGGTGATTATAGTTAATAATGTGCTGTGTACTTGAAACTTTATAAAAGAATATACCTTAAGTGTTCTCACAACAACAAAAAAGGTAACTATGTGAGGTGATGGATATATTAATTAGCTTGTGATAATCATTTCACAATGTATATATATAAATATATATATACAGACATATATATAAATAAATGTTATGTTGTACATCTTATATATAACTTTTATTTGTCAATTATACCTAAATGAAGCTAGAAAAAAAATTAATATATAAAAAGTATTCCAAGCATTTTAATAACAAATAACAGTAAACTTTGAGAGTTAAGAAAATCCAGGTGATATCATTACTAATAGGCCATTTGTAAAAAGTTAAGCTTCATAAAACCTTGAATGAGAAGGCACTGAAAAATCTTAAATTGGGATGCAGTAAAACCTTTGATAGAGATGTCCAAGTCAGAACAAAGAGCAAAGGCCAATATTGTAGTAATACCAGGAGAGCATAATTGCTGTTTCACAAAAGGTAACAGCAGTGAAGTGAGAATATAAACAATTTTATTTTTCTTTTTTCCACCTTGCTGGAGATATGAAAAGTTTTGATAATCTTCAAGGTTGAAGAACATAACTAATCTGTTGTCACTGAAATACTATGACATTTTCTACTAAATTAATGGTGTAGCTTTTAGAATTATAGCATTCTGCTTTATTCCAGAAGTTATAGAGTTGCTTATAAATAAACTGGCAGTTTTGAATTATTTCACTTTAATGTACCTATTTGTCAAAACTCTCCTCTATAATAGGTAAGAGTCCCTCAGCTCAAGGTGTGAAATTGATTAGTATCTACAGAAAAATAACAAATGTAGGAAGCTTGGCATGAGAACAATATCCCCTGAAGCATAATGTATTAAGTGCCTTTATTAGTATGCATAAAGCTAGACATTGTAAAAATACAACTTTACCTTGATTTGGAGTGTACTTACAATGACAAATATTTGATTCTCCCTTGTAGATTATAGTACTTACAAAACAAAGTAAAGTTGACTTAGTCAAAAGTATTATTTTAAAAAAATCATGCTGATTATTGATTATATTGAAATATATAAAATAATTTGGTTGATCTTTTGCCAATGAAGAATATAAAACTAAGCATATATTAAGTTCTTAAAATATATTTCCAAAGAAAATTAATATTTATCCTTTCAAAAGAGTTTGACATAATAGAACTGATATATATAATTCACATTCTGAAATTATATTTACTAATGAACAATACATTCAACATAAAATCAACACTCAGGAACTTCATATTGATATAATTAATAATAATAAAATAGAACACCATGAAGAATAGTAACAGAATGATTTAACACATCATTTAGTAAATATCACAAATACATGCCAAATTTATTCGGTAGCAAATGTACCATTTCAAGATATATAAATAAGTGAGCAAGGAATTTTGCAGGTGAACTTTAGAATAAAGAAAAGTGAAAATTGAGTTGCCTGGGTGGCATAGTCAGTTAAATGACTGGCTCAGGTTATGTTCTCACAATCCTGAGTTCAAGCCCCATGTCAGGTTCTGCAATGATGGCATGGAACCTGCTTAGGATTCTGTCACTCCTTCTCTCTGCCCCTTCCCTGTCTGTGTCCTTTCTCTCTTTCTCTTTCTCTTTCTCTTTCTCTTTCTCTTTCTCTTTCTCTTTCTCTTTCTCTTTCTCTTTCTCTTTCTCTCTCTCTCTCAAAATAAATAAATAAACTTAAAAAAATTTTTTAAAGAAAGTGAAAATTAAAGTGGTAAGTGACTATCAAATATTTTATCACATTGCTTAACTTCTGTAGGAAGGAGAAAATGATTTTTAAAAAATTGTTGGGGACTTACAGTTCTATAAAGAGCTTCAAAGTCATCTCTACTGTACTGACAAAGAAAAAGGAAAAAGAGGCTAAACAAACTAAAATTATTGACTTTTCATAAATTTATCAGGGAATTGAGGTCATAGGGCAAACCACCACCCTGCATACCAGAGAGCAACAAATACAGAGAATCACAGCTGAGATCAGCCTATTGGGAGAAGGCACTGGAGCCAGTAATTAATAAAAATACTTAAATCTGTATTAACAAACTTCTGGAGACCCGAGTGTGGACTATCTTGTGAATTAATTATTTCTGAGGGCCCAGTATGTGTACTTCTTACCACTTTTATAGGTTTTACTTCCAGGAAACTCACAAGGTTCTGTAGGTTTAGGATGGACAGAAACTATTTTGTTTTTCAAGTAAGGAGAGCAGAAAAGTAATCATTTAAAAATATGCTCAGAATATTTGCCATAACAAAGCCCTATCCTCAGGGGAATCTACGAGAGCTTTACCTGACCTGGGAAAAAGGCAAGTAGACAACTCCAGTTCCTTATAGTCATACCTGGGGGTAGGAATGGGTAACTAAGAAACAATGCTGAATATCACAGCTCAAGGATTCAAGCTCACCAAGAAAACTGAAATTTTATCCTAAGATTATAGAATGCTTTTCCCCAACATCTCACCACCACATCAACAGGACTTCAGAAGATTGATTATAATCCAGAAAGCTGTTACACACAGACTCTATGTAAGGAGTTCTTTAGGAAATCCAAAGAAAAGGAGAAAGCAAATGAATAAGGAAATAGTAGGAAATTGAAGTCTTTGGCATTTATACAGACTGTGGCAAACGCAGTCATTACTGGCCAGAGTGACATAAAATTTCATGCCAAAACCCTGACTACTTTAATTCTTATTACCAGATACATTCATCCAATGTTCAACAACAACAAAAATTGCTAGGCATACAAAAAGATAAGAATAAACATATTGAGAAGAAACAAAGCATGCATTAGACCAGCGTAGATATGATACAGATTTTTATATTATCAAATAGGGAATATAAAATAAAAATAGTAGTCTATGTGAAGTACTCTAATGGAGAAAAGTAAAAAAAGAAATGTAAGAATAAGTGGGTAATATAAGCAAACAGATGGAAAGTCTAAAAGAATAACAATGAAAAGGAATGCTGAAAATGAAAAACACCATAATGAAAACAGAAAGTATCTTTGATGAGACCATCAGTTAATTAGACATGATTGATGAAAGAATCAGTGACCCAGAAAACATTCCAGTTGTATTTTTCCAAACCGAAAAGCAAAGGAAAAAAAAAACAAAAACATGAAAAAATGGAAGAGAATATACAAGAACTGTGGGAAAATAACCAAAGGTGCAAGATGTGCATAATAAGATTAACAGAAGAAAAAGAGAAAGGGGCAGAAGAAACATTCAAAGTAATAATGGCAGGGGTTCCTTGGTGGCTCAGTCCATTAAGCATCTGACTCTTGATATCCACTCAAGTCATGATCTCAAGGTCGTAGGATTGAGCCCTGTGCAGGGCTCTGTGCTGACAGTACAGAGCCTGCTTGGGATTCTCTTTCTCCCTCTCTCTCTCTCTGCCCCTACCCCGTTCAAATGTATAAAGAAATTGTAAAAAAATAAAATAGATAAACTGTAAACAAAAAAAAAAAGTAATAGTGGTAGAGAATTTTTCAAAACGAAGGATACAGATTCAGGAAGCTCAGAAAATATAAAGTAAAATACATAACAAGATATCTACACCTGTGCATATTGTATTCAGACTACAAAAACCCAAAGTCAAAGACAAGTTTTTGAAACAACCTGGTGATATAGAGTAGGGAACAGAGCCGAAATTACAGAAGAAGAAAGATAAGGATTACACTGGACTTCTCTTCAGAAATCATGTAAGCAAGAAGGGAGTGAAGCTTGTAAAATGTTGAAAGAAACAAAAACAACCTAGAATTCTGTTTTCAATGAAGTTATCTTTTGAAAGTGAAAAATGAATGACTTTTTCAGACAAATGAAAACTGAGAGAATTTTCCTCCAGAAGAACTGCTTTGCAAGAAATATTAAATTATTTTAAGAGAAAGAAAATGTTTTAGGTCAGAAGATCAGGCATACATAAAGAAAGGAAGAGCACCAGAGAATGAATAAATGAAGGTAAAATAGATCTTTTCTTTTTCTTAGTCATAATTGATCTAATAAGCAACTGCTTGTTCAAAGAAATAGTAGAACCAATATATTTGGTGATGATAGCTTATAGGTTAGTGAAATGAATGATGGTATCATTATAAGATAAGGAGGAAGAAATTTGGAATAGTTTTATAAGATAGCTGCACTTTCTGTGAAGTGATTTAATGTGATATGAAAATGAACTTGGATTATTTTGAATGTATATTGCAAGCTCTAGGGTAACCACCAAAAATGTTTTTGAAAGATATTTACTTGATGTTCTAAGGAGAGAAAATTGAATAATATAAAATAATCAATTAAAAACAAGAAGGCAGAAAAAGAGTGAGTTAAAAAGAAAAAAGCATGGCACAAAAACAGACACATAGACCAATGGAATAGAATAGAAACCCCAGAACTAGACCCACAAACGTATGGCCAACTCATCTTTGACAAAGCAGGAAAGAACATCCAATGGAAAAAAGACAGCCTCTTTAACAAATGGTGCTGGGAGAACTGGACAGCAACATGCAGAAGGTTGAAACTAGACCACTTTCTCACACCATTCACAAAAATAAACTCAAAATGGATAAAGGACCTGAATGTGAGACAGGAAACCATCAAAACCTTAGAGGAGAAAGCAGGAAAAGACCTCTCTGACCTCAGCCGTAGCAATCTCTTACTCGACACATCCCCAAAGGCAAGGAATTAAAAGCAAAAGTGAATTACTGGGACCTTATGAAGATAAAAAGCTTCTGCACAGCAAAGGAAACAACCAACAAAACTAAAAGGCAACCAACGGAATGGGAAAAGATATTCACAAATGACATATCGGACAAAGGGCTAGTATCCAAAATCTATAAAGAGCTCACCAAACTCCACACCCGGAAAACAAATAACCCAGTGAAGAAATGGGCAGAAAACATGAATAGACACTTCTCTAAAGAAGACATCCAGATGGCCAACAGACACATGAGAAGATGTTCAGTGTCGCTCCTTATCAGGGAAATACAAATCAAAACCACACTCAGGTATCACCTCACGCCAGTCAGAGTGGCCAAAATGAACAAATCAGGAGACTCTAGATGCTGGAGAGGATGTGGAGAAACGGGAACCCTCTTGCACTGTTGGTGGGAATGCAAATTGGTGCAGCCGCTCTGGAAAGCAGTGTGGAGGTTCCTCAGAAAATTAAAAATAGACCTACCCTATGACCCAGCAATAGCACTGCTAGGAATTTATCCAAGGGATACAGGAGTACTGATGCATAGGGCCACTTGTACCCCAATGTTCATAGCAGCACTCTCAACAATAGCCAAATTATGGAAAGAGCCTAAATGTCCATCAACTGATGAATGGATAAAGAAATTGTGGTTTATATACACAATGGAATATTACGTGGCAATGAGAAAAAATGAAATATGGCCTTTTGTAGCAACGTGGATGGAACTGGAGAGTGTGATGCTAAGTGAAATAAGCCATACAGAGAAAGACAGATACCATATGGTTTCACTCTTATGTGGATCCTGAGAAACTTAACAGGAACCCATGGGGGAGGGGAAGGAAAAAAAAAAAAAGGTTAGAGTGGGAGAGAGCCAAAGCATAAGAGACTGTTAAAAACTGAGAACAAACTGAGGGTTGATGGGGGGTGGGAGGGAGGAGAGGGTAGGTGATGGGTATTGAGGAGGGCACCTTTTGGGATGAGCACTGGGTATTGTATGGAAACCAGTTTGTCAATAAATATCATATATAAAAAAATAAAAGGAAAATAAATAAATAAATAAATAAATAAATAAATAAATAAATAAATAAATAAATAAAAAAGCAGACACAATAAAAATACTTATGTTTACAGATAATAATACAAATATATCAATAATTACTTTAAACCTGAATGGTCAAAATATTCCAATTAAAAGACAGACTTTCAAAGTGGATTGAAAAACAATAAACTATATGTTACCTAAAAGAAATCCACTTTATTATTTTTTTTTAATTTTCAATTTTTTGGTATTAGAGTATAATTAACATACAATGTTATATTAGTATCAGGTGAACAATACAATGATTTAACAATTCTATATATTACTCAGTGCTCATACTATAAATTTCTTTTAATCTACTTTATCTATTTCACCTATCCTCCCACAAATCTTCCTTCTGTCAACTACCAGTTGGTTCTCTATATTTAAGAGTCTGTATTTTTGTTTGTCTCTGTTTTGTTTCTTAAATTCCACATATGATTGAAATCATATGGTAGGTGTCTCACTCTCTGACTTATTTCATTTAGCATACTCTCTAGGTCCATCTGTGTTGTTGCATATGGAAAGATCATTCTTTTTATGGCTGGGTAATATTCCATTGTGTGTGTATATATGTGTGTATGTATATATATGTACACCACACCATCTTTATCCATTCACCTATGGATGGACACTGGTTGTAAATAATGCTGCAATAAACATGGAGGTGCATATATCTTTTTAAATTGTATTTGTATTTTCTTGGGTAAATTTCTAATAGTGGAATTATTGGATCATGTAGTAATTCTACTCAAATTTTCTGAGGAACTTCCACACTGTTTTCCACAGTGGGTACACCAATTTATAACCCCACCGACAGGACAAAAGATTCCTTTTTCTCCACATTTGTACCAACACATGCTATTTCTTTTTTTAATATATGTTTTATCACATAGAGACGATATTTATTTTTTAATTTTCATTAGATATTTGATCAGGAACACAATCCCATTAGAATATGGAGACTTAAGATCTGCTCAAGAGTGAATCCCTTTTTTTATATGAAATTTATTGTCAAATTGGTTTCCATACAACACCCAGTGCTCATCCCAACACGTGCCCTCTTCAATGCCCATCACCCACTTTCCCCTCCCTCCCACCCCCCAACAACCTTCAGTTTATTCTCAGGTTTTAAGAGTCTCTTACTGTTTGTCTCCCTCCCTCTCTAACTTTTTTTTCTCCCTCCCTCTCCCCCATGGTCTTCTGTTAAGTTTCTCAGGATCCACATAAGAGTGAAAACATATGGTATATGGCCTTTTGTAGCAACGTGGATGGAACTGGAGAGTGTTATGCTAAGTGAAATAAGTATTACAGAGAAAGTGAATCACTTTGTAACAGTGTATTCAGGACACATCAAGGAGAAAACAGAGCAGCATTTACTGGGAGAAATATGTAATTGTTTCAGTTTATATATATAGTAGAATGTAAGATGATGGTATTCATTTCAAAGGCTGCTATAATCAATTTCTGCTGAGTGGGTGCAGGACAACTGCAATGTACTTAGTCTGGTGATGAGCTTTTATATATAATGCCTAAAGCATGATCCACAAAAATGATTAGGCGGGATTTATCAAAATTTATTGTTTAAACTTATTAAAACTTCTGCTCTGCTAAATATATTATCAAAAGAATTAGAATACAAACCACAGACTAGGAGAAAATATTTGCAGAAGACACATCTAATAAAAAAACTTTTACATAAAATGCACAAAGAACTTTCAAAACTCAACAATAAGAAAATAATACAATTAAATAATGGCCAAAAAATCAGAACAGATACTTCACCAAAGAAGATATACAGATGAAAAATAAGCATAGAAAAGATACTGGATATTACACACCATTAAGAAATTGTAAATTTAGAAATGTTATGTGTATTAACTCTACTTCATTAAAAAATAATGCAATCCCACTATACAGATATTAGAATTGTTAGAATAAAAATACCTGGCAAATCCAAATACTAGGGAGAATGCTTAGAAACAGGAATTCTCATTATTGTTTTTGGAAATGCAAAATGGTACAGGCACTTTGGAAGACAATTTCACAATTTCTTACAAAGGTGTTCTCTCACCATATAATCCAAGGATCTTCTTCCTAGGAGTGGTTCAATTCAATTGCAAACTTATTTCAACACTAATACCTGTACATCAATGTTTATAGTTGCCAAAACTTATTTATAATGTCAAAAACTGGAAGCAATAAAATATCTTCTTTCGATAGATAAATGGTTAACAAACTATTGTAGGTCTATACAATGGAATATTATTTAGGGATAAAAAGAAATGGCATCTCCAAAAAGACATGGAGAAATATTAAATGAATTGCTACATTAAAAAAGCCAGTCTGAAAAGGCTACATACAGGATGATTCCAACTGTATGACATTCTAGAAAAGGCAAAACTATGGAGACAGTAAAAAGATCAGTGATTGCTAAAAAGCTTGGGGGAAAATAAGTGATAAATGGGGGAAGCATGGGATTTTTGGTGATAAAATTATTCTGTATGATACCATAGTCGTGAATGTATGTCATTAGGCATTTGTCATAACCCACAGAACTGTGCAACAGAGTGAATCATGATGCAAACAATAAAATTTAGTTAATAAATACTTAATGATACTGGTTCAATAATAATAACAGATGCATTGTGCTAATACAAGATGCAATAATAGGGAAACTCTATGTAGGAAAGGGGTATATAGGCACCCTCCTCATTATCTGCTCAATTATTCTGTAAATTTAAAGCTATTCTAAAATTAAAACCTTTAATTAAAAATTTACTCTTACAACCTGTCCATTGTTATCTCTACTTAGTTAACCGTTCACTCTATTTGAGGCTAGGAAGAACCTGGAATCACAGCCAGAGCATTGTTTAATGTTTTATCTATCATTCAGGTTAAAACCAGCAAAGTTTAAAAATTATGTCTACATATAACTCCCCACTCTCTCAGTCTCTCTCTTCCCCTCTCTTTCTCTCTTCTCTTCTCTTCTCGTGCACGCGCGCGCACACACACACATGCACACACACACACGCACATACCTTTGAGAACCTAAAGAACTGAAAACTCCTTTTTCAGGAGTTTCTATTTCTCACTCAGAGTCCTCCAAATGGGCATGGAATTTGTCCTTTATTAAATGATTTGGTGGGTTTTTTTTTTAATTCTAAATTCTTTGAGTAATGTTTGCTTTTTTAATGAAGGAATTTAAATGTTTTTTTTTTTTCTCTTGAATAGAACTATTAGAAGAATGAATGATAAATATAGAGCTACAGAATGAGTAGGGTTGAGAAAGGCAAGTCAAACACCAGTAATACTTCTTGGTTGTATTTTTAAAACATTTAGAGTTTTTCTCATTTCTAATAAAAGATTAGCATTAAAGTAGTCATACAATCTATTGATTCTGAGATATATGAAGACACAGATATCTTATAATATTGTTTGTAACATTTTAGCAGTAATGGCAGCTCTCTCAAATTTCAGTTTTATTCATTCGGTGCATTGAATTCTTATTTAATACAATTGGATACCTGATACAATGAGTTGTTTTCTTTATGCCGCAGCAGTGATGACCCTAAACTGTTCTGACACTCAGTCTCAGGTACTGAATTTAGCCTCACACTGACATCTCCAGATCAGAGATTTAGTCACATGCTACCTATGAATGTTATCTACCTGTTTTTTCATGGTTCTGAGATATAATGCTGTCTGTGATAGAAAGATGACATGAGTGGTCACATTGCATTTGATACTAACAGAAGTGAACCAAGGGTCAGATGATTGGATGCTCAGCCACAAAATAGAGGACTTCAGGTTTAAGTGGTGTGGTAAGGATATACTTAAATAGCAATACTAGATTCCTGTGACATGCTAAAATCTACAGAAGGAAGATTAGAACTATACAATAGACTTTGACAACATCCCTACATATAACAAACCAAACTTACAGGAAAATCATGTAAACAACAATCCTTGCATTCACCTGAGCAAATATGCCTAGGGCATTAGGATTGATAACAACTGACAGGATTCCAAAGGTAGATCAGTAAAGGAATGAATTTTCATAACATGCAAGAAAATCTCTGAGAGTCTGTAAAGACATACAAGAGAAGCTCTAAAAATAAAATAGTTTTGTTCAGATAACATTTAATTAATTCATTAATTACAATATAATTGTAAATAAATATAATAATTTGAAAAAAATTCTGATGACAATCTGGTGAATCTGATCACATATAAACAAAAAAAATGTCACCAATATGACTTTCAAAAGAACATTATTAAATATATTTTATTGTGGAAACTCCATTATTCAGATTTATTATCCAAGACTTTCCTCATATTAACAGAAAGATATTTTCAGTGTTCAGAGAACTTATCCCCTCTTTTTCTCCTTACATAAAATATATTCCTTGGCATATTGAACATAGGTCTAAATATATCTGCTTCCTCTGAGGCTATAATAAAATCATAAACACACAAGAATGGATATATGGCAAGAATGTGCTTCTTGAATCTCCTTCCAGAAAAGAACTTTTCTTTGAACTTTGAAGTGTATTTAGCTGACCGCAGTCAGCTGTAGTGCTTTTTGATTTCCCTCTGATTTTGAGCTGTGATCATCCTTTTTTTTTTTTATTTTTTTTAATGTTTACTTATTTTTGAGAGAGACAGAGACAGAATGCGAGTGAGTTAGGGCAGAGAAAGAGAGACAGAGACAGATCTGAAGTAGGATCCAGGCTCCAAGCTGTCAGCACAGAGCCCGATGTAGGGCTCAAACTCATGAGCCGTGAAATCATGACCTGAGCTGAAGTCGGACACTCAACCAACTGAGCCACCCAGGTGCCCCTGTGGTCATCCTTTACTCAGGCATTTGCCCAGTGGGAAAAATAAAATTTGGCTATTTCTTTACTCCAGAGTTCCCTGTTTGGTTGGTTGGGACATTGTCAGAAGCACAAGGTCTGAGACCTTCTCTGCTTACCTCTGCTTTCATCTCCATTTCCCTTCATTGATGTTATTTTTGCTTCACAGTCAGGAGTTTTCCTTCCTAGTCCTGTTTCTTTCTCCCTTTTCTTTCACAACATTAATAAATTAATAAAACTTTTGCACTGTACACTCCATACAGCATCTGTCTCTAATAGGTCCTGAATTAGCACAGCTGGGGTATAGTCCAATGGAGTAGGTTAGTAGGATGGAATTTGGGACTGGGACACCTGTGTCATTGGCAATTCAGACCTTATCTGAGGTAGTATGTGGGGCATGGATAGTCTCAGCACAATGTGAAAGCCCTATCATTAAAATATCCATCAGGTGACTTGGAAGAATGTTCCAGTAGAGGTGAGTGTCCTGCATTTTGTATAAATAAGGCTTTGAAAAATAGGAGAACAATATATACAAAGACAATGGAACTAACTGGTTGTTTCTAAGATGAAGTGATTTCTCAAAGGGATAATGAAAAACTGAAGGTTGTTAATAAACAATGAAAATTAGGTAAGAAGAGCAGAGTAACTTTCTGGTTAATAACAGGAAGTAGAAAAACTAAAGGCTAAACTCAGGATTTCATAGATTTATTAAGTTCAGAAAGGATATCTTATGAAGAGATTTCATTGTACCTAAGATGAAAATATCTGGGTAGATATTGCCAAAGAATTTTTTTTTTTCTCTCCTGACTCCTTTTTACCCTTAAGGCCTTCATAAGTGGCCAAACTCTCCCTATTAAGAGGGTGGAATCCTCAGCGTGGGAAGAAATTTTAGAAATCTTATGCCTGCAAAGCAGCAGTGTCCCTCCTTAGGGTGTCTGTCCTCACTTCCTCTCCAAATGTCAGGCTGCTAGCTGGGGTTAATTTGCACACGCGTGCGCACACACACACACACACACACACACACACACACACACACGGAGGTAATAAAGGGTAGAGTTTATAACTCAATGAACCTCCAAGAATTATCTTGTATTGGCAGTAGCATGGGCTGGATTTTGAGAGTGTTTGTTCAAAGGACACAGAACATAATATTTGATACTGAAGAATTCTGATTTGCAGATAACTCCTTGGGATGTGATATTTATTACACTGACAAAGACCTTGGGTGTTTGGGTAGAGGGGTACATTTGCAAGAGCAGATTGACAAAGACTTAGGTACATGCTATATGGTCACTGATTTGTAAGGACCACAGATGATAAAGCAAACTCACTGGTGCCATAGCAAATGGCACTATGGTCTGAAAATGTATGCCCCCAAAATTCATATGTTGAAATTTCAACTCCCAATGTGATTGTATTAAGAGGTAGGCACTTTGGAGAGGTTTTAAGGTCAGATTGCTCACATTTGCTATTAGTGCCCTTATAAAAGCGGTCCCAGAAATGTTGCTCAATCTTTCTATCATGTGAGGGTACAACAAGAAATCTGAAACCCAGAGTAAGTCCTTTATCCAACCATGCTAACACCTTGATCTTGGACTTCCA
Source organism: Felis catus (assembly GCF_018350175.1). Classification (NCBI taxonomy): domain Eukaryota; kingdom Metazoa; phylum Chordata; class Mammalia; order Carnivora; family Felidae; genus Felis; species Felis catus. The sequence goes on from NC_058371.1 coordinate 107,413,067, forward strand.
GCCTCCAGAATTGGGAAGTAAAATGTTTCTCGTTTATAAGCTAGCCAATCTGTGGTATTTTGTTATAGCAGTCTAAACAGACTAAAACAAGTGTCTCTGAGGAGTGACACCCATCCACAGAAGTGACAATGCCTGAACTACTGTGGCAGATAGGAAAGGATAAAAATGTAGTTGGTGTGCTAGAATGGACATACTGTGTGAATGAAGCCTGAAGATCCTTCAAGTATGCTTCAGGGAATGAACCAGAAGATGCACCCTTCACCTAGCCCATCAGAAATTTACTCATGAAAGGGGTACCAGCATTTATAAGTTCCCTGGTAGTTTCTCTCTGCCAGTCAGAGATGATAGGAGAAGTCATCACCAAGTGACGTTTGTTAATATACTTGGGGATGACGGGACCTGGAAGAGTGGAGGCCAGGTATTAGTGCTTGGCCAACAGTAGCCATCCAGGGTGTCACAATTATCATCGCAGTCAAGATAGCCTAACCAGCACAAAGCTGTGGAAATGCATCCCTCAGCAAAATAGATGGTCAGACAATAATGATAATGGCATACAATTGTGGGTGTGTAAGCTGAGCATCTTTCAAAACCACCTGGAGGTCTTGTGAAATAAAGATTGCTGAGATCTATCCTACGGTTTCTAACTCAATAGATTTTTTTAGTCTCACACACTTCACACACAGAGTCAGTCCTCAATTAACATGGTTCTGATATGATACATTTCAGTTACCAGAGTTTAGCTAAAGAATCCTGCTCCCCACCTGCATCACCATTCAAATTTCAGGCACATGGTTCTATAGAGGGTAATTGTAAACAGTATAGCTTTACTCTAAGTCTTCAGTCCACAAAAGTCACTCAAATGAATAACAAATGCATACCATTATCAGTGACTGATCACTTTATTCCTTTCAAAGTCTGTGGATGCACATTTGTTGCTCAATTCACACACAGAACAATGTGTGTAATTGTGCTATCTGCTTATCTCCCACCAAACAGCCCATATGACACTCTATAACAACGCATAATCAAAGAGGGAAGTAGCCAACAATGGTAAAAACAAACAAACAAAAGTGATCATGCTGGAAATGAAAATCAAATCAGATGAAGTGAAGTCCTAGAAGAAATGAATGATTCTGGGAATGTTGAAATGGTGAAATTGAAAACCCTCTAGATATGCAGCCAGAGGAATTTAGTGAAGATGAATTCATCAGCATAAATAAGATCTATGGTTTTAATGAAAAAGAAACAGATGTGTAGAGGAAATGACACTGGCCAAAAAAACTTTCCACTAGAGGAACTCTATATTTCATGACAATGAAAGTGCAAAGACTAAGATGCTAGAAGCTTGTTCAGACTTAGAAAGGAGTATGCCAATTCCCCGTGGCATAGAAAAAGTTTTGCTCCAAATTGTAAGTTATACAGTAAGAAAGTGGTAACCATGGCTCAAAGTATTCTTGGGGATTTTTCTACAAAAAAATAAGGCACTTTAACTCTCAGTAACTCTAATTCTTGAAATCACAATGCACTAAATATTAGTTTTATCGTTTTTCAGTAGGATAATTTTTAATGTTTTACAAACAATTTGGAAGTCATGGAAAAAAATAATTTTCCCTATATTATTAAGAATGATTTGTATGATGTCAGCTTGTAAGGTCATTTTTATGATCTTGCAGAACTGTAAAAAGAAAGGACTCTGTGTGTATGCATGCATGTGTATGTGTGCATGTGTGTGTTTTGTAAAACAGCAAAATTAGCACTTAGTTTTCATCTAAGTGACATTATTGCATAATAAATTTCCTATATCAACACTTTTTCTTTTGCTTTGTAATTTTAGGTTGAATTCATTTAAAGAATATTATCAAGTCTACAGCAAAAGCTAATTTCCAAAGTCATTCAATGTTTGATAATAGTAGTGGAGGGCAGTTCTCTTTCATAAAAAATTCAATTTCAGCCGTGAGCCCAAAAAGTTGCTATAAAACTTTACGAATTCTACTCCATCAAACAGATAAGTACCAGGGCAGGTCTAAATATTTAATTTCTATTTTTGACAGAAATGTATGCAACTAATGATAATTAAATCCATAAGATCAAATAAAGCTCAGCATTGACTCTCATGGTTTAATTACAAATGAGAGCCAAATAATTTCCTCATATTCCTTGCTGATAACATAATAGATAAACATAGGTGTTAAACTTCTTAAATTCTTGCCAGCTTTTAGCATTTGTCCAATTTTTCCTCTTTCTGTTCCACACGTCTGTTCTCCCCCATCAATTATAATGTGTCTTAACAAATTCCAACTCAGGTGGTACTTTATGTTTTCTCAGTGTCTCGTCTGTAGTTGTTCCTTACAGGCTATTCATAGAGGCTAATTATTCAGTCACTTCAGTTTTAGCACTGACTTCTCAAACCAAACAACTGGATGGAATTGGTAACATTTATCAACTCATCAAGAATCAAACTTCAAAATCTACTTGTCTTTTAATTGCCTATTGATGTTGCTTCTGATGTCTTCAACCAGTAAAGCCACTGTTCTAACTGAAGGTCAATGGTCTTAAACCATCTTATTTTTTCTGAATACATTTCTTCAGCATTTGCAATTAAACAATATTTAATTAAGTCGCCATAGGTAAACAGCTTTCTTCGCTTGGCTAAAAAGGAGTCACTTGGAAATGTACTTTGGTTTCAGTTTCATGTTGACCCTGTGTGTATGTGTGTGTATAGGAATTCTACTACGATAAAATATTTTGTTTTAACTTTTCTAATTTTTCTGCTCATTTTTTTGGTGAATTGGGAATATTGTGATAAATGCCTATTCCTATAATGTCAGCGTATATTTCATTATTTTAGCCTAGCTAGAGGATATTTGTATAACAACTAAAATACTTTGCCATATAATGATAAGACAAAATAATCTATATTCCATTGTACCTAAAAACGTGGCATTGTGAACTCCACTTTTCTTCTTACATGATAGATGTGCACTAACAATAAATGCAAGAAAAATTTGTGTTATGATATGTGTGACATTCAAAATGCTGTTAAGTTATAACTACAACACGGTGATTTATAGGAAGCCCAGCATCAGTGTGAAGCAATGAGAGCTCAAATACAATCTCAGTCACAACTACTCAACTAGTAAAAACTGATGTTATAGGGCAAAAGCTGCCACAGGCAATATATAAACAAGTTTGGTCAATAAAATTTGTTTTATAGACAAACATATCTGAATTTCATATAATTTGCATCTGTCCAAAAGAATCTTTTGAGTTTTTTAGTCATTAAAAGATATTAAAACCAGGGGCGCCTGGGTGACGCAGTCGGTTAAGCGTCCGACTTCAGCCAGGTCAGGATCTCGCAGTCCATGAGTTCGAGCCCCGCGTCAGGCTCTGGGCTGATGGCTCGGAGCCTGGAGCCTGTTTCCGATTCTGTGTCTCCCTCTCTCTCTGCCCCTCCCCCGTTCATGCTCTGTCTCTCTCTGTCCCAAAAATAAATAAAAACGTTGAAAAAAAATTAAAAAAAAATATATTAAAACCATTCTTAGCTTATGGTCAGTAAAAAAAATATGTCATGGGCAGTATTTGCCCCATGGGTCATCATTTGCTGACCTCTGATCTGTACAATGTAAAAATGAAATGCTTCATCCCCTTCTGACGCTCAGCAGCAGTTATGCTTATAACTTTCATGCAGAAATTCAAACTCTTTCTCTCTGGAACAGTTTCTTTTCTTTACATTTTGGCACTTGGAGAATTTCTCTAGTCAAATATTTCAGTTTGTTCCTAGGACTCTTCATAACCACATGATACATAAACAAACCCAGAGCAAACATCCAGTCACCATTTTATAAATGAGCAACCAAGAAACACCAGATGTGCAAGCCTCTGCTATGAAAAACAATAAGAAATAATAATCAGAAAACATGTATTCAGAGGAAACATGCACTTAAAATCTCACAGAGAGTGGGATAAAATAGTGGGAAAAAATTTCCAAGAACAGAATCATTTCAAGAGGTCCATTATTCAACCAACAACAGTTTGAGAACTAAAAAACAGAATTTTGAGTGATAAAGTATACAAAAAATAAAAGTTAAAATCTATCAGAATCAAATTTGTTAGGTTTTTGGTTTAACAAGACCCACTGCATGTCTAATATGATAATAATTTTAAATCCTAATGTATACATTATAGAATAATAAACATCAATCAATAATAAACATGCAATCTAAAGACTGCAATGTGAAAACTAGGAAAATAACAAAAACAAAAATCTTTGTAAGAATAAAACGGGAAATAAAATACCAAAAATATTTTATCTTTCTGAGGAAAAATTATTTCTAACCAGGAAATATGTAATAAAAGAACTTTACAATATGTAAGTTCTTAAAATATATATCTCCCATGCTTCCTTTAATAAAACAATAGGATGGTATGCTCGAAAAAATGAGTAAACAAACCAACGAAAATTTTAAAATGAGATATTGGATCCAGAAAATAAAGGATTCAAATAGAAAAAAAAGTGGTAGAGAGAATTTCCTTGAAGATGGTGAAAAGAATATTTCAGAGGCTCCTGTGCAGATCTAGTGAGCAAAAGTCCAGATAGAAGAAGAAAGGTAGAGGGATCCTTGAAAGATGCTGCCAAGAAGAATATATTGGAATTAATCACTTAATTTACATATTTAGCTTTATTGAAAGAAGTTACAGTTGAAAAAGTTTAAGTCATATTTGTATAAGAAGAATTAAATACTAAATAACAGCAATAAACAAGCACATATTAATCCAAAGAGTTTGGAGAAGGAGAAAACCCAACAGATAATAAAAATAATTATAACATTGAATGATACTTATAAACAATATCTACATAGTCATTAAATCTAGATATCAAATTATGGTATAATTTTTAGTAGTCTTGGTAGTGCTCTTGGAGAGGAGAGAAAGTCGACTGGATCAGGCAAGGGTTTGTGAAATAGATTACATAGCTAGAAATCACTAAATGATGTGTAAAATTGGAAAAAAGGAAATAACCAACAGAATACACGCATGCACACACACACACACACACACACACACACACACATATGGCACTATGTAAGTAAATATTAAAATAAATATGGAAAGACTTTAAAGTGGTTGCCTGTGGAGAGTAAGGTGCCAAGTTGGGGACTTTGAAAACTATATTCTGCATTAATTTGCATCTCCTAGGAAATCTTTAATTCAGGACTGTGATCAGGCTGAGCTCCCTGGCAATCAGTCAGCTTCTTGTCATATCCGAGGCATAATGAATTAGGATCAAAGTTGAGTAATAGCATCTCAGCCATTTAAAGAAACATTTATTGAGTGCCATCTACATCCAGGTGCAGTACTAACAAGCTTTAGATCGTGAAGAGCACGAAGCCCCAAAACCTGCTTCCAAAGAGTCTACAACTTCATATGAGAGATAAGAAGAACACAGGGGAAAGGGGAAAAACAGGTTAGAGAGGGAAGGAGCCAAAACATAAGAGACTCTTAAAAACTGAGAACAAACTGAGGGTTGATGGGGGGTGGGAGGGAGGGGTGGGTGGGTGATGGGCATTGAGGAGAGCACCTGTTGGGATGAGCACTGGGTGTCGTATAGAAACCAATTTGACAATAAATTTCATATTAAAAAAATAAAGAAGAAGAACACAGGCAGAATAATAAGTTCAACAATAATGGCATCAATAAAAGTAATTATCAAAAAGTACTTGGTCACTTCCATGTGTCCAGATCAATCCTAAGTATTTTATTTATGTTAACTTCCTTATTTACTCTTAAGCACTAACCTGAGGAAGTAGGCATTATCATTAGAACCACTCTACAAACAATAAAACCAAGATATTAAAAAAAATTAAATTTTTTATCCAGTTAAAAGTTAGCCAACATACATATTCTGAATCATGTTTCAGTTTTAACCACTCAATGATACTGTTTTCTCAAGAGGGACAAATAAATTTTGGTAGAAACTCAGTGGAAATAAGTAGGTCCCAGGGTGGCATTTAAACAAGACTTACATGACATATCCATAAAAAATACTTAAACAAGCATAAAATAGTAGGACAAGAATGTTCGTGACAGCATTGTAAAAGCAAATGTTGAAAACATAATCAAGTTAATAGATTATTTGATTATATGCTTACATTCTATGTAAATATTAAATTGAATATTTACCAAAATAAAATACAATATTATATCAAATAAATTATACACATATCAAATAAAATGTTATAAGAATAAAATATATTAATGTATACACATAACAAAAAATAGAAAAAATAATATATTTAACAAAAAATAATTTAAAGAGAGGCAGGTAGCACTCTTAAGTTATATATTTTTTTTGTTTCAGTGTGAAGAGTTATCACATTTTCCCTTTATTTTCTAATAGTATAAAACGTAACATTAAAGTTTTTCCTCACCAATTTAAAAAAAATCATTCCATTTCATTTACCCGTGGAAAAAAAAACATAAAATTAGTCTAATTTTGGTTATCATTATGTATTTGAAATCACTGTGACAAACAGAAAAGTGAACAGTGGTATTCAATACCATTTTTAGGAAAATTACCCATTCTTCACATACATTAAAATAAGCACTCAAAACTGTGAGCTGGTTTCTAACATGATTCACCCTTTTGCAACATGATTGGTAAAATAAAAATGTATAGCAATGATTTCTTGGTCTTGGCTATAAAGACTACTCTGGGAAGGGAAAGTTACAATATAGATTCTTTGACTCTACCTGCAGAGATTATATCACTACAGGATATTGGTCTTGTATTTTCGTATTCTTCCCAATAAGTCTAACCCCTAGAGATTCTGATACAGACAGTTCTTACATAATGGAGAAATATATATCGTATATTCCAAAATTCTTATTTTTCTAAACTATCTGCTTGTCCTCAAAATTGCTCAATAATACAACCAATATAACATAGACCCAATCTTTCAGGAAACAGTTTGTCATCTAATATAAAGAATATTTTTTTCCCAGAGCCTGGGTGGCTCAGTGGGATGAATGTCCAACTCTTGATTTCGGCTCAGGTCATGATCTTACGGTTTGTGGGTTCAAGCACCACATCACGCTCTGTACTAATAGCATACACCCTGCTTGGGAATCTCTGTCTCCCTCTCTCTCTGCCCCTTCCCCGCTCACACTCTATCTCTTTCTCTCAAAATAAATAAACATTTTAAAAAGAGGACTTTTTTTTCCTCTCTACACATACATCATAAGGATAAATCAAGTGCAAAACATTCTATATAAATACTAAAGTTTCGTATTACAAGAGCATTTAAAAATTGTTAAACTGAGTATATCTGCTACTATTTGAATGTGTACCAACTACTTGTATTAGTTATATATTGTTATGTAGTAAATGACTCCAAAATATGGTACATTAAACATGAAAATTTGCACCTCATACTTTCTGTGCTTCAGAAATTCAGTTGTGGCTTCGCTGGCTGTTGGAAGGATTTAGTTCTTCATAAACTTTTGGCCAGGTGCTTCCCTGTGTGTACCTCTCCAAAGGGCATCTCTCAATGTGTCATCTTGATTGATAAGAGTTCCAGCAAGATAGAGAGAGCATGGTAGACAATCACATTTTAACCTAATCATGGAAATGGCAATGCATCATTTTGTTCTATTTTATTTGTTAGAATCAAGTCCTTGGGTTGAGCCCACACTTCCAAGATAGCGATTGCTCAAGACTGTATGTAGCAGGAGGCAAATTCTTGAGGGTCATCTTTGACAGTAGACTATTCTGTATTCAACATGCACCCATGAGCAACCTCTTGCCAGCAGCCAACAAGAAAATGGGGTTTCAGCTCTAAAACCACAATGATCTAAATACTGCCAACAACCTGAATGAGTTTGATAACAGATCCTGAGCTCCACATGACAATGCAGCCCAATGGATACCTTGATTACAGTGGAGACACTGAGTGGAGAACCCAATTAATCATGCCCAAAATTCTGACCTACAGAAATCGTGGGATAGACAAAGAGTGTGTTTTAAATGGTTAACTTGTGACAATGTGTTGTACAGCAATAAAAATAATACACATGTTTTCTGTTTCTATTCTATTTCTATTCTATTCTATTTATATTTCACTTTTGTATTTCAGTGACAATTAATTTCAATATATTTCAGCTTATTCTTCTGGTATCTTCTTTTCAAATTAGGAATAACATACATTTTAGGCATTTTATATGAGCTTCCTAAAATATTTTCTACTCCAACATATCACCAGTTTATTTTACTTTTTAATTTACACTATTGTGTCATTTATAGTAACAAATAAATCATATATTCTAATGTTTTGAGCAAATAAAACTTTGAAATATATGTTGAGTATATTCAGGATACTATTAATTATTTGCTCATTGCACTAATGGTTAATATTGTATAACTTTTATATAAATCTCTGTAAGTTATTAAAAATGATGAGAAGACTTGAACTTCTGAAATCTGACAAAGTAAGTTAGAGCTGATTGTCATGTTTAAAAATGAAAACCTTGATTGGGAATATTCTGCTCTAATATTTATCAGATATTAAATAAATATTTGAATTGATTTTAAAAGTATATTTGTGATTGGGTCTTAACTAATATTTGTATCAAATATTCTGCTATATTTTATTTTTTGACACAAATTCCTAGCATATAGTGGTGTCAATAAGCAAATTATGACTATGTTAAAAGAAATGGCATTAAAACAGAAAATAAAGCTATCCACATTTTCTTCAGTCTTCAGTCCTTATTTTTAAATGTAAACACAAATCTATGTAAACTATAGGTAAATGCGTTTTAAGGTGGAATATTTAACTGGTTGTTCATACATGCTATAAAGCTATCTTTAGAACTGTGATTCTTGGGGTACCTACGTGGCTCAGTTGGTTAAGCATCCAACTCTTGATTTCAGCTCAGGTAAAGCCTTGCCTCAGGCGCTGCACTGTCAGCGCAGGTGCAGAGCCTGCTTAGAATTGCCTCTCTCCCTCCTTCTCTCTCTCTCTCTCCCCCTCCACCCCCGCCCCCAGCTTGCACTCACTCTCTCAAAATAAATAAAAAGCTAAGAAAAAAAGAAGTGTGTATCTTTTACTAGCTAGGATCTATGCTAATTGAAACATATAAGATAGATATAAAGTTATATTCATTAGTGAGAAGATTATCTTTGCATTAGGTTACCATCTAAGTTAAACAATAACAAACAGCAAAAAATGTGGAGGACTGAATGCTTAACCATTTAAAGGAGGGCAAGATCGAAAATAAACTGATAATGCATGAAAATACAATAAAACCTCATAAAGGCTACTTGGTATTTGGAAAGCTCTGTAGAAATTGGATATACACATTAGGAAATAAACCACATTTTCTTTGTACACATTACTGAAATTCTATTTTGAATATTTTTGTATCACCAAATTATATAAAGAAGCAAAGTTAATTAAGTTTACAATGTGAACTCCATATATGAACTTAGCTATTTTAGCAAACATATAAAATAAGTTAGGTAAAAAATATTAAAGCCTTGGGGCACCTGGCTTAGTTGGTTGAGTATGGGACTCTTTATATTGGCCCAGGTTTTGATCCCAGGGTTGTGGGATCGAGCCCTGCTTCAGTTTCCATGATGAGTGTGGAGACTCTCTCTCTCTCTGCCCCTCTACCCCTCTCATGCTCTTGCTTTCTCTTTCAAATAAAAACATAAACAAAAAAAAATATTACAGCCTTACTTAGGTTAAAGGAAAAAATCACGTATCTTGTATATTTCTGTATCTTTAAAGAACTGTATTTACTCCACTTGGAAATTAAAGGTGTTATGGAGTCTGCAATATCTATGGACCATATTGATCTACCTAGTTAATGCACCATATCCAGTACACAACAGGTACAACTGAGGCTACCATTTGGTTAAGCTTAAATTAACTCACTATTATCTGTCATAATGCATCCAATTTTCCCTGAGGCAATATGAATGGATTGAAGGAAGACATGATAATGATCACTACCACTACCCATACATCATTTATGATGTAATAATTCCTGAGATTCTTCCTGCAAAAAAATGTGTTGCATTTGCTTTACTATCTGGGCATGGGGAAATTTCAGAAGCTTACATTTGGCCATTTTTATCACAATGTCTATCTGTAGGTCAGGAAACCAATATCAGACCTTTGTCAGCTGCTAAGAGTATTTTAATTATCCACTTGGGAATAAAGGAAATGAGGACACTGTTTTCAGCAGTTTCATTGGTCTCACTGAGAGCACAATCTGGGCCAAGGATTTATTTATCACTTGATCTTTCATAAGCCTACACTCAGAAGATACATTATGATAATTCAGGGCCTGGATAGCTAGGGAATTCCTCTGAGTCTTGTTGACAAATATAATTTTTTGAACAAATTGTTATTCACAAGAAGAATGAGAACAAAAGTGTGGTATATTTAAATCCCTTCCTCAGTCCTTTGAGTAAATTTCTATTTTTAACGTCCCAATAATAGGACAAAAAGTCTAAAGACTACCAACATAAACTTTTACAAACAAGGTGTGTGTGTGTATTAGAGTTCATTTATTTTGACAGAGAGAGAGAGAGAGAGAGAGAGAGAGAAAGGGAGAGCTGAGGAGGGGCAGAGACAGAGTGGGGGATGGGAAGAGAATCCAAAGCAGGCTCTATTCTGAGAGGGGCTCAAACTCACAAACAATGAGATCATAACCTAAGCCAAAATCAAAAGTTGGGACACTCAACCGACTGAGCCACCCAGGTTCCCCTGAACAAGATCTGTATTATGCCATTGATTTAATCTTCCAACTATTTGATTTGGGTATTTATTACTACAAGCTCCCCAGTAAGAAATGCATGAGTAGTTTTTGGAAAACAATTTGTCATTCCTGTACTGAATAAGCCTACATAAAAAAAAACACACTTTGGGGGGTTCTGGTCCAAGATAGCAAGGTAGGAAGACCCTAAACTCACCTTCTCCATGGAACACACCAAATTACAACTGTTTATACTGTAATTCCTCCTGAGGAACTGAAGGCTCACTGAACAGCTTCAACACAACAAGAGATAAAATGCAAGAGAGAACACCAAGAAAAACAGAGACACAGTAATGAACAAACAATACATCCTCAATATTGAAAACTGCAGTGGGAAGGGATAGTACTCAGGGACCTGAAGCAGATTAGTCTGTCCTTGGACACAGAAAAAAAATTAGTGGTTTAAAAGAACAACTGGCTCTGGGGCGCCTGGGTGGCGCAGTCGGTTAAGCGTCCGACTTCAGCCAGGTCATGGTCTCGCGGTCCGTGAGTTCGAGCCCCGCGTCAGGCTCTGGGCTGATGGCTCAGAGCCTGGAGCCTGTTTCAGATTCTGTGCCTCCCTCTCTCTGTGACCCTCCCCCGTTCATGCTCTGTCTCTCTCTGTCTCAAAAATAAATAAAAACGTTTAAAAAAAATTAAAAAAAAAAAAAAAGAACAACTGGCTCTAAAAGAGCCAGCCCTAGAGCTCCACCAAAGTCCGGGGAACACTCTCTGGGTGGAAAAGACTTGCACACATGGTGTAAGCTCCCCCTTCACTTGGAAAGCTCAGACCAGTGCAGGGTACAGATGCCCTAACTGGAGGCCTGGACTTCTATTCAAACCAGCTCCAGTGATCCCACCAAAATTGCCACAAGGAGGTACATACCAGAACACCCCTGGTTTACACTCACAGTCACTCCAGCTTACACAAAAGTGACACAGGTGCAAAGCACCCAAGAATACTCCAGGCCTACACCACTTTGGCATGATATATTCAAAGTGCTCAAAGGAAAGAAAAAAAACAAAAACAAAAACAAAAACCTACAATCAAGAATACTCCACCAGACAAAGTATCACTCAGAATCGGAGAGATCAAAACAAACAAACAAAGAAAAAAAGAAAAACAAAAGTTAAAGAAGTTTATCACCACTAAATCAGCTTTATAAGAAATGTTAAAGGGACTTCTCTAGGTGGAAAATAAAATACCATAATTAGACATAAAAGTATATAAATAAAAAGATGTACAATATGATAGCATATACATAAAACATGGAGGAGGGAGTTAAAATTTTTTCAAAAAGTATTTTTTTCTAGCATATGTTTGAGCTTAATTGACCATCAATTTAATATAGACTGCTACATATTTGGGGTGCCATATATGAACCTCATGGTAACCACAAACCAAAAAACTGTAAAAGATACACAAAATATAAACAGAAAATAAGTCAAGCATAATGCCACAGAAACTCATGAATTGCAAAAAGAGAAAACAGGAAAGTGACAGAGTTAACTACAAAAATAAGCAAAAACAATCATCAAAATTGCATAAGTACATAACTATCAGTAATTGCTTTAAATGTAAATGCCCTTAATGCGCCAATCAAAAGACATAGGGTGGTAGAATGGACCAAAAAAGCAAGACCCATCTATATGCTGTCTACAAGAAACTCATCTCACACCTAAAGAAACATGCAGACTGAAAGTGAAAAGATGGAAAAACACTGATCATGCAAATGGAAGAGAAAAAAAGTCAGGGTAGCAATACTTATTCCATTCAAAATAGACTTTTAAGCAAAGACTGTAACAAAAGACAAATGATAAAGAGATCAATCTAATAAGACAATATAACAATGATAAATATTTTTGCATCTAATATTAAAGCACTTAAATACATAAAGTTAATATTAACACACACAAAGGGATAAATTAATAGCACTATAGTAATAGTATGGGACTGTAACACTCTACTTACATCAATGGATAGATTGTTCAGGCAGAAAACAAATAAGACAAGAGTGTCTATGAATAACATATTAGACCAAATGGACATAACAGATATATACAAAACATTTCATCCAAAACCAACAAAATACATATTATTTTCAAGTTCACATGGAACATTCTCCAGAATAGATTACATCTTAGGCCACAAAATAAGATTTAACAAGACTGAAATCATACTATGCACCTTTTCTGACCACAACAGTATGAAATAGAAATCAATTACAAGAAAAAAAATATTTAGAAAGCACAAATGTGAAAGCTAAATGACATGCTATTGTTAAACAACCAATGGGCTAACAAAGAAATCAAAGAAAAAAAACTGAAAAACACATGGAGACAAATGAAAATGAAAACACAATCTAGTCCAAAATCTATAGAACTCCAAAAACAGTACTAAGAGGGAAATATGTAGCAATACAAGAATAAACACAAATAAACGGTCAACCCTTACACCTAGAAGAATTAGTAAAAGAGGAACAACAAAAACCTATGGTGAGTAGAAAGAAAAAATAATTAAGATGAGAGCAGGAAAAAACCTACATAGAGACTTTAAAAGAAGAGAAAGAGAGAAATAAAAATGCAATCAAGAGCTATTTCAGCAGGTTCTTTAAGAAGATAAACAAAATTGATTTACCACACTTATCCAGAAAAAAAGGAGAGAGAGAAACCAAATAAATAAAATCAGACACAAAATTATCAACTGACACCACAGAAATTAAAAAAAAAAATATTATGAGGGAATACTACAAAAAACTTATGGCAACAAATTGGACAACCTAGAAGAAATGGATAAATTCCTAGAAACATATACTCTTCCAAAACTAAGTCAAGAAAAAATAGAAAATCTAAACAATTACTAGTAACAAAGTGGAATCAATAAATAAAAATCTACCAAAAAACTCAAAGTCCAGGACCATATGGATTAACAGGTGAATTCTACCAAACATTTAAAGAAAATATAATACCAATTATTCTCCTCTTCCCCCAACAACAACAACAAAATAGAAGAGGAAGGAAAGTTTCCAAACATATTCTATAAGGCCAACATTATCCTGATACCAAAACCAGAGAAATACAACACAAAAATAGAAAACTACAGGCCAATATCCCTCATGAACATAGATACAAAAATCCTTTAAAAAAATAGTAGCAAACCACACTCAACAATACATTGAAAGGATCACTCAACACAATCAAATGGGATTTATTCTAAGGACACAAGATTGGCTCCATATTTACAAATCAATCAAAGCAACACAGTGTATTAACAAAGTGAAGAATAAAAATCATGTGATTGTCTCCATAGATGCAGAAAAAATATTTAACAAAATTCAACATTTGTTCATGATAATAACTCTCAACAAAGTGGGTTTACAGAGAACATACGTCAACATAATCAATTCCATATATAAAAAACTCACATCTAGCATCATACTCAATGGTAAAAAACTGAAAGGTTTTCCTACAAGATGAGGAACAAGACAAGGATGTCTAGTCTTGAAACTTTCATTCAACATAGTACCGGATCTCCAAGCTGCAGCAATCAGACAAGAAAAATAAATAAGAAATTGGTAAGGAAGAAGTTGAATTCTCACTATTTGCAGATGATTTACTACATGTAGAAAACCTTAAAGACTCCACCAAAAATTATTTGAAGTAATAAAAAAGCTCAGTGAAGTTTCAAGATAAAAAATTAATACCCAGAAATCTATCCCAATTCTATACACCAATAAGAAAGTATCAGAAAGACAAATTGAGAGAATAACTCCATGACAATTGCACCAAAAGGAATTAAAAACCTAGAAATAAATTTAACCAAGGAGGTAAAAAACAAAAACAAAACTATAGTCTGAAAACTATAAAACGATGAAAGAAATTGAAGATAACAAAAATAAATGAAAGATATCCTATACTCATGGATTGGAAGAATTAATATTGTTATATGTCCATACTACTCAAAGCAATCTACAGATTCAATGCAATCCCTATCAAAATACCAATAGCATTTTTCATAGAACTATAACAAATAATACAAAAACTTATATGGAATCATGAAAGACCTCAAATAGCCAAAGACCTCAACAAAGAACAAAGCTGGAGGTATGACAATTCCAGATTTGAAGATATGCTACAAAACTGTAGTAATTGAAACATTTGCTGGGAAAACTGGACAGCTACATCCAAGAGAATAAAACTAGACCACTTTCTTACACCATCCACAAAAATAAATCAAAATAGATTAAAGACCTGTGAGACTTAAAACCATAAAAGTCCTAGAAAAGAACACAAGCAGTAAGCTGTGTTCTGACATCAGCCAAAGCACCATTTTTCTAGATATGTAAAATAAGGGAAATAAAAGCAAAAATAAATTATTGCAACAACATCAAAATAAAAAGCTTTGCACTGCAAAGGAAAGCATCAAAAAAACAAAAAGTCAATCTAATGGGAGAAAAAATACCTGCAAATGATTTATCTGATACGATGTTAATATCTACAACATATAAAGATTTTATACAACTCAACACCAAAAACCAAACAACCCAATTAAAAATGGTCAGGGGACTTGAATAGACATTTTTCCAAAGAAGACAGACACACAGATGTCAACCAGACATATGAAAAGATGTTTGATGTCACTAATCATCAGAGCATTGTAAATCAAAGCCACAAGGATATATCACCAGATACCTGTAAGCATGGTTAAAATAAAAATGAAGTAACAAGCGATCGTGAGAATGTATAGGAAAAAGGAGCCCTCATTTACTATTGGTGGGAATGCAAACTGATGCAGCCATTGTGGGAAGTAGTATGGACGTTCCTCAATTGAAGAAAATAAACCAATTTAAAAAAATATGTTCCCCTATGTTTATTGCAACATTATTTACAATAGCCAAGATATAGAAACAACCTATGTGCCACATCAATAAATGAGTGGATAAAGAAGATACACACACAGGAATATTATTCAGATATAAAGGAGAGTGATTTCTTGTCATTTTCAACAAAACGGATAGACCTAAAGGTAAGTCAGACTGAGAAAGACAAGTACCATATGGCTTCACTCATATGTGGAATCTAAAAAAGACAAAACAAAAAAATTAATAAACAAAAAGCAGAATTAGACCACTAAATACAGAGTGCTGATGGTTGCCAAAGGGAAAGGATTGGAAGGACAAAATAAATGAAGATGAGTGGATACATAGGCTTCCACTTATGGAATGAATAACTTACGGAAATAAAAGGTGGGGCATAGGGAGTACAGTCAGTGATAGTGAGATAGTGTTGTATGATGATAGATGTTAGCTTCACTTGTGATGAGTGTAACATAATACACAGAGATGTTGAATCATTATATCGTACACATGAAACTAATGTAACATTGTGGGTCACCTGTACTCAAATTAAAAAAAAATTAAAGAATTTGTTAAATTATGAAAAGATCGTCTTTTGAAAAATTAGAAATATGCTTTTTAAAAAATGCATTTTCCAACAAGAATAAATTTTTTACACTTTTTTAAGCCTGAGAAAAGTCAGTCTATTAATTAAAAGAACCAAAGTTCTTTTTCTGTGAATATGTAAAATATCAAATTTTTTTCATTGAGTTATAAAACTTAACTTGGAGACTTGTTATAACCTACTAGATACTAACATTTCAATAGCAGCTCTCTCTAATGAACAAAATGCAAAGTTCTTTGCTCATGTCAAATCGGTAGGCTTTAATAAGCACATTTTTATTCACATTTAGTCGTGTAATGTTCCTGCCATCATTCTTTGTTATTTCTTTATTGATAACAGTGATAATCTGAAATTTGTATTGTATTGTGCATAATTTATGCATGTCACAAATATTCTTGTTTATTTAGTGGTTTCTTTTTGTTGAATTCAACTATCTCAAATTAATAGTTATTACCTTAAGACTAACTCCAATGAGAATCTTCAGTGGTAAACCACGTAGTTAATATTTTTTTAGTGCTGATTTTTCTCATCTGGTTGTTTTTTGAGAAAACTTACTAATAATCTGTCAGATAATATATAAGTAATAAATTAGTATTGGTGATCACAAGTGTGCCATTCATATGAAGTGTCAGGGAATATTTGAGTTCTAATTAACTTTTGACATTCTATTGAAATCTATGATTCAATAAAAATTTTGTAAAGTGAGAAAATCCTTGAAACTTTTTTTACCAGTCATTTTTACTTATAGTGAAAATTCTTTGTAACAAATATTAATAGAGTTGTCATTTTAAAAAATGAGAAAAATTAATTATTGTTTAATATCTAAATACATACATTGTTGTATACACATATTCTACCATGGTGATTGGGAATTAATAGGTGTTTGATGAATCTGCATAGAATAAAAAATGCAGGGATACATTCAAAAGAAATTAAATAGGATGTAATGTTTTCTTCATTTATAATAATAACTCAATGTAACACAATAATTTCATAATTAAAGGTCGCTACTATGTATCTATCTACTTATGGACTATTGATTAAAATAAGCTTGGCAAATGTCAGTCTGTATATAGAAATTGACATTTACAAATAAAGTTTTACTGAAACAGAGCCACACAGATTAGTTTCCATATTGTCTCCAGATCCTTTCTCACTATAGGGACAGAACAGAGATCATAAAACCCACAAAGCCTAAACCACTTGCTGTTTGGCTATTAACAGAAAAGTTTGCTGGTATCTAAATTAAAAGAACTAAAATATTTGTTTAAAGATTGTGTATTTCCTAAACTTTCTTAATATGCATGTAAAAAGTTGAAATAAATGCTAATAAATAACTACTTTAGAACATGAATGACAGCAATAACAACAAAAAGTTTTGATCTGATGTCTACTAGGGTATATACTGTCCATTTTATAACAATTAATTAGTAATGAAATAATCATATGTAGAAATATATGTCATATGTTAACCTGTAGGAGAGATCTTTTAAAAAAATTTTTCAACACTTATTTAGTTTTGAGAGACAGACAGAATGTGAGCAGGGAAGGAGCAGAGAGAGGGAGACAAAGAGCTGTCAGCATAGAGCCCAATGTAGGGCTCAAACTCATGGACCCTGAGATCATGACCTGAGCTGAAGTCAGATGCCCAACCGACTGAGCCACCCCGGCGCCCCAGGAAGAGATCATTGATTCTACTTTGCTGGTTTTCATGTTTAAAAATGTTTTTAGTGATAAATTCAAATAAAAATTTAAAATGACAAATATTTTGTTTTTAATTTACCTCTTAGCTATCATTTAATTTTTATTGAAAGAACTATGTAAGCCTCAATAAATCTAGGGTTGCTCTCAGAATTTAGAGTACTTCATACCTGACAATAAAACAGTTCTGTTAGTAAATATGTCTAAACTTAAATATAAGTTTTGGTCTCTAAATTTTGTGTCATTGTTATGAGGTGTTTAAATCAAAAAGAAAAAATGAAGTTAATTTTGTTCCTAAGCTACCAAACTGGGTTACCCCAAAGATAGTACATTTTTGTTCTATTTGAAATTTCTTACATTGTTATGCAAATTATAAGATTAAAATAAATTGAATCATGAAGAAGTGGTCTATGGAGGAAGGAAGAGCCAAGAAAAGTACTTTACTCAAAACATTTAATTAATACTGAAAAAATTGAAAACAAGTGGGTCTAGATTGTTCTACTCACTTTTATTTTCATCAAGAGATAGGACTTGTTTCTAAGTATATTAAAATTTGCTCAATAAATACAGTTATAAGTTAAATATATATTGCTTTTAATTTTTTTTTAATGTTTATTTATTGAGACAGAGAGAGACAGAGCATGAATGCTGGAGGGTCAGAGAGAGAGGGAGACACAGAATCTGAAGCAGGCTCCAGGCTCTGAGCTGTCAGCACAGAGCCCGACGTGGGGCTCGAACTCACAGACCGCGAGATCATGACCTGAGCTGAAGTCAGTCGCTCAATCGGCTGAGCCACCCAGGTGCCCCTTAAATTTTTTAATATAACTTTTAACTCAGAAATTTTATTTAGTTACTAACCCTGCATTGAAAAAAATAAATAATCTTGTTTTTAATTGTATCCTATTGAAATTTATTTAATTGCTTTGTATTAAGAGAACAAACTCATCGTGGGAATTGCAATGTTTTCATGGTTTCTAAGACATGTAAGCCTCATCTACCCTTTTTTTTTCTTTCTCCAAATTTTTAAATCCCAGTTAGTATACCATATACTATTAGTTTCAGGTGTAGAATTTAATGATTGATCACATAAATAAGATACCCATTGCTCAACACAATAAATGTCCTCCTTAATACCCATTACCTATTTAACCCACCCTTGCACCCAGCTCCCCTCCCATAACCCTCAAATTGTTCACTATAGTTAAGAGTCTTTTCCTTGGTTTGTCTCTTTTTCTCTCAACGTTCATTTGTTTTGTTTCTTAAATTCCACATATGAGTGAAATCATATGGTATTTGTCTTTCTCTGACTGACTTATTTCACTTAGCTTCATACTTTCTAGCTCCATCTAAGTCATTGCAAATGGCAAGATTTCATTTTTTTAATGACTGAGTAGTATTCCATTATATGCATACGTGTGTGTGTGTGTGTGTGTGTGTGTGTGTAATATTTTTTTATCCATTCGTCAGTCAATGGGCATTTATGCTATTTCCATAATTAGGCTATTATTGATAATATGGCTATAAACATCAGGGTATATGTATACCTTAAAATCAGCATTTTTGTATTGTTTGGGTAAATACCTAGTAGTGCAATTGCTGGATCAGAGGAAATTCTATTTTAACTTTTTGAAGAAACTCCATACTGTTTTCCAGAGCAGCTGCACCAGTTTGCATTCCCAACAGTGTAAGAGGGTTCCCCTCTCCCTGCTATCCTTGCTAATGCCTGTTGTTTCCTACTTTTAATTTTAGCCATTTTGACTGGTATGATGTGATATCTCATTGGAGTTATGATTTGTATTTACCTGATGATGAGTGATGTTGAGCATCTCTTCATTTGTCTGTTAGCCATTTGTATGTCCTCTTTGGAAAAATGTCTATTCATGTCTTTTGCCCTTTTTTATTTTTTTTTTAATATTTATTTATTTTGAAGGAAAGAGAAAGCATGAGCAGGGGAGGGATTTTCTGCCCATTTTCTAACTGGTTATTCATTTTTTGGGTGTTGAGCTTTATAAGTTCTTTATATTTTGGATACTAAGCTTTTATCAGATATATCATTTGCAAATATCTTCTCATATTCTGTAGAATGTCTTTTAGTTTGGTTGTTTCCTTTGCTGTGCAGAAGCTTTTTGTTTTGATGAAGTCCCAATAGTTTATTTTTGTTTTTGTTTCCCTTTCTTCAAGAGAAATATATAGTAAGAAGTTGCTATGGCCGACATCAATGGGGTTACTGCCTATGTTCTTCTCCAGGATTTTGATTGTTTCCTGTCTCACATTTAGGTCTTTCATCCATTTTGAAATTATTTTTGCGTATATGTAATAAAATGGTCCAACTTCATTATATTTCATGTCATTGTCCAGTTTTCCTAACACCATGTACTGAAGAAACTGTCCTTTTTCCTGTATTCTTTCCTCCTTTGTCAAAGATTAGCTGACCATATAGCTGTGGGTTCCACTCTGTTCTTTGGATCTATGTGTCTGTTTTTTGTGCTAGTACCATACTGTCTTGATCACTACACTTTGTAATATAGTTAGAAGTCTGGAATTGGGATATCTCCAGTTTCGGTCTCCTTTTCAAGACTGCTTTGGCTATTCAGAGTCTTAGGCAGTTCCATACAAATTTTAGGATTGTTTGTTATAGTTCTGTAAAACTGTTGGTGGCTTTTTGATAGGGATTGCATTAAATGTGTAGACTGCTTTGGGTAGTATAAACATGTTAAGAACATTTGCTCTTTCAATCTATGAGCATGAAATGTTTTTCTATTTCTTTGTGTCATCTTCAATTTCTTTCATCAGCCTTTTATAGTTTTCAAAGTACAGAACTTTTACTTCTTTAGTTAGATTTATTCCTAGGTATTTTATGGATTTTCTAATTTTAAATTGGAGTCTTTGATTTCTCTTTCTGCTGCTTCACTATTGGTGCCCAGAAGTGTAACAACAGATTTCTATACAGTAACTTTGTATTCTGAGATTTTACTGAATTCCTGTATCAGCTGGATTTATTTGAGAGTTGTTTTGCTTCTCAAGGTAGGCCTGTATTGCTATACACTTCATCTTATGATCACTTTTTTCGCATCCCAAAGGTTTTGCACCATCCTGCTTTCATTTTCATTTGTTTCCATGTATTTTTTTTTCTGCTTTAATTTTCTGGTTGACCCATTGATTCTTTTTTTTTAATTTTTTTTAACGTTTATTTATTTTTGAGACAGAGAGAGACAGAGCATGAATGGGAAAGGGTCAGAGAGAGAGGGAGACACAGAATCTGAAATAGGCTCCAGGCTCTGAGCTGTCAGCACAGATTCCGATGCAGGGCTTGAACTCACAGACAGCGAGATCATGACCTCAGCAGAAGTCTGACGCTTAACCAACTGAGCCACCCAGGCGCCCCAACCCATTCATTCTTTACTAGGATGTTCTTTAACCTCCATGTATTTGTGGTCTTTCTGAATGTTTTCTTGTGGTTGACTTCAAGTTTCATAGCACTGTAGTCTAAAAATATGCATGGTATGATCTCAGTGTTTTGTACTTGTTTGAAGCTGATTTATGGCCTAGTATGTGATCTGTTCTGGAAAATGTCCCATGTGCACTTGAAAAGAATGTGTATTTGTTGCTTTAGGATAAAATGTTCCATATACATCTGTTAAGTCCATCTGTCCCAGTTTTTCATTCAAAGTCATTGTTTCCTTACTGATTTTTGCTTACACTATCTATTGAAATAAGTAGGGTATTCAAATTCCCTTCTATTATTGTATTATTATCAATGAGTTGCTTTATGTTGTTATTGTTTTATATATTTGGGTACTCTCACGTTGGGGGCATAAATATTTACAACTGTTTATCTTCTTGGATAGTTCCCTTTATTATGATATAATGCCCTTCTTCATCTCTTGCTATAGTCTAAAACCTAGTTTAAAAATCTAGTTTTAAACCTAGTTTAAAATCTAGTTTGTCTAAGTATTGCTACTCCAGCTTTCTTTAGACATCCATTAGCATGATAAATGGCTCCCTATCCCCTCACTTTCAATCTACCAGTGTCTTTAAGTCTAAATTAAGTTTCTTGTAGACAGCATTTAGTTGTTGCTGTTGTTGTTGTTGTTGTTGTTGTTGTTGTTGTTGTTTTTAAATTCATTCTGACATCCTCTGTCTTTTGATTGGAGCACTTAGTTTATTTATATTCAGAGTAAGTATGGATACAAATATATTTAGTGCCATTGTATTACCTGTAAAGTCATTGTTCTGGATATTTTCTCTGTTCATTTCTAGTCTTCATCACTTTTGGTTTTTCTTTCCACTAAAAAAGTCCCCTTTAATATTTCTTGCAGGGCTGATTGAGTGGTGGTGAACTCCTTTAGTTTTTGTTTGTCTGGGAAACTCATGATCTCTCCTTCTATTCCTAATGATAGCCTTCCTGGATAGTATTTTTGGCTGAAGATTTTTCCCATTCAGCACATTGAATATATCATGCCACTCTCTCCTGGCTTGTCAAGTTTCTTCAGAAAGATCTGCAGCTAGTCTTATAGGTCTGCCCTTTTAAGTTAGAGACTTTTTTCCTTTCTGTTTTTAGTACTTTATCACTATATTTTGCAAATTTATTTATAATATTATCTTGGTGTTGGTCTGCTTTTGTTGATTTTGATGGGAGTTTTCTGTGCCTCATGGATTTGGATGTCTGTTTTCTTCCCCAGATTAGGGAAGTTTGCAGCTATTATTTCCTCAAATAAATTTTCTGCCCCCTTTTCTCTCTCTTCTCTGTGAATCCTAAGATATGAATGTTGTTACATTTGATGGAATTACTGAGTTCCCTAAGTCTATTCTCTGATCTATAATTCTTTCTCTTTTGTTCAGCTTCATTATTTTCCATTTTTCTTTCTTCTATATCACTTATTCGTTCCTTTGCTTCTTCCATCCCATGTCATCACATCCAGTCTGTTTCAAATCTCAGTTTTGCATTTCCATTTGTTTTTTAACTCTTATCTCTATAGTAAGAGCCTCTCTGAAGTCATCCATCCTTTTCTCAAGCCTGGTTATTATTCTTATGATTGATGTTTTAAATTCTCCATCAGTCATATTACTTATATAGATTCCAATTAGATCTCTGGCCATGACCTTCTTTTGTTTTATTTGGGATGAATTACTCCATCTTGGCATTTTGTCTAAGTCTCTGCCTTCTTCTCTGTGTTAAAAAAGCCTGTGGTGTTTCCTGCTCCTGAGAGTAATGGCTTTATGAAGAGGGCATATAATGTCCAGGGCCTGGCACTTCAGGGAGTGTCTCTGTTGTGTGCTTCATGTATGCTGCCACTGTGTTTTGGTTGCGCTATCCTTCCGACCAGTCATCTACACAGGCTCTCCTTGCCTACTGTGGGTGTTGTTTGGACTTTGGCCACACTGTGGCAAGTTTTAACTAGGTGTGCTCTGGTCTTCTTAAATGAGACCTAATGCTACTTCCACTAGAACTGAAGCCTTGCAGAACTCTGTGGTCAGTAGATGTGGTATGAGTAGGGGTTTCTGCTGGTCTTCTGGGGAAGGAGCCCACGCACTGGGCCTTAAGCACGCTTAGGCACATAGAAAAGCAATACCAGCAGAGTGTAACAGGGTGGGATTGGTGTAAGCAGGTTAGGCATCCAGTATTGGTGCTATGCGGTTTACTGAAGCTGGTTTATGCTGAGAGGTGGGGGATGGAAATGATACCACCAGCTGCTTTGTCCCCAGAAAGGGGCTTCCACACTTGCTGCTCTCAGGGAAGAACTTCTAGAAGAGCAAACGACTTCCCCTCATGTGTCCCAGGCCATTTTCAGATTGCTGCTTCCACGCTGTATTCAGGTTGCTTGCCTGCCTGGAGCAGCACAGTGCACTTTCTGCTCTATTGCAGCCAAGTCTTGACTTTTAAAACTACAAATTTTAGGGATCTTGTGTGGTGGGAACCTGCACTGGTCTTCTGGGGGAGGGTCTTGCCACACTGGGACTGATGCAGGTTTGACCAAGAAGGGCAGCTGTGCCAGAGCACAGGCAAGGGTGTGTGATTTGGAGCAAGCAAGCTAAGTAGCTTTTGTCCAGATTAGCTGCCCTTAGCAGGCATCGCTATTCCTATACTGAGGGGTGGGGGAGGGAAATGGAGCCCGCCCAACAGTTTTGTCCCTGGAGAGGCATCTCTTTGAATACCACTCTCATTGATGCCTTCAAAAAGAGCAAACAATCTGTTCCTGTGAACCTTAGGTAATCCACAGATTGAGCTATCTGTCCTGGGGATGTTTGCCTATAGGGCAGCACCCACAATGCCCTACCCCAGCCAAGCCCATGGACCTCTAAACTCCAGTCTTTACACCCTGCTGGTTGTAAAAACTCATGAAAAGCAGCCCTTCTCATTTTCCCAGCTAATGGCTATGGGTAGGTGTTCTCCTTGTGCATATCCCTGTACACTCCATTCCCTCATCTTTCTCCATAGCACTGTGGTCCATTTCTTCCCCAAATCATGTCTCCACACTTCCTACCTTCCTCAATGTGGCCTCTTCTCTCTCTCTAGTTGTACAGTTTGTTCTGTCAGTATTCAGGTTGATTTCTTGGGTATTCAGAATGATTTAATAATTATCTAGTTGTGTTCAAGGGATGAGACAGGCCTAGGGTCCTCCTACTATGCCACAATCTTAGCTCCTCCCTCCCAAAATAAGTAATCTTTAGAACTTCTCTTTTATATATAAAGTACAAATCTATATATATTAAATAAACAGATATAGCATTAGGGGAAAACATTTGTTTAATGTTTATTTATTATTGACAGACAGAGAGACACAGAGCGTGAGCAGGGGAGGGGCAAAGAGAGGGGGAGACACAGAATCTGAAGCAAGCTCCAGGCTCCGAGTTGTCAGCACAGAGCTTGACGGGGGGCTCGAACCCACAAACTGTGAGATCGTGACCTGAGCTGAAGTCGGTTGCCTAACCAACTGAGCCACCCAGGCGCCCCAGGGGAAAACATTTGTAAAAGACTTTTCAGGAGAAGAGAAATTAAGGAAAGATTAAAAAACACTGAACTGGAAAAAAAATCACAAATTCCCATGGAAATGCAAAATGAAATATGAGAATGATAAGGCATCTTTGACTTCCCAAAGTGTGAGATGCATATTAAAGCAATATTTCTCATGATTCATAGAAGCAACTTTTCATAAAAATTTGAGATATTTTAAGTCTTCTCATTTAGTGAATGTAGTAAGAACATTCTAATTTCTAATCATATTTATCTTTGCATATAATCAAATTCTGGACTTTATTTTCAGTGACTTTGCTGAAATTATTATTGCCCTGCATAAGCAGAAAAATATTTTTAAAAGTGTTCGTAACAGTCATCTGGTCTTCCAAGATTTTCTTGAGATTAGTTATCTTCCTTGAGCCTATCACTTTTCTTCAAAGCTTCCAATGGCTTGAAATTCATCTCATCCTTCAATATTTATAATTATTATTTGTTTCCTATCACGAAAGTAGCACCACCACTCTTTACTCCAATTAATCCTCTATCACATACTTTGTCAAGATATACCATATTTGGGGTCTTAAAGCACATCTTACTGAATTTAAATGCTTTAAAAGTAAAGTTAAACTTGTAATCAGTAACAAAGGTATCAGGAAAATTTTAGATATTTGGAAGTCAAATAATATTGTTCCAAAATTAATTGGTAAAATGGAACTTATTTATGAAAAAGAACAAAGTTGAAAATTCACATGACCTGTTTCAAAATTTATTATAAAGGAATATGTTATTTTAGAGAAAAGACGACATATAAATCATTGGAATATCATAGAATCCAGATAAAGCCCAACATGCATATGGTCAATTACTTTCTGATGAAGAATAAAACTGTTCAGTAGAGAAAGCTTTTTTTTTTTTTCAAATGGTACTAAATAATGAACATCTAAGGAAAAAATAACTTTACCTATAATCAGACTTTTAAAAATTAACCCAAAATGCACCAAAGACATGACTATAAAATGCAAAATTATAAAAATTCCAGAGAAAAATATAGGATACAATTTTTTTTTATGGCTGTGTGTTTAGCAAACTAATTCTGAGGAAAACACTACTAGGAATGAGTATCAATAGAAACAAAACAGCATAATAAGCATTTTTTGGATTTAGATGTTGGTACTATCTATTGTTCTAAATCACTTCTTATTTTCCAGGACAAGATTATTTCAACAGTGGATTAATATGATTTTAATTTAAACTACTCAAGAGATTGCAGTTAGATGAATCCAGTGCTGACATATTCTTGGGCTAGAAAATAAGAAGTGACTTGAGACAATAGGGTTGAAAATGACAACAGCAAACTAGTTAAAGAATGAGAAGGAGGATGATACATTTTAGGTTAAACAGGGATAAACAGAACAAGGCATTACAAGAGACATGTTGTTAAAGTTAACAAGTATATCCTAGTGAGTGGGACAGAAAGAAAAAAATAGAAATAAAAGCATTAAGATTTGTGACTATATTGTTAGATTTCATTATTTTTAAAATTTAGTCCTCCACATAATGAGAAATTTCAAAACTTAGAGTATGGTAAAAATGAATGAATGAATGAATGAATGAATGAATGAATAGGTAAAGACAAGGAGGATTCCCTTCTGACCCCCTCTGACATTCCCAGTGCTTATATTAGTTTCCAGATAGATCTCATAGTTTCTCTATTATTGAATTTTAGAAGAAATCCAGCACCCCTTGGCTATTCAATAATCTTTTGTGAAAAGGTGTTATTTATATTAAAGTGGTTTTTTTGCTAACCTCATTGTTAATTATTAAAAAGAACTTTTAGTTAACAAAGAATATAAGAAAAATATTTATAATAATATATATTTAACTATTAAAATGTGTTCACTTAGGGTACAAGTGGCCCTATGCATCAGTACTCCTGCATCCCTTGGATAAATTCCTAGCAGTGCAATTTGTCAATAAATTTCATATAAAAAAACATTAAAAAAACTGTTTTTAAATAATAAAATAAAAGACCTATAAAAATGTGTTCACTTAGAAATAAACAATTTTTAAAAATTTTTTAATGTTTATTTATTTTTGAGAGAGAGAGAGAGACAGACAGAGCACGAGTAGGGAGGAGAAGAGAAAGAGGGAGACACAGAATCCGAAGTAGGCTCCAGGCTCTGAGCTGTCAGCACAAAGCCCAATGCAGGGCTTGAACCCACAAATTGTGAGATCATGACCTGAGCTGAAGTCGATCCTTAACCAACTGCATGACCCAAACGCCCCAATAACATGTATTCATTTTCTTTTCCTAACAAAGTACCTGTGTTTGCCTTGGAATTAATTATATTGATAGTACATCCAGTGAAATCTAATTTAACCTTTAATTAAAAGATCATTTACAATATTTACCATTTTAATGAAATAGCTAAATTTAATTCAAGTGAAATAAATATCTATACTTTAAGATAGATTATAATTTAAAATCTATGCCAAATATTATGTATGAATTTAAAGTACATGTTATTTCAATTATAACCTGAAGTCATTATCTTATTGTAGGACATGATTAGTGTAGAAGTAGTTTCTATATCTCACTGCAGATATTAACAGCATATTAAAAACTACAACCATTCTGGAAGTCCTATCCTCATTCATTTTTTTTCCCACTAATGTGCTTGGTGTGTTGTTTTGTTTTGTTTTTAAACACAAGTACAACTTAATATATCCTGCAAGTGGCTCCAATTTGTTTTCCAGAAAGTTTAAAATTTGTGAAAAGTTTCATAATGCTTTACTGCCTGATCTTTAAATTTTTTTAAAAACGTTTATTTATTTTTGAGACAGAGAGAGACAGAGCATGAACAGGGGAGGGGCAGAGAGAGAGGGAGACACAGAATCTGAAACAGGCTCCAGGCTCTGAGCTGTCAGCACAGAGCCCGACGCAGGGCTTAAACTCACTGACCGTGA
Source organism: Felis catus (assembly GCF_018350175.1). NCBI lineage: Eukaryota > Metazoa > Chordata > Mammalia > Carnivora > Felidae > Felis > Felis catus. The sequence goes on from NC_058371.1 coordinate 107,440,953, forward strand.
GATCATGACCTGAGCCGAAGTCGGACGCTTAACCGACCAAGCCACCCAGGCACCCCCTTTACTGCCTGATCTTAAACAAATTTCATATCCAGTCCTTTCCTCCCAAACAGCCCAAGCAACTGACACACAATTTCTGAAATAGATTCTGCAATTGGATATTTCTGTTAGTCAATCATACTATCTCATCTAACATACAGTGCTTTTTTTTTCCCTTCTGAAAAGGTCAGATCACTTGCTAAATCAGCAGTGAAAAGTTCTCATTACTCATGCCTTTAATTCTGTCTTTTGGTCAGTAGGAAAAATGTTCCTTCTTCTGGATTCCCCATCTCATTATTCATCCAGTGAATTCACACCTCATGTTAGCTAGATGTGATATCTCTTTTCATTCACACTCTGAATTTCATAATGGCTACAATATTTTACAAACTATGTGATTATAATGTTTCAGAAACATTTTAAGAGCATTATATATATGGTCACAATTACTCTCAGTTATTCATTTGAGGCAATCAAAATGAGATAAATAACTTTCTGAGGGTGCCTGGATGGCTAAGTCAGTTAAGTGTCTGATTTCAGCTCAGGTCATGATCTTGCAGTTTGTGGGTTGGAGCCCCGCATCAGGCTCTGTGCTGACAGCTCAGAGCCCGGAGCCTGCTTCAGATTCTGTCTCCCTTTCTCTCTGCCCCTCCCCTGCTCACATGCTGCCTCTCTCTCAAAAATAAATAAAAATGTTAACATTTTTTTTTAATTTTTTTTTCAACGTTTATTTATTTTTGGGACAGAGAGAGACAGAACATGAATGGGGGAGGGGCAGAGAGAGAGGGAGACACATAATCGGAAACAGGCTCCAGGCTCTGAGCCATCAGCCCAGAGCCTGACGCGGGGCTCGAACTCACGGACCGCGAGATCGTGACCTGGCTGAAGTCGGACGCTTAACCGACTGCGCCACCCAGGCGCCCCAACATTTTTTTTAATTTATTTGAAAAAGTTGAATAAATGGAAGAAAGCCCTCAATAATTTTTTCTTGAGGTATCACATTAATTCAATTTACCTCCTCTTTCTTCTAATTCATTTTTTCTCTTTATCACTCTGAATTCTACATCTACAATTTGCAAAGGACACGTGAATGTAAAAAGCAAGGTATGTGCTTTATCTGGATCAGTAACTGGTGGCACTGTTAAAGTATTACTATGCCATTTATAGAGTCTAACTTACTCTTGAGAAATGTTAATTTCCAGGAAGCCCTACAGTGACATAATTTACTAATTATAAAGTATTACAAATACTTTAGAATTCTAGTGCAAACTATATAATAGACTCAACTATAGAGAGCAAACTGAGGGTTGCTGAGGGAAAGATGGGCAGGGGGATGGGTTAAATGGATGATGAGTATGAAGAAGGGCACTTACTGCAATGAGCACTGGGTATTATATATAAGTAATGAGTCACTAAATTCTCCTGAAACTAAAATTACACTAAATGTTAAAGAACTGAAATTTAAGTAAAAACTACAATAAATAGATGATAGATGGATGGATGGATGGATGGATGGATGGATGATAGGTAGGTAGGTAGGTAGGTAGGTAGACAGATAGATAGATGATAATGATGCCTGGTTATATCATGTCATAGTTGATCATTTCAATAACCATTTTAATTGTTTTATTTATAAGACCAAAAAAAAAAACCCCACAACCACCAGTACCCATTTTGAATTAGAAAATAATATATTGCCCCTAAAAAATGTAGGTTTTATATTGTGTTCTGTATACTGTAGATATTTTCTTTATTCCTTTTGTTGAACTCAGGGATGTATGTAGTCACATGGTGCTACAACACCTTTCAGTGATGTTTACACAGCCCTAGACTGAGTCAGTAGCCCTTGGCAATAATTAGCATAACTTTGGTAAGTCAATGTACCTTTTTTTATCTCCTTGTTCTAGTCTGTGAAATGCTTCATTTAAACTAAATGCACTTTAATGTCTTTTATAAAGGTAAAATATAATGAAGGTAGAGGTCTACCCATAAGGATCATTATTAATAGCATCACTATAAAAATGTGATTAAGGTATTCAGACAAGTATGATTAAATACTGTGCTTAAAATTAACACCGAGGCTATATATTAATGTATGGTTCTGTCAATAGAGCATTTCCTCATATACAATATTATAAACTAATTGCCTAGAAGACAGATAAATGAAGTGGTAAAATATTTAAATAAAACAATTTTTAAAGTGGATTCATTTATTTCTTAATTTTGTAACCTTGGGTAATTTATAAAAATTACTTAAGTTTCAAACTATTTAGGCATCATTCCAAAATGATTAATAGGTTAATGCACTCAAAATTCCCTTAGGGATTTATATTCCCCCAATATATAACTGTTATAGTAATAGTACTAATAATGTTACCAATCCTAGTGGCAATAAAGCTTATTCTGTTTTATCTGTTGTTATTATTATGAACAACACAATCAGAGTTTAGCAGAGGAAAGATGTTCACAAAAAATATCAGTCCCTGTCTTTTGGGATTGAGGGTATATAGAAAATCTTCATTCTTTAATTATGACTCAGGTGATCATCTAAAATATTAACCTCCACTTGAGGGCTACATTATCCTGGAACTAGACTTTGAATCTGGCAAAGAATCTTGAAAGTGATAGTTAACATGCACTGTCAAGTATTAATCAGATTAAACCACTTGATCTCAAAAATAAAATTTGACTATTCAGGGTCTTTTGTGATTCCATACAAATTTTAGGATTGTTTGTTCTAGCTCTGAGAAGAATGAGCAAGATTGGGATTGGTAATTTTTTTGACTGGGATTGCACTAAATGTGTAGATTGCTTTGGGTAGTATTGACATTTGTTCCAATCCAGGAACATGGAATGTTTTTCTATTTCTTTGTGTCTTCTTCAATTTCTTTCATAGGCTTTCTATACTTTTCAGCATACACATCTTTTACCTCTTTGGTTAGGTTTATTCCTAGGTATTTTATGGTTCTTGGTGCAATTGTAAATGAGATCAATTCCTTGATATCTCTTTCTGTTGCTTCATTATTGGTGTATAGAAATGCAACCGATTTTTGTACATTGATTTTGTATCCTGTAACTTCGCTGAATTCGTGTATCAGTCCTAGTAATTTTTTGGTAGAGTCTTTGCAATTTTCCATGTAGAGTATCATGTCAAATGCTTAGAGTGAAAATTTAACTTCTCCTTTGCCAATTGGGATACGTTTTATTTCACTTTGTTGTCTGATTGCTGAGGCTAGGACTTCCAACACTATGTTAAACAACAGTGCTCAGAGTGGACATCCCTGTCGTATTCCTGATCTCAGGGGGAAAGCTTTCAGTTCTTCCCCATTGAGGATGACATTAGCTGTGGGCCTTTCATATATTGTTTTTATGATGTTAAACTATGTTGCTTCTATTCTGATTTCCTTGAGGGTTTTTATTAAGAAAGGATGCTGTATTTTGTCAAATGCTTTTTCTAAACCAAAGCTGGAGACATCACAATCTTGGACTTCAGCCTGTTATCACAAAGCTGTAATCATCAAGACAGCATGGTACTGACACAAAATCAGACATATAGACCAATGGAACAGAATAGAGAACCCAGAATTGGACCCACAAATGTATGGCCAACTAATCTTTAATGGAAAAAAGTCTCTAGCAAATGGTACTGGGAAAAGTGGACAGCAACATGCAGAAGAATGAAACTGGACCACTTTCTTATACCATACACAAAAATAAGTTCAAAATGGATGAAAGACCTAAGTGTGAGACAAGAAACCATCAGAATTCTAGAGGATAAAACAGGTAACAACCTCTTTGACCTCAGCTGCAGCAATTACTTACTTGACATGTCTCTGAAGGCAAGGGAAACAAAAGCAAAAATGAACTCTTAGGAGCTCATCAAGATAAGAAGCTTTTGCATAGTGAAGAAAACAATCAACAAAACTAAAAGGCAACCAACAGAATGAGAGAAGATATTTGCAAATGCCATATTGGATAAAAGGTTAGTATCCAAAATCTATAAAGAACTTACCAAACTCAACACCCAAAAAACAAATATTTCAGTGAAGAAATGGGCATAAGACATGAATAGGCACTTTTCCAAAAAAGACATCCAGATGGCTAACAGAAACATGGAAAGATGCTCAACATCGCTCATCATCAGGGAAATACAAATCAAAGCCACATTGACATATCACCTCACACCAGTAAGAGTGGCTAAAATTAACAACTCAGGAAACAACAGATATTGACAAGGATGTAGAGAAACGGGAACCCTCTTGCACTGCTGGTGAGAATGCAAACTGGTGCAGCCATTCTAGAAAATAGTGTGGAGGTTTCACAAAAAATTAAAAAATAGAGTTTTCCTATGACCCAGCAATAGTAGTGCTAGGAATTTAGACAAAAGATACAGGAGTGCTGATTCATAGGGCACATGTACCCCAATGTTTATAGCAGTGCTATCAAGAGTAGCCAAATTATGGAAAGAGCCCAAATGTCCATCAATTGATGAATGGATAAAGAAGATGTGGTTTATATATTCAATGCAATCAATTCAGCAATGACAAAGAATGAAATCTTGCCATTTGTATCAATGTGGATGGAACTAGAGGGTATTATGCTAAGTAAAATAAGTTAGTCAGATATCATATGTTTTCACTCATATGTGGAATTTGAGAAAGTTAAAAGAAGACCATGGGGGAAGGGAAGGAAAGTAAAATAGTTTCAGAGAGGGAGGCAAACCATAAATGACTCTTAAATACAGAGAACTGAGGGCTAATGGGGGGGGGGGTATAAGGAGGAAGGGGAAAATTGGTGATGGACATTGAGGAGGACACTTCTCAGGATGAGTACTGGGTGTTGTATGTAAGTATTGAATCATGGGAATCTATTTTTGAAGCCAAGAGCACACTATATACACTGTATGTTAGCTACCTTGACAATAAATTATAGAAAAAAATTTTTAAGACCAACAAAAAATAAATAATAAATAAAATTTAAAATTCTGTGTTATCTATATTATGTCTCCCAAATAGGAAAATTGTCAAAGATTTTTGACATTTCCACTTTATATTTTGTATATAAATATGGCCACAAAAGTCTGTAGACTATTTGATTTTTATTCTTAGGGAAATTGTAAAGCTTTGCATTAAAGAGTAACTTGCTTTTTCAGCTTAATTAAAGATAACTCAAAATTTAGATGATAACTTTACACTGCAAACGTTTTAAAACCAGTGTAGTTTGTCTTCTTCCCTAAATTACTGTGTATATGTTAGCATAGAGAATAACTGAGGTTGAATAAAAATCAATGCATTAATTTATATTTGAAATTTTAAATCATAAAATATATTAAATATCATCAATGTACTTAATATTATAGAAATATTTGGTACAATTTATATCTATAGTAAGAAAAATGCATTAAGCTGCTCTTTGAATCTTTAACATAAATTAGAATTATTTTTAAATAAAGTATTTTATGATTATGTATGAAGATACATAATCAACAGAACATTACTATGCTTGGTAATTTTCTATGAGAAAGGTATAAAATGAAAAAAAAATAGTCCCTAATTTCTCATGTTTAATCTAAAAGTGAATGTAAGGGCACCTGGGTGGCTCAGTCAGTTGAGCAACTGACTCTTGATTTCTGCTAAAGTCATGATCCCTGGTTCATGGGATCTAGCCCCGCTTGGGATCATCTCTCTCCCTCTCCCTCTGCCCTTCCTCTATTCTTTCTCTCTCAAAATAAATAAGTAAACTTAAAAAAATAATAATGAGGATATAGTTCTTAAGTATTCTAATATATGACTAATATTATTTTATTGCACTGTCTTTTTATTTCACTTATTCATCTTCAATATTCTAAATAATAGCACCATGCTTCCTTTTATCAGTTCAAGATATAATTTCAATAACAGAACCATATTGAAAATATAACAAAGTATTTTATTAAGTACATACATATGCCTCCAAAAACTATAATTTAATTGAAACATGTTGGGTTTATGAAATTAAGATGTGATTTCATTTATATTTTGGTGATGTGGTCAGATGCATTTTGTAAGACTATATTACTATCTTGTAATATGAGGAATGAAAGGATATGAAGATCAAGTTTATCTACCATCCAATGATTAAAGCTTCTTATGTCTGATCTGGGGCCTCTCCTTGAATGCCACTTGATATAAGTAATTCATTACCATTTAATGCACCTATGCAATTTTTTTAAGACCACTCCATTAGAAATAACCTTTTTATATTAAAATAAAATACCCTTGCTAATGCTGTTAGCCATACAAAGGGAATCAGCAGAAAAAATCTAATCCTCTTTTAATGAATACTCCTCCGGATACTGTGGCATAAATAGTATGCTCTTCCAAATGGTCTCTTCTCGGGCAAAATATAATATTAGATACAAGGTTATATAACATATATCAATTTCTTTTATATACCTCATTACTCTTGCAAAATAATTTGATTTAATGAATATTTACTGGGAATCTATTACTGTGTACCAGGTTCCAGAGATAAAATAGTGTACAAACCAGAGGGTGCCTGGGTGGCTCTGATGGTTAAGCATCTGACACTTGATTTCAGCTTGGGTCATAATCTCATGGTTTGTGAGTTTGAGCCCCACATTGGGCTCTGCATTGTCAGCATGAAGGGATTGAGCACTACTTGGGATTCTCTCTCTCCCCTCTCTCTCTCTGCGCCTCCTGTGCTCGCTCTCTCTGTCAAAATAAAAAAAAAAACTTAAAAAATGTAAAATTACAACTCTAAATAATATATGATGAAAGGTAGGTGAGGTAAAGATACCTTGAATAGCACAAATGCAGGAGTTTAGAAAAATCAAATTGAATATATACAAATGTATGCTAACCTTTATTCTATTTCATTGGGAAATAACAGGGGTTCATAGCTAGCAATATGCATTATAAAAATGTACACATTTTTATTTCACTTTAAAAATATATATACACATTTTTAAACGTGAATTTCTCAGGGCGCTTGGGTGGCTCAGTCAGTTAAGCCTCTGACTTCAGCTCAGGTCCTGATCTCACAGCTTGTGAGTTTGAGCCTGGTGTTGGGCTCTGTGCTGACAGTGCAGATCCTGGAGCCTGCTTCAGATTCTGTGTTTCCCTCTCTCTGCCCCTCCCCTGCTCATGCTCTGTCTCTCAAAAACAAACATAAAAAATTATTAAAAAAAATAATAATAATAAATAAAAGTGAATTTCTCAGTTCAAGCCATCAAACAAACCGCAACATGGTTCTTCTTTATCCCATGTCCATTATTTGTACACATAAGAGGATAAAGTAATTTATAAAAATGAAATAATATGGATTTCTTTTAAAATAAATGCCATAAGCTTATTTTTTATAAATTTTAATAGTAAACCTTATCCTTGCAACATTATGAATGCCACTTTAGGTGAAAAATAATTATTTTGTGTCATCAAAGAGGTGATACTCAGGTCAGCTGGGTGGCTCAGTTGGTTAAATGTCCAACTTCAGCTCAGGTCATGATCTCGCAGTTCATGAGTTCAAGCCCCACATCAGGCTCTGTGCTGACAGCTCTGAGCCTGGAACCTGCTTCAGATTCTATGTCCCCTTCTCTCTCTGCCCCTCCCCCACTTACACTGTGTCCCTCAAAACAAACAAATAAACATTAAAAATATTTTTTTAAAAAAGAGAGGTGATACTAAATGAGACTGCTAAGCACAAAACAAACTGGCTACAGGGATCAATTTTTATCATGCATTGGGCACAATCCACAAGATTAATATCACTTTTTACCAGTCTATTCAGTGAATCACAGATAAATATTCCATTTTGTGATATTATGAACTGTACTACTTCATTAACCTCAAGTTGCTTATTTTGCTTATATAAAATGTATCAGATTGATGTTTGTGAGAAAACTGATTAGAGATTTTTCTACAAATAAACTCAAAATAAAACAAAGAACACCAAATCCTACAAGTGGCAGATACTAGCAAATCTCCAAAAAAAAAAAAAAACTAAATAAAAACAAAACCACAAAAAAACACTAGAGTATTATTCATAACGGACTACAAGATGTTAACATAAAATGCCAGGGAATACAGTGAAATTAAATTAATATCACCAATGATAATTTGGGTCCCTAACACTCTTTTTAAATGCCATATAAATCAGAATAACGTATTTCATGCTTTTGAGATAAAGACATCTGATCATCCAAAAATAATCTCAACTGATGTAAATAATGACTGTGAATACTCCACAGAATTTTATGGTTATGATTATATTGACAATTTCCAAGATATTCTTGTCTCCCTAAGTGCATACTCTTTTATCTCTATATTAAGGATTCAATATGTTAAAGCCTTTATAATTTTTATGTATATAATTATAAAATTACAACACTACAAAGCAAGGGTGGAGAATGGCTGCGGAGTGAGCAGAAGTGTAAAAATGCATGGTTCTGAAGTTCTGAGAGGACAGCATGAACTGTCAAGGGAGTACAGAGATCTGAAGAGAAAGAGGAAACTCCTCCAGGTACAAAACTCTATGCTAAAAGCTGTGAATGATATAATGATGGTTTAGACATGATCCAAACCTATGGAAGAGACAAACGTCCAACTCTAAAAAAGTGTTTCACTGACAGGTTCAAGATGGAGGCATAGGAAGACCCTGAGCTCACCTCCACCCACAAATACACCAAAATCTACACCCACATATAGAGCAATTCATCCTGAAGAACTAAGGGCTGATTAAACAGCTTCCCTACAACAAAATATAGGAGGACCACAAGGAGAAAAGTAAGAGAGACAGAGACATGGTAACACAGCAACTCCACTCCCAACACTAAGACCTGTGGTAAGGAGGGAAAGCACTGAGGGGCCCACACACAGATTTGCTACACCGAGGTACAGCAGAAAAACAGCAGTTTAAAAAACAATTTATAAGTGATGGAAACCCATTTATTTACCCTCAAACATCCGCCAAAAATTGGGGAACTGTTGGAACTCTCTCTGGGGTTGGAGGTGCTGGCAAGCACCACTGTTTATGTTCCCCCTATACTTTAACAGTTCAGATGGAAGTAGCATCTGGGCATTCTCTGCAGCTGGCCACCTCAGCAAGTCCCAGCCTGCTAGCCTACACCAGCTCAAATCAAAACCAACCAGGGTAGTTAGTCTCACCTCACACCACCCAGGATGGTTAGTATCAAAAAGACAAAAAAAATACAAGTGTTGGCAAAGCCCTGGAGAAAAGGGAACCCTCATGTACCGGGAATGTCAATTGGTATGGCCACTGCGTAAAACGATATGGCAGCTCCTCAAAAACTCAAAGATAAAAGTACCACATGACCCAGTAATTCCACTAGTGGGTATTTACCCAAAGAAATGAAAACACTACTTCAAAAAGATATAGATAGATAGATAGATAGATAGATAGATAGATAGATAGATAGATATAGATATATATACAGATATATATAGATATAGATATAGATCCCTATGTTTATTGCAGCATTATTTACAATAGCCAGGATGTGAAGGCAAACTAAGTGCCCATCTATAGATGAATGGATAAAAAAGATATGGTGCATGTATGTACATGTGTGTGTGTGTATACACACACATACATACACATAAAGTATTACTCAACTATAAAAAAGTATCAGATCTTGCCATTGTGACAACATGGATGGATCTACATGGTATCATGCTAAGTGAAATAAGTTAAACAGAATGAGACAAACACTATATGATTTGACTTATATGTGGAATCTAAAAAAAGAAACAGAACAAAGGAACACACTTCTTGAAAGAGAAACAGACTCAAATACAGAGAACTGATGGCTGCTCACGGGTAGGGGGTGAGGCATGGGCAAATGTTGGTAAAGGAGATTCAAAGGTATAAATTTCTAGGTATAAAATAAGTCATGGGGATGAAAAGTAAGCATAGGAAATATTGTCAATACTATTGTAATAACATTATATAGTAACAGATGGTAACTACACTTATGGTAAACATTTCATAATGTATATAACTGTATTACTATGCTATGCACCTGAAATTAATATAATATTGTACGTCAACTATACTTTCATTAAACAAACAAACAAAAAACACTACAGGGGCGGTTGGGTGCCTCAGTCAGTTAAGCAGCCGACTTCAGCTCAGGTCATGATCTCACTGTTGGTGGGTTCGAGCTCTGTGTCAGGCTCTTTTCTGACAACTCAGAGCCTGGAGTCTGCTTCAGATTCTGTGTCTCCTTCTCCCTCTGCCCCTCCTCAACTCACTGTCTCTCTCTCTCTAAAAATAAACATTAAAAAAAAAAAAACAACACTACACCATCACCACATTCTTTTTTTTTCTAAATAGTACATTTAGACAATAAAAATAAACAAGAGCTATTTAAATATGATGAAAGAGGGAAAATAAAACCCTCACTCTTTGCAGACGTTATGATTATATTTTCTACTACCTTCAACAGTATTTGCTATTTCTCAGTCTCAAATATTGGCAGTTTTAAGCAGGGCCTCCTGGCATCCACAGGGCAGTATTTTCCTTCTCACTTTTAGTTGATAGCAGTGCTTCTCAAACTGTGTTCAGTTTCCAGTTTGCTTTTTTATTTCCTTTCTTCATGTCTTAATTTTCTGCTGCTTATTTTCTTTATATAGATGCGAGCTTTCCAATATCATTTTCTGTTCTTTTGAAGAATTTTTTTTAACATTTTATGGGAGGCAAATCTACTGTCAACAAAGTATTTCACTTTTTTGTCTGTCTGAAAAAGTCTATTTACCTTTTACTTTTACTTTTAAGTGTATTTATTTATTTTTGACAGAGAGAGTATGAGTGAGTGAGGGACATAGAGAGAGAATCCCAGGAGGGGCAGAAAGAGGAGAGGGAGGGAGGGAGGGAGAGAGAGAGAGAATCCCATACAGGCTCAGCACTGTCAGCGCAGAGCCCCAAGCAAGACTCAAACTCACTTAACCTTGAGATCATGACCTGAGCCAAAGTCCAATGCTTAACTGAGTCCCAAGGCACCCCTATCTTTCACTTTTAAAAGATAACATTGCTGGATACAGAATTCAAAGTTGGTGTTTTTGCTTTTCTTTTTTTTCTTTTTAATTTTTTCTCAACATTTAAAATATTTTATTCAATTCTCTTCTTCCTTGCAGGATTTATAAAAAGAAGTTTCATATAATTCTTATCCTTGCTATATTACAAGTAAGGCTCCCAACTGCCCCCCCCATCTTTTGCCAAGACACTCTATGTTTTGTGCAGACTGAATAGGATATCTCTAGGTGGACATTTGTGTATGTTTAGGTATCATTCTGATTGGTGTTCTCCGAGCTTCTCGGATTTGTGGCTTGTTTTCTGTCATAAATTTTGGAAAATTCTCACTCCTTGTTACTTCAAATATTTTTTCTCTTTCTTATTCGTCTGATCTCCCTTTATATATGCCACTACTTTTGTAATTGCACCAAAGTTCTTAAATATTCTTTTTCATTTTTTCCATTATTTTTTATTTGCTTTTCAGTTAGGTACTTTCTATTGACATATCTTCAATCTCATTGTTTCTTTCTTTTCAGTCATGTCCAGTCTACAGATGAGTCCATCAAAATCATCCTTCATTATTTCTAGCATTTTCTCTTGATCCTTACTTGCAATTTCCATCTCTCTGCTTATCTTACCTGTCTGTGGATATATATGTATATAGACATACATTCTATTTGGGGTGCCTGGATGGATCGGTAGGTTAAGTGTCTGACTTCAGCTCAGGTCATGATCTCGCAGTTTGTGAGGTCAAGACCCGCTTTGGGCTCTGTGCTGACAGCTTGGAGCCTAGAGTCTGCTTTGGATTCTGTGTCTCCCTTGCTCTCTGCCCCTCCCCCACTCACACTCTCTCTCTCTCAAGAAATAAACATTAAAAAAATAAAAAAAACAAAAGATATACATTCTATTCTTGCATGTTGCAAAAATTTTCCATTAGAACCCTTATTTTCCATATTAATCGTAAGTAAATTCCTTATCTGATAATGTTAAAAAATCTTTGTTATATACAGTCTCATTCTCATCCTTGCATTGTCTCTTTGGATTATGTTTTTTCTTACTGTTTTATAGGACTTGTAAGTTTTTGTTAAACTCTGGATATGAAGCATTAGGTACTGGGAACTGAGGCACATAGACCATCAATGTAAGGTTTTATGTTTACTTAGCTAGAAGATAATCTGTGTCTACTGTTTGATGTAACTGTATTTGTCTATTTCTTCCATTTCTTCTAGCATCTTTCCCCCCCCTCTTCTGTTGTGTCTGGGTTTCCCTAAAACTCCTTAGTGAGTGTCCCTTGTAGATCTTTTAACTGTGGTTGACTGTTATTTTATAGGAGCCCTGTGGATATGATCATAATGAGTGGGGTGGGGGGGTGAGAAGGAATTGTACAATCCTCTGATAAGATCTTAGCTTGTCTGTAGCTGTGATCTTCACAAGAGCTTCTCGGCTTTTTTTTTTTTTCCTAATCTTAGCGTAGGAAAAAAAGGATGGAGTTGGTTAATTTTCTACTCCCAAATCTAGTAAGACTCATGATGTCTTTGAAATCTTGCTGAGTAGGAATTTGTTGCAGAGAATTCTTTGAGATTACTCAAAAATAACTATTTTTTTTCTCCTGGGAATATTTCTAAATGGTTATTTTTGCCCTAGGCATAAAACTGTTACTATTCCATTTTCCTGGTCAGACATGAGGGGATTTTTCTCTTCATATTTGTGAGAAGCTGGTAGATCTTCTGAAAATAAATCCCATAAAAATATGATGGCCACTTAGAATAGACCCCCAAGAGTTTTTAACTCTCAAATTTGTCCACACTTATCCACCAGGGATTTGGTCAAGTCCATTTAAGTGTTTCTACTATTTACTGGTGCCAATAGATTATGCTTCAGGTAAGCTCATCTGTCTTTTCTGCATTTGCCTGTCTCCCCAGTTTCTAGGGTGGTGCTTGGCCCTGTGGCTTCAATTCACAGAGGATCCACAAGAAAGTTGTTGATTTTCAGATTGTTCAACTTTTATCTTTGAGGATCGGATTCTTTTTACTTTTATTATTTGTACTTACAATCAGTTCCTCCAAGGATATATTATCAATCATGGAAAGAAGATATATTTTACAAGTTTAGTGGATACTTATTATTTTATATACTAGTTTTAACAAGAATATAATTTTAGTAACAATTTTTCAATGGGCCTTTACCTTAATGAATATGAAACATACTTTGGCAGAGACCTCAGAGGGATAATTTTATTGCTACTTTTATTTGTAAAGTAACAGTTATATTACAGATCAAATTTCTTCTTTTGAATTGTGCATTGTTTTATCTTCACTGAGAAACAATTACCAATGACGTCAGAAAATAATTCGATATGTAAAGAGAAGCTATGTTCTCACTTGAGATGATTATGAGAAATAATCAAAGAATCAAAAAAATTTCTAAGATTCTAATTGAAGAATATTTTAATAATTAACTATTTATGAGTATAAAATGAGAGATGCCACAATTTTTATATTAAGGAAACCTAATAGTCAATTTACCTAAATGATTAGAGAATCTAGTTTAACGATTATTACATGAATTTTCAACCTTACAACATATTTGATCCTTTTCTTTAAATCCTTTTTATTATTACAACTGTAATTTTCCATTACTCAAATTATTTATAAAAGAAGTCTTTATTTCTTTAAGTTTATTTATTTATTTGAAAGAGACAGAGACAGCACGAGTGCCAGAGGGGCAAAGAGAGAAAGAGAGAAAGGGAAGGAGACAGAGAATCCCAACAGGGCCCCACACTGTCAGCACAAAGCCTGATGTGGGGCTCAAACTCAGGAAACCATGAGAGACTGACCTGAAGTGAAACCAAGAGTCAGACGCTTAACCAACTGAGCCACCCAGGTGTCCCAAAAGTACTCTTTATTTTTTTTTAATAGAAGGTCTATCATCTCATTGTTGACTTCTAATGTAATTGCTTTATAGTTGAGAATATTATAACTTTGGAAATGGTTGAAAAACCTTGAGCTATGGTATGATCATACTTGAAAGAGTAAAAGTTTTGTTGAAAATATTATGCATTTCCACAATATATAATTGTTTGAAGGGATACAGAGTTTCCTATGAATTAGCTAGATCAAATTTTATCACTGGGTATTTCAAAGCATCCATAGATTTAGACATTTTCTACTACTTGGAACAGGATAGTTTGAAAGATATAATGACTAATATAAGTTTGTAATTGTCAGCTTAAGGTTTCTATTTTATAGAATCATATGGTTCAAATTGTTAAACTCTTATTATTAATTTTTAAAGAATTCTTTATATCAATTCCTATCAATCTCTCATCCTCGATTATATTTTGTCTGAAATTGTAACAGCAGTTTTCGTCCTTTAGTTTACTGCATTTCCTTACTTTGTTTGCAATATATACGTCATTTTGGTTATATTCCTTAATAGCAATGAATCTACTCTAATTATTTGTCTTTAATAGGTGTTCCTAAGTAGTTTTCATTGATCAAAATGTTAAATATAATTAGTTGCATTTCCGATAACTTACTTCAGGCTAATTATTTACATGCTTTATTTCTATTTTTTCCCTCTATTTCTGTCTTCTGCTTTGTTAATTCAATTTTTTCTAACTGTTTTTCCTGTTAGGCAGTTTATGGAAGATTATGTTTGTATTTATATTTGCTTAGAGTTATTTCCATATTTTAACAATTGTACTTTACATAATCAAAAAAGTGGGGCACCTGGGGGGGCTCAGTTGGTTGAGCATCCAACTTTGAGTCAGGTCATGATCTCATGGTTTGTGAGTTTGAGCCCCACATTAGGCCCTGTGCTGACAGCTCAGAGCCTGGAGCCTGCTTCAGATTCTGTGTCTCTCTCTCTGCCCCTCCCCCACTCACTCTCTGTCTCTCTGTCTCTCAAAAATGAATAAATATTTTAAAAATTTAAAAACAATTTATATTATCGAAACGTTGTAAAAACATTTATTAAATGGGCAGGGGATGATAAGGTTGATTTGTGTAGGAAAACATAGCATCTACTATCAGGTTGTAGAATGCTCTGCAAATGGAAGACAATTTTTTTGTGATTTTTCTATTTTTGACACAACTGGATCAACTCACAGTCTTGGGAAGAAAGGTGGCTGGAAATTATACTTTTTAGACTTCTAGTTTCTTTACTACAAGAGGACTTACATAAGGGCAAGAAACACTTACTTAAGGACATCAGGCATCTGTGTTCAATTGCAATATAGGGTGAAATTCTCCACACCTTCCTGTATTCTTGCTCTTTCACTATTCATGGTCCCTTTCACTATGTTGGTGGCATGTGTTACCCTATTTCTTGATTTGAGATTGGTCATGTGACTAGATTTGGTCTATAGATTAAGACAAAAATAACAGCATGCCAATTCTAAGCCAAGAAATCAAGAGTACCTGCATATTTTAAGTTGTGTATCTTAAGCTTCTGTTATCCCCATAAGAATAGTAGACTTAAGCCAGCCATCTGGTCCTAGCAGGAGGATGAAAATGAAAGAAGGTGAAGCACAGTTTAGATCGGCTGATCTCTAGTTCAAGCTATATTATTATTTATTGTTTTATGCCTCTGGGGTTTTTTTGGCTAATATTACTTTTGTTTTTTGAATAGCTGACATATGGCAGTTTATAGAATCTCTGGGGTAGTCCTTAGCCAGAATTCACCACTACATTGTGTGTTTATGGTTAAAGTTAAGAACGGCAGCAACCAGGAAAAACAGCCAACCATTCTCCAGATTTTGTAGTGAAAATTCTATTCTAGGAGCTCCAGCTACTCAGTGAGTTGCATGACTAGAAAGTGCAGGATCAAACGAAACTTCCCCCGAAGAACCCAGTGCCTTCTCCATTGTGCTTACAAGAAGAATTTACATCTTTCTTCCAACTGTCTGTCAGTGTTCTCCTCCTGGCAGAACTGTGTAACATCTTAAGCTTGAGATACACATCAGTCAGCCAAATGTAATTTCCAGAATTTTTCTTCTACATTACAGGAACACTTATAATAACAATCTTATTATCAGAGCTGAGAGAGCCATCTTACAAAAAGTTTTATATTTTTGAACTTACATTAAGAATTATTAATGTTTTATGCTTACTTCTCTGAAAGTAAAACCCTTTCAATCTTTAGTCTAATTGATTCCCCTTAAAGAATATGTAATTTCACTAAATTAATTGTAGAGTTGCTACGTGTGTATGCGTGTTCAGTAATTATACTGTCACTGGGCTACATTGTCTGAGGCCTATTCTTCCAAAAGTTAACATAACAAAATTTATCATCTAAGCACTGTCTTCCTCCAGAAACTGAGCTTGCCAAGGCCATTGTTAGTACAAGAACACCATTTTGGACATTTTGACCCTATCCCCTGACTATTGGTCTTGTGTGGACACAGAACTCAGTTGATCATGTTTTCTTCTCAGATAAATCTGAAATAAAAATTTTGGAGGAAAAAGTATTTATCAGCATATGAATAAATCTCTGAGACAAAAAGGTCAGGATCATGAAACCTACAGATATCACAATGACTCCAAACCCATATCTTTCTATAATAACATTGAATGTAAATGGACCAAATGCTCCAACCAAAAGACACAGGGTGTCAGAATGGATCAAAACACAAGACCCACCTATTTTGTGTCTACAAGAGACTCGTTTTAGACCTGAGGACACCTTCAGATTGAATGTGAGGAAATGGAACACTATCTATCATGCTACCGGAAGTCAAAAGAAAGCTGGAGTAGCCATACTTATATCAGACAAACTAGACTTGAAGGCTGTAACAAGAGATGAAGAAGGACGCTGTATAATAATTACAGGGTCTGTCCATCAGGAAGAGCTAACAATTATAAATGTCTATGCACTGAATATGGGAGCCCCCAAATATATAAAACAATCACAAACATAAGCAACCTTATTGATAAGAATGTGGTAATGGAAGGGGACTTTAATACTTCATTTACAACAATGGAGAGATCATCTAGACACAGGATCAATAAAGAAACAAGGGCCCTGAATGATACATTGGATCAGATGGACTTGACAGATATATTTAGAACTCTGCAGCCCAAAGCAACAGAATGTACTTTCTTCTCAAGTGCACATGGAACCTTCTCCAAGATAGATCACATACTGGGTCAAAAACAGCTCTTCATAAGTATAAAGGAATTGAGATCATACCATGCACACTTTCAGACCACAATGCTATGAAGCTTGAAATCAACCACAGGAAAAAGTCTGGAAAACCTCCAAAAGCATGGAGGTTAAAGAACACCCTACTAACGAATAAATGGGTCAACCAGGGAATTAAAAAGAAATTAAAAAATATATGGAAACAAATGAAAATGAAAATACAACAATCCAAACACTTTGGCATGCAGCAAAGGCAGTCCTTTGGAAAATACAAATACAAAATACATTGCAATCCAGGCCTATCTCCAGAAACAAGAAAAATCCCAAATACAAAATCTAACAGCACACCTAAAGGAAATAGAAGCAGAACAGTAAAGACACCCAACCCCAGCAGAACAAGAGAAATAATAGAGATCAGAGCAGAAATAAATAATATAGAAGCTAAAAAAAAAAAAAAAACTATAGAGCAGATCAATGAACCCAAGAGTTGGTTTTTTGAAAAAATAAACAAAATTGATAAACCTCTATCCAGGCTTCTCAAAAAGAAAAGGGAGATGACCCAACTAGATAAAACCATGAATTAAAATGGAATTATGACAACCAATCCCTCAGAGATACAAGCAATTATCAGGGAATACTATGAAAAATTGTATGCCAACAAACTGGACAACCTGGAAGAAATGAAAAAATTCCTAAATACCCACACACTTCCAAAACACAAACAGAAAGAAATAGAAAACTTGAACAAACCCATAATCAGTGAAGAAATTGACTCGGTTATCAAATATCTCCCAAAAAATAAGAGTCCAGGACCAGATGGCTTCCCAGGGGAGTTCTACCAGACATTTAAAGCAGAGATAATACCTAACCTTCTCAAGCTGTTCCAAAATAGAAAGGGAAGGAAAACTTCCAGACTCATTCTATGAAGCCAGCATTACTTTGATTTCTAAACCAGACAGAGACTCAGCAAAAAAGCAGAACTACAAGCCAATATCCCTGATGAATATGGATGCAAAAATTCTCAATAACATACTAGCAAATCGAGTTCAACAGCATATAAAAAGAATTATTCACCATGATCAAGTGGGATTCATTCCTGGGATGCAGGGCTGCTTCAACATTCGCAAAACAATCAGTGTGATACATCACATTAATAAAAGAAAATAACCATATGATCCTGTCAATTGATGCAGAAAAGCATTTGACAAAATTCAGCATCCTTTCTTAATAAAAACCCTCAAGAAAGTTGGGATAGAAGGAACATACTTAAACATCACAAAAGCCATTAATGAAAAGCCCACAGCGATTATCATTCTCAATGAAAAAAACCTGAGAGCTTTCCCCCCTATGATCAGGAACACAACAGGGATGTCCACTCTCACCGCTGTGGTTTAAGGTAGTGTTGGAAGTTCTGGCATCAGCAATCAGACAACAAAAGGAAATCAAAGGCATCCAAATTGGCAAATATGAAGTCAAGCTTTCACTTTTTGCAGATGACATAATATTATACATGGAAAACCCGATAGACTCCACCAAAAGTCTGCTAGAACTGACTCATGAATTCAGCAAAGTCGCAGGATACAAAATCAATGTACAGAAATCAGTTGCATTCTTATACACTAATAATGAAGCAACAGAAAGACAAATAAAGAAACTGATCCCATCCACAATTGCACCAAGAAGCATAAAATACCTAGGAATAAACCTAACCAAAGATGTAAAATATCTGTATGCTGAAAACTATAGAAAGCTTTTGAAGGAAATTGAAGATGATATAAAGAAATGGAAAAACATTCTGTGCTCATGGACTGGAAGAATAAATATCGTTAAAATATCAATACTACCCAAAGCTATCCACACATTCAATGCAATCCCAATCAAAATAGAACAAGAAGTCCTAAAATTTGTACGGAACCACCAAAGGCCCCGAATAGCCAAAGTAATTTTGAAGAAGAAGACCAAAGCAGGAGGCATCACAATCCCAGACTTTAGCCTCTACTACAAAGCTGTCATCATCAAGACAGTATGGTATTGGCACAAAAACAGACACATAGACCAATGGAATAGAATAGAGACTCCAGATTTGGACCCACAAAAGAATGGCCAACTAATCTTTGACAAAGCAGGAAAGAATATCCAATGGAAAAAAGACAGTCTCTTTAACAAATGGTGCTGGGAGAACTGGACAGCAACATGCAGAGGAATGAAACTAGACCACTTTACACCATTCACCAAAATAAATTCAAAATGGATAAAGGACCTGAATGTGAGACAGGAAACCATCAAAACCCTAGAGGAGAAAGCAGGAAAAATCCTCTCTGACCTCAGTTGCGGTAATTTCTTACTTGACACATCTCCAAAGGCAAGGGAATTAAAAGCAAAAATGAACTACTGGGACCTCATGAAGATAAAAAGCTTCTGCACAGCAAAGGAAACAATCAACAAAACTAAAAGGCAACCCACGAAATGGGAAAAGATATTTGCAAATGACATATCAGTCAAAGGGCTAGTATCCAAAATCTATAAAGAACTCACCAAACTCCACACCCAAAAAACAAATAATCCAGTGAAGAAATGGGCAGAAAACATGAATAGACACTTTTGTAAATAAGACATCCAGGTGGCCAACAGGCACATAAAAAGATGCTCAATGTCACTCCTCATCAGGGAAATACAAATCAAAACCACACTCAGATACCACCTCACGCCAGTCAGAGTGGCTAAAATGAACAAATCAGGAGACTATAGATCCTGGAGAGGATGTGGAGAAATGGGAACCCTCTTGTACTGTTGGTGGGAATGCAAACCAGTGGAGCCACCCTGGAAAACAGTGTGGAGGTTCCTCAAAAAATTAAAAATACATCTACCCTATGACCTAGCAATAGCACTGCTAGGAATTTATCCAAGGGATACAGGAGTGCTGATGCCTGGGGGCACTTGTACCCCAATGTTTATAGCAGCACTTTCAACAACAGCAAAATTATTGAAAGAGCCTAAATTTCCATTAACTCGTGAATGGATAAAGATGATGTGGTATATATATACAATGGAATACTACTCGGCATGAGAAAGAATGAAATCTGGCCATTTGTAGCAACATGGATGGAACTGGAGAGTGTTATGGTAAGTGAAATAAGTCAGGCAGAGAAAGAAAGATACCATATGTTTTCACTCATATGTTGATCCTGAGAAACTCAACAGAAGACCAGAGGTGAGGGGAAGGGGGGAAAAAAGTTACAGACAGGGAAGGAGACAAACCATAAGAGACTTTTAAATACTGAGAACAAACTTAGGGTTGATGGGGGGTGGGAAGGAGGGGAAAGTGGGTGATGGGCACTGAAGAGGGCACCTGTTGGGATGAGCACTGGGTGTTGTATGGAAACCAATTTGACAATAAATTTCATTTAAAAAAATAAATGAAAAAAAAGTTTTCTATCAAGAGTTTCTATCACAAAGTGATCTAACCAACTCACAGAAAAAAAAAAGTGTTGACTAATATTGTTAATGTTAGCTATATTCAATTTAAACATTTACCAAAATACTAGTCCCAATTCATTTTAGGGTCAGAAAATTTATGTAATATAGCTAAGAAAAAAATTATGTATATACACACACACACACACACACACACACACACACACACACATATATATGTATATATATAAGCTGAATGTAATTAGATATCCTAAATAAAATGTAATGAAAATATTTCAAAATATATACAAAAATTTCCTTGAAATTAGGTAAAAATAATGAAGATTATTTTAATTATATTAAAAACTTAGCAAAAATATCTTAAGAGATATCCAAAAAAAATGATCCATGGATGACAAAAAAATATTGAGCTGAACACATTTCTATCCTATGTTTTGATTGTAGTAGAGAGCAAGCTTAAATGTACACACATGAATCAGGAGAAGAGAGAAGTCCTAGTTAATGGAAACTAACTAAATTTGCATTTTAATTACTTTTTTCTTTATACGCTCAATAAATATTTATATAAAGAAAAAAGTATTAGCTACCATTATTTACATCAATGCGATTTGCCTAATTTTATCCTATTTAAGTTAATTTTACAAGCACATTACAATGTAGACATTATCATTTTCCACAATTTACAGAAAAGGGAATTTATGCTTAGAGGTAGAAAGTTTTCCTAGTGCCAAGTAATCTTAATAAAGCATTATCAGTGATTTTAGAAATTACCAAGCATTAACCAGCTATCTTATAAGAATACGAATTTCCTAGCAAATGAAAAGTGGAATATTGAGTTAATCTTGTAGGAAAGGAGAATATCAACTAAGTGTCAGCAGTATAGTCCTGAATAACTTCATTGCCAAGGCAGCTAAGTAGGGCTTAGAATGTATGCTATAATGGTTTACTGAGAAGGATGCCTTTCCTCAACAGGAAAAACCACTGAGTGCATGAATATACCATCATACCTAATGAGGACCCAGAGTATCAATAACAAAAGATGCACACCAACTGGAAGAATTAGCTTTTCTTATAGGAATGAAATCATGAGAGATAGTAACTCTCCTCAATACTGTAATGGGAAATACTATTTGAGGAAGCATTCAGAAATGCTTTTTGCATGCACTATAATCCGTTATTGATTCCACTGATGCTTGATTATTTGTGTTTGTTCTTAACTTAAAACTAAGTACTTTCAAGTATTCTCGATAATTTTAGTTACTGAACAAGCAACTATTAGGAAGCACTATTCTAGCTGAGAACTCAAAGCTTAATATATATACAATTGCTAACAGGATCTCTATAACATAAGGGTGTATAAAAGCATATGAAGAAAATAGTATTTCAAAGGCTAAAAGTTAATAGGATTTTGAACCAACCAATCTAGTATTGTTTCATCATCTATTTATGCAGCTCTACTGATTTCCGCTTTTAAAAAGTGAAATATAGAGGCATCTGGGTGGCTTAGTTGGCTGAGAAAGGGATTCTTGGTTTCAGCTCCAGTCGTGATCCCAGGGTCATGGATGGAGCCCTGTGTCCAGCTGCATGCTGAGTGTGGAGCCTGCTGATTCCCTCTTTCTCTCTCTCTCTCTCTCTCTTTCTCCCTCTCTCCCTCTCTCTCTGCCACTCTCCCCGATCTTTGTGTCTTTCTCTCTTAAATAAGTAAATAAATAAATAAAATAGTGAAATATTAATAATGCAAATTGCTATTACTTTTACCAAATTAGGTGAGTAGCATCATTAGGGTTGGTGTCCTCAGACCATTTTTTTTTCAAAGTACATTTTATTTTTATTATATATATATATATATATATATATATATATATATATATACATATATATAATTTTTTAAAAAGAAATCTCTACACCCCATGTGGTGCTCAGACTCACAACCCTGAGATCAAGGGTCACATGCTCTATAGAGTGAGTCAGTCAGGAGCCCCCAAATAGTTTTAAAGCATCCAAACCACCTTTGAAGACTTTGGCTGAAACCAAATTCTGCTCTCCGATGCCTCACATGATTGAACAACTATAGGAACCCATTAAAGATCAGAGAGTAGGAACAATATAAATATAGTCCAGCAAATCCACTCCTTTTTGATTCAAGGAAGTTGTATACAAGAAAAAAATAAGTGAATCCTAGAAATCACAAAGACTTGCTGATGTCCAACAAGAAATTTATAGAATGTCATTACTATGTATTAATCCCAAAGTAAAAGAAATATTTTAAAGTACATTATACGATATTATAACTTTAGATATGACAATTTATAAATAAACACATCTGCATTTGGAGCACATGTCAAAATGTTTTACTAATAGGGTGCATGATTAAAAATATTTAAAGCATGTTGCTATGACCCAGCAATAGCACTGCTAGGAATTTACCCAAGGGATACAGGAGTGCTGATGCATAGGGGCACTTGTACCCCAATGTTTATAGCAGCACTCTCAACAATAGCCAAATTATGGAATGAGCCTAAATGTCCATCACTGATGAATGGATAAAGAAATTGTGGTTTATATACACAATGGCGTAATATACAATACTACGTGGCAATGAGAAAGAATGAAATATGGCCCTTTGTAGCAACGTGGATGGAACTGGAGAGTGTTATGCTAAGTGAAATAAGCCATACAGAGAAAGACACATACCATATGGTTTCACTCTTATGTGGATCCTGAGAAACTTAACAGAAACCCATGGGGGAGGGGAAGGGGAAAAAAAAAGAGGTTAGATTGGAAAAGAGCCAAAGCATAAGAGACTCTTAAAAACTGAGAACTGAGGGTTGATGGGGGGTAGGAGGGGAGGGTGGGTGGGGGTATTGAGGAGGGCACCTTTTGGGATGAGCACTGGGTGTTGTATGGAAACCAATTTGACAATAAACTTCATATATTGAAAAACAATATTTAAAGCATTATAATAAAAAAATCAATTCAACTTAAGGGAGAATCTGTGGAGAAACTTATTTTTTTTGAGTCTCAAATAGAGAAAAGAAAAAGTTAAGCACAACTCTGGATCCAAGTTGACGCTTGTGACAAATCTGGAGCCATTCCTTGTTTAATGTAGAGGAAAACAGAGATCTTACTCTGTCAACTTTACCTATGTGCTAAGTGTATGTTAGTGTAGGTACCTCATGCAGATCAAAAAATTAATAGTAATTCATAGTCAGTGTAATCCAATTTTACTTGTGAACTCTCAGCACTACAAAGGGAGAATAAGAATACTGATAGGCTAAGTGGTTGATGGTCATGTAAACATAAATACTTAAGAGGAACACCTCATTCCTAGATTTCTAGGAACATAGAGAACTAAGTGGAAATTTCATGCCTATGAACCTCTGTTCACCCTATATAAAATGTTTATAAGACCTACTCCTATTTAAATCACATACTATTTTGAAGTTAAGTAAGTTAACAGCACTTAGTAAAATATAAATGTATTATCACACATGAGGTATGGTAATTATCATGAAAATATAACCAGAGAAAATAGTCTTTTTTAGCTTTAGGATCCCTAGGTCTCTCAGAAGACTACATGTCTCTTCTGGGATCTAGGAATAGGAATATGTTAAGCCAAAATATAACTCCCATCTACTGGTATAAATTTTACTCTGATTTTTTGATCAAAGATAATGGCTACTATTGATTATTATGATGGTGATGATGATTATTATTGTGATGATAGTAAGTAACATTCACGAGGCACATGCAATCTGTAATATGCAATATCAACTCACATGGTAAGTTATATATTATCATCTTCATTTTATAAGTGATTATCATTAGTATAAGTGAGAATATGAGATTTACTAAAAGTAGCCCAACTGGCAAGAGGTAGATCCGTTTTGGTCTTTCTCCACAACCTGTGCCTGCTATATTACATCATGTTGGCTCTGTATATATTTGGCAAATATATATTGGGTATACACTTAATACTTCAGAGAATAAGCGTTACTGACTATAAAGAACTTATTAAAGATTCATATCAGTGGGTAGCTTTGAGGTAGAGAAACATTTTAATTTCTGCTATTGAGAACAAATTATTTTTGAAAGATTTAACAGCAAAATTAGGTTAAAATGCAAACAAAAGTGTGTGTCAGTCTAGAGACTGTCTATATCTATACATGCACATTTGCTTGCACGATACTGCCTATGGGATTCCATATGAGAAGACTATATATGCATTTTGACAACATGTGTTCTCTTGGGCCCCACAGTGTTGTGGAAAGACAAATATGCTAACTCAGTCAGACCAATTTATTAATTGTATGACGTTGGAAAATTTACTTACATGCTCTGAGCCACAATTTCTTCATATATAAAATAAGGAAAATATCACCTACACGACAGCATTTATTTTTCAAGTGTGAATAAGAGAATCAAATGTGAATAAGAGAAACATGCATGTGCTGTTTTTTCCAACTTCATTTGCTTTGTAGTATTAAAACCGAACATCACGCACACTTAAGAAATAAAGTACTACACTACATTTCCTATGTAGGTGCTGTTTATCATTTAAATTATTGTTATTCTAAAATTAAAAAAAAAACTAATAAATCTTAATGAAAAACTATCTTTGTACATTTAAAAATAAGATGATAAATACAATGTATGCTTCCCTTATATGTGTCATTGTCAATATCAACTTTACATTCTGTTGTAGTCCTAGTGCAATACCCAATTCAACAATGAAGGTAGTATTTATTTTGCCTTGACAAGGGAAAATAAAGCTAAATATTTGTAATTTCTACAACAGAGTACATAAAAACAGTATTTTAAAGATACTTTCAATATGGAAGCTTTTTGTTTTTAAACATTTATTCATTTTTGAGAGACAGAGTGTGAGTGTGGGAGGGGACAGAGAGAGAGGGAGACACAGAATCCGAAGCAGGCTCCAGGCTCTGAGCTGTCAACACAGAACCCGACTCAGGTCTGGAACTCACGAACCACAAGATCATGACCTGAGCTGAAGTCGGACACTTAACCGACTGAGCCACCCAGGCACTCGAGGGAGACTTCTTTTTTTAATGTTTAAAATTAATGTTTAATATTTACTTATTTATTTTGAGGAGGAGAGAGCAGGGGAACAGGCAGAGAGAGAGGAAAGAGAATCCCAAGCAGCCTCTGCATTGTCAGTGCTGAGCCCAACGTGGAGCTCAAACTCACAAAATTTCAAGGCTATGACCTCAGCTGAAATCAAGAGTCGGAGAGTTAACCAACTGAGGCACCCAGTATGGATACTTTTAATCAAAGTACCTGACAGCATGACTATTATACCTTCTGAGAAAAATAAAAAAGCAAAACATATTTTTGAGTACCGTATATGAAAAAGAATAAACCAAATTCATTTGCAAATGTGAACCTTAATGCTTGGTGATGAGACAATAAATAAATAAGCGAGACAATAAATAAATAAACAAACAAACAAACAAACAAGCTAGATTTTCATAGAAGTAGTTAGTAGACATAGAAAATTATCCTGACTATATCAGATAAATAATTGTTTGAAGGCATGTGTGTGTGTGTGCATGCTTTAAATTTGCTGAAAATTTAAGTAAATTTTGAAGGTTTTATAAAATACTTTCAAACTAAATTTTCAGAGAATTCTGTTATTATGGCTTACTGATCGAAGATCATACTATAAATTTAATTTTAGTACTAATATACTAAATGTCCACATAAATATTTGTCCATACCTGCACCTTCAGAATTATACTAAAAGGCAGTGCAGTGGTAATAAAACTACTCAAAGGCAATCATAAAGTAAACACAAGAAAGTTGTGTTTGTATATATGTGTGTATGTATATATTTAAATATTTTCTTGTTCTTCATTCAACTATTTCAATTTATTAATTTAGAAATTTTCAAATTATGAAAATAATTAATAGGAATTACCAGAAAAACTGATTTCTATATAAGCATTATTCTTATCTTAATGTTTTATAAAGTCGCTCATTAGTTGATATCCCTAAAATTTTACTGATTGTCAAACATGTTTTTCACATCTGAAAGTCAGTAATTTTGTGATGAAACACTTGCATAATTGGAAGCTGTTCAGCAAACATTTATGTTTAAATATCAGTGTTGAACATAAAGAATTCTGCCTCAGTGAAGCATTTTATTAGCAGACACTTATTCAGACACTTATGTTTGGTAATAGCTCCTGGTTTTTTGAAGAAATGCTTTATTTTTAACATAATATGTGTTCATTTTATCCTATTTTCTTAAACATACTGGTAAGAAATCCTTTTTTTTAATCTTGTTCCATATTAAAAGAAATGATTTTATATTTTGCCCAAATACAGTTTTGGTTTTTTTTTCACTTCAGACTGGCCATGTGGAAGTCAGCTTCAGAAACCACCTAATATGGTAATGAATTTAACTGAAAAGTTTTCTGTAAGATTTTCAATTATAATTAAATTTTTTAAAATATACTTATAATAAGATATAGAAATATGTACATGTTTATTACAAATTGGACAGTAAGTTTATTAAAAATAGAACACTAATAAAATATAGAAATAGTTAAAACCTAGTAATTTTACATAAACACTGTTAAGTAGATTGGGCTTGACTCTCTTTATATTTTCTAATTTTAATTTATATACTTGATGTTACATATAAATAGTGATAGTCTATATTTTTCTTATGAGTATTCATAGGTGGAACTTGAATACACAGAAATATAGATCATGTAGATTCCTTAACATCTATTTCTAATGTGAATTTCTCCTGCATTAATTCTTTTATAATAGATTTAAAACTTATTTGAAGAAAACGTAAGGTTATTTGACAGTTAAGTCCGATGGCTGAATCTAGTGAATGCCCACAATGTCCTCTGAACTAGAAATACTGAAAATGGAATTTGTTTAGGGAGCAAACAGATACTTTGTGACTGGGACTATATGGAAAGTTATGTTTTATACCATAGGAAGCCACATAGTAAAAATTAAATTCTTGAGGACACATATCAGCTATGCATCTTAAATCCAGCAAACTTATTTTCTGACACATACTAAGGATTCCATTTGATTATTTTATGATTGGGTAAGTACAAGAAAACAATATAAAGCTTTGGATTTAAGTATTCAGTCTTGAAAAATGTAAGTGTAGCTTATTCACATATCTAAGCATTCTTGCCATGAGTATCTTTTTACATGTACCAAGTTTTTGCCATAATATTCAAAGTACATATGCACGAGTATGCTGGCATTTTTGATCCCTCCTATTTCTGTCATTTTCACAACTGCTATCAATTGTACTGTAGAGTATCACATTGTGTTGCAGATACTGTGCTAGAAGGATTGTAGTGACTTACTTTCCTTTGTTACAATGCAAACCTTTGTTGGTTTGGACTAGAGCCTTATTCTAATATTATTCCATGAATTGGCTTGAGAGCATTATATACCACTCTAAACTGAAATGACTATTCTTTGCCTCTTTAATTATATTACCTTTCAAATCCCTTGTTAAGGACTCATTCATTCTAAAAGCCATTAGAACTACCTGAATTCACAACAATAAAGATTGAAGGCAAATGATAATTTATTACTAAATTTCATTATTCCAAAGAGCAGTGCATTTTCTTAAAGTAGTGAGAATATTAGTTCTCCATTTTTGACTTGAGCTTTAAAGTACACTCTATTTCTTTTTAAATGATAGAAATATTCTTAACCTACTATTCTGACAGTAATTAAAGTAAAATAACCACTTAATACAAATGACAATCTAATAGACATGGTCATATTTCATTGATTTTATTAAACTTCCTTCTTTTATAATTTATGAATGTATATTTCTACTATAAACTATAAAGCTATTAATATAATTCCATCCTCTTCTTGGGGACCATTGTCACTAAACACCTTTATTCGCATTATACAATGGGAAGAGAATTTTGCAGGTATTGGCTGGCATATAGTGAAGTAAAAGAGATTCTATAATCAAGGACTGTTGTGCTAGAGAGGCCCAATACAAAGTACATCCTTAATGGATGGCTTAAGGCAGGGATCAATCCTTGTCAAGCCAGTGGTTAGAAGTCAGGTAGCTTGAAAATCCATATTGTAAATTAATTATTGAATATATGTTTGCTTATTCTTTGATTAATAAGTATGTATCTTACCTATTATTTCATCAACATTTTGATTACATGGTCATGACTTTCAACATTTAGGCATTTAAAATAACATTAACAAGTTAAATCTTTGGAAGGAATTCCTCCCAATTATTATTGAATTTTCTGATCATTAACAAAATCACAAATGGCTAGAGTCATCTTCATATTTTGTCAGTGATAGAAAAACAATATTTGATATAGTAATGCTGTTTGGACCAAAGAGAAAAAAAATTAACCGAGAAAATTAACATTCTAACACAGACAAAATGCACATTTGTGATACAGAGCTCTGTCCTATCAATTGTTACAAAATTATAATAGTTCAAACTACTAAATTTAATTCATACTTCAAATAATACAATTCACATAGAATATAGGAAAGAAAACCAAATAAATAAAATTTCTTGATAATATTTTATGTACTTATCATGTTTATACCCAATTAGGTTAACTATAAGCAATTTATTTCAAAAACAAGGGAATGAATCAGGCTGGAATTGCATAGACACATCAAAGGTAAAAATGTATTAGGGTTATCCATTTTCAAAAATTATAAAAAGCAATACAATCTTCCAAAGGTGAATCATGAATAAAAATTGAATAGTCCAATTACTAATAGTGAAATAGAATTGGTAATCAAAAAGCTCCCAGCAAACAAAAGGCCAAGTCCAGATGGCTTTACAGGTGAATTCCACCAAACATTTAAATAAGAGTTTATACCTATTATCAAACTATTCCAAAAACTTGGAAGAGGAAGAAAAACTACCAAATTCATTCTTTGAGGTCAGCATTACTGTAATACCAAAACAAAACAAAGACACTAAAAACAAAACAAGCCAATATCCCTGAAGAACATAGATGCAAACATCTTTAAAAAATTAGCAAACTGGATTCAACAATGCATTAAAATAATCATTCTCCACAATCAAGTGGGATTTATCTCAGGGGTACAAGTTTGGCTCAATATTACAAATCCATCAATATGATACATCACATTCACAAGAGGAAAGATAAAAATAAAGCAAATGATCATCACAACAGATACAGAAAAAGCATTTGACAAAATACAACATTCATTCATGATAACAACGCTCAACAACATGGGCTTAGAGGAAATGTATCGTAACATAATAAAGGCCATATATATGAAAAACGCACAGCTAAAATCATGCTCAATACAAAACTGAAAACGTTGCTCCAAGATCAGAAACAAAACAAGGATAGCCAGGCTGGCCACTTCAGTTCAGGATAGAATTGGAAGTACTAGAATGCAGTAATCAGACAAGAAAAAGAAAAACAAGGTATCCAAATTAGGAAGAAGTAAAACTGTAACTATTTGCAGATGACGTAATACTACATATAGAAAACCCTGAAGACTTCACTAAAAACTATTAGAAATAATAAACAAATTCAGTAAAGTCATAGTATACAAAATTAATATACAGAAATCTGTTGCACTTATATATAGTAATAACAAAATATCAAAAAGAGAAACTAAGAAAAAATCCCATTTAAAATTGCACCCAAAATAATACCTAGTAACAAATTTAACCAAGGAGACAAAAGTGATATATTCTTTTTTTTTTTTTTTTTTTTTTTTGAGAGAGAGAGACAGAGAGACAGAGCACAAGCAGGTGAGGGGCAGAGAGAGAGAGGGAGACACAGAATCTGAAGCAGCACCAAGCTCTGAGCTGTCAGCACAGAGCCCTATGCGGGGCTCTAACCCACAAGTCATGAGATCATGACCTGAGCCAAAGTCGGACACCTAACCAACTGAACCACCCAGGCATCCCAAGTGCTATATTCTTAAAACTCTGGGACACTAAGGAATAAAACTGAAGATGATGCAAACAAATGGATAGATGTACCATGATCATGAACTGGAAAAAAAAAAAAACTGCTAAAATGCCCATACTACCCAAAGCATCTACAGAATCATTGCAGTCTCTATCAAAATACCAATAGTATTTTCATAGAACTGGAACAAATAATCCTAAAATTTGTATGGAACCAAAGAAGACCCTGAAGAATCAAAGCAATCTTGAAAAAGAAAAACAAAGCTGGAGATACTACAATCCCAGATTTCAAAATATACTACACAAAATTATAGTAATCAAAACAATATGATGCTGGCACAAAAATGGACATGTAGATCACTGAAACAGGATAGAAAGCGCAGAAATAAACCCATGATTATATAGTTAACTAAACAGTGACAAAGGATTCAAGAAAAGACAGTCTCTTCAATAAATGATGTTGAGAACACTGGATAGCTACGTGCAAAAGAATGAAAGTAGACCACTTTATTATATCATCCCCAAAAATAAACTAAAAATGGATTAAAGACCTAAATGTGAGGCCTGAAACCATAAAATTCCTAAACGAAAATATGGGCAGTAATCTCTTGGACATCGGTCTTAGCAGCATATTTATGGATATGTCTTCTCAGGCAAAGGAAACAAAAGCAAAAACAAGCTATTGGGGCTATACCAAAACTAAAAACTGTTGCATAGCAAAAAAAAAAAAAAAAACCAACTAAACAAAAGCCAACATACTGAATGGTAGAAGACTTTGCAAGAGCTCATACAACTCAACACACACATATACAAATCAATCTTATTAAAAAATGGGTGGAGGACCTCAGTGGACATATGTTTTTTTTTTTAAAGAAGACATACAGACGGCCAACAGACATCTCTAATTATCAGGAAAATGCAAATCAAAACAACAGTGAGATATCACCTAGAATAGTTAGTATTAAAAGTACAAGAAATAACAGGTGTTTGCGATGATATAGAAAAAGAGAATCCTTGTACACTATTTATGGGAATTTAAATTGGTGCAACCACTGTGAAAAACAGTATGGAAGTTCCTCAAGAAATCAAAACTATAAATACCATACAGTAATTCCATAATTCCACTGCTGAGTACTTACTTGAGGAAAATGAAAACAGCAACTTGAAAATATATATGCACCCTATGTTTATTGCAGCATTATTTATAATAACCAAGATATGAAAGCAATCTAAGTGTCCATTTATAAGTGAATGGATAAATAAGGTGTGGTGTATATGGATGTATGTACATATGTAAATACATACATATACATATATACACACATATATACACACACACATACATATATATATATCTCAGCCATAAAAAGAATGGAATCTTGTAATTTACAATACCATGAGTTGACCTAAAGGGTATCATGCTAAGTGAAGTAAGTTAAAGAATAACAAATACCATATGATTTCATTTACTTCACTACTTATTTCACTACTTCAACATTTTTAAATTACAAAAAATATTAAAATAAAAAAGTAATAGGTAAAATATGTAAATAAATTACAAGAATATATTTGAGGTGAAAAAAGCATGTTTGTAGGTATAGGCATACCTATATGTCTATCCATTATTGTCCATCCATTATTTTGTCCATTATGTCCATCCATTATTTCATTATCATTATTAAGAAATAATATCCAATACTGAAAAAAGTTTAAGAGACATACAGAAAGTAGTAAAAAGGTATAAAAATTAAACAGTCTAGAATACTACAGAAGAAAACTCCAAATTCTATCACTTCAACTTCTGGAGTGCTGCCTATCCAAAACCTTATAGATATTTACTCTTCTAAAAGTAGATATTAATACAGCCCTAGGGATAAAGACACATAGATAAAACATTATTATATTTACATATACGTTGATGTATTTGTTTACACATATGTACGTAAATTCTATGTTTATCAAGCAAGAGTTACAGGCCATCATATGACAAAACTATTTTTGTTCTTATGATGACTTATAATTCGTGTTCTGTGATTTACATTTTTTCCTCTAACCCCAGGATGAAGATTTACTCATATCATATATTAATTACTGTCAGGAATGCAAAACTACTATGGTCATTTAAAAGAAAAAAACAAGTCAGTAATCAGAATATCCAGTTTCATATAGTTATGTATTATCTCCATTCCCTTGCCTTGTAACTGTTATGAACAGTAAGGTTATTGTTGACATAGTGAAAGTTCAGGCTTCCTCTGTCTTCTCTGCCTCCTCTACTTTGCAACTCATGTATTTTGGCTTTAGAGGATGAAACAGGGTAGAGGAAATAAAGGATCACTGCTTTCTGGACTTGGTATAAGTTTGACATCCACCTTTTCTCCTTTA
Source organism: Felis catus (assembly GCF_018350175.1). NCBI lineage: Eukaryota > Metazoa > Chordata > Mammalia > Carnivora > Felidae > Felis > Felis catus. Next base: position 107,473,936 of record NC_058371.1, read on the forward strand.
GGGACTCTCTTGCCTTGAGATTCTTGACTAATGCCTCTCAACTCTAACTGGTAATCCTTAACATTCCTTTGCCCACTGCCAACTGCCCTGTATGGAAGTCTTATTGCCTCTCAGGGTGGACAGAATAGGGTAGGATATGGGCAAAAGTGACAGTGAGGGGGAAAAAAATCCCCTTTTCCCTCCCTTGATGATTATTCCCTGTGATTTAATACACTGTGATGATATGTTTGTTTAAATTCTGGGACCTTATTCATATTTACCAAGACATTAGACATAGAAATATATTTGAGTAAAACTTGGAAGTTATATGTATGCTTAGAGGTACAAAACTTTATTTAGTACCTCTACTAAACTTTATTTTTTGAGTGACTAAGTTTGACTTTAGAAAAATAAAGTATAGGAATGAGAAATACAAATTAAGATATATGTCTATCAGAAGTCATCCAGAGTTGTAGAGCATACTACAGCTATATTTTAGTCTATAAATTGTACAAATTCTTTTCATATGTGCTGATAAATACGATATATTCTGAAGTCTGAAGACAAGATTTTTTTGTAATTCTGTTTTAAATCGAATTACTTATATAAACAATCATGTATCATTTAGAATTATTGGCACACTGCTGTTTTACTGATGCTCTGGAGAAAATATATTAATAACTAAAAAATCAAATGTATTCTCATGTATCAGTTTATAATAATTATATAATCTTTAAACTATATATTTTTAAATTGCTATATATAATATGATTTTAGAGCTTGTTATCATTCATTCAGTAAACCTTATTAAAATTATCCTATGCAAAGTACTCACAACATTCCATTATATATTATTGTTATTGTGTTTGTCTTCTCATAAAGTCTTTGCACTATTACAATGAAAATATAACATCTTGTTAATTTATATTTACCATGGTCATAAACATAATTCATAAATGTTCTACTTATGTTTATAACTCATAATTTGCAATATCTCCCAAATGTCCATCCATTATTTCATTAAAGCTTGAACTACCCAATAGTCTACAATTGTAAGGTTCTTTCACTTACAACACTTCATTAGCTGCACAATCCTGTAAAGTAAGTGGAGGGGATAAAAAGAAAATAATCATTTTAGAGGCAAAGAAATGGAGCAACCAAAAACATACAGTGTGGAAAGTACAGTTTCTTTAATAGCATTGGGAAAACTGGACAACATGCAAAAGGATGAAACAAGACCACTATGCTATGTCATACATAAAAATTAACTCAGAATGGATTAAAGACTTTTATGCAAGACCTGAATCCATAGAGGCCCTAAAAGAAGTAAGCTGTTAAAGACAGTAAGCTTCTTAATTTAGTCATGGTGATAGATTTTTGAATCTGAATCCTAATGCAAAGGCAACAAAAGCAAAAATAAACAAGTGGGACTACATCAAATTGAAAAGCTTATGAACAGCAAAGAAGATTATCAAAAAGTCCTTAAAATCAACCTACCAAATAGGAAAAAATATTTGCAAATTTTACGTCTGATAAGGAGTTAATATTGAAAACATATCTATGATAACTCAACAGCAAAAAAAAAAAAAACCTCCCAAAACAAATAATCCAATTAAAAATGAGCAGAGCATATGAATGAACATTTTCCAAAGAAGACATACAGATGGCCAACAAGTTGCTCATCACCATTAATCATCAAGAAAACACAAATCAAAACTGTAATGAGTTATCACCTCACACCAGTTGGGGTGACTATTAGCAAGAAGACAAGAGACAACAAGTGTTGGCAAAGATGTGGAGAAAAGAGAACCCTCAACCCACTGTTGTTGATAACGTGAACTGGTGTAGCCACTACGGAAAATAGTATGGTGGTTCCTAAAAAAATTAAAAATATGGGTGCCTGGATGGCTCAGTCGGTTAAGCGTCCTACTTTGGTTCAGGTCATGATCTCACAGTGCGTGGGTTCAAGCCCGTGTCAGGCTCTGTGCTGACAGCTCAGAGCCTGGAGCCTACTTCAGACTCTGTGTCTCCCTCTCTCTCTGCCCTTCCCCTGCTCGCACTCTGTCTCTCTCTCTCTCTCTCAAAAATAAAATAAAAATATTTAAAAAATTAATTAAAAATAGGACTATTATACGATCCAGCAATTCTACTTTTAGGTATGTATCTGAAGAAAATAAAACTACTAACTTGAAAAGATATATGACCCTCTGTTGTAATAATCAAGATATGAAAATAACCTAAATGTCTACTGATGGATGAATAAAGAAGATGTAGTATGTATATACAATGGAATATTATTCAGTCATAAAGAGTGAGATCTTGCCATTTGTGAAAACATAGTTGGGACCTGATGGCATTATGCTAAATGAAATAAGTCAGACAGAAAAAAGAAATACTGTACAATCTCTTATATGTGGGATTTAAACAAAAAACAAAGGTGGATGGGGATATGGGAGAAATAAGTAAAAGAGGTCAAAAGGTACAAATCTCCAGTTATAAAATAAATAAGTCATGCAAATGTTATGTACGGCATAGTGACTAAAGTTAATAATACTGCATTGAATATTTGTAATGTACTAAGATAGATCTTAAAAGTTCTTATCACAAGAAGAATAAATTATTTTTAACTGTATATAACATTGGATATTAACAAGACATATTGTGGTCATTTTGCAACATCTACAAATACTGTCACTATACACTATGTTGTACACCTGAAACTAACAAAATGTATTACTATACCATAGTATAACTGTGTATCTCAAAAAGAAAAAAAAAAGAAACAAGCTTTATAAATCCAAAAAAAAAAAAGAAAAGAAAAGAAGAAACAAAACCATGATCAATATGAAATACGTGAGTTTCACTTGCAGCATATGCCTTGGTAGAACATCTAGGGATAAATATTACACTGAAAATAATGCAAAACAAAATAAGTCAGTCATAAAGACAAATACCATACAATTTCATGTATATGTGGAATTCAAGAAACAAGACAAATGAGCAGAGGAAGAAAAAGAGAGACAAATCAAGAACCAGACTCTTAACTATAGAGAACAATCTGATGGTTACCAGAGGGGAGATGGGTAGGAGATGGGGAAAATAGGTGATGAGGATTAAGGAGTGCACTTACTGTGATGAGCACTGGGTGATGTATGGAAGTTTGAATCTCTATATTGCGAAGTTAATATTACACTGTATGTTAACTACACAAGAATCAAAGTAAAAAACTATGCAAATTGTGTGACATGATTGGGGTATCAGCTAACTCTACAATAATGATCATAATGCAATATATAAATGTATCAAACACATTATACACCTCAAACTTATATGCCAATTATATATCAAAAATAAATTTTAAGGTAAATTTAAATTTTAAAAATTAAAGCAAATTATTTAAAGTAAATTTTTAAAAAGATACACTAAAAATAAAATGGTAGTTTGGGAGTATTATTAGGGTAGTGAGAAAGATAAGAGATAATTAAAGTGTTACTTTTTTACATATTTGAAAGAGCTTTTGGACTCACAGAGGTTTTAGCTCATATCAATTGTGAAAAACCTATGATACTGAAGGGAAAAATAGTAATGAAAAGTAAAATTTTTATTATGTATGTGAAGAAGTTTATTTTTCTCATAAATAACATCCTGTTTTGTTACCGTGTTCACAGATCTTATTCTAAAAAAAAAAAAAAAAATGGCCAAACCACTTGTTAGAATTTAATTAAGATCAAGTGAAGCACATAATTGTACCATAATAGCATACATCAACATTTTGTAGAAAAGAAAAACATAAATACATAGTCTTTGTAATATTAACATTAGACAAATAGATTTGAAAAAGATGTGTTGATTCAGGGAAAGCACTGTTTCAAAATCATTCCTAAAGGAGATGATACTTGATTTGAAAAATCAAAGAAGCATCTTTAATCATTCATGAAAGTCATTAAAGAAAAATATCATAAATTTGAAGTTATTTGAATTTTTGAACATCTATTTTTCCATCTACCAATTTCCTTGTCACAAAGATTATTCAAAATTTACTTCAAACTTCATGTTGATTTCTACTTCCACAAAGTTGGAATAGCCTCTTTACTCTCAGATCCCTGCCTATACAATTAAAAACTCTAGATATAACCAAATGAACAAAAGTAGAAAGAAGAAGCCAACTGTCTATGGAACTCATGACTTGGGTAACACACAACATTCCAATGAGTTCTCTGGGTTTCTTGACTGCTTCCCATATATCCAGAAAAGAGCCTTCAAACTGGCACGAGCACAAACCATAAAACGATGACCACCACCACCACCAAGAAAAGTTTACCCAAGCCAAAGGCCTTGAGAAAAGGGTGGCAAAAAACCCAGAACATCCTTTGACTAACACCCACCCTTTCCAGCCTAACACCAATAGAACAAATGTACTCCACACTCCAAGGCTTCAGCAGCACTGAGGGAGAAGCTGATCTTCCACAACACCACCCTCTTCCAAGGAAACAATTGGTACTTTCCAGATGTCCCCAGGGTAGTATTAACATGATCCAGAAGAAAGGTGGGCCTTGACTCCCATCCAGCAGCCAATAAAAATTTACATGGCAAGGTTATGTGGGAGCAATCATCACATAGTATCACAACCACAACATATTAAGTAAAACTATAAATCAAAAAAAAAGGAGGAGGAGGAGGAGGAGGAGGAGGAGGAGGAAACAATAGAAAAATAGAAAAATGGGAGAGATAAACTGGCTCTTCACAAAAGAGAATAGTTAACAACTACTAAAAATATCAATATCCAATTGACTTACCATCATTAACTGAAAAAAATCTCCCACTAAATGACAAAAAAAGTAGACCTTAAATAAATTATAAACTGAATATATTCCAGGTATGAGTCTATTTTTCTTTTTTTTCTTCAGCCTTACTGAGGGATAACTGACAAAATTATATAGGTCTAAGGGGTACAACTAGATAATTATATATATATATATATATACATATATATATATATATATACACACACACATCTGTACATACATATACATGTGTATATATACATATTATGTATACATATACATATGTATATATACATATTATATATATATATAAAACATGTATATATATCACATATTAGTGTAGTATTCAGCTTTTAAAAAGTGGATCTGTTTCTTAATTCTCTTCTATGTTCTGCTTGTGTATTTTTTTTATACCAGTTGCATTAATGTATCCACCTTTATTAAAAACATCTCGGGGCACCTGGGTGGCTCAGTTGGTTAAGCGTCCGACTTCGGCTCAGGTCATGATCTCGCGGTCCATGGGTTCGAGCCTCGCGTCAGGCTCTGTGCTGACAGCTCAGATCCTGGAGCCTGTTCCAGATTCTGTGTCTCCCTCTCTCTGACCCTCCCCTGTCAATGCTCTCTCTCTCCCTGACTCAAAAATAAATAAAACGTTAAAAAAAATTAAAAAATCTCATGTTTTTAATAGATGTGTAGATCCCCCAAATTTATCACTTTGCAAGACTGTCTTCTTGAGTATTCTTCAGTAATATTGAGTACTGTGTTTTCAAAAGATTCCTTACACCCATGGGTCACTCTAATGTACTGAGAACTTTCACACTCTCTCATTTTAGGAGTATATCTCTATTCAGGATTCTGCCTGGGAATTCTTGTTGCCATGGCCTCTGGCTCCATCTCCTCAACTCAAGGGACTGATCAAGCTTTGCCTGAGTTCCCTCAACCAACATGCCCCAGGCAGCATTTCCTAGAAACCCTCTCAAGGCAGTAAACTGGGACGATTATAGGGTTTTATTCAATTGCCTCTCTTCTCAGTAATCAGTTTCCTTTATTACCAGACGTCCAGTGTCTTAACTGCTGTTGTCTCACATATTTTATCCATTTTGGAATTATTTCACACAGTAGTAAATCTAGTTCCTGTTATTTTATCTTAGAAGTAAAAGCCTTATTTATTTTCTTTTTAAAAAGAGTTTATCTTGAAATAATTACAGATGCACAGAAAGTTGCAAAGATAATAAAGAGAGATCCTGCCCCTTCACTCAGTTTCCTCCAAGGCTTACATCTTACATTAATACAATATAAAAACCAGGACACTGGTGTGTTCACAATTTGTGTGTATTTATCCGTGTAATAATCATCACAATCAAGATAGAGAACAATTCTGTCACTATTCCAGCTCCTTTTTAGTCATACAACACACTTCAACTCCACCACCCTACCCAGTAACAATAACCTGATCTCCATGTTAAGAATTTTGCCATTCTAAGAATGTTGTATAAATTTAATTATACAGCATATGATCTTTTGATATTTATTTTATTCGCTCAGTATAATGGCTGTAAGATCAATCCAAACTATTGAGTGAATAGCTTGTTCTTTTTTGTTGGCTGAATAGCATTCCATGATCTGAATATATAATTTGTTTAACCATCACCTAATGGGAAACATTCTACTTGTTCCATTGAGATGTCCCTTCATGTCTTTTGCTTATTTTCTAATTGGATTGTTGGATTTTTACTATTCTTTATATATTATAGGTACATGTTTGTGTTTAATCATGGTTTATAAATATCTTCATGCAGTTTGTAGTCTTTTTATTCTCTTAAAAGAATCTTTGGCAAAAAAAGTTAATTTTGATGGTTTATAGTTTTTTTTCTTCTCTTATTCATGCATTTCTGCCACGTTAAGATATGATCCTCACCGGGGTGCCTGGGTGGCGCAGTCGGTTAAGCGTCCGACTTCAGCCCAGGTCACGATCTCGTGGTCCGTGAGTTCGAGCCCCGCGTCAGGCTCTGGGCTGATGGTTCAGAGCCTGGAGCCTGTTTCCGATTCTGTGTCTCCCTCTCTCTCTGCCCCTCCCCCGTTCATGCTCTGTCTCTCTCTGTCCCAAAAATAAATAAAAACGAAGGAAAAAAAAAATTTTTTTTTAAAAAAAGATATGATCCTCACCATCATAAGTCCAGAAAGTTTTCTCCCATATTAGCTTCTAAAAGTTTTATAGTTTTATATTTTTATTGAATCTGTTTTAAATTAATTTTTTATTAAGATGTAAGCAGCAGTTGTTTTGTTATTGAACCATTAATATCCAATTGCTCCAATACCATTTGTTGAACAGGTATAATTCCTCCATTGCATTTCTTTTCAACCTTTGTCAAAATCAGTTGGCAAATTTGGTGAGTCTATTTCTGACTTTTCTATTTTTTTTTCAATTAATCTATCTATCCCTCCACCAGTACCACTGGGTATGTATTACTGTGAATGCATAGTAGTTTTTAATATTAGGTAGTGTAATTCCTTTTAGTTTATTCTTCTTTTACTGAAAAAAAAAAAACACCTCCATAAACATGGAATTTTTCTCCACTTATTTAGATCTTCTTTGGTTTCTTCTATTAGTGTTATGTGATTTTCAGCATACAGATTCTATGCATATTCTTCTAGATTCTCATCTAAGTATTTCAACCTCTTGATAGGTTGTAAAAAATATTGAAATTTTAAAATTTTTTTTAGGTCTATTTATTTTTAAGAGAAAGAGAGACAGAGCGTGAGCAGGGGAGGGGCAGAGAGAGGAGACACAGAATCCAATGCAGGCTCCAAGCTCTGAGCTGTCAGCACAGAACCGGACATCAGCACAGAGGTTCAAACTCATGGAACATGAGATAGTGATCTGAGCCAAAGTCAGACGCTTAACCAACTGAGCCACCCAGGCACCCCATGAAATTTTATTTTATTTTATTTTATTTTATTTTATTTTATTTTATTTTATTTTATTTTACTTTTTTAAATTTTGTTGATGTTTATTTTTGAAGGAGAAAGAGAGACAGAGAAAGAGTGGGGGAGGGGCAGAGAGAGAGGGAGACACAGAATCCGAAGCAGGCCCCAGGCACTGAGCTGCCAGCACAGAGTCCCACGAGGGCCTCCAACCCATAAACCACGAGAACATGACTTGAGCTGAATTCGGAGGCTTAACGAACTGAGCCACCCAGGCACTCCCCCCCAACCCCATTATATTTTAATTTTAAAAAATCATGAGTTAATTGTAAAGATATAAATATAATTGATTTTTATATGTTTATATTGTATCCTGTGGCCTTGCTAAACTCAATAATTCCAGGATTTTTTAAATTATTTAGGATAACTTAAGTAGACCATCATATCATCTGCACATATGAAAATTGTATTTTTTCCTTTCCCATACATATGGCTTTTCTGTTTTTCCTGATTGTGTTGCCTAGAACTTCCAGTATTATTTTGATTAACAGCATGGAGCATAAGCACTCTTGTCTTATTTTTGACTATCAGGGAAAACATTTAGTGTTTCAACATTACATATGCTAGTTGTAAGTATTTGATATTTAGCAAATTGATTTTCCTTTTAATACATTAAAGAACTAAATAACTATATTGATTATTCATGGAATGCAAAGCGCTTAGTGTTTTATTTTTCTAATTTGTTCAGATGCCACATTTTTGACTCTGATAATGTTAAAAGTTTGATAATGTCAAATTTTTATAAGATTACCAATATTGTATATTATAGCTAATTCTTCTATCATCAGTAATAGAACTTAAATTATTTAATTATAAGATATTGAATCATAAGTAACAAATTATAACAAAGCATAGGTAACAAAGATGATGTAGGCTTAGCTATCTTGTACCTTAGCCTATGTAAATGAATTTGTGTGAAATAATTTTGTTTTCAACAGTTTTTATCTCAAGGATTATTTATATTAGTAGAATAATCGATTTTGAATTATGAAATACAATTTTGTAAAGTTAGTGTTTTCTCTCTCACCACTTACCAGGAAGACTATTGACCGAAAGAGAGAGAGAGAGACAGAGAAAGAGAGATTAACCTAATTGCTTTGGCTACCATATAATACTTCTACTCAAAGTAGTAAGACAACTTCAGAGTTGAAGACTTTTAGAGCTTACATTTTAATATAAATATGCTATGTTTGGTGTCTTATGTCACTATTATTGACAGTGTAATACAGTGAAATTAATATATGCTAATTTCTAATACACATTGGATTAATTCTTTAAGCTAACTCTTCGTTCCTATAGTACACAATGTGATATGACACCCAGGAGATTACCTTCCTTTCTAGAACTAAAATGTGCATCCTTCATTTGTTTAAAGTCTTGGCAGAAAAAAACCCTCAGCTAATTCCTTCTCTGGATCTTGCCTTTAGCTAAAAACAGATCCCTTGTCCAAAGAAGATCACAGATAATAATTCTTCTGTGCAGGGGCTAATGGTTGAGTTGGCTTGCCTAAATTCAAGATACTTCTTATTCAGCTCCTGAGCTCCTTATAGTATCTGCTGAATCACTAGTGTGACTACACCTCCATTGAACTTCCTCTGCCCAATCCTGCTTCCTTTACCACCCCACTGGAGTTGACATAAAGAATAATCATAACAAACTTTATACACACAGAGAGAATCTTAACAGCACATGTGAATTATTCTTTACAAAATGAAATCTATCATCTTCTTCCTGTGGCAATTAAAACTTATACATGAAAAAACTAACAAAAGGTCAAATATCTCCTAAGACTTAGTTCAGACATGACCCATATATAAAGACGATAGAAGAGAAATAATGTGAAGTATCAAGAAATGAGAGGGTATCAAGAATCAAGTATCAAAGTATCAAGAAAAAATATAGTATTATTTTGTCACAGGCAAATATATTTCATTAACCTCAAATGATGTGTTAATTTTTTTTTCACAAGCGTAGGTAACGTAAATTTATTAATTTGTTTGTTTGTTGAGAGAAAGAGAGAGAGATAGTGCAGGCAAGCAGGGGGGAGGCAGAGTAAGAAGGAGAGGGAGAATCCAAAGTAGGTTCTGTGCTGACAGCTCAGAGTAGGGCTCCATCGCACAAACCATGAGATCATGACCCAAGCCAAAATCAAGAGTCAGTCACTTAACTGACTCAGCCACCCAGGTGCCCCCTATGTGTTAATTTTTAAAATTCATTAGCAATTCCTATTCTGAACCATGTAGTGTGTTATCTACATAATGGCCACCAATAATTGCTCCCATACCTGTGTACTTGTGCTGCTTGCCCTATCAAGAACAAAAATTCACTCCTGTTGAATCTGAGCTATCCTAGAGACTTCTTTGATCAACAGAATGTGTGAAAATGACAATGTGTGGCTTCAGTTCTTAGGTGTTAAAATGGTTGAAGTTTCCCGTCTTACATGAGAAGTGAGCTGTAATGTAAAGAATTCTAATTACCTACTGGAGAGCAAGACCACTTGTAGAGACCACAGGTTGAAAGACGGTTTAGGTAAAGACAAAAGCACAAACTATTCCAGCCATCCAGCAATCTAGGTGAGATGTCAGATGTGTGAGTGAAGGCACATGTCCTCCAGGACCAAATGAGCTGGCCTAGTCAACATCATAACATCAGAGGGAGCATAAACCATCCATCTCTGATAAGCCAGACCTAAGTGAAAATTCATGAAGAAACAAATCACTATTGTTTTGAACCAGTGAGTTTGGGGTAGTTTTTTATGCATCATTAGGTAATTGAAACTACCACATGATCACATGAAAATTGTCTTGAATGTCCCAGCTTAATAATTAACTGAATAACTTTTATATTAAATGCAATCCTATAAACATAATTAATGGGTTTTCTTAACAAATACAAGAATTTATTTCAGGGAAGGAAAAATTCATAATCTATCTAGTTAACATATATTTTCCCCTTAAAATAAACTATAGGGGAAGGGCATATATCCCATTTATAAAAGTTACAGGTTATAACTGAAAAACATTACTTTTCCATCAATAATATCCATAAAGAATATATGAAGAACATATATTTCCTGTTTTACACATGGTAACAGATATTTGTATTATTTTTCATTATAAGTGAAAAACTTCATAAGGTCCTGACATACTCTATAAAAACCTATTTTACTTTTTAACTCTGTTAACTTATGAGAGCGACCCTAAGAAGAGAGAAGGGAGTGTCTATCACAAATCAGGATAAAGTTAGGGGTGCCTGGGTGGCTCAGTAAGTTAAGAGTCTGACTTTTGGTTTCCCAGGTCAGGTCATGATCTCATGATTCATGGATTGAGCCCTGCTGTCAGCACAGAGCCTGCTTGGGATTCTCTCTCCCTCTCTCTCTGCCCCTCCTCTCAATAAATAAATAAATAAACAAGCAAATAAACAAACATTTTTAAAAAGCTGGATAAAGTTGAAAAAAGTAAGAGCAAATACAATAATTAGGAGAGAAATAGTGCTTGCTTGGGAGAATATCACTAACCTTAGTCAATCTGCTTTTGATCCTATTTTGAAACCTCAAATTCATCTTCTCAGTCCCTCCCTCCCTCCCTATTCTGCCTCACCTCACTATTCCTAGTTGATAGTTTCCACCTAACATTGTTTTTTACATCAGAGTGGATACATTAAGCCAGATTCTACTAGATTACAGCCAAAATAACAGACTCCTGGAGTATCATTAATAGAAGCACATGCAGACAAACAGATGAGTTTCAGAAAATAATGCCATAAGGCTGGTTGGCTGTAGGTCATATTCAACTTTAGCTAGTTGCTACCTATCTTCAAGTCTTTGAATTTAAGAGTTATACATGGAGGGAAACATATCTTAGGCGAAAAAAAAAAGTTAATTTTAAAGAATATGAGAATCCTGCAACCAGGATTTATTTCTGTTCTCTTTTTAATATCTTTTCCTCCTCATATTTTCCTAATTCCTCACCATCTGCTATGACCTTTTTCCCTCATGAACTACAGGGATCTTGGCATCAATGACACAGCATATTTTTCCTATATTTTCCCCCCTTTTCTGCTTTGTTCTTTCCCAACCTTTCAATTTATTTATGTAGAACAATCATATTAACTGAACTACTGAAAACACTTTGAAATTTAAGAGGGTAGCATAAAAGATTTTAAATGGTTGTCACAGTCAGCAACTGCTTATTTTTTCCACTAATTTAAAATCTTAAAAATAAATCATTTTGAAGGGACGCCTTTGTGGCTCAGTCAGTTAAGCATCCAACTTCAGCTCAGGTCATGATTTCACGGTTTATGGATTTGAGCCTCACATTGGGCTCTGTGCTAAAAGCTCAGAGCCTAGAGCCTGCTTTGGATACTGTGTCTCCCTCTCTTTCTGCCCCTCCCCTGCTCATGCTCGCTCTCTCTCTCTCTTTCTCTCTCTCTCTCTCGCTTTCAAAAATAAATAAACAATTTTTTTAAATAAATCATCTTGTGAACAAAAATATTACCCTTCAAACTTATATTCTTTTAGCATCTTTATGTTACTAGGAGTTGTTATATTGAACATAAGGCTCATGTTTTAAAAAGAAGGTAAATAATACATTACATCATATTCATTTAGGAAGGATTTTGCATTCTTTTAGTGGGATGGGAAGGGCAGGCATGATGAATGTCCCTAAATATAACTGAAGCCTAAGATAAAAGTATAAAGAAAAATAGCTATTTGATCAAGCAATGAAATGTAAAAAGAAAAAAAAAAGATTGTCACTTGTACTGGCCCCAAATATATCTTTTATAGGTTACACAGTCACTGAATGTTTACTGTATATTTTCCCTCAGGAAACCCCCATGGCATTTTTAGTATCTGTTGTATCTTTTTTGTTCTGTTAAGAATTTCCAAAAGACTGTATCCATAAGGATCTGGCATATTTTCTAACTTTTCTAAAAATGCAAAGAGGAAGGTAAATGTAGTTTTCTCCCCAACTTATCCCACTTTACTTTTTAGACATACACATTTAATTTAAAATGTTTACAAGAGATTAAGACGATGTCAAGACATTCTCAATATTTTTATCATGATGCACTCTATTCTAAACCTGTAGTTTGGCAAAATAACTCAAATGTTAACATTATTTATACTCTCAATAAGTGAGAATTTTTTTATGATGGGAGCTATTCTGCACATATTTTATCTGGTAAATTCATATAAGAATCCAACAAAGTAAATTTGTTATCCCCGTTTTGGAAATGTGGAGTATGTAGTTCAAATGGTTAGATAACATACCCTTGTTAGTTAGTTAGTTAGTTAGTATTAAAGCCCAACAACTAGTTAGTATTAAAGCCCAAACTTTGTCTAGTGGGGGAAAACAAAACCAAACCAAAACAAAACAAACAACAAAAAGCCCTCTAATTGGGAAACATTTTGCTTGGTGTCTTTCATCTCACATTTGATCTTCTGACTTCTAAGAAAGTATTATGTTCACGCTACAATCTAGAAATTTTGAAGCTAATTGTAGCTGTTATCCTGAAACTAATGCTGGCGTGGTCTGAAAAAAATCATTTGAAACATTTTTAAGCAGTAAAAATTTCTCTTAAGCTGCCCATCTAAAAATAGGACAAGAATGTGCTGATGATAATCATTTAGATCATATCCTTGTTCTTGGTTTCTTTATCTTCTATGTCTCAGGGTGGGTCCTTCAAACCATCAGTTGATGACTGACCGTCCATTCAAGTTTGAGAGGCAGGCACCAAATTGCCATTTGGCAAGAGTACGTGTGTGTGTGTCGCATGTATGCCAGTGTGTGATCACTGACTTGCAGAATTCATGTTGCAGTAAAAGATCATAAAGGGGAGCCGGGGTGTCTCAGTAAGTTGAGTGACACTTGATTTCGGCTCAGGTCTTTTTTTCTTTTTAATTTCTAATGCTTTTATTTATTTTTGAGAGACGAGCATGAGAGGGGAAGGGACAGAGAGAGGGAGACAGAATCTGAGCAGGCTCTGGGCTCTGAGCTGTCACCACAAAGCCCAACGCAGGGCTAGAACTCACAAACCAGGAGATCATGACCTGAGCCGAAGTTGGAAGCTTAACTGACTGAGCCACCAGATGCCCCCTGGTTCAGGTCTTGATCTCACTGATGGTGCAGAGCCTGCTTGTGTTTCTCTATCTCCCTCTCTCTCTGCTCCTCCCCTGCTCTCTCTCTCTCTCCCCCCCTCCCAAAAATAAACATTAAAAAAATAAAAAATAAAAGGATGATAAAACTTCTTGCTTTTGACCTCCCTCTCTTTATCACCCATTCATTCTCTTGATCTCTATCTCCTTTTGTCTGCCTCTTACATGGGCAGATTACCAGGAGTATGAAGATTCTCATTTGTGAAATGGTGTAAAGAGGATACTTATTCCTTCTGCTTCATAGGCGATTGGTGAGAGTAAATTTGGGGTAGACAAAAATCAGGGAAGGAATCCTAGCCATAATATTTTTAACATTCAATTGCAGTGGCCTCAGAAGGTGTACATTTACAAAACTAAGAATCAAACAAATGACATATGTGTACCATTTCGCAAGAGTCTAAAAATCCATATTATAGAATGTAATTGCTGCTTCAAAAGTAATTTTAAACAGAATATTTATTATATAGAGAGTATGAGCCTATAAGTTGTTACAGATCTTGTAGTATTCACCACTGTATAGACACATTATAGTATCTTTCATTGAAAACAACAGTATATTTAATTTTATACTCTTGTATTCAACATGTTAAATAAATTTAAGTAGGTTTTTATGACATTTCCATAATTACTACTATGTAAAACTATGATAATAATATACCACTCTCCTTTTTCATTGTTGATTTTGTCAGAATTTCAGTGACTGACTCATGGGATTTGTCCCTTGGATTAATTACTAGAAAAGATTATATCAGTTTTAATATATTATGTGTGGCATTTTGCTTTATCAATTAGTAGCTGAGTAATGCATGGCAAATTACTTACCATCTCTGAGAATTTACTTTATCAGTAAAATGAAGATAACAATATCTACTTTATGAGAATCCTTTGAGAATGAACTGAGATAATGTAACATGCTTTGCACTTTCCCTGATACACAAAAACGGCTTACCAAATATTAGCTATAATTTTTATTACTAAGATTCATATCGATATCTCTATAATACTATGATGATTTTTAGGAACTAGGTTCTTAACACCTGTGCATTTTTTATATGAACTTTATTTTCTATATCTATTTATACTTATTTATATTTACATTACAAACTAAATTTCCCATTTCATGCCTATATCTATTATTATAACTATTTACATAGTAGTATTTAATTATTTCAACAAAATTAGACACTGTGTAAATAGGTGGGATATCAATAAATATCCATTAACTTTGGATTTCTACTTTCAGTTATATGTTGTTATATGTTGTTATATATTCAGAATCATAAACACAAAACTTTACTAAAAGAGACATTTTAGGGTAAGACCAAGAATACATTATATTATAAAACACTCATTCCTTTTCCTTATTACATTATAAAAAATTATTTTATCTTGGTAATTAGCTCTATTTTGGTAAGTAAATCCATGGGAAAACGGGGTTTTTAACCTATAAAATTTCAATTTAAATTGAGTTTGTCAAAATTTAATATATATTAAATAAGAAAATATAGTATATTCCATTTCATTCAAAAAATAATTTGTAAACATAGTTAGAGGTCAATTTTAGAACAATCATCAGTAATATATTTAGATGTAATTTAAAGATTAATTTTTACTTTGTTGAGTCTGAAATTTTCAAATCTGTAACTAATGTACTGAGAATTAAAATGCACTACCATGATATTATTAAAAATATTTAATAAATGTTTTAATTAACTTCCAAAACATTTGAAAAATGTTCCTCTATAAGGTAATACATTGTATTAGCTAAATATTATATTTATGTTTTTGACAGTACAGATATTAAACATTTCTTTTAAACAGGCATGAATTAGGTGAATCCTAATTAAACACTGCATAGCTGTTGACTCTTACCATGTATATGTTGCAAAAATAGGTGATTTGGAGAAGAAAGGAGTATAAGACAAGGTTCATAGTTGCAGGAGCTTTATAATCTATTTTGTGTTCAAACTTACATATCTAAAAATTGAGGCACCGTAAGAGACATTTGAAATGTGAAAAAAATACAGGTGGTTGGAGTACATAGGTTTGCTGGTTTCTCAAATACTAGATAACAATTTTTAAAAATGAATTTTACATTAAGGCCTGGGTAGAAGCATTTTTATTTAACCCAGGGGAGCCCTATAAGATAATTACATTATTCCCATTTTATTGTTGAATGAGATAAGTTAGTCTAAAAGTGGTTGAGAAAACACAATGATATAAATCCTTGCAGCCTAAATTAAGATCTCATACCCTGAATATTACACTGTACTATGCAAATAAAAATTAAGACTAAAAGCAGCAACTCATTTGTTCTTGTTATAATTGTTCATTATAATTCTTTTTTTCATAAAGGTTAAAGAAGTGACTTGTTATTTTCTCTAACATCTATCACCACAACTCCTAGAAAATTAGATGAAAATTACTCCAGGTAAAAATTATTCTTTGCTTTATCTTCATTTTATTGTCCATTATAAAAAATATCTGGAATATAATCAAAAGCAGATTAAATATACAAATTAAGTCCAATATCTTCTCCTTTCTATTTAATTCCAAGAAAACCATGTCTTGCTTGAGCTACAGTGACATCTTGTGGCCCAAAGTGTTTTGTTTAGTTTTTATATGTAAATTGTTGCTGCTTTTGCTTCTCTTCAGTTCAAGGATTTAAAGGAGGCAGCTTTCATTAGCATAGATTCTGAATGATCACTAAACATTACATAAGCAAAATATTAAATAGGGAAAAAAAAGAAAATTCAACAGTAAGCATGTCCTAGGACCACTGCTGACCTAATTTTTCTCAGAAGAGTTTGGATTACTTAAAGCGTATTTCTAAATATTGAAAAAATTATGTGGAAAAGTTCATGTCAACTTCATTCTAAATGTAATGGCATGTAGTCCCAATGATTTCGTCCTCTTCCATGTAATTAAAAAAGAATCAACTAATTAATCAAAATTATTTTTTAAAAGTTTGAATTTGATCTCAATATCTACATTAAAAAATATCTTCTATGGTGTATACATTATCTTTGCAATTTAGAAGCTTCAGTTTATTTCCTTGGGTGCGTACTGATAAACATATTGAAGTCATATTTTCTCAAGCCTCTCTTTTCTTCAATTCTTTCAATATTTGCCAGATGGCTTCTGATTATTTTTAGAGTTCCCCAGGGTTCCATATTGAATGCACTGCATCACATCTTCAGATTTTTAACAGAAAGCTCAAAAGCTCCTACTGCACATCTTATGGAAATATAATCATGAATTGAACAATATTTCTTGACCTGAATGCACAGATGACTGTAGTTTGTAAAATTAATTTGTTAAGAAATAAAATACTGGTGATATATATAGTACCTGATATTCAAGTTTAATCTAATGTAATATTCAAGTAATTTTAGGTATAATAAAATATACAATAATCTAGTAATGTGCATTTAAACCTATTTCTGCTATATAGTCATTTCAGTGTTAGAAATAATTGATTCATGGGGCACCTGGATGGCTCAGTCAGTTAAGCATCCGACTTCCACTCACGTCATGATCTCACAGCTCGTGAGTTTGAGCCCCATGTCATACATTACAAAAACACAACATTAAATAATAATAATAATAACAATAGCCATATTGCTGTTTTTTACTATACTGTTATTATTCTTTAGTTCAAGATTTAGTTAATTTAGGATATAAAATGAGTACCTGTTTTAATGACTAACTTTTGATAGAAATGAAGGTGATCAGTTTTACATTTACGGACTCTCACTGCAAAGATAAATATGGAAACACCAAGATTCTTATAAATGAACACTGCACAAGAAGAGTCACTATTTGGTTGGTTACTGATAATTTTGGTACTTCTGATAATTGAAGAAGGGCTTTTACCTTAGGATTTTCTAGATAATGTATAAGTATTAACAAAAATAACTGTCCTTATTCCATGGGATGTTATTAATTTTTTTAAATTTCTTTGTTTTGAGAGAGAGTATGTGAGCAGGAAGGGGCAGAGAGACACATGGAGACACAGAATCCGAAGCAGGCCCTGCACATTGCAGAGCCTAATATGGGGCTTGAACCCACAAACCGTGAGGTGATGACCTGAGCCAAAATCAAGAGGTGGATACTTAACTGACTAAGCCACCCAGGGGCCCCAGGATATTATGAATTTTAACATAAATCTAGGTTAAATTATAAATGTCAAGCAGATATAATATTGTTCTGAATGTATCTATTCATTTCTCTTTGCTAGAATATTGGTAAAATCTGCATGCATGTTGGCTAAGGTTTAGATAAGAAGCAAGCATTCTTTATTTTTTTGTCCCTAAAAATTTTTATTAATGTTTTTAGTGCTGTCTGCATTCATTTTGTGACTCAAGAGTTGTTCTTTATACGACTTCTGAAAAAAATCTACAACCATTTTTAAAATAATTTTTACAACATATTTGAAGATGCATTTTAAACAAATCTTATAAATCCCTTCTGATAATGTGAAGAGAACTAGAAAAATCAAAGTTATGTGTTTACTAGTAAATGGTTTATTGAGGACTATTTTCAT
Source organism: Felis catus (assembly GCF_018350175.1). Classification (NCBI taxonomy): domain Eukaryota; kingdom Metazoa; phylum Chordata; class Mammalia; order Carnivora; family Felidae; genus Felis; species Felis catus. The sequence goes on from NC_058371.1 coordinate 107,492,387, forward strand.
ATAGTAAAACCATTTTGAGAGAAATAATAATATTTTATGGTCCCCATGCTTTGAAAAGCTTTAGAAATATTATACTTTTTTATTTAAATATCTACACATATTATTAAAATCCTATTTTAATAGATGAGGAAACTGAAGTTAAGAGATGTTACCTTGCTTAAAGTCACAAAGACTACATTTTTAAAGACAGGATTCATTCAACATGTTCCACCACAGAAGCTCATATTCTTCATTATATATTGGTCACCTTCCTCTCATCATAAAGCCTCTTGAATAGATTTAAATTTATAAAGTAAATTAAAATTTTTTTTAATGTTTATTTATTTTTGACAGAAAGAGAGAGACAGAGCATGAGTGGTGCAGGGGCAGAGAGAGAGAGGGAGACACAGAATCTGAAACAGGCTCCAGGCTCTGAGCTGTCAGCACAGAGCCCAACGCGGGGCTCCATCTCACGAACCTCGAGATCATGACCCGAGCCCAAGTCAGATGCTTAACCAAATGCGCCACCCAGGCGCCCCAAAATTTATAAGGTTAATTAAGGGAAATTCAGGTATGCCAATTATCATACAGGTAATAATACTCTCGCTTAAACAGATCTTGGTGTGAACACTCACGTATTTAGCCTTTTAAGATCTCCTTTCCGATGTCTCTGATGTAGCTGGATACTGAATAATATTACTTAATGTCATATATTGGACATAGCTGTGGGCATTTATTAAGAGGCTTTAAGGATATCTTTATTTCATAAAAGTAATTTCCAATTACATGAATGCCATATAAGTCATTATCTTAATCTTTTTTGCAAATATTCTGTTTACATATATATTTGATTTATCCTGTACCTCATAAGAAGCTTTCTACTTTCTCCTGTTACATAAAGTTGCTTTTATTCGATTCTACTCAAGTATACAGTCAATTTTTGTGTATATAATAACATTATAACTTAAAATTTAGATTAATTACAGAACAAAATGACTGCATTTTTTTTCTCCTCTTTATCCCTATCCTTTGAAATATGGGATGGCAAGCAACTCTCTTGTTAGGGAATATATGCATACAGATATCTGTGTGTGTGTGTCTGTTTGTGTGTGTGTGTGTGTGTGTGTGTGTGTGTGTGTGTGAGAGAGAGAGAGAGAGAGAGAGAGAGAGAGAGAGAGAGAGATAGGAGGAGGAGGGAAGGAGGGGGAGAGAATGGTGATAAGAAGAAAATAATAAAACATGTGAAAATACATTAAAAATTAATGAATCTGGCTACATGTAATATTTACACTCATGGAGAAAAAGTCAAACATATCAATGAAAAGATTTTGCTTTTAAACTTCATGGAAATTATATCTTTGAAAATACATCTGGAATTGTTAAGAACATATTTAGATATTAGTATTTAACTTATATTCTTATGATGATGCTCATGATCTGTGCTTCTCACAGATGTGAGAAGTAAATATTATAATGGAAAAAGAAATGATTTTATGGTAAAAAAATAAATAAATGCTTAAATCCAGTATGTTTTTTACAAATACATTTCCCCTTGTAATCAAAAAAGAATCACCTATGTAACAGAATGTGTAATACTTTGTATGCAAATAAGAAAGCACTATTGAGCTGATGAAAACATCTGTTAATTGATTTTATGGTCCAGTACACACAGCTCTAAGTGCCATGATAATTTGGGGCAAAGACTTGTTTTTTCTTGTAGCATCTGGGTATTTCAGGCAAAAGTGATAAGTAGTGTTCTGTCTGAATAATTTAGGAATTGGCATCAGTACAAACCTGGCTAGTACTGAATTTTAGAGATTTAGAAATAAAATCGTTGGGTCCCTAGGTGGCTCAGTCAGTTGAGCATCCTCCTCTTGATTTCAGCTCAGGTCATGATCCCAGGGTCATGGGATGGAGCCCCATGTCTGGCTCTGCACTGATCGGAGAGCTTAAGATTCTCTCTCTTTCTCTCTCTCTCTCTCTCTCTCTCTCTCTCTCTCTCTCTCTCTCTCTCCCTCTACCTTTTCCCCATCCCCTCTCACTCTCTTTCTCTCTCTCAGGGAAAAAAAAAAACCTGCCACATTTAGATTTATGATTTCAAATTCATTAATTCTGACATATTTTGAAAATGAAAGACACTTGTTTGTACCTGTTTATATTCTAAAGCATATTAGTATAAAGCATATTTCCCTTTCTGTATTGTATGCTATAATATACTGGAAATAGCACTGCATTAACCTAAAAGGACTCTGGTTTTACTTTGCCTCCAGTGTTACTTATTTGGATCTTTAAGTCTTTTTATATATGATCACATAAGGTGATGTCAGTAAAATAATCAAAAAAAAAAAAAAGTTAGTGCTCAATTTATATGGGTTAAACCAAAAGAAGTACAAGAGGAAAAAAAATACTGTAACTTGACTTAGATACAAAACTAACTTGAATCCAAACACCAAATGTGGATATATTTTGTTAGAACATTGTGGGTGTTTAGGCAGAGGAGGATGTAAAAACAAATTGTTATTTTTTATTATAAAAATATTGTAAGATCTAAGAAAAAACATACATGAGAACATAAGAAGAAATAAACAAGAGGTAATAATATATATATATATATATATATATATAGAGAGAGAGAGAGAGAGAGAGAGAAATTAAAAAGAAACACTATTTTCTAAATTTGAAAATCTTGATAAATGAATGGATGAATTTCTAGAAAAAAATTAGACTTATCCAAAATTTTGTGAATAAAATAAATTTAACAAGGTAATAATTGTGAACAAAATGAAATAATATATGAAAGAATTATATAAAAATTTCCAAACTCAGATTATTTTTAGTGTAAATGATTTCAACATTCCTAAATACATTATCATAACTTCCTTATACAATTTATTCTGGAGAGTAAAACGCATTGTATTGAATAAAACTAGCAAAATATCTTTGTTTTGTTTTGTTTTTTTTAGGATCCACATATAAATGAAATCATGTGATATCTATCTCTGACTTATTTCATTTAGCATACATAATACTCTCTAGGTCCGTCCATGTTGTTGCAAATGGCAACATTCATCATTTTTTTATGTCTGAGTAATATTTCATTGTTTGTGTATGTGTGTGTAACATATTCTTTATCATATATGTACACATCATATATGTATTGTGTATTCTTTATTCATTCATCTTGGGTTACTTCCCTATTTGGCTATTATAAATAATGTTGCAATAAACAAGGGTGCATATATTTTTTTGAATTAGTGTTTTCATTTTCTTAGGGAAAATACCCAGAAATGGAATTACTGGGTCATATGGTATTTCTATTTTTAATTTTTTGAGGAACCTTCACACTGTTTACCATAGTGGCTTCCCCACTTTACATTCTCACCAACAGTGCATGAGATGTCCCTTTTTCCCACATCTTAACTAAGGATGATTTCTTGTTTTTCTGAGAGTAGCCATTCTGACTTGTGTGAAGTGATCTCACTATGGTTTTGTTTTCCTGACATTTGGTAATGTTGAACATCTTAAGTCTGTTGGACATTTGTACATCTTTGGGAAAAAATGTCTCGTCAGGTCCTCTACCCATGTTTTAATTGAATCATTATTTTTTTGCTGTTGAATTATAGAAGTTCTTTTTATATTTTAAATTTTAACCCCTTATCAGATCTATCAATTAAAATATCCTCTCCCATTCAGTGGGTGATGGGCATTGAGGAAAGCACCTGTTGGGATGAGCACTGGGTGTTGTATGGAAACCAATTTGACAATAAATTTCATATCAAATTTTTTTTTCTTAAGAATATAAATATAAAACCTAAACATTTAAAAAATAAATCAATAAAATAAAATACCTTCTCCAATTCAGTAGGTTGGCTTTTTGGTTTTTTTTGGTTTACTTTGTTGTGCAAAAGCTTTTTATTTTGGTGTAGTTTAAATACAGAGAACAAACTGGTGGCTGTCTGAAGGGATGTGGGGGGGCAGGTAAAATAGGTATAGGAAATTATGGGTACAAACTTCCAGTTATAATGTAAATAAGTCACAGAGATGAAATATATAGGATAGGAAATATAACCAACATTATAATAACCTCATATGGTAATAAATGGTGACTATACTTACTGTGGTGAGCATTAACTGCATAGAATTGTCAAATCACTATGCTATACACCTGAAACAAATATACTATTGAGTATCAATTATACCTTAAAAAATTCTATCAAATTCTTGATTTTTGTTTTGATTAAATTACTTTAAAAAAGTAAAAACCTTTTTGTAAGCCACATATGAATGACTATTGATACAATATTGACAGACAAAATACCAGCTATTTAGTAGAATGTTATATAATGTGATTAATCCACTAAATCAAGTTATATAAATAATGCAAAATAGACTATTGCTAATAAGGAGATGAAATCAGTAATCAAAACACAAATCCCAACAAACAAATAATTCTACCAAATATTCAAAGAAGAATTGTTATTAACTCAAACTCTTCCAAAAAATAAAGAGAACACTTCCAAACTCATTTTTCAAGGCCAGCTTTACCCTAAACCAAAACCAGACAAGGACACCACAAGAAAAGAAAATTACAGGCCAATATCTCTGAACATCATCAACAAAATGTTAGCAAACCTAATCAACAATACATTACAAGGATCATTACCACAATCAAATGGATTTATTCCGGAGATGTAAGGATGGTTCAACATCTGTAAACCAATCAACATGGTACACCATATTAACCAAATAAAGGATAACAATCGTATGATCATCTCTAGAGATGTAGAAAAAACACTTGACAGTATTTAACATCCACTTAAATAAAAACTCTCAACAAAGTGGGTAGAAAGGGAATGTACCTCAACATTTTAAAGGCCATATATCACTGTAAAGAGTTATTTAGTAGTAGAGGAACAAAGGAATATTTAAGGAAAGAAGGCTGGAAAGATATTCATTAAAATATAACACCCACTTCTTATTAAGGTACATCGTGGGTCATAATATATACATTTTAATAATAGAGGGATTTAAATAAGGAATTTAAGAATGCTTCACTCAATATGATAAAAAATATCTCAAAACAATTCGCAGATAATTTTGTATCTTATAATATTTATTTTCATTTAAAAATTAAGGAAATTGTTTATCTTACTATAATCACTAAATAATTTTTAGAAAATTCTAGTCAATAAAGTGGAAAAGAAAGTATCAATATTTGAAATTTTGTTGGAAGTCAGACTTATAAACACGGGAATAAAACAAAATCATTAGCAATATAAACATTTACAAGATAAAAGTCTAAGGGATAATAAACATTTAAGCAATAGCTTATTTAAAAATATAAGATGAGGGGCGCCTGGGTGGTGCAATCGGTTAAGCGTACGACTTCAGCCAGGTCAGGATCTCGCGGTCTGTGATTTCGAGCCCCTCGTCAGGCTCTGGGCTGATGGCTCAGAGCCTGGAGCCTGTTTCCGATTCTGTGTCTCCCTCTCTCTCTGCCCCTCCCCCATTCATGTTCTGTCTCTCTCTGTCCCAAAAATAAATAAACGTTGAAAAAAAATTAAAAAAAAAAATAAATAAAAATATAAGATGAAATAATTTCATGGAAAATGAGGCAAAAACAAACAAACAAAAAATACCAAACTATTTAAAAATGTGTCTGCTAGGGGTGCCTGGGTGGCTCCGTCAGTTAAGCATCCACTTTGGGCTCAGGTCATAATCTCAAAGTTTCATGAGTTGGAGCCCCTAATTGGGGCTTGGGATTCTCTCTCTGTCTCTCTCTGTCTCTCTCTCTCTGCCCCCCCCCCCACTCACGCTGTCTCTCTCAAAATAAATAAATACACTTAAAAAAATTTTGAATGTGTCTGCTATATGAAGAACACAAAGCAATTTACCAAAATATTTAAACAAAGAATTGAGAAAATATTTGCAAACCAAAGGAAGGATGCATTATGGTCCTCAGACACTTAAAAAGATATTAACTACCCAAGATTATTGTATGTATATATAAAGTATTTCAGGAATCCTTTAAGTAATTTTTGTAATAAAGTACAGGAAGGGAGAAAAAAGAAATAGGGTATTATGTGTGCAGCAATGTGCACCCCAATTCAAGGAACAAGGTGGAAAATCCATGTGAAAGGGCATTTTTTTGGCAGATATTTTGAATGGAAACAAGCACATTCTTCTTAATTTAATCCTCTTCATCTCACCTACCTCAAAATCAAATTGTGGTGAGCATCTGAAAATAGAAGCAGCCTAGGAATATATAGCAAATAAAGGAAAGGGAATGGCAAAGGGTAGAGGGAGAGGGTGAAGAGGGAAATTAAAACTGGAGAAATTTAGTGAAACGGATTGTTTTCATTAATTTCAAATGACACTAACAGCAAAGACAAGGGTGAGTAAGGAGTTAAAGAATCAGGAAATTGCAAGAAAAAAAATAGTTCTATGAAATTCCTCAATAAAAGACTGTCAGCCTGAGAAAAGTTACCAATTTCTTCCTGAAGTTCTAAAAAGGAAATGGAGAAAACTGTAAATGTAAAAGGAAATAAACACAGAAAATTAAGATGAGTTGAGAATGGTCAATGCAATGGAAATTGGTAGAATGAAAATAATGGGGGGAAAGTAAATAAAAATAAACAGAAACTGAAAAATTGCCAAGAGAGCATGTTTGTCCTAGAAAAGAGGAAAACACATGTATTTTCTCAAATGGCTAAATAAAAGGTGAATGCTAAAGAAGTGTAAGAGAGACCAAGCAGAACTTTATCTCGCACATATTTATGAATATGTTTTTATGAATATGAATATTGATGGGGCACCTGAGTGGCACAGTTGGTTAAGCATCTGACTTCAGTTCGGGTCATGATCAGACTGTACTTGAGTTCAAGCCCCGTGTCGGGCTCTGGACTGACAGCTCAGAGCCTGGAGCCTGTTTCAGATTTTGTCTCCCTCTCTCTGCCCACTCCCCACTTACACTCTGTCTCTCTCTCTCTCTCAGAAATAAACATTATTTAAAAAAAAAGAATTGTGGAATTGAGTGGTTGCTGAAAGTACATCTTTGTGATAAAGAAAATGATAGGTTCAACTAAGCCAAAATCTAAATTAAATGTGTGAGTCAGAAGACCTCCATCTTATGCTCCCATAAGTTAGACTGTGAAGACCAGTTCTAGGGTTTGAATGTAAAAAGAGAATTTTTGGAAGGCTACATTCACAATTCATATCTTGACAAAAATTCCACACCAGTATTAGAGCTCTAATAGGAAAGAAGCATGACCCTGAGTTTTGGGACTTTGGATATGTTGGTTGATGTGTTTGAGAACATTAAACCAAGATTTTGTTAAATTCTTTTAGCCTGCAGAAATGATTCTCTCACAGTCTGGAGAATAGCAACAATCCTCCCATTTCCAACTTTTGCCTTAAGTTATCATAAAGGCATTAAAGAAGCCAGATTCATTGTAAGAAAATATTTCCCCTCTTTGAGATATGCATTGTTCTTAGCTCTTAGCCATTCTCCAATAAATAAGGTCAAATGCCAATATGAACCAACTGGTGAAATCCTGGGTCTGGTAAAAGAAAAAGGAGATTATTCATTAATATGTCCCTTATAATGTATTTCTGGAAACTGGTAGACTATGACTGGGAATAGGCCTTAGTCATGCAGTACCAGAGAGGGGGAATGGGTAGGATCCTCTAAGGCTGAGTAAAAGAGTTGTTGGTAGGACACTCTTCCATTATTCAAGTATTTAACAATCTAGTATGGGCATGCAAAGTAGCTATAAAATTGCTTTAGAGAGGACTCTCCAGAGAGTGAAAAAATGAAGGACAATTATAAATTAAGTGAAGATGACAACTATTTTCTTAGTGTTGAGCTAAGGATCAAAAATCTTACAAGTAGAAATGGTAACATGGACCTATTAAATAAGACCCAATAACCCAAAAGATGGAGGGCATGGAAGATTCTTCATTTACTAAGGAAACAAGAGAAAGGCTATTGGTTTGGTATGGAGGAGAATAGTCATCACTGAGAATCTGACTCAGTATTGTCAATTGCTGTTTGGGATTTATAGTAAGAAATACTGTGAACAAGTTTTCCTAATACCAGTGTGGGTAATATTTCTCAGGTTTCATCATATAATTTATCAAAAACAAGGCAATGAAATTTCTATATAATCTGCAGTATCCTAATGGCAAGTAGAGGAGCATGATCTACAGGGTTATATTCATACAGCTAATCATGGTCTTTTTGGTATAAGATAGTGGGTCAGTTCAAAAGACTACTACTTTTTTTTTACATAATAAACAAATCAAATGTGGAATAGCATAAGGGTCCTATCAGCTGCCCCAAAGGAAAGTAAAAATCTTTCACCCACCTTTGATCTTTAGCCAGTTCTGAGACACAAAACACATAAATAAAGAAAAGGTCATTTCCCTCTGGAGAAGTATGCAATGTCAGAGCAAGTGTAGCAATTGCCTTTTCCAGAGGGTGATTTGCCCACTTTATGTTGGAAAAATGGGAATTCTAAGATTTTTTTTTACAACTATTAAATAAAGTATCTGAGCTAACACTGGACCTTGTATTAGAGTGGAGCATAGAGAAGAAATAGGAGTCCTGGCCCTGGATGTCTATAGTGGATCAAATAGGTACAAACACACCCAGTGTTCATTCTTTTCTTAAAAGCATATATTGAGTTGGAAACACTTAGGTGTGACTGAAGTCTCGTATTGGTTCTTTATCTTCTGGAGTAAGGAACTATCATGGTAGCAAAGGCAAAGTGGAAGAGCCTAAAGCAGCCCACTTGCAACAGCACATACATGAAAATAATCAACAAACAACACTACATTCTAGGATTTATTCCATTCACCAATGGAATAAATCAACATAACCTATGGTAAGGTTTTTGGTGTGACACTAGTGATCCAATCAAATCACCATATAGCCATTAGGAAGGAAGATCAAAAACAGTGAGCATTCTCCTGAGATGAACAAATTTATTTATTTATTCTGGTTACTGTCATAGTGGTTTATCTGTGATAGAATTGCTGTTAACAAGTCCAAAAGGACATCTTAAGAAGGTGACCTATATTCCCTTATCATTCTGTCAGCAGATGCCCTCCCTCAGAATGCGCTGATGGATGTGTCCTTATGACCAGTTGATGGGGGGGGGGGGGGGGGGGAGAATCCTGTACTTTCCTCATAAGTAAATTTTGTATGTTCGTACAAACAAAAACTTTATTGTTTTATTCTTGTTTTTTTTTTTTTAATTTATCTATTTATTTTCTGTGAGAGAGGGAGAGAAAGTGCACAGAGAGAATAAGAATCCCAAGCAGGATCTACACTGTCAGTGCAGAGCCCAATGTACAGCTTGAACCCATGAACAATGAGATCATGACCTGAGCCAAACCAAGAGTCAGATGCTTAACCCACTGAGCCACCCAGGCACCCTTGATTGTTAATATTCTACAGCTCTATTCAAGGGCAAGATTTAAAGACAATGGTTACAAGAAAAAGAAAAAAAAAAGAAAAGAGTTATGATTGCAGAAAACTTTAGTGGCCATTTACTTTGTGGAGAGGCCAGTGATCCAAGGGCAGTGATCAATGAGTTTTTGCTTAAGGCTTTGCACAAAGTAAGGTTGGAGGCATTTTTAACACTTTTCCTAATGTCTCTTAGTAATTATTGACAGTTTCAAAATTATTTTATAATTTACAAAATTCTCTTGCCTACTTTTTGGACAGTTCTGAGCTATAATTTATGCTCCACATTTCTTCTATGGAATCCAAATAAAACTATCCATTAAAGAATTTTGTCCCATACTACACTCTTATTGGTTCCTTCACCTTTCTTGTCCTGTTTTCTCTAGTCCTAAAGTGTTTTCTCCTGGAAACAGTTCCTTAATGGTTCAGATGTATGGGAATCTTCATTAAGCAATCGTCTCTGAAACTAACTCTAGCTTGAAATATTACCCATTTAGACTGGTAAATAGGACAATAACAAAGTTAAAAACGTCGTTTTATCAAACACTACTGACAGAGTGAAAGGCATCCAACAAAATGGAAGAAGAAAATAATCACAGTACATCTATCTGACAAATGACTTTTGATAGGGAAAAAATACACTGTTTAAATCAACAAGAAGACAGAACATCCTATGAATATATGCCATAAAATTAGTACAAAGGAGCTCTCAGAATGCCCAATTAAAATAGAAAGAATGCTCAATATATTCAGGGTAATATAAATTAAATTCATAACGAGATGCTCTTGTATTTTCACTACATTTCACTCTAAGTGGAAAACTGTAGAATATACTGAAGTTTGCAAGAACATGAAAAAACAGAAATTTTATACTCTGCACATAAAATTGGTACACCCATTTGGGAAAGTGGAAATATTTACTAAAGCAATAATAAAAATTCTGAAATTAATGAAAAATAGTAAGTTGGTAAGAAAAAAAAATGTTTGATCACACAAATTTATCCCAACAAAGATTGCTCTACTGATTTTGTACTGTGTTAAGTTCAAAGGGAGAATTAAATTACTGATAATAATAGCATATAAGGAAGGAGTTAAAAATTTTTGAATATTCTAAATTATCAGGAAGACATGTGAGTGAAAAAATCGATGTTTTAATGTAAATTTAAATGTAAATGGTAAAACTTTCTTATTTTTTATTTGAATTCAAGTTAGTTAACATACAGTGTAATCTTGGCTTCAGGAGTAGAACCCAGTGATTCATCTCTTACCTGACACCAAGTGCTCATCCCAAAAAGTGCCCTCCTTAACGCCCATCACCCATTTAACCCATCCCCTCACCTCCACCCCTCCAGGAATTTTCAGTTTGTTATCTGTATTTAAAGAGAAATTATAAAATTTATTATTAGGGGGAAATAACAAGAAAGAAACATAAAAATTAACTTTCATTTAATCTCATTGATAGCAAGAACAAGAAAAAAACTAGATAAAATAAATATATAATGATAGTAAGAGTCCATGTATATCAATAATCACAATATTATAAATGGAATACATTTATAATTTAAGAGACAGATGGTAAGATATTTCAAAATATAGTCTAACAGTATATAATATTAAAAGAAACATACATTAGGAAACCAACAAAACAAAAAGGCAATCTAATTGAATGGGAAAAAAATATTTGCAAATAATGTAATCAATAAGGGTCTACTATCTAAAATAAATGAAGAGCTCACACAGCCGAATATCATAAAGACAAACAATCCAATTTAAAAATGGGTAGAGGGCCTGAAGTGACATTTTGCCAAAAAAGACATACCAATGGCCAACGACACATGAAAATATGCCCAATATCAGTAATGCAAAACAAAACTATAACTGGATATCACCTCATACCTGTCAGAATGGCTAGTATCAAAAAGACAAAAAATAAGTGTTGGCAAGGATGTGGAGAAAAGTGAATCCCTGTATAGTGCTGGTGGAAATGCAAAATGCTGCAACCCTTATAGAAAACAGTTTGAAAGTTTCTAAAAAGATTAGAAATATAATCAATTATATGATCCAGCAATTAAACTTCTGGGTATTTATCTGAAGAAAGCAAAAACATGAAGTTGAAAAGATATATGCACCCCTATAATTATTGCAGCATTATTTACAATAACCAAGAAATGGAGGCAGGTCAAATATCTATTGATAGATGAATGAATTATGTACAATGAAATATTACTCAGCAATGAAAAATAAAGAAATCTCATTTGTGACAAAATGGTAGACCTAGAGGGTATTATGTTAAGTGAAATAAGTCAGAGAAAGACTAATATTGTATAATTTCACTTAAGTGTGAAATCTAAAAACAAAAGAACAAAATAAAACAGAAACATAGATATAGAAAAAAATCTGGTATTTGCCAGAGCAGAGGGGGATAAGGGGATGGGCGAAAAAAGGAAAGGAAATTAAAAGGCAGAAACTTACTATTATAAAAGAAAGGTGACATGGGGTTGCAATGTACAGCATAGCTAATATAGTTAATAACATTGTAACTATTTTCTACAGTGACAACTGGTAAGTGGATTTATCATGGCGATCACTTTATAATGTATATAAATGTTGAATCATCGTATTCTACATCTAAAACTAATATAATATTGTATCTCAACTTCCACAATAAAAAGACAAATGCTAAATACAAGAATAGAGAATACTTGGAAAAACCAACCAAAAGAGAAACAAAGATGCCTATATAAAACCTTTTTAAAAAATATTTTGGATAAATAGATTGAAAGGATCATTTCAAAAAGAATAATTTTAAACTTGCGTGTAATAAATATGACTTATCTCTTGAATTAAATGCCACAAATACCTAAAGACTTACTCAGATATCGTAGAAAATAAATGATAAAATTCATGTGTTTGTGCAAGAGCCTTTTTCCTAAAGAAGAAATGAGAGAGAACATTCCTAACAGCATGATTTTTATTACATCTCTGTTAATAAGTTAAGTGTGGTATTGATGCATGAAAAGAGCCCAGAAGCAAATTAGCAGTATATGAAAAAATCATGTAACACAGTGCTTTTGAATAACAGTGAGACAAGAATAGTGATTCAATAAATGGTGTATAACAGAAAAATATATAGGCAAGAGTTTAAAATGTTTAGAAAAAAAAACAGAAGCTCTAGACTCATGAAAGATAATGCTAAAGTACAAACAGCAAAAACCACAAATAGGAAATATTGATAAATTAGCTTACTTTTCTATTATACACTACGAGAGAGAAGACATGAGGATCATAGAGTTAAGATGTTTGCAACATATGAAATATATATGTAAATACATAAACATATATAGGTATCAGGACAAACAACATAAGCATACATATATGCTAACAATTCTAAAACTCAAATGGAAAACAGACAAATCAGGCTTAAGCTATGAATAAATAACACAAAAAGAAATTTGGATAAATGATAACTTTAAATATGTGTTAAGCCTCTCTAGTAAGAAGTAAACTGAAAATTAAAACTAAAGCGAGACAATATTTTACACTTATAAAACTGACAAACTTAATGTATGAAAACATTAAGACACAATTTAGCAAAATGTACTAAAATTTAACATGTGCATAAATACACATATATTAAATACAAAAATCAGTCTTCAATTTACATACCCACCATAATTCTCATAAAGCATAAATGAGGAGATGCAATATTATAGTATTAATGGCATTGTTTCAAATTGAAAAAAACATTTTTTTGAACCAAGATGGTGAAGTAGAAAATCCTGCACTCACTTCTCCCATAGACACACCAAAACTACAACTACACATGGAACAATTCTCTCTGAGAACAACCTAAAGACTAGCAGAACAGCTCAACCAAAAGTCATAAAGAAAAAGCCACATTGAAACAGGTAGGAGGGGCAAAGAAGCAGTCTGGTCAGAACCCACATCCCCAGTGCTGTGAGCCACAAATGAGAGGGATGGCACAAATGTGAAGGTCCTTCTTGAGCAGTTAGAGGCTTAAGCTCTACCTCAGGCATCCACACCCTGGGGCCCTGCACCAAGACAAGCCCTCATAATGTCTAGTTTTGGACAATCAGTCTGGCTTAACTCTAGGAAAGCTGGAGGACTAAGGGAAACTGAAACTTTGCTCTTACAGAGTGGATGCATAAACTCACTTTCTCTGAGACCCAGAACAAAGGCAGCTGGCTGAAAAGCACCAGGGCCATATATGGAAATTTACTGACTTATTTTAGGGCTTGTACTAGAGGGGCAGGGATCTAGAGGAACTTTCTCCAGGACTGGAAGTGCAGGAGAGTGTCATTTTTCTTACTTTCCTTCTACCTATTTTGTCCTGCACCGATGGGCTCCATTTCTGGTACTCTCCATCTACCTTGCTAGCAACTGCTCACCCCCACCCCACTCTGATGTTCCCCTGCAGACCCACCCAGGCCAATCTGCCTATTCTAGCAGATACTCCTCAACAGTGTCTCCTAGCATGCCACTCCAGTCAAAACTGGTACACCATCAAAGTGGCCCCCACCCAAGGGGTACCAGCCCCAACTGCCAGTGCACCTATGACAGTCACAGCCAGGTCACACAGCCATTCACACCAGGGCCTGGCCCTGCCCACCAGAACATTCACAGAAGTCACTACCCAGCCACAAGAGGGAGACAGAGGCAACCAACAGAGTGCATACCCTACAAGACTATGGTAATTAAAACAGTACTGCCACAGAAACAAACACATATATCAATGAAATAGAATTGAAAGCCCAAAAATAAATTCATATTTATATGGTCTAATTTATATATGACAAAAGAGGCAAATACATACAATGGGGAAAAGATAGTCTGTTCAATAAACAATTGGGGGGAAACTGGACAACTACATACAAAAGAATGGAATTGGACCACTTTATTATACCATATACAAAATAAATTCAAAATGAATTTAACACCTAAATATGAAATCTGAAACCATAAAACTCTTAAAAGAAAGTATCTTAGCAATATTGTCTTGGATCTGTCTCCTCAAGCAAGAGCAACAAAAGCAAATACATACAATTGGAACTATGTTAAACTATAAAACTTTTGCACAACAAAGGTAACTATCAACAAACTGAAAAGACAACCTACTAAGTGGAAGAATATTTGAAAATGAAATATATGGGGTTAATATACAAAATATATGAAGAAGTCACACAACTCAACACCCAAAAACCAAACAATTCAATTTGAAAAATGGGAAGAGGACCTGAGTTGACATTTTTCCAAGATGACATAGAGATGGCCAACAGACACAGGGAAAGATGCTCAATGTCAGTCATCATCAAGGAAATGCAAATCAAAACCACAATAAGATACCACTTCACAGCTGTCAGAATGGCTAGTATCAAAAGACAAGACATTACAAGTGCTGGTGAGGATGTGGAGGAAAGGGATCCCTTGTGCCCTTTCCGTGGGAATGTAAAGTGGTATAGCTCCTATGAAAAACAGTATGGAGGATTCTCAAAATATTAGAAATAGAGGTGCCATTGGTCCAGCAATTTCACTTTGGGTATTTTTCTGAAGAAAACAAAACACTTATTCAAAAGATACATGCATTCCTGTGTTCACTGCAGTATTACTAATCATAGCTAAAATATGAAAAATATATAAAAAGGAATATTACTCAACTACTAAAAATAAAGACTGTCATTCACAACAACCTCTAGGATGTACCTAGAGAGTATTATGCTAAGTAAAATTTGTCAGATAGAAAAAGACAAATACTGTATGATTTCATTTATATGTGGAATCTAAAAAACAAAACAAATGAACAAACAAGAAAGGAACAGATTTTTAAATACAGAGAACAAACTGGTGGTTGCCAGCAGGGAAGGGGGTGGGGAAATGGGTGAAATACATGAAGGGAATTAAGAGGTACAAACTCACAGTTATGAAATCAATAACTCACAGGGATGTAAATTACAGCATAGGGAACATGATCAGTAATATTGTAATAAATTTATAGTGATAGATGGTAACTAAACTTATGATGATCATTTTATAATGTATATAAATGTCAAATTGCTATGTTTTACACTTGAAACTAATATAATATTGTATGTCACCTGTACTTCAATAAAAAATAAAAATGAAAAAAGAAATGAGGTAAATTATGAAAAAAAGTCAAATAAATTATACCAAGATAAAATAGAATACTATTTATCATTAAAAATAATCAATATTATCACCAAGTCACACGATTTACCTGATTATGATTTTTTTTAATGTTAAAGGAAAATTCATATGAAGTAACAGTTATAAAGAAATTAGGGGCACCTGGGTGGCTCAGTCAGTTAAGTGTCCGACTTCAGCTCAGGTCATGATCTCACGATCCGTGAGTTTGAGCCCCACCTCGGGCTCTGTGCTGACAGCTCAGAGCCTGGAGCCCGCTTCAGATTCTGTGTCTCCCTCTCTCTCTGCCCCTTCCCTGCTCATGCTCTGTCTCTCTCTGTTTCAAAAATAAAATAAAAACATTAAAAAATAAATATTTTTAAAGAAATTAGAACATGAAAAATGATATCATATATTAATAGGAAATATTCAGGGCGCCTGGGTGGCTCAGTAAGTGACTCTTGATTTCTGCTCAGGTCAAAATCTCCCAGTTCATAAATTCAAGACCCACGTTGGGCTCAATTCTGTCAGGGCAGAGACTGCTCGGGATTCTCTCTCTCTCCCTCTCTTCCTGCCCTTCTCACATGCTCTCACAGGTGCTCTCTTTCCCTCTCTCAAAATAAATAATCACTAAAAAAAGAATAATAAAAATAAGAATTATAATTAAAAATATTTTAGGTGAAGTTTAATGTTTACTTATTTATTTTGAGAGAGAGAGAAAGAGAGATCACATGTGTGAGCAGGATAAAGGCAGAGCCAGAGGGCAAGAGAGAATACCAAACAGGCTACAAGCTCAGCATGGAGTCCAATGAGAGGCCAATCCCACAACCATGAGATCATGACCTGAACTGAAATCAAGGGTTGGCAGCTCAACTGACTGAGCCACCAAGCCCCCCTAGAAATTATTCTTTATGTAGTTAAATAAAAGCGATTAATATGGAGACAAAGATGGAAAGGTAATACATAAGGATGATACATGGAGATTTTAACAATAAAAAGTGCCATATTTTTACTTGGGTAGTATGTATAATATTAATTACAATATTCTTTAATTTCGTGAGTTTGAAATTTTTCATGAGTTCAAAATAAATAACTATAAAGTGATGATAAAAAATTCAAATAATTTAATAGGTATACAATTTATAAACATAGGATTGAAGAGATATTAACCTTTATATTACCACTGGATTAATAGGTATATGTTGCAATTTATGTATCATTTACTTATAGATTATACCTATAAGACAAAAATCTACTCAGATATTTTGTGGGGAAGGGTAAGATAAACTGCTTTAAATATTTTTTTATTTAAAAAAATTTTTTTTCAATATATGAAATTTATTGTCAAATTGGTTTCCATACAACACCCAGTGCTCATCCCAAAAGGTACCCTCCTCAATACCCATCACCCACCCTCCCTGCCCTCCCACCCCTCATCAACCCTCAGTTTGTTCTCAGTTTTTAAGAGTCTCTTATGCTTTGGCTCTCTCCCACTCTAACCTCTCTTTTTTTTCCTTCCCCTCCCCCATGGGTTTCTGTTAAGTTTCTCAGGATCCATATAAGAGTGAAAACATATGGTATCTGTCTTTCTCTGTATGGCTTATTTCACTTAGCATCAAACTCTCCAGTTCCATCCACGTTGCTACAAAGGGCCATATTTCGTTCTTTCTCATTGCCACGTAGTACTCCATTGTGTATATAAACCACAATTTCTTTATCCATTCATCCGTTGATAGACATTTAGGTTCTTTCCATAATTTGGCTATTGTTGAGAATGCTACTATAAACATTGGGGTACAAGTGCCCCTATGCATCAGAACTCCTGTATCCCTTGGGTAAATTCCTAGCAGTGCTATTGCTGGGTCATAGGGTAGGTCTATTTTTAATTTTCTGAGGAACCTCCACACTGTTTTCCAAAGCAGCTGCACCAGTTTGCATTCCCACCAACAGTGCAAGAGGGTTCCCGTTTCTCCACATCCTCTCCAGCATCTATAGTCTCCTGATTTGTTCATTTTGGCCACTCTGACTGGTGTGAGGTGATATCTGAGTGCGGTTTTGATTTGTATTTCCCGGATGAGCGACATTGAGCATCTTTTCATGTGCTTGTTGGCCATCCGGATGTCTCCTTTAGAGAAGTGTCTATTCATGTTTTCTGCCCATTTCTTCACTGGATTATTTGTTTTTTTGGGTGTGGAATTTGGTGAGCTCTTTATAGATTTTGGATACTAGCTCTTTGTCCGATATGTCATTTGCAAATATCTTTTCCCATTCTGTTGGTTGCCTTTTAGTTTTGTTGGTTGTTTCCTTTGCTGTGCAGAAGCTTTTTATCTTCATAAGTAATTCATTTTTGCTTTTAATTCCCTTGCCTTTGGGGATGTGTCGAGTAAGAGATTGCTACGGCTGAGGTCAGAGAGGTCTTTTCCTGCTTTCTCCTCTAGGGTTTGGATGGTTTCCTGTCTCACATTCAGGTCCTTTATCCATTTTGAGTTTATTTTTGTGAATGGTGTGAGAAAGTGGTCTAGTTTCAACCTTCTGCATGTTGCTGTCCAGTTCTCCCAGCACCATTTGTTAAAGAGGCTGTCTTTTTTCCATTGGATGTTCTTTCCTGCTTTGTCAAAGATGAGTTGGCCATACGTTTGTGGGTCTAGTTCTGGGGTTTCTATTCTATTCCATTGGTCTGTGTGTCTGTTTTTGTGCCAATACCATGCTGTCTTGATGATGACAGCTTTGTAGTAGAGGCTAAAGTCTGGGATTGTGATGCCTCCTGCTTTGGTCTTCTTCTTCAAAATTACTTTAGCTATTCGGGGCCTTTTGTGGTTCCATATGAATTTTAGGATTGCTTGTTCTAGTTTCGAGAAGAATGCTGGTGCAATTTTGATTGGGATTGCATTGAATGTGTAGATAGCTTTGGGTAGTATTGACATTTTGACAATATTTATTTTTCCAATCCATGGAATGTCTTTCCATTTCTTTATATCTTCTTCAATTACCTTCATAAGCTTTCTATAGTTTTCAGCATACAGATCTTTTACATCTTTGGTTAGATTTATTCCTAGGTATTTTATGCTTCTTGGTGCAATTGTGAATGGGATCAGTTTCTTTATTTGTCTTTCTGTTGCTTCATTGTTAGTGTATAAGAATGCAACTGATTTCTGTACATTGATTTTGTATCCTGCAACTTTGATGAATTCAAGTATCAGTTCTAGCAGACTTTTGGTGGAGTCTATCGGATTTTCCATGTATAATATCATGTCATCTGCAAAAAGCGAAAGCTTGACTTCATCTTTGCCAATTTTGATGCCTTTGATTTCCTTTTGTTGTCTGATTGCTGATGCTAGAACTTCCAGCACTATGTTAAACAGCAGCGGTGAGAGTGGGCATCCTTGTCATGTTCCTGATCTCAGGGAAAAAGCTCTCAGTTTTTCCCCGTTGAGGATGATGTTAGCTGTGGGCTTTTCATAAATGGCTTTTATGATCTTTAAGTATGTTCCTTCTATCCCGACTTTCTCAAAGGTTTTTATTAAGAAAGTGTGCTGGATTTTGTCAAAGGCCTTTTCTGCATCGATTGACAGGATTATATGGTTCTTATCTTTTCTTTTATTAATGTGATGTATCACGTTGATTGATTTGCGAATGTTGAACCAGCCCTGCATCCCAGGAATGAATCCCACTTGATCATGGTGAATAATTCTTTTTATATGCTGTTGAATTCGATTTGCTAGTATCTTATTGAGAATTTTTGCATCCATATTCATCAGGGATATTGGCCTGTAGTTCTCTTTTTTGACTGGGTCTCTGTCTGGTTTAGGAATCAAAGTAATACTGGCTTCATAGAATGAGTCTGGAAGCTTTCCTTCCCTTTCTATTTCTTGGAATAGCTTGAGAAGGATAGGTATTACCTCTGCTTTAAACGTCTGGTAGAACTCCCCTGGGAAGCCATCTGGTCCTGGGCTCTTATTTGTTGGGAGATTTTGGATAACCGATTCAATTTCTTCGCTGGTTATGGGTCTGTTCAAGCTTTCTATTTCCTCCTGTTTGAGTTTTGGAAGAGTGTGGGTGCTTAGGAATTTGTCCATTTCTTCCAGGTTGTCCAGTTTGTTGGCATATAAGTTTTCATAGTATTCCCTGATAATTGCTTGTATCTCTGAGGGATTGGTTGTCATAATTCCATTTTCATTCATGGGTTTATCTATTTGGGTCATCTCCCTTTTCTTTTTGAGAAGCCTGGCTGGAGGTTTTTCAATTTTGTTTTTTTTTGTTTTTTTGTTGTTTTGTTTTTTCAAAAAAACCAACTCTTGGTTTCGTTGATCTACTCTACAGTTTCTTTAGATTCTATATTGTTTATTTCTGCTCTGATCTTTATTATTTCTCTTCTTCTGCTGGGTTTAGGCTGCCTTTGCTGTTCTGCTTCTATTTCCTTTAGGTGTGCTGTTAGATTTTGTATTTGGGATTTTTCTTGTTTCTTGAGATAGGCCTGGATTGCAATGTATTTTCCTCTCAGGACTGCCTTTGCTGCGTCCCAAAGCGTTTGGATGGTTGTATTTTCATTTTCGTTTGTTTCCATATATTTCTTAATTTCTTCTCTAATTGCCTGGTTGACCCACTCATTCTTTAGTAGGGTGTTCTTTAACCTCCATGCTTTTGGAGGTTTTCCAGACTTTATTCTGTGGTTGATTTCAAGCTTCATAGCATTGTGGTCCGAAAGTATGCATGGTATAATTTCAATTCTTGTAAACTTATGAAGGGCTGTTTTGTGACCCAGTATATGATCTATCTTGGAGAATGTTCCATGTGCACTCGAGAAGAAAGTAGATTCTGTTGCTTTGGGATGCAGAGTTCTAAATATATCTGTCAAGTCCATCTGATCCAATGTCTCATTCAGGGCCCTTGTTTCTTTATTGACCGTGTGTCTAGATGATCTATCCATTTCTGTAAGTGGAGTGTTAAAATCCCCTGCAATTACCACATTCTTATCAATAAGGTTGCTTATGTTTATGAGTAATTGTTTTATATATTTGGGGGCTCCGGTATTCGGCGCATAGACATTTATAATTGTTAGCTCTTCTTGATGGATAGACCCTGCAATTATTATATAATGTCCTTCTTCATCTCTTGTTACAGCCTTTAATTTAAAGTCTAGTTTGGCTGAGATAAGTATGGCTACTCCAGCTTTCTTCTGACTTCCAGTAGCATGATAAATAGTTCTCCATCCCCTCACTCTCAATCTAAAGGTGTCCTCAGATCTAAAATGAGTCTCTTGTAGACAGCAAATAGATGGGTCTTGTTTTTTTTATCCATTCTGATACCCTATCTTTTGTTTGGCACATTTAATCCATTTACATTCAGTGTTATTATAGAAAGATACGGGTTTAGAGTCATTGTGATGTCTGTATGGTTTATGCTTGTAGCGATGTCTCTGGTACTTTGTCTCACAGGATCCCTCCTTATGATCTCTTGTAGGGCTGGTTGAGTAGTGATGAATTCCTTCAGTTTTTGTTTGTTTGGGAAGACCTTTATCTCTCCTTCTATTCTAAATGACAGACTTGCTGGATAAAGATTCTCGGCTGCATATCTTTTCTGCTCAACACATTGAAGGTCTCCTGCCAATCCTTTCCGGCCTGCCAAGTTTCAAAAGAGAGATCAGTCATGAGTCATATAGGTCTCCCTTTATAAGTTAGGGCACGTTTATCCCTTGCTGCTCTCAGAATTTTCTCTTTATCCTTGTATTTTTCCAGTTTCACTATGATATGCTGTGCACAAGATCGATTCAAGTTCCGTCTGAAGGGAGTTCTCTGTGCCTCTTGGATTTCAATGCCTTTTTCCTTCCCCAGTTCAGGGAAGTTCTCAGCTATTATTTCTTCAAGTACCCCTTCAACACCTTTCCCTCTCTCTTCCTCCTCTGGGATACCAATTATGCGTATATTATTTATTTTTAGTGTATCACTTAGTTCTCTAATTTTCCCCTCATACTCCTGGATTGTTTTTATCTCTTTTTCTCAGCTTCCTCTTTTTCCATGAATTTATCTTCTAGTTCACCTATTCTCTCCTCTGCTTCTTCAATCCGAGTCGTCGTTTCCATTTTGTTTTGCATTTCGTTTAAAGCGTTTTTCAGCTCCTCCTGGCTGTTCCTTAGTCCCTTGATCTCTGTAGCAAGAGATTCTCTGCTGTCCTGTATACTGTTTTCAAGCCCAGTGATTAATTTTATGACTATTATTCTAAATTCACTTTCTGTTATATTATTTAAATCCTTTTTGATCAGTTCATTGGCTGGTGTTATTTCCTGGAGATTCTTCTGAGGGGAATTCTTCCGCTTGGTCATTTTGGATAGTCCCTGGAGTGGTGCGGGCCTGCAGGGCACTTCTCCTGTGCTGTGGTGTATAACTGGAGTTGGTGGGCAGAGCACAGTCAGACCTGATGTCTGCCCCCAGTGCACCGCTGGGGCCACAGCCAGACTGGTGTGTGCCTTCTCTTCCTCTCTCCTAGGGGCGGGATTCACTGTGGGTTGGCGTGGCCCATCTGGGCTACTTGCACACTGCCAGGCTTGTGGTGCTGGGGATCTGGTGTATTAGCTGGGGTGGGTAGGCAAGGTGCAAGGGGGCAAGAGGGGCAGGCTTAGCTACCTTCTCCTTAGGTGATCCACTTCAGGAGGGGCCCTCCGGCACCGGGAGGGAGTCAGACCCACCGGAGGGATGGATCCGCAGAAGCACAGCGTTGGGTGTTTGCACGGAGCAAGCAAGTTCCCTAGCAGGAACCGGTTCCCTTTGGGATTTTGGCTGAGGGATGGGCGGGGGAGATCGCACTGGCTAGCGCCTTTGTTCCCCACCAAGCTCAGCTCTGTTGTCCTGGAGCTCAACAACTCTCCCTCCTGTTGTCCTCCAGCCTTCCCATTGTCTGAGCAGAGCTGTTAGCTTCCAGAGTTCAAGTCCCTCTTGCTGTCGGAACACGCTCAGTCTGGCCCCTCCGCTTTTGCAAGACAGACTGGGAGGCTCTGCTTGGCCGGCAGGCCGCCCCTCCACCCCAGCTCCCTGCCGCCAGTCCGTGCAGGGCCACTGCCTCTCCGCCCTTCCTGCCCTCTTCCGTGGGCCTCTCGCCTGTGCTTGGCCTTAAATATTTAAATAAAAGAATATTATAGGCTATACCAAAGAGAAATTTAAAAGTAAATGAGCTTTCTGCTATGTCCTAACTCTAGAAATGAAAGGTATGTATTAAGATGTACATAAATGCAATAAAAATAAGAAAATAGCACACATGTACACATAATAGAATGACCACAAGTACACCATAAATATTCATTAAAAACTTGCCCAGATATCTAATTTTTGTGCTCTCAAATAACAATGTAAATTACTGAAGAATATTAAAGTAGGAAAACTCCTGCATATGCCTTTCACAATGTACAGTTTTAATGATTTCTGCTGGCCTGTGCATATTAAAGAGAGACACCAAGACTTACTACAGAATATCCCCACATCAAAAATAATATTGAACCATGGAAATTTAATAAATAACCCTGAAAAGAATCCTCTAACTCCCAGTTTCGAGGAGCTCAGGGTCCAGCTTGGAAAGCAGATGTAAAGAAGTACACTTAGAAACTCTTCCTTTACTGTGGTCAACCTCTTGGCCAGCTGCCCCCAGAAAAGCACCACGCATGCACAGTACTAGCAAACAGAGAGGCACGGCCTAGTCAGCGTCTATTTGGCTTTGTATAACTTCTCTCCCCATGAAGGAGGCCAGGCAGATCCACACTCTGTGTCTGACTTTGAGCAAGGAGAAACAGAAAAATGAAAACGCAGACCTGGTTTCAATCCTAGTTACTTCTGTACACACCCAGAAGCATCTGCAGAGATGCTCCAGTTCTATATTCATAGGGTTTGGGCCACTGTAAAGTAAATACACATCAAGTAGCCTACTGGGACTTTACGTCTTAGCATAAAATAATCTGAGTGTTAAAGTAGCCAGAAGAACCAAGACATATCTGCCCAAGTGATGTTTGGGAAAATAACTTGCCGGGGGAAATGGAGAGAATCCTCATTTAGTGGGGGGAAAAATCTCTAGCTAGAATCTTATCAAGTTACCTACTTTATATATAGTATATTCACACACACACACACACACACACACACACACACACACACACATATATATACACAATATGTATATACAATTATTATTACAGTTTTAGTTATATTTGTTACAAATAAACAGCTTATTATTGGTAAAATCAAAATTACTGTTATAGTTCAAGTTTTATAATATACAACGAAACATGAAATGACTCAAACATAAACATAACACACCTCATAGTACTCCTTCCAAAAGTCTTATTGAATCGACAATGAAAATATAAATAAAGTAACAGTTCTAAAGAAGGAAAAAAAAATGTAAGTAAATTGGGGAGCCTGAGTGTCTCAGTCGGGTAAGCCTCTGACTTTGGCTCAGGTCATGATCTCACGATTCGTGAGTTCGAGCCCCACATTGGGATCTGTGCTGACAGCTCGGAGCCTGGAGGCTGCTTTGGACTCTGCCTCCCTCTTTCTGCCCCTCCCCAACTCATGTTCTCTCTCTCTCTCTCTCTCTCTCTCTCTCTCTCTCTCTCTCTCTCTCTCTCAAAAACAAGTAAACATTAATTAAAAAAAAAAAAAAAGAAACCTATCAATTAGTCAATTGTTTGGGCTTTTCCTAGAAAGCAGGGATTAGATCGCCATAAAAGGTAGAGTAGAGGTACTGTATTTTAAGTTTCTGAAATGATAAGAGCAGGGTTTTTCCTCCTGTGGAACTCATGCAAATCTCCATGTTACAAAAGCTGACATGGGGGCGCCTGGGTGGCTCAGTCGGTTAAGCGTCCGACTTCAGCTCGGGTCATGATCTCACGGTCTGTGAGTTTGAGCCCCGCATCAGGCTCTGTGCTGACAGCTCAGAGCCTGGAGCCCGTTTCAGATTCTGTGTCTCCCTCTCTCTCTGCCCCTCCCCTGTTCATGCTCTGTCTCTCTCTGTCTCAAAAATAAATAAACATTAAAAAAAAAAAAAAGCTGACATGGACCTAAGGCCCTTAGGATAATTATCATTGTCAAATGATAAAGTCAATTATTTCCTAATGAACAAATTTCCAGTGTTGTTTTGGTCCTTCCTTCTCCCAATGAATATACAACATCTGCCAGAAATGATGTGCCATTTAATAAAAGCTTAAATATTTTCTTAATAAAGTAAACACTGTCCATTATAATGTTGCCAGAAGGAAAACCAGCAAAAAGTGTCTATCAATGGAGGAAGTGGGATAAAAGTAAAGTGGCTTTGCCAAAAATAAAGGGCAGCCAGCTCCTCTAATTTCCAGAGAATATTAATAAATATTTGCACAGACCCCAAAATCAGTACTGTTATTCATCAGCAGGAGGAAGTCAAAGAAAGAGGCAAATAAAACTGCAGAGAAAACTTACCTGTCTATTCAGTGACCCTCAACTTTGGCCGAAACCTTGGAGTCAAGTGGAAGAATTATCAAATTACTGATGCCTGGAGATTGTGATTTACCTTGTGTTACGTGCAGCTTGGGCATTGCTTTTTTTTTTTTTTTTAATGCTCCAAGTGATTCTAATTTACAGTTTTTTGATAAATGTTAGTCTATTAATGTACCTATTAGAATCATTTCATCTATAACAGAAAATGCAAATAATAAGTGTATTGTATCAAAAAAAAAAAAACCCAGGATATTCCTAAGTAGAGCAGGGTTTGGTCAATTCAGTGACTCAAAGGTGTCTTCAAATACTGCCTGCTTTGTCCCTTTACCGTCTTCCATAATGCCATCTCCTTTTATGGTCAGAGGAGAGTTTAGCTGCTACATTCCCACATATCAATGCCCAAAGATAGAAAATGCTTCCTTCCTCTGATTTCATTTCTTCTTTAAGGGTGACATAATGTTTTCCAAAAGCTAAAATTGGGTCACTGCTTACTTCTGAACTAACCACTAACAAGAGGTAACTCATTCTAATTACTCTCGACCAAACAGGATTTACTTAAAGGATTTGGGACTAAGGTAGACAAAGGAACAACTGCTCACACACTGGAAACTGCTTTTTTTAAAATCTCCTAGGGGCACCTGGGTGGCTCAGTCAATTAAGCATCTGACTTCGGCTCAGGTCATGATCTCATGGTTTGTGAGTTCTAGCCCCATTGGGCTCTCTGCTGTCAGCACAGAGGCTGCTTCGTATCCTCTGTCCCCCCTCTCTCTCTGCCCCTCTCCCATTCATTCTCTGTCTCAAATAAATTTTTTAAAAAGGTGAATCTCTATGCAATGATTTGAACCCTGTTTGCACCTTGAAAAAGAATAAAAACAAAATAAAACTCGTCCTAACTTTTATGATTTCTTTTCAAACTTTTATAGCTACCTTTCCTACACCATAAACTTTCTTTTAGTAACTCACATTTGAGGATTTTCAATAAGCATTACGTATAGTTCTAAAAATGGAATTCTTTTTGTTGAAATGTCTGCAGGTGAAAAAGTGTAACTGACTCTAGTTATTCATAGAATTAAACTGATGGAGGCTGAAATTCCAAGGCATATGTAATACTTGATTACTGGCTTGCTCCCCCACCTACTTCAAATTTTTCCTAATCAATATATATCACTCTTTTAACCAGTTAGAACCATTTCTAAGAGAATCAGGTGACATCTTCAGGGAAAATAAACATATGAAATTCTTGTTCCCTCAGAAAGTAGCTTTCAGTTGTAGTATGTTTGATACTTTTAGAATGCATCATTATTGTTATCTGGGGACAGAGTTGCTATTAAAATAGCATAAATTGCAATAATATAAACAGCCAGGGGTGACTGGGTACCTCAGTTGGTTAAGCATCCCGCTCTTGATTTCCACTCAGGTCACATTCTCACATCAGTGAGACCGAGCCCTTCATCAGACTCTGCACTGGGCATGGAGCCTGCTTAGATTCACACCCTCCCTCTGCCCCTCTTCTGCAGTCAATCAATCAATCAAGCAAGCAATAAGCAGGCAAGCCCAAAGTGTTAATACACAATTTTATGTTCTTAAAGTTACCATAGTTCATGAAATAACTGAATGTCTATGTTTCTATATGCAGCTTTGTAATAGAACACCAGCTCTTTGATACAAAGATTAGTGGGATACAGACTACAAAAACTTAGGAGCAGTTTTTGGCAGAACCTCCCCCACCCCTGATACCACCACTGCAGAAACATCAGGTAAGAGCCTATAAGTTTTCCTGATTGTTTGGAAGCAGGGGTTCCTTAGAGAGCTTCTCTAAGGAGAGAAATGTATCAGATGCATTTGGCAGGAATGTAAGACCAGTCGACAGAACTATGTCCTCAGATTAAAGAGGGTTAAGAAGGATCAACAAGATACTCAGACACACTGATCCAAATAGATCAAAGGCTCACATCTTTGTTTTTAAAGGACCTTAGTTTAGAACAATTTGGCATAGTTAAGAGTATTAGTTCCTTTCCGTGTTAAACTTACTTCACTGAGATCAGCAAACACAAGATGAAGACAATTGTAACTACAAAAGTTTATTTGATATTGAAGTCCCCTTGTATGTTGTGTTCCATGATTCATATGACAGTGAAGTCCCTAGCATTTCCTGGTTTTTGCCTCCAGGCTCTTGTTTCTAGTGTTTGGTTTTTGCTGGTTTGTTTGTTTGGTTGGTTGGTTTGGCTTTTTCTTCCCTTTCCCAGTTTCCAGAGAAATAATTTCTGGGTCTAACAGGAAGGTCATGCATGAGGATGTTTCAAAAAGAAGTTTCGTATCAATATTTCTTGATCACTTGACCATTAATTTTAATAGTCATCTTTTGTGAAAATTAGAAAGGGAAATGTGCCCATCCTCCTGAAAGTATAAAAATAAATGTGATTAAATTTCCTGAAACACTGTCTTATTTTCCTTTTCCTGCAGTTGTAGGATTTTTAAAATTTCATTGTTATTATGTGTGTTGGTAAGAAAGTATTTTATATTATAGTGATTTGTTTGTTTTCATTTTTCTTTTTAATTGTAAGAATAAGATAGGACTACTTTATCATTAAGAGATTCAAACTGTGACACCAAAATAGAGAAAAATGTGTCAGCAAATATAAATGCAAAATCTCACCTCTCTTCTCCCACCAGTTTAGTACCTCCCATGCATTTTCATACGTATCACTTTCTGACATATAGGTTGTTATCTGCTTTAAGTATTTGCTTAGCTACATGATTTGAATACCTTTTCATGTGACAACATATAGGCATAACATGTTTCCAGTTTGTGTGTGTGTGTGTGTGTGTGTGTGTGTGTGGTAAAATATACACAAATTTTAACATTTTAACCATTTTTAAGTGTGCAATTCAGTGGCATTGAGTACATTAACATTGTTGCCTGACCATCATCACAATCCATCTCCAGAAATGTTTTGTTTTCTTAAACTGAAATTTTGCAGCCATTAAACTCTAACATCTTAATCCTCCCTCAGTCCCTGGCAACCACTATTTTATTTTCTGTTTCTATGAATTTGACTACATAAGGTACCTTATCTAAGTGGAACCCTACAACATGTGTCCTTGTGAAGAGGAACAATACAATATTGGTCCGTATACATCTTGGTTGTTTTACTTAGCATAATGTCTTCAGATTCTTAAATATTGTAGCATGAGTTCAAATTTCATCCTTTTTAAAGCTGAATTCCACTTTCTATGCTTACTATATTTAGTTTATCTTTTCATTCACTGATGGACATTTAGGTTGCTTCTACTTTTTGGCTATTGTGAATAATGCTATGAACATAGGTGTACAACTATCTGTTATAGCCTCTGCTTTCGATTCCCTTGTGTGTAACCCCAAAAGTAGAATTGCTGTGGATTACATGGATTCTATGTTTACTTTTTGAAGAACGACCACACTGTTTTCCACAGCAGCTGCACCACTTTTCACTCCTCTTAGCACTCACTGCTATTTGGCATCAAAACACATTGGCGACCCAAGCAAGAACTGCCCTGTGGAACCCAGTTTATTCACAGAACCCTGAGAGACAAAATGTTTCTTTTTTAGGTCACTAAGTATTGGACTGTTTTGTTACAAAGCAATAGGTAACTCCAACAGAAGTTAGTGACCCTAGTGAGATGACGGGACAATTTATATACATGACATTAGGGAATGGGCAGTAATAAAAACTGGAAGCTTCTCAAGGAGGTCATTGGCAAACTACTTAAGGACACTGAGTAAATTATTGATAGAGCGTGGCATGGTTCCCCTACTCTGCAGGGTCCTCTGAAGTGAGGGGTTTTGAAACACAACCCCATCTGAGATAAAACTCTGGAGGGAGGTGCCACCTGGCTGGCTGGTGGCTTGAACATGGATAGGGTAGAGGCAGGGAGTAGACAAAGGCCTGAGACAAAGAAGGGGTGCTTGATTACAGTTTAGTGAGAGGGCAACATTCCTATGCCAGAGACTAGGGAGCCGGGTAGAACCTTTTCCACCTCTCCCACACACACGCACACATGTGCCCGTGCATGTGCGCCACACTGATCCACCCCAGTAAGCTAAGCAGTGCCACCAAGTGGAGAACCAAGCCGCTACACCACACCCTACCCAACCATATGCTGCAAGCACATCCCCTAGGAGAACAGCACAAGTCTCTCTGCCTACTTAATGTATGGGCTATAGAGTGCTTCATAGTTTGAGTTCTAGGGGAAACTGGATATAACCTCATTTGGGTTTCATTTGTTTGCTGGTTCATTTATTCTTTTATTTTGTTTTGTTTTGCTTATGTCTTTAAATTATTTTTTTTTGTTCCTTCTTTCTTTTTCTTGTATACAGAAAGAGAAAATTTTATTTTTCTTTTTAAATTTTTTTTAAATTTTTTATATCTTTTTGCTATGTTTATTTTTTTGCAATTTTTTAATTCTATTTCAATTTCTATATTTCATTTTATTCTAATTTATTACATAATTTGTTTTAATTTTGAAATTTATTCTTGCCTTTGTTTTTTTTCTTTTCTTTCTTTCCCTTTTTTCTTACAACAAACAGACCAAAACACGCCTATGATCTAGCTTCCTTTATTTGATTTTTTGTTTGCTTTCTAATTTTTAATTTAATTTTTTTTCTTCCTCCAAAAGGGCAAAATGAAGGTTAATTCATTTCAGGAAGAAATGACAACCAGGGGCTTAATCAACAGAGATATAAGCAAGATTCCTGAACTAAAATTTAGAACCACAATAATAAGAATACTATCCGGGGTTGAGTTAAGCATAGAATCTCTTTCTGTGGAGATAAAAGAAGTAAAATTTAGTCAGGATAAAATTTAAAATTTTATAACTGAGATGCAATCTTGAATGGATGCCACGGTGGCCAGGATGGACAAAGTAGAGCAGCACATGAGCAATAAAGAAGACAAAATTATAGAGAACAATGAAACAGGTAAAAAAAAAAAAAAAGTAAACAGGAAAAAGAGCATGATACAAGATTTAGAGAACTCAGTGACTTATTAAAAAGGAGTAATATTCATGGGGTGCCTGGGTGGCTCAGTCAGTTAAGCGTCTGACTTTGGCTCAGGTCATGATCTCATGGTTTGTGAGTTTGAGCCCCGCATCGGACTCTGTGCTGACAACTCAGAGCCTGGAGCCTGAAGCCTCCTTCTGATTCCATGTCTCCTCTCTATGCCCTTCCCATTCTCATGCTCTCTCTCTCTCAACCATAAATAAATGTTAAAAAAAAAAATTTAAAGCAATAATACCCAAATCATAGGAGTCCCAGAAGATGCAGAGAGAGAAAAAAGGGCAGAAGGCTTATGTGAGCAAATTATACCAAAAACTTTTCTAATTTGGTGAATGACACAGGTATCAAAATCTAAGAAACACAGAGAACTCCCATTTGAATCAACAAAAACTGACCATCACTGAGGCATATCATAGTCAAATTCACAAAATACACAGACAAGGAAAAAAATATGAAAGCAGCAAGGGAAAAAAAAGTCCTTAACCTATAAGGGAAGACAGATCAGGTTTGCAGCAGACCTATACACAGAAACTTGGCAGGCCAGGAGGGAATGGCAGGATATATACAACATAGTGAATTGAAACAATATGCAGCCAAGAAATCTTTATCCAGCAAGGCTGTCATTCAAAACAGAAGGAGAGATAAAGAGTTTCCCAAACAAATGAAAACTAAAGGAGTTAGTGACCACTAAACCAGCCCTGCAAGAGATTTTAAGGGGCACACTTTGAGAAAGTGGAGAAAAGATGAAACAAAATAAAAAAGACCAAAGCAACAAGACTAGAAAGGACATGACTAGAAACTCCATCTCTACAGGCAACACAGTGGCACTAAATTCATATCTTTCAGTACTCACTCTAAATGTCAATGGGCTAAACGCTATCATCAAAAGACATAGAGTATCATAGTGGGTAAGAAAACAAGACCCATCTGTATGCTGCTTACAAGAGACCCGTTTTAGATATAAAGACACCTAAAGATTGAAAGTAAAGGGATGGAGAACCATCTATCATGCTAATGGTCGCCAAAAGAAAGCTGGAGTAGCCATATTTATATCAGACAATCTAGATTTTAAAATAAAGACTGTAACAAGAGACAAAGAAGGGCATTATATTATAATTAAGGGGTCTATCCATCAAGATATCTGACGATTACAAACATTTATGCCCCCAATGTGAGTGAAAGCACCCAAATATATAAATTGATTAATCACAAACAAAAAGAAACTCATAGATAATAGTACCTTAATAGTAGGGGACTTTAATACCCTAATTATAGCAATGGACAGATCATGTAAGCAGAAAATCAACAAGGAAACGATGGCTTTGAATGACGCTAGAATAGATGGACTTAACAGAGGTATTCAGAACATTGCATCCTAAAGCAGCAGAATACATATTCTATTAAAGTGCACATGTAACATTCTCCAGAAGAGATCTGGGACCAGCCCAGATCAGCCCTCAACAAGTACAAAAAGATCAAGATCAAACCTTGCATATTTTCAGACCACAATGCTATGAAACTCAAAATCAACCACAAGAATGGGTGCCTGAGTGGCTCAGTCAGTTAAGCGTCAGACTTCGGCTCATGGTTCATGGGTTTGAGCCCAGCATCAGGCTCTGGGCTGATAACTCAGAGCCTAGAGCCCACTTCAGATTCTGTGTCTCCCTCTCTTTCTCTGTTCCTCCCCTGCTCAAACTCTGTCAAAAATAAACATTATTTTTTTTAAATCAGCCACAAGAATAAAATTGGAAAGACCATGACTACTCTGAGATTAAAGAACATCCTACTAAGGAATGAATGAGTTAATTAAAAAATTAAAGAGGAAATTAAAAAGTACATAGAAGCCAATGAAAATAAAAACACAATAGCCCAAAACCTCTGGGATGCAGCAAAGGCTGTCATAAGAAGGAAGTACATAGCAATCCAGGCCTTCCTAAAGAAGGAAGAAAGGTCTCAAATGCACAACCTAACCTTACACCTAAAAGAGCTGGAAAAATAACAGAAAATTAAGCCTAAAACCAGCAGAAGATGGGAAATAATAAAGATTAGAACAGAAATCAATAATATCTAAAAAACAAATAAACAAACAAAAAACAGTTGAACAGATCAATGAAACCAGGGGCTGGTTCTTTGAAAGAATTAACAAAATTGATAAACCCTTAGCCAGATTGATCAAAAAGAAAAAGGACACAAATAAATAAAATCATAAAGGAAAAAGGAAAGATCACAAGTAACACTGCAGAAATACAAGCAATAATAAAAGAATATTAAGAGCCATTATAAGCCAACAAATTGGGCAATGGAAGAAATGGACAGATTCCTAGAGGCATAAAAACTACCAAAACTGAAACAGAAAGAAATAGAAAATTTGAATAGATCCATAACCAGTAAAGAAATTGAATCCGTAATCAAAAACCTCCAATAAATGAGACTCTTGGGCCAGATGGCTTCCTTTGGGAATTCTACCAACATTTAAAGAAGAGTTGATACTTATTCTTTTGAAGCTGTTCTAAAAAATAGAAATGGAAGGAAAACTTCCAAATTCATTTTACAAGGCCACATTACCTTGATTCCAAAACCAGACAAAAACCCCACTAAAAAGAGGAACTACAGACCAATTTCCCTGATGAATATGGATGCAAAAATTCTCAACAAGATACTAGCCACCCGGATCCAAAAATACA
Source organism: Felis catus (assembly GCF_018350175.1). Taxonomy (NCBI): domain Eukaryota; kingdom Metazoa; phylum Chordata; class Mammalia; order Carnivora; family Felidae; genus Felis; species Felis catus. Next base: position 107,525,165 of record NC_058371.1, read on the forward strand.
TTAAGAGAATTATTCACCACAATCAAGTGAGATTTAGTCCTGGGATACAGGGCTAGTTCGATATCTGAAAATCAATCAATGTGATACATCACATAAATAAAAGAAAGGATAAGAACCATATTATCCTCTCAACAGATGCAGAGAAAGCATTTAACAAAATACAGTATCCTTTCTTGATAAAAACCCTCAAGAAATTAGGGATAGAAGGATCATACCTAAAGATCATAAAAACGATATACAAAAGACCCACTGCTAATATCATCCTCAATGGGGAAAAACTGAGAGCTTTCCCCCTAAGGTCAGGAACAAAACTGGGATGTCCACTCTTGCCACAGTTATTCAACATAGTGTTGGAAGTCTGAGCTTCAGCAATCAGACAACACAAAGAAATAATAGGCATCCAAATCACCAAGAAAGAAGTCAAACTTTCACTCTTGCAGAAGACATGATACTCTATGTGGAAAACCCAAAAGACTCCACCAAAAAAACTTCTATAACTGATACACGAATTCAGCAAAGTCACAGCATATAAAATCAATGTACAGAAATCTGTGGCATTTCTATACACCAATAAGGAAGCAGCAGAAAGAGAAATCAAGAAATTGATCCCATTTACAATTGCACCAAAAACCATAAAACACCTAGGAATAAACCTAACCAAAGACGTGAAAAATCTATACACTGAAAACTATAGAAAACTTATTAAAAAAATTGAAGAAGACACCAAAAAATGGAAAAACATTCCATGCTCATGGATTGGAAGAAAAAATATTGTTAAAATCTCAATAGTACCCAAAGCAATCTACATATTCAATGTAATCCCTATCAAAATAATGTCAGTATTCTTCACAGAGCTAGAAAAAACAATCCTAAAACTTGTATGGAATCAGAAAAGACCCAAATAGCCAAAAAACTCCTAAACAGAAAACCAAATCTGGAGGCATCACAATCCCGGACTTCAAGCTGTATTACAAAGCTATAATCACCAAGACAGTATGGACTGGCACAAAAACAGACACATAGACCAATGGAATGGAATAGACAACCCAATAATAAACCCACAAATGTATGGCCAACTAATCTTTGACAAAGCATGAAAAAACGTCCAGTGGAAAAAAGTCTCTTCAGCAAATGATGTTTGGAAAACTGGCCAGCGACATGCAGAAGAATAAACCTGGACCACTTTCTTACACCATACACAAAAATAAATCCAAAATGGATGAAAGACCTAAATCTAAGACAGGTAGCCATCCAAACCCTAGAGGAGAAAACAGGCAACAACCTCTTTGGTCTCAGCCACAGCAACTTCTTACTTGACATGTCTCCAGACACAAGGGAGACAAAAGCAAAAATGAACTATTGAGACCTCATCAAAACAAAAAGTTTCTGCCCAGTGAAGGTAATGATCAGCAAAACTAAAAGACAACCAATGGAATGGGAGAAGATATTAGCAAATGACATATCAGAGAAAGGGTTAGTATCCAAAACCTGTAAAGAACTTACCAAACTCCACACCCAAAAAACAAAGAATCCAGTGAAGAAATGGGCAAAAGACATGAATAGACACTTATCCAAAGAAGGCATCCAGATGGCTACCAGACACACGAAAAAATGCTCAACAACACTTACCATCAGGTAAATACAAATCACAACCACAATGAGATATCACTTCATACCAGTCAGAATGGCTAAAATTAACAACTCAGGCAACAACAGATGTTGGTGAGAATGCAGAGACAGAAGAACCCTTTTGCACTGCTAGAGGGAATGCAAACTGGTTCAGCAGCCACTCTGGAAAACAGTAGGAGTTTCTTCAAAGAATTAAAAGTAGAACTACGCTATGACCAGCAATTGCACACCAGGTATTTATCTAAAGGATACAGAAGTGCTGTTTCAAAAGTGCACATTCACCCCAATGTTCATAGCAGTGCTATGGACAATAGCCAAAGTATGAAAAAAACCCTAATGTCCATCGACTGATGAATGGATAAAGAAGATGTAGTATATAATACAATGGAATATTACTCGGTGATCAAAAAGAATGAAATCTTGCCATTTGCAACAATGTGGATGGAACTAGAGTGTATATGCTAAGCGAAATAAGTCAGAGAAAGACAAATATCATATGACTTCACTCATTTGAGGAATTTAAGATATAAAACCGATGAACATAAAGGAAGGGAAGCAAAAATAATATAAAAACAGAGAGGGAGACAAACCATAAGAGACTCTTAAATACAGAAAAAAAACTGAGGATTGCTTGTGAGGTGTTGGGTGGGGGAATGGGCTAAAGGGGTGAGGGACATTAAGGAGAACACTTGTTGGGATGAGCACTGATGTTATATAACTGTAAGTTATAAATTGCTAAATTCTATTCATGAAATCATTATTATACTATATGTTAACTAACTTGGATATTAATTAACAATAGTAGTAATAATAATAATAATAATAATAATAAATAATCGTAAAAGAGTAAAATACACCCAGGTATACAGATAGAAGATCCTTCTTGAGACCTCAGAATGATTTAACAAATATATCTTAGACCCATTGTGTCAGATAAGAAAAATTTTAAAAATATTGCAAGGAATGTCTCACAGCATTTTGACTCTGTAAGGTGGAGAGAAGACTGGCTGAGAGATATTTAAGAGCATTTTTTTTGTCTATTTTAGTGAACTCTAGTAAGTTTTATAGATAAGTTGTTTAGAATCTGGAATATTAGAAAAATTTCAGTTAACATGCTGTTTGACTCAATAACTTTACATATTCTAATTGCATTGTTTTATTGATAACACCTGACAATAAAGTTGTATTTCTTGTATTATTTATATAATAGCTATAATAGCTTTCTCATTTTTTCTTTTCATTTCAGTCAACCGAAATTATGCATGAGTATTAAGGAGATAACAAGGGTGCCTGGGTGTCTCAGTCAGCTAAGTGTCCGACTTCAGCTCAGGTCATGATTTTGCAGTTTGTGAGTTCGAGCCCTGTGTTAGGCTCTGTGCTGACAGCTCGGAGCCTGGAGCCGCTTCAGATTCTCTTTCTCTACCCCTCTCCTGCTTGCACTCTGTCTCTATCTATGTCAAAAATAAACATTTAAAGACAATAAAAAAATATTAAGGAGATAAAAAAAAGGTACTTCGAGAGTATTAAAATTAATAAAGATAATGCAATTTGTAGTATTTTTTTTTTACTTCTACCATTTCTCCTTAGGAATATTTTAGTGAATCACATTAATCAGATTCAGTAGAATGTGATTATATGTTTTATGTTCTTTTAATTACAAATTAAAAACACTTGTTTAATAATCTAGTTTTTTAGAAATTTAGTTTTACTTAACATTTTGATAACATAAATCATAGATTTTGCTCTATTGCATATAATTTTTAAAGGACTTGATTACAGAATATTTTTTGCTTTTACTTTTCTTACTAATGGGAATACGCAGGGTTCACATGAACAAAACCTATGTGGTTGGGAAAAATAATTAACCTATTTTTGCTTCGATGCTGTTTCCATCTGTAGAAACAATCTTGCATGGAACTGAAATTATTGTCTCAATTTGCTAAAAAGCAATCTTAATCACTTTCCAAGCTTTGACTTCTATATTTGCATTTTCATGAATGTATATTAACTTATTGTTGTGTATAAAAGTACATATTTGTGGATTAACTTTATCAAATTTACGTGTTTGTGATGTCCCAGTGAGCATAAAACCTAGTAACTTGGTTGCATCTGTTCACATAATTGATTTCTGTATTCATAGGGATTCTGAAACACTAAGCACATGAGCAGTTATCATTAAGGCAGTCTCACAGACCTCTGAATGTTGTGTTCCAATGACCCATAAACTGTTAAAAGAGAATATGAAGAAAGACTTACCAGCGGCTTTGAATATCATGAATAGCTGTTATTTTTTTTTTTTTCTGTGAGCCATGGAAATGAATCACTGTATATTTGCACCAGAGCATTCACTTCCATTGAAAAATTATGTATTTTATCAAGGGGGAAAATATTATTTGAAGATTTAAAATTCACATTTATTTTAGCAACTGTTCACACACTTCAATAAATGATAGTTTCATTAAGTATAAATATTAAATATATGTATAATTTTTTTTTATAACCCAGCTTTCACCTTTGTATTTATATAATCACACTCATTTGTGCTGGGGCATGGGCAAAGGCAATTTTCTACAAATTATTCTAATAAACCACTGGATTGATATCCACTGGTATCAAATACCAGATGGATAATTGCTTACAGGTGTTTCCTCATAGAATAATTCTACATAGCAATAAAAATATCCATTTCTGTTATTCTATATTTCCCAAAGTGTCTCAAAGTTAGTAGTTATACATTAATAGGAATTTCAGTGATAAAAGTTTTTATGCCCTCATAAATTTTCCAAATTAAAAAAGGATTAAGGCCATATGGAGTGATTCCTGGCTTCAGGCTATTCAAAATTTTCCACTTATTTTTCTGTTCAGATATAGAGGAAGAGAAAGGATGATGGGATTATTTAGGTTGGGCACTGTGTCCTAGATTTCCTGTGACAATCTTTTGGAGATCTTAGAAGAAGACTACTGTTGCCAGTTTTTACTGGAGCCCAAAGCAAGAGAACATTCTTCAGCAGGCCCAGGTAGCAATGCAGAACTCTGTCAAGCTGACTTAATACTCAACAGATACAATGTCCCTTGTATTTTCTGTAGTATGTATGTTTGGTGTGCAGAGCTTCTGGAAAGCTACAATAAAATAGAATTCTCCAGATAACTATTCTCTTCCTGAGAGTCCCACGCTTGATGTTGAGCCAGGTAAAAACTAAGCTTCTGAACTTGTGTTGCCAAAAAGCCATGCAATCTGAGCTTCACCCCATGAACTGACTCATCAAGCTAAAATATGGAGTATATACAGCAGCACTCCAATACTATGTGAAAGTAAAACACAGATTAAAGTAGATTCTGTTGGCATAGTCAAGTGCCTGAAGCACAGATAATACCCACTGCCTTTGCATTGCCACCTTTCCCTCAACCATCCCTATTGGCCTCGTGTGTCTTCCTATGTACAAATGTCTGAGGAATGCTGACACCATGCATGGAACATTATCCCCCTACTCAGTGATGATCCTAAAGCAGAATGAGCAGGACTGTGAAATATATACCTGGTTGTTTATAATTAGAGTTGACCAGAACTATGGATCCACTTAAATCCATGGACAGTCACTAATGTTTAGCCTAGACGGCAAGGGTGTTGGAAGAACAAAACTGAGGGAACAGTGACAATAGACACGGAGAAAGAAGGGTAAAGATGGGCCTTTAGTAATGGGAACAAGGTATAAGGATGACCAGCAAAGGACATGCCCTGCAGATGAGGCTCTTAATAATAATAAGGTGAGAAATATGATTCAAACTCTTTGATATCAGTTGGTCTCTTTCCCCACCCCAGTGTTCCTCAATATGATCATTGACAAAGTGGTGACAGTGGCAGGACTGAAATTGAAATCATGCATGGGCTAACAATACAGGCTTCTGCACATCATGACATCTGGTCCTTTGATTGCTGATGGCCCCACTTTCAAAAAACAGAAACCAAAAGTAATCATCTTGTATGACACAATTTACCAGAGCCTAGCAATAGGCTAATTACATTGGACTCCATCTTGGAGGGTGTTGAAGGAAATGCTTCACAGCATGGCAACTGTTCTTCAAGAATATCTTTCAAGGATATTTTCACAGCAAATACCCTTGAAAGCTAAAGATAGCATTTTCTTCTGGGTCAGAGGGCAGACTTGTTTCCTAGCCAACAAAACAAATATAAAAGACTTCCTCCAGGGCAAATATTGGGCTGTTTTTCTCAGTCCCCTTTAAAGCTCATTGTTCTCTGGATTTAACAAAGATCTCTGTGCATAGCATTCAAGTGGGCTCATTCTGATTCAAATGTGTGAGACTTGAGGGGCAAGGGAAAAGGATATAAACATTAAGCCTTTGCTCCCATTCATGCTAAGAGTAATAAACTGTCTAAATCTATCTAGACTCAGATTGTTTATTGATAGAGTCTCTAGAGGTGTGGCAAGAAAATCTACAATCTCCCTGCTGCTTGGAGATAGTTTCGATAGATAGAGAACATCTTCTCACTGAAATAAACTTTTGTTATGCACTGCTTGCAATTCTTCTCCCAGCACTATTCCTGCAATTACTGAGTCCATCCATTATTTGTCCTCATGCTTCTCTGTGATACTGCTTCTAAAGAGTGTAGCCAAAGAAAGAGGCTCATACGCACCAATGGTCCGTCACCTTTTAAAAAAATGGCAGCTAAAATTATGCAATTAGCTACTACAGATTCAGAAACAGAATTAGTTGAATGACATTTTACCAAAGCACATCCTGGGTACTATAAAAGCCCTAAACTAGCAACCAATATATGGTACTATTTGTCCCATAAAAGCCAGAACACACAGGTCTGGGAACCAAAGGCTTGGAAGAAGACATGGCTTCTTTTCCCTAGTACCCAAAAGTCTCTCTTTTTCATTTTACTCCTAAAAACTTAGGGCTTTGTTGGGTTAGAGGTCCTTTTTACTGAGGAAGAAAAATTTCTACTTCAAGACAAAACATTGTTTGCATTAAACTGAAAATTAAGAATTCCACCTAGGGGCACTTGGGCGACTCATTTGGTTGAGCATCTGACTTTGGCTCAGGTCATGATCTCTTGGTTCCTGAGTTGGAACCCCACAACGAGCTCACTGCTGTCAGTGCAGAGCCCACTTAGAATCCTCTGCCCCCCTCTCTCTGCCCTTCCCCTGCTTGTGTTCTCTCTCAAAAATTAAATATAAACATTTAGGGGTGCCTGGGTGGCTCAGACATTTTAAGTGTTCAACTTCGGCTCAGGGCAGATCTTGCGGTTCCTGAGTTCAAGCCCCATGTCAGGATCTCTGCTGACATCTCAGAGCCTGGAGCTTGCTTTGGATCCTGTGTCTCCCTCTCTCTCTGCCCTTCCCCTGCTCACTCTCTCTCTCTCTCCCTCTCTCCCAATAAATACATAAATACATAAATAAATATATTTTTTTAATTAAAAAAATAATAATTCCACCCAGCCACTTTAAACTAATCTACTGAATCAAGACAAGAACGGGATTTTTTCAGGGGGTGATCATTTCTTAATATTTCATTTCCTAGAGTAAAAATTATAGCAGATTGTATTAACTGCTTATGGCTAGCTTTTATCTTTAGTCACTTCTTCAAAAAGGGAAAAGTGATGAGTGGAATAAATTCTTAGCTTCCACCAAATCAAGAGACTCATGAGGGAATCTCCTCCTTGGACCAGGATTCTTTCAGTGCTTTCTCTGACAGATAGTAGAAGTTGGGCATGTTTTGCTGATCTAAGTCTTCCAGTATTCTTAAATAAGAAGCAATCCTGTTTCTCCATGGTTTATTTATTATTACGGTCTATTTGAAAGAAATTTGGATGTATTTTTTATTGTTTTTTTTTAATTTTTTTTTTTTAACATTTATTCATTTATGAGAGACAGAGAGCGCAAGCAGGGTAGGGGCAGAGAGAGAGGGAGACAGAGAACTGAAGCAGGCTCCAGGCTCCAAGCTGTCAGCACAGAGCCCCACGTGGGGCTCGAACTCACAAGCTGTGAGATCATGACCTGAGCCGAAGTCAGATGCTTAACCGACGGAGCCACCCAGGCGCCCCATAGTTTTTTATTGGTTTAACTGATTTGAATTATTTGGGGTTTCCCCAGGAGAAGACTGCGATATGAGGATTTTCATAAAATTGGTTTATTTATAAGGTGTTCCCAGGAAACATTAGGAGAGAACAGGAGAAATGAAGGAATAGAAGCCAATACAGGGTGCCTTATTAAGCAAGTTACTACCATGAACAAATGCTTTGTTCACAAATCCTGCTTTGAAACTAAGGTACTCCGTTTAGAGCACACAGCTGAGTTAAGTCACGCAAGGGGCCTGTGATATATACTGTCAATTCCTATCAGTCACTGATTGAGAGCTGCTACCAGGGGCATTATAATTCATTGGCACTTCCATGTGACATGGGCATACCAGATTGCAGAGGCAGAGAACACCCTCAGAGAAAGAGGCACTGAAAGGGGGTAGTTTTAAGTCACTCTGAAAAGGACAAAAAAGTGAAATACTGACAGGACATTCGCAGTGCAGAAACAACATCTCCCACACACTTTATTTGCTTAGTGAGACAAAATTTATTAATGCTAACATATACTCTGTTTAATAATTCCAGATCAGAACAAAATGACTGTTTTTTGTTGTTGTTGTTTTGTTTCCTCAAACTTCTTTTCTATCCTCATCATTTATGGTAAAATAGTAAAAAAAAAAAAAATCTAAATTCTCCCATGAAGGTTACAAGAGCTAGATTACTATATCATATCAAATAAGGTCAATGAGATAATTATATGGGAAAGTGCTCTATAATGTTTGAGTGCAATAATGATTTCAGTTAATTAATTCCACAAATTCACTCACATTTAAAGATCAAATAGCACCGAATTTCTTAACAGAAAAGAGCTAGAAAATTAAACAAGTAAACGGATTTATTTTTATATATAATGTTTTAAGATAAAAAGTATTTCTTGAATAAACCCATCCATAATATGGAACATATTTTATTTCATTCTCAAACATATTTAAATTTTTAATACCTCACATTTCACACCAGAATATAAGATAAAACCCATTCTTCCATGTTGAGTGTACCTTATAAATATGTAAGGACATTTAGCAGTGCTTTAAATGTAGTATAAATGTTGCATATTTTAGCCTAAATAAATTGTAAAACTTGAAATGTAATGAAATTTTGTAGAAGAGAAAGTTTTTGCATCATGAAAGAATAATAATGAGGAAATACAGCAGAAGTAAAATTAATTGGCAATGAATACTTATTTAAAAAATATACCTGGTTAATACAAATACATAATAAAATAATTGTAAAAGGTTTAGGTATTATGGATTATCTATAATAGTTGCAGTTTTGCTGAATTATGTCTTTAATAATCAATGTATTTGCTATAACATGGACACCAATGATTATATACAGTAGCAGGACCTATACATTCCAAAGGTTCTATCCTTTCCAATAAATATATATTTCATTCTTATTGTATTAACCTTAATTAAATTAAACTTAATATTAACCATGCCATTTAAAATATGCCTGTTATTTATCTTTGGCCTTTTTACTACTTAAAATATAGTTATAAACTTCAGAGATCAGTGACTACAAACTTATGATGAGAAAAATAATCATGATGAGTACACTGCTCAATCAAATTGAAAAATAGAAAATAGCTTTATGAATTTGTATTGAAAATAAAATACATATTCTGAAAATTGAAACTTTTAATGTAGATTTAGAAACTGGATAACTTATCCCAAATTTTATTTTCTTAAATTTTTTTAATGTTTATTCGTTTTTTAGCGAGAGAGAGAGAGAGAGTAAGCAAGCAGGGAAGGGGCAGGGAGAGAGGAAGACACAGAATCCGAAGCAGGCTCCAGGCTCCACACTGTCAGCACAGAGCCCGATGTGGGGTTCGAACCCACAAACTGTAAGATGATGACCTGAGCTGAAGTTGGATGCTTAATCAACTGAGCCACCCAGGCACCCCCAAAAATTTATTTTCTAAAATTGCAGCTTAAGATATGTGTGTATGACTATATTCAGTTAATATAAATATATTATCTATTATATAAATTATACAAAAATATATCTTTAATAACATCATTAAATCTCCTTGCATGTGAGGCATATGTAAAAGATTGTATGGACATCTTTAAAACAACTTTATGATGGCCAAAATGAAGTTTAAATGCTACAGGGCTATTTTTTTCTTTTTAATGATTGTTTATTTTTGAGAAAGGCAGAGCAGGAGCTGGGGAGGACCAGAGAGAGGGAGACAAAGGATCTGAAGTGGGCTCTATGCTGACAGCAGAAAGCCCAACATGGGGCTTGAACTCAAGAACCGTGAGATCATGACCTGAGCTGAAGTCAGATGCTTAACCAATTATCCACCCAGGCACCTCTACAATGCTTTTTTTTTTTTTTAATGTACATCAAAATAACAAAATATTGATTTTATACTAAATATCTTTATATTTGAATAACTTAATTTTCTAAATATCTCCAATTTCTACATTTTGCATACATTTATATAAAAATATATTGATTATAAAAGTAAATAATTATAAAAAGGATTTTTTGGCATCAAAGTTGAAAACCTTAAAAATTTCATTAAAATACGGGTGCGTGCGTGGCTCAGTTGGATAAGGTCTGACTTCAGCCCAGGTCAAGGTCTCAAGGTTCATAAGTTGGAGCCCCTCACTGGGGCTCTGTGCTGGCAGCTCAGAGCCTGGAGCCTGCTTCAGATTCTGTACCTTCCTCTCTCTCTGCCCCACCCCCATTTGTGTTCTCTTTCTGTCTCTCAAAAATGAATAAACATTAAAATTTTTTCAATTTCACCAAAATATGAAATGTTTTACTATAAATAAAACCTAATGAATTCTAAGTAAAAAATACTTGGCTCTTACCTGCTGCAATTTTTATCATTAATGCATTCCATAAATTCTCAATAACACTGCTCTGTGATATCAGGAATGCTGTTTGGGGAATTCTTATTGAAAAGAGAAAGGATATACAAAAGAAGAAAAATATAAGGGAAAAAATCTATTAATGTTCAAACCAGGTGATGGAGAAATATACCTTCCAAATAATCACAGAAATATTTGCAATATACTGAGCAGTTAAAAAAGGGAGAAAGTGAAAGGTTCCATGGTTAGTGATTCACAGCAAACGAGGGAAAAGCCAAAAGCCAATGTAAGAAAATGTAATTACAAAATCTCAAACAGAACACCTTAATACCCTTCCTCTGCCCCATGCACACCACCACCACCCCTACCAGGTAAGATTGGTTTTAAATAGAGATTAGGGAGAGCTGTGGATGTTTATTTTGTTCCATAATGACCAAAGACATCATATTTTGAACAAGGCTTCAAGCCAAGATCTATTAGGCATATAAAACAAGAGAACATCTGCACTGTACATAAGATAAATTCATGCCACCCTATGCTAATGACATTCACTGGCCAGTAAATGAAACCTTGAAACTCTGATGACCTTCAGTAACAAAGTTTGCTAGTATTAGTGAAAGTGTTTTCACTAGGGAACATCTAGCATTTAAAAAAAAAAACAATCACATGGGGGTACCTGGGTGGCTCAGTTGGTTAAGTTCCAACTATTGGTTTGAGCTTAGGTCATTATCTCATGGTTTGTGAGTTCGAGCCCTACATCAGGCTCCGTGCTCATAGGGCAGAGCCCGCTTGGGACTCTCTGTCTCTCTCTCTCTCTCTCTCTCTCTCTCTCTGCCCCTCCCTCACTCACTTTCTGTCTTTCCCTCAAAGATAAAAACAAAAAACTTAAAAAAAAATTTTTTAATCACCAAATTTTCTAGTCACTAGATAACCTTTAAATCATTCTATGTGTCTCGAATATAGAATAATTACAGATAATATTTCAAAAGTATAAAGTGATGACTTAGCTCAAAAATGTAAAGAACATAAATTGAAAAGCAAGCAATAATTATAAACAAATTTTAAATATTAAAAGGAGTTACTTGGGTTAAAAACAAGTAAGTTTTATAAAAGGAAATCCAATAAAAGTAGTTTAGGGAAGTAAAACCATGGGCTGTGGGGGCTGGTGTCTGGTTCTGAATGTAGGCAGAGGAGCTCTGGAAGGGTGACAAGAACTAACTTTAATCCAATCGGGAAGAGACCAAGAACTGCTACTGGGAAATCAGGTGCTCCTCCACATATGACAGTAACTATAAAAGATAGCTCTCATTTTTGTCTTTCAGAATCTGAGCTACATTCTTATATATTGGGGAAATCTCCAAGGATGACTGTGGAAGATCAAATACCACTTCCTATCCTGGAAGCTGGAAATGCAAAATAATTGGGTTCTCAGTATAGCTTGCAGGTCTGGTAAAGATTTGTTGACCTGGACTCTTCCAATCACACACACTCATGACAGATTTGAGATTAATGTTCAACCTACCTGCATCTTTGCCCATAAATTCTGCTATTTTTTTCTTCCCTGTCTCTATACATGAACTGTTGGCTCTAACCAAGTTCTCACCTTCTATTTTTACACCAGGTCACACACATAGTTGCTAACACAAGAATACTGCTCCAGCAATGCTAACACAGATCCCCCGTGTCACCAATTTTTGTCTCCTACTTGGATCATTATTACATGAAATGAGAGCCTTATTTAATTACGTATCACCTTTTCAAGCTTCAGTCTTGATTCTCGACTACCCTTTAAATGAAGTCGTTGATTTGCTTGAACACAAGGACTATAAATTCTCTCCAATTTCTCTTGACTCGGTTTCAATCAGGATTTTTTTCTCACGCCACTCCACTGAAACCATTCTTGTTCAAGGCCTTTGGATCTCACCTCTAGCTACATTTTCTTACTTGGTTACTTCATTTAGTTCCTTGGCTTTTACATCTACCTACATGCTGTTCTTTCCCAAGCCTGGATCTCCATCCACCCTTTGTGACAGAAATGGGTACACACACTCTTATTATATCTCTCTACTTGTACATCAAATAGGCATCACACATTTAACGAGCACAAGACTGAACCTCTTAAAATCACTCTTCATAATTTAGAGCAACTCCACCTTTCCAGTTGCTCAGGACACATGCTTCAGAATCATCTGACTCTTCAATACAGATATTACACCTCATTCAGCAGCAAATGCTGACAATTCTACCTTCAAAATATATTTTTGACCTGAATACTTCTCTCCCTCTATTGTATTGGAATGGCCACTTCACCACTTTCACTCTTGTTTCCTCTCAGTATTCTTTATTTGGCAGCCAGAGGGATTGTGCTAAACACACAAGTCTTTTCACTCCTCTGATTAAAACCCTCAAATACTGTCTTAGCCCTTTCAAGGAAAGAGCCAAATCTTTAACATGGCCTACAATTCCTCAAGCAGTCTAGACTCTCTACATGGATAACTTCATTTCTCCTTTATTTTCTCATGAAAATTTTATCCAATATCATCTCACGGGAAGACTAAAGTTTTCACTGCAGCAGCCTAACAGCCACACTCCTGGATTTATTTACCTCTATAGCAGTTATCTATGTACCTAAGTTTGCTTATGGTCTATTTCTCCCTTTTAGAATGCAAGTTCCAGAAGATCAGAGGTCGTTGTTTTGATCTGTCATATTCCTAATATTCAAAAACATTCTGTAATATAGTCATTTGTTGATACACTTATATTAAACAAATGAAGGAATGACTGGGATTAAGAATGAAAGCTAAGAACACAAAGATTCTTCCCAGTGTTAATGTGCCTATAGGTTAAGCGGAGTAGCAGGAGTGGTGGCTGTGGTCGTTAAAAGATGTAGTTTTCACCAGAGCAGTGACAGTCCATAATCCATCGGGTAATTGTGAATAGCCTGAGGCCTTGTGGAAGCAAACCTAGGTGGACAAGCTGCGGTCTCTGGTATGCAACCTGGTTTCTATTCCTGCACCTGGATTTTAAACCTCCCTACAATTTTAAGCTACGTGTATATTCTAATATAATTGTGATAGTCCATTTGTCTTGTCAGCTTGTCTAGGCCATGACCCTTAGTTTTTGGTCAAATGCCAATCTGGATGTTGCTGAGAAGGTATTCTTTTTAGATGTGGTGAATGTTTAAATCAGTACACTGAGTCAAGCAGTTTATCCTCCAAATGTGGATGGGTCTCACCCAATCAACTGAAGGCCTTAAGAGCAAAGCCTGAGGCTTCTTGAGGAAGAAGGAATTTTGCCTTCAGACTAGAGCTACATCAGCAGCACCCCTACCTGTATATCCAGTCAGCTTGTTTCCCCTACAGATTTCAGAGTAGCCAGGCAGCACTCACAAATAAGAGAGAGAGTGTGTGTGCATAGATACGCTTTACATTTTATTTGCCTGGAGAGTTCTATGTTTTTGTTTCTCTGCATACTTTTTAAAATTTGTTTTATTTAAATTCACATTAGTTAACATAGAGTGCAGCTCAGTTTCAGGAATAGAACGTAGTGATTCATCTCTTACATATGTTCCCCAGTGCTTACCCCAGAAAGTGCCCTCCTTAAAGCCCATCACCCATTTAACCTATCCCCCTACCCACCTCCCCTCCAGCAACCGTCAGTTTGTTCTCTGTATTTAAGAGTCTCTTATGGCTTGCCTCCCTCTGTGTTTTTATTTTTCCTTCCCTTCTCCTATGTTCTATTCTATTGGTGCTATTTCCCTCAAGAATTCTAATACAATATTCCTTCCCAGAAGTCAGGTAGCATTGGTTTCAGTTGTTCACCTATAAAAGGCTTGATATAAAAATTAGTACAGACAAGTGTCAGGAACTAGAACCAGAGAGAATTCAAGAAGAGGGAATTTGTGATCAAGCAGTTTGATTTGGCTCAAATGCCACGATATTATATGTCTAATTGTGTGTGGGGGGGGATTTTTTTTCAGTAAATGTCATCAAGGAGCTAAACACTTAACTATAATGTCATCAGTGACCACTATTTATGAAATGCCTATTATAGGCACTTTGGGAACCAAGTGACCACTACCAAAGATTACTATCAAGGCCATGAAGAGTTAGAAGACTGTTGCAGGAAAAGAATATTTATAAAAGTGCTTTTGAGTTAAAGAGAATGACAAACTCAGGTGTCTAAACGTTTGCCTCAGGCACTAGTGTTTAAAAGAACATCAAAATAAATTCTCCTCACACCTGGAATACTGAGCCAGAATTTAGCATCAGTTGAATTCACATCATTTAAAACTTTAGGAAATAAAGAATAAGGCAATGATTTAGAAACACCAGAACTCCATAAATTGAGATGGAAATACATGAGGGTATTCAAAAACCAAAGACATACATGATTAAGGAGATTTTCTTACCAGTTTTTTTTTTTTTTTTCTACTGCATAATGATGGTGCCTTAGCCTCAGTAATCATTCTGCCTAATTGTCTATTGAGTGTGTTAGGTTGCAAAAAGTTAAGTTCACCTCCACTACTTCTCATGTATACAGATCTGTAACTAAACTTTGATATCAGCATAGATCAGTGTGTAAATTACAAGTTAAAATTTAATAAAGAAAAAAATTTTACCGAAAAATGAAAACATTTTGGGGCACCCGGGTGGCTCAGTTGGTTAAGCGTCTGACTTCGGCTCAGGTCATGATCTCACAGTTCGTGGGTTTGAGCCCCACAATGGGCTCTGTGCTGACAGGTCAGAGCCTGGAGCCTGTTTCAGATTCTGTGTCTCCCTCTCTCTCTGACCCTGCCCCACTCATGCTCTGTCTCTCTCTGTCTCAAAAATAAATAAACATTAAAAAATTTTTTTTTAAAAATAAAAACACTTGGGGCGCCTGGGTGGCGCAGTCGGTTAAGCGTCCGACTTCAGCCAGGTCACGATCTCACGGTCTGTGAGTTCGAGCCCCGCGTCGGGCTCTGGGCTGATGGCTCAGAGCCTGGAGCCTGTTTCCGATTCTGTGTCTCCCTCTCTCTCTGCCCCTCGCCCGTTCATGCTCTGTCTCTCTCTCTCTCTCTCTCTGTCCCAAAAGTAAATAAACGTTGAAAAAAAAATAAAAAAAAAAAAAATGAAAACACTTAATAAAGAGGAAAAATGTGGGCAACACAACTACAAATTGATTCTGAGACTGAGAACTTAGGAGATAAATACTTTTATCTGTTATATGTACCAGTATGAGTGTACTTTTCTGAAAATTGGAATTTAATATGCTAGTATTGTACGGAAGGCAAGGATTTCGTATTTGCTGGATTAGTTCTGTAAATGTGGACTCAATGACTGCCCCTATACATAAAGTCAACAGAAATTCCTTAGAAATTTGTGAAGGAAGGATGTTAATGCCTCAGGGAGGTTAGGCTGTTACAGTAAATGTATCATTTTAAAATTGCTACAGTACCCTCTACTGTTATCTGCATATAAAGATCTGCAGGGGGTATATGAAAATGTTTCAATTTTTCTGTAAACTTAAAAACATTCAGAAACCATAAAGTATATTAATGTTTTTAAAAACATGAGTTGTCACTACACACCCATCAGAATGGCTAAAGTAAATAGGAACAACATCAAATGCTGGCAAGTTTGTTGACAAAATGGATCCCTCATACATTGCTCTCGGGAATGTAAAATGGTAGAGCTTTCCTGAAAAACAGTTTGGAGTTTCTTTTAAAAAATTAAACTTGCAAATACCATGCATCTCAGTCATTGAGCTCTTAGACATTCATTCTAGAGAAACAAAGTCAGTCACACAAAGTCCTCTACTTGAGTGTTTATAGCAACTTTCTTCATAGTAGCCCCAAGCTGGCAACAGCCAGATATGCTTCTCTGGGTGACTAGTTAAACTGTGGTATATCTACTCATGGAATACTACTCAGTGGTGATACACAAAACAACTTGAATAGGAAAAAGTCAAATCCAAAAGGCTCCTCCATATGTTGCTTCTGGAGACAAATCAAAGAGACATTCATAAAGGCTTTGGAATGCCAAACTGTCCTCTCCTTAGTCCTGATGTCCATGTGGAAGAAGTCATAACAAAATTTCTAAACCTTCCCAAGATAGCTGGGGGTGGTAATGGAAACAAGGTGAAGACCAATTGAATATGGTCTACGTCTACTCCTTACTTATTTAACCTCTCCTCTGTCCCTCAATTCCAACTACACCTGACTCCTCACTGTTTCTCAAACACGCCACTAAAGTCTTAGTTCAGGGTGTTGGCATTTGCCATTTTATTTCGCACCCCTCCCCTACAAGCACAGTCTCATTTCCCACATGGCTTTCTTTCTCACCTCTTCAAGTCTTGCTTTAAATGCCAAATTTTCAGTGAGATCTTCCCTGTACATCTTATTTAAAATTACACCACACGCTCCCTATATTTCTCACCACCTTCTTTGGGTTTGTTTTTTGTTTGTTTGTTTTATTTTCAAAGCATATATAGTAACTTTCTGATACGCTCTGGATTTTACTCTTTTTGAGTTCTTCAAAAGGAACGTGAACTCTATGAGAACAGGTTTTTTTGTCTATTTTGTTCACTATTGAATGTGTCTAGAATAGAGCCTGGCATATAGTAGCATTCAATAAATAATTGATAAATTAATTTTTAAAAATCTAGAGAACATTGAAAATCATACCATGAGATAGCTTCATCATCTCTGATTAGCACTTTGTGGCTGTGAGACTGGTATGGGATAGCCAGTTGAAATGAGCCCTTTTCCGTGAAGATAGCTGAGTTCAGAGTGGCAAAAGTCAGATAGAAACAATGCCATTAGAGAAAAGGTAAAATTACCATAACAGACAGCTCTTTAGTACTATCAGAGTGATTTAATCTACTGATACTACAGGGCAAAAATAGATGGAAGCCAGTTTGTGAACAACAAACAACAAAATTAACAACCATAAACCACTCAAGATAATGTAAACACAGGTTTGACTTGAGCCAATACAATAGATAACCCTGTCCCACCATTTGAATTATTTGCTGAGTTAATCCTCAGTCCCAGAGAGAGCCCAGGTAAAGCTGAAACACTTGAGGAAGGGCCCTATAATAGTAATGTAAAAACAATATGCTGTATGTCACTGCAAAGCTTCAGCCAAATATCCTGAGGCTATTTAGCTAGGTGTTTATGTTTTAACATTAAGGAAACACCCTAATTTTTCAGAGATTATGAAAAAATACTCTTAAATCAATGTTAGTTTCTGGATACTTGAAATTCCTCTGTGATTTACTAGATAGAAGTAACTTTCTAAAAGTGTTAGAGTTTTGACCCAAGTCCATCTCATAGTAGGCTTGGTAGTCTGTAGAAGCCAGTCACAGGATACACCTCCTCTGCAATGTGCGTAGTCAGAGTAGATAGACTTAGGAAGTAGCAAAATCCCTACAATGGTTACCTTCGTACCTAACGATGCTAAGATTTTAAAGTAGGAATCAATCGCTAAGTGGAAACTCCCAGTTCTCCATTACTACCAAAAAGGCAAATCAATGTGATGGAGCCAGTAATTCTGCAAAGATACCAGTGGTGCAAATTATCACATTTCACTGCTCTCCAACTTGGCTCCTACATAACTTATATAAACGATGGAGGGTAAGGGAGGGTTATTTTACTGTGTTCAAGTGTTTACTTTAATCTCATTTTTATTCAAATATTATCTCTGTTATCTTTACTTGAATTGTAAATGCTCAGTCTCACTTGACCACATTCCATCCTATCTCACACACTTTTTTTTTTTTAACTTTTAATGTTTATTTTATTTTTGAGAGAGACAGAGCACTAGCAGTGGAGGGGCAGAGATGGAGACACAGAATCTGAAGCAGTCTCTAAGCTCTGAGCTGTCAGGACAGAGCCGGACATGGTGCTCTAACTCACCAGTCCTGAGATCATGACCTGAGCCGATACTGGACGCCCAACCAACTGAGCCACACAGGTGCCCCTCACACACTGACTTTTTAACCAAGTATTTTACTGAATGTACTTGTCAAGATCAATAATGGACTCTAAGTTGCTAAAAGGAATGGTCACTTTTCAGTAGTTTTGATAATTGTTGATCACTGCAACCTTGAAACATATATTTACTTATTTTTCCTGATACTACAGTTTCTTGATTTTCTACTACCCTATTGGAAATTCTCTTTGTCTCCCCCTAGGCCGCTGAAATTTGGTGTGTTCCTAGAATAAGTCCTCAAACTTCTCTCTATACTTCAATCTAAGTGGCATTATCTACTTTGATTAATTATTCTTGCATATTCTGGTAATTCCTAAATTTGTAATCCCAATTCTAATCTCAAATTAGGCATGTACAAAACTAATTTATAGCAACTCAAAATAAGAAGAAATGAACATTGTTTAGAGATCTTGGAGTTTCAACCACCAGCAGTTTATTAACTTTGGCTCTTCTCTCTTTTGAGAAACAACTAAATGTGATTTTGATTTATGTGATATAATTACATTTGTTGGATAGAAGAATCAAACATGATGTTTAAACAGAAAATGGGTGAGTACGACGCCAGAGAGACAGAGCTCAAGTGTAATGGCCATCATTTTTTTGACCAACAGAGTTTGTTATATTTTTACATCAATTGACTCTTTTTCCTCTGATAAAAAAGATCTTCCAAGCAGTTTTAATATGACACCTAAGGGTGGGAAAGAGAATCACATTACATCCTTAAAATTATTTAATGGTTCAATGGGATATTGATATAAGTGATATAAAGAAAAGCTTTTAAAACCAATTCTGATGTAGTATTCTGAAATTTCTCCAAAATTCTCAGAATGCTGGAGATACTTTTGCTCCTTTTCATTTCAAAAGCAAGCTGTTGTTTTATTTTTTAACCACGTGATCATTTTCGTATATGTTCATGTGTGCTTATTTGTGGGCATTTTTAAAGAAAATATTCTATACAAATACAACATATAATGTGCATAATCGATTGTACAACTTAAACTTTGCTAAAGTCAATACATCCATATCACCAGCACCATTTAGTGACAGAAAATTCCCCAAATCTCAAGAGTTCTCCTTGTGACCACTATAATCATAATGGGTTATGGAGGGGTTCAATAAAGAATTCATCCACTCAGGGTTAACACTTCCCTTGATAAACCATGGGTAAGTTTTCTCTGGTTTTGAAATTTAAATGGAATCATATTACATGTCTGGCTTCTTTGCTCAACATTTTGTGATAGTGAATTTGTTGTACAGTTCTGTTAAACTATTATTGAATTTTTATTACATATTTAACTTTTTCAGTATATTAGTTTCCTATTATGATTGTGAATTTGTCCATTTATTTTATTAACTCTCTAAGTTTTATTTATTTAAAACTGCTATTCAGGGGGTGCCTGGGTGGCTCAGTCAGTTAAGCATCTGACCCTGGATTTTGGCTCAGGTCATGATCTCACAGTTAGTGAGATAGAGCACAGCTTTGGGCTGTGCACTGTCAGCATGGAGCCTGCTTGCAATTCTCTCTCTTCCTCTCTCTCTGCCCCTCCCTCGTTTGTGCTCTCTTTCTCTCAAAATAAACTTAATAAAGTAAAATATTTTTACATATTTAAATATTTAATAAACATGTTTTTAAATATCCCTTATAACAATCCAGTCTTTTAAGTGGTATGTTTAATCCCATTATTTTTATGATTCATTTACTGACAAGTTTGTTTTTATATCCTATTACATCAATTTTTATTTTAATTTTTCAGTATTTTTTTTTTGCTCCTTCATTGCCTTCTTTTGACTTGAGAATATATGTTATGATTTTTCTCCACTAACTTATTAGAGTATTTTACTGTTTTTTCAATGGTGACCTTGGACTTACAACATAAATTTTTGACCTATACAGTATAACAAAAACATTTACTTTTATGACTTCTCTAATACTATTAAAACCATGAACACAAAAATCCAATTGCCTTTCTCTTCCAGTTTATGTTATTGTTTCCATATATGTATGTATTTCTACATACATTTTTAAACCAGCACTTATATATATCACAGGTGTGAGATAATATGTTTAATTATGTATACAGTAATTTTTATCACACATAATTACCTTTTCTTTGTTCTTCATTCTTTGTCTCTCCCTCAATCCTTCTATCATTTTATCTCTTCCTGTAAATTTCTTTTTAGTATAATGTATATGTTTAGTGTTCTGTTGGTCTACTTGTTACAGATTATTTCAAAGTTTGTTTGCATGAAATTATTTCATCTTCCATTTTGAAAGGGATTTTAAAAGATATTTTGAGGACTATAAAAAGGTCACGCTATTTTATTCATATTAATACCTTTCTTGTTTAGATATCAGTCTTACTGTCACCTTTCAGAACATATTATGCATTGCTTCTCCTGCTGTTTTAGAATTTTTCTCTATTTGATCAAATTGGTCTAAGCAATTTCATTAAGAAGTGTTCAAGCATGGGCTATTTTTTATTTTTATTTCAGCCTGGAAAATAATTTCTTCCAATAAATCTTCTAATTATTCTTTCCCTTTCCAGTCTGTGCCTAATTCTGATTCTACTATGTTAGAGCTGTTAAATATATTCTCTATTTTCTGTTTTTTTTTTTTCTTTCCGTTTAGACATTTCTAGCAACCTAAATTCTAGTTTGCTTTCCTGAGACTCTGGTATTCCTAACCCCTTTATTGAGTGATTCAACTGCAGTTATTTTTCAGTTTTAAAGATTTTTATTTCCATTCTTATTTCTAGAATCCAATTCTCTGGTAAAATTATCCTTTTGCCTATTTTCTACAAATTTTCCTATATTATCCTGAAAGTGTTAATCAAAGTTATATAAAGTTTTTATCTGCTTATGCAAATGTCTACATCACCTCTAGGTCTACTTCTATTATAAGTTTTTACTTGAGGGGCACCTACCTGGGTGGCTCAGTTGGTTACACATCTGACTTCAGCTCAGGTCATGATCTCTCAGTTCACGAGTTCAAGCCCTGCGTCAGTCTCTGTGATGACTGATCAGGGCCTGCAGCTTGCTTTGGATTCTGTCTCCCTCTCTCTTCCCCTCCCCTGCTAGCACTCTGTCTCTGTCTCAAAACTGAATAAGCATTATTTTTTTTTTAATAAAAAATTTAAAAAAATAGGTTTTCACTTGGAATTGCATAATCCTGTCTTTGGCATAGCTAGTGAGTTTTGACTGAACAGCTTGAATAATGGAAGTCATACATACAAAGTGTTAAGGATCTAGATAATGATCTTTAAAAAGGAGTAACACTGGCAGAAATACTGGGTGTTGTTTAACTTAATCCTATCAGAGATGGATGGGATTCAGAACAGCTTTATCAGGGTAGAGTCTGTATTTCATTTATACTTCTAAGTGTAAGCCCTGCAAAAATTTTGACTCTTTTCCACATATATTTTTCTTGCACATCACCCTCAGTTTGCAAATCTTCGATCTATTTGAATCAACAAAACAAAACTACTAAAACTCTTTTTCTTTACAGAGGCTGTTTGGCTTATCCCAGGACCTCCTTCAGGAAAAGCAACTTTAGAAGATATTTCAACTCTCTATAGGTCTTTTCTTTCTAAAATATTGGCCTTTCTATTCCCCCTTTGTTTCTGAAACTCCTAGCTGTCTTTATATATTAAATCTGTATTTTAGATGGGGCACCTGGGTAGCCTAGTCAGTTAGGCATCTGACTCTTGCTTTTGGCTCAGGTCATGATCTCATGGTTTGATCCCCCTCATTGGGCTCTGCGCTGACATCATGGAGGGTGCTTGGGATTCTCTTTCTCTCTGTCTCTCTCCTCTCTCCCTCCCACCCTCTCCCTGTACCTCCCCCACTCATGCACATGCACCATCTCTCTCAAAATAAACTTAAAAAAAAAATAAGTCTATACTATATAATATAGATTTTATATACTATATATTTATTTTTCCAAATATAATGAAATTGAATTTGGTTTCTCTTTCCAAATACATGAAAGGTTGATTGTCTTTTCTAAAATATTTGCTAATAATACTGTCCACTGTTTACTGGGCTCTTATTGTTGACTGTGTAAATAATATTAATATTCATAACACTGAATTTGATCTCTTATTACTTTTGTGAGGAAACTGAGCCTTGGAGAGATTAAATAATCTCTCTGGAGTTTAATAATGATTACATTTCAAAGGGGCGGCTAGAAAATCCTGGCAAGAGGCTTTTAAAAAGATTTGTTACTTTTCTTTTTAAGATTTACATTTCAAAAGGACAGAGAAAAAAATGTATAATTATAAGTTTTATAAAATAAATGCTGTAAGAAACAAGAAGGAGTCCTAGAGTCAGGAAGGAGCATGGTTGTAATTCAACCAGGTTGAGGGGGATTTAAGGTCACCTTACTCAGAGCCTTCCCTAGCACTGCTGTCCCTTCCCCAGTGATATAGTATGGGTTTTGTCTGTTTGTTTTGTTGTTTTTTGTTGTTTTTGTTTTTTGTCTCCTGCCCCCTTTTATTTCCCTTGCTGTAGCATTTCCAGTCTATTTCCTTGAAGCCATTCCTTGTTGATTAGGTGCTTTTCCACTCTAAGTGAGACATGGAGGCTATAGGGATAATGTGTGAAGGATTCCACTTTCTAAGCACAAAGTCCTTCCCTTGGAATTGTGGAGGAAAAAAAACAAAACAAAACAAACAAACAAACAAAAACAAGAAAAACCAAGATGCTTCACAGCGGTCTCTCTTCCATTCTCCTTGCCAGAGCCCTGAAGGACCCTTTCTTGGATGCTCACTGTGAGGAGCTTGGTAGAGTTCTTGGAGGCAAAGTCCGTAAAAGTTCGTGACTCCTCTCAGTCTGTGGCTCCAGGGATATCTCCATCTCCTGTTGAACTGTAATGAGCCTCCAGAAATTTGTCAATTTAAGTGTTCCATTTTGTGATTTGTTGCAACTTCTGTTCCAGGTAAGCAGGTCTTTGTCTCTCTGGATGTGCAATTCTCTCCAGATTTTAGGGTGGTAGTTTGCTCTATGTTTACTTTTCTATGGAGTCCTAGTTATTAATTTTCGATTTGTTCATCCTTTTCTATTCTAATGATTCCCAAGTTGTTTATATGTCTAAATTACAATCAGAAGCCCTGCAATATTTTCCTGATTATAAAATTATCACTGAAGAAAATTTATAAAATACAGGAAAAAGATGATTTATTTGAAAACAACAATAAGACAAACAACAAAAAAACTTTCAGTGGTTTCCAGTTGGAATGAAAATAAAAGTCAAATATTTTATAAGGCTCTTTTAAGGCCATGCATGGTTCAACTGTATCCCATGTCATGCCTTCCCCAATGACCTTGCTATAGCCACACCAGTCACAAAGCCTTTAGATAGGTTATTTCTGAATGAAATGCCTTTTCCTATTCTCATAGCCATTTCTCACTTTTGTCCTTAAAATTTCATTTTAAACAGTTCTGCTTAGAGACACATCTCTTATCTCCTTAATCACACTATGTCAAATAAACCCCCACCTAAAATGTTATATATCCTGACTTACAATCAACTTCTTTAGTACTACCTATGGCAACTTTTTGCTTGGTTTTGTCTGATGCCCCATCAGAATGCAGGCTCCACGAGTGAGGTAACCATATTTTATCATATTCATCACTATACTCTAACGACTAGCACCTTGTTTGAACACAGCAGGTCAATCTTTCCTTATCAATAATTCAAACAGACTCTTCTTAAAGCCAATGATTAAAATATTCAAGCAGAATGTAAACTTAAAATAGAAATGATCCTCATAGACTCTGGTGCTTAAATTTCAATAAGTACTGCTTCCTGTGTGTTAGTGGACAGCATATAGTTCTTTCCTTGTATGAATTTCCTTATCTGTAAAATGCTGCTGCTAATAGTGTCTGTTTTATAGAATTTTAATGAAAAACCTAAGAGAACAAATGAAAAACCTTAGAAGAATCCACAGGATATGTTTAAAAAATATTTTCAAATAAAAATTAAACGTGAATAATGACCGTGTATGTCACAAAAGGAAATGTACTTAATAGTGTGTACTATTTTCTAACATTTCTTTGAAGTGTTTCAAAGCATTATAAAAGCATAGTCCAATGTATTTCCATAACAATCTCACAACTTCTACAGCACTGTTAGTAGCCAATTGCTTTGTAGAGTCGAAGTCAAAGACCTAACAAGAGCACTTATCTTTCACAAGGTCAAAAAATGTATTTTTCAGGATAAAGTTTGAGATGAACTGATCTGATTAAGAAAACATGTTTCTATTATAGTTTCTCTTCACCCTAATCCCATTCAGGGCTAACACTGCATAAATTGTATGTAAACTTGTAATATTGCAGAGTAGCTTAGTAAAAGTGCCTCATGTTACAGAAAGAGAACTATAGAGAGAAAAAAAAAAAAATTCCAGAAGCCATAATTTGGCCACCCCGAACAGGCATTCATAGCACCGCTCTTCTTTCTCTCACATAAAGTGGCAAATGGGTCCAAATTTCCAAAGTCACTTTGTGAGGTGTTAGTATTTCAAACACATGGTTTCTGGTCTTCAAGTCTACCATTCTTTCTACACTATCCTATTGATTGAAGCTTATTGCAAGCATTTATAACATTCTTTGTTAAGTATCAAACACATTTGTCAGCTTGGGGCAAGTGGAGTGAATATACATCACTCTTCCCTGCTGTTCTTACCCAACTTGGGGCACTGTGATATATTCTGATTAACTCACCAAAAGAACACCCTTACATAAATGTATCCAGAAAAAAGCAAATGGAACATTGAAAAGACATGAAATTCTATAATAATGTAAAATATATGAAGGTACAAAGAGTTATAAATGTGACAAAAGAGAGCCTAATACTACATTTTATTCATTTTTGAATAACTGAAACACTCATGAATAAAGATCACATTTGACATTGTGCCCACTTGTCTGATACTTCTTCCATTCTATATTTTAGTGCAACTCAAATAGTTTACTAGTTCTTTTTTTTTAATTTTCACTTAAAAAAATTCCTTTAGCTGAGTAGTTATAAAAATTAGCTTAATATTGCACATTGGGATCATTTGAGGGACAATTAAAAAGTTATTCATGCCTAATTTCTAAAAAGAGATTCAGATTTAATTGATCTTAGTTGCTATCTGGACAGTAGAGTTTTCAAAACTCTCCCAAGTAATTCTAATATTCATCCAAGGTTGAAAATTACAACTTTAAGTTGTAATTGTTGTTTCTTCCCCACCCCCACCCCCACCCCCACACATTTTACCTTCCTCAACTAATTATAACTCATTTATTTATATCTCAACTGAATTGTCATTTTCTCAGAGTAGCCTAATCCAGTATCCCTAGATAGGCTTAATTTATACTCAAATACTATCTTGATATCTCCTTGATCAAAACATTCATAAAGTTTTATTGACAGAATATGTTTAAAGTTTGTCTTTAGTGTTTTGTTTGTTTTATTTTTTCATTTATTTACTTTTTTTTTTTTTTTTTTGCTAGAAAGGGCCTGAGAACAGGAGGAATTTATTCATGTTTTCATTCTGATATTCTAAGTTCTTTTCTTCTTCAAGCACTCACTGGTCCCCCAAAAACAGAAGAATTCAGACCAAAAGATAGGAGTTTAACATTAATAGGTTTCATATTATCATATACACTATAATTTAATTATCTATAATTTAATGAACACTCAGGACATTGCAAGGGATTTACAAGCAATAGCTGTAATTCTCAATAGCCTTTTTAGATATGATACAAATGAAACAATAAATTAAAGAGGTTAATAAAATCTCCCAAGGTCACAAGCTAGGCAATAGAAGAACTTGAACTAAACTCAGTTGGGTTGACAATACTACCCGTATATCTTCCACCATATAATATTTTACCTCAATAATGTAAGAAAACAATGCTCTGAAGTTATTAGATACATCCCAGAGTAAGTGAGGTTATGTCAACTTTCAAGTTTTTATCATTGGTAGTATTCAGGTGGATTCTTTATAGAGAGAACTTCAACACAAATGGTATATATCCCTGTATCATCAATCTCAGGATTGTTTTTTTGAGGTTCTTCTATACCTTCTCATCCTTCTATGCAGTGTGTGAGAGAATGTAATTTGGAGGTATAGCTTTGGTATCTTGATGATGAAGGTTTTAAAAAAATTATAATAAAAATTTAAAGATAACAAATTAGGAAGCTTTCTTGTACAATTTATATAAATACATATATATGTATATGTATATGTATATGAATATAGTGGATTGCCTTTTATTTTTATCTGAAGCATCAGTATCAGTGGTCATTTATGAGACACAAGTGGATCTTCTACTAGGCATAGAGTACAGAATACAGATTACAGCATGCCTACGTTCGTTAAGAGTACTATATAATAATGCAAATTTAAAGGTTTTTTTTTCACTTTTCCAGGCTAGACTATTAAGCTCACAATAATTTATAATATTTAATACTTAATATATTTCCCCTGCAAACATACAGAATGGATAAATATATGTACAATAACTGCCTATAGAAATGTATTCTCATCCCCATGACTTATTCTCAGTATCAAAAACAAATACAATGTTTACATTTCCAGGATAGAGAAATATGTTAAAAACCAAAGGAAAATGAATGTTCAATATTAGCAGAGAATAACTTAGCTGGCAAAATGACCTTTCTATACGAATGTACTATTCCATCCTTTTTTGAAATCAGGTTTACGGAGTCTTTATCATATTGATCACAATGCATGTTTTCAGGTTAGAGCTAACTCATAGATAAATTTATTAAAAAGTTTTTGTAATCATTTGATTTATACATTTTCTAAAAGATACTGCCACAATGGGAACATTTTCATTAGCTGTCAGGACTATAAAGCTTTTATGCTGTGGTCATTTTGACTTTAAGGTATGTCAGAAATTGTTCATCAGGATTTCCCCCACCCCGCCCAAATTTAGACTTTCACATTCTATATATGAGAGAAACCAAACATGATAAATCAGTTGTTCAATAGTAAACCCTGATTTTAAAGTTGACTTTACCACATTCAAAATGGCTTTTTTGGCTAAAGTTTTGTTGCTATAATGCCCTTTAAGCTCGGGGAAGATTGACAGAAAACAAAAGGCAGGGTAATTATATTTGATCATGCAATTGTCATTTGTTGCTGATTTTAAACAATCTGTGAGCTATATTTTTCTTGTTATCAATTAGATTTGAGAATATTGAAATTATACAAAACAAATTTATTTGAAACTTGGGATATGGAAATGAAGTGTAGCAGGTCTAACTGCCAATTCTACCATTGTAAACTCATGTAGAAATGGAGTTCTTCATGGATGTTATCCACTGGGAAAAATTTCATCTAAAAATTTTTACTTGAGCACTTGTATTAGCATACATAATTGATTTTCCTTGTGATCAGTTCAATATCTGCTTTGGTTTGAGTGTAAAAATTCAATCTAGAATGTTTAAATAATGAAACAAAATTATCATCAATAAGAATAAAATGTGAATTATGATTTCAACTCTGTCTAAATGGCTAAATTACTTTGGTAAGGCAATTTAATATTTCCAACTACCAATTTCTGTTATTTTGATAACTAGACTAGAAAGTCTTTTAGACCCAAATGTCTACATTCATGAAAATGGATATATCTCATCACATAAAAATACTCCGTTCTCACTGATGCTTGAACTTGTTCCCCTGAAAAAGTTGACAAACCAATATAGTATTTATTAGGTCCCTTCATGAATACTGTTTCATTGATCTCAACTTCATGTCACTACTATTTTATTCTAAATTTCTGGATTTTAACACTATGTCTGAGGCTCTTTGGTCCCAGTATTTTTTCTAGTTATTAAAATAAATTGTATTTTGTTCTCCATAATAGACTATAAAGCACTGCTTGTAAAACTTGCATTATGATTCAGACAATGTGATCTGTATTTTTGGTATGTTACCAAATATATCTCCAAAAATCTGCAAATAGTTATTATTCCAAATCTGCAGGTGTCATAAATTTTAAATATTCAATTTCAGAATTTCAACTTTAGAAAAGAAAATGATTTAAATGATTTTACTAATCTTTCTTTGTTAAAAGATTTCTACCATCCACTGGTTGCTACAGCTAGATTTTTTTGTTGTTTGACAATTCCTATATGCATCCAGTTTAAAGGATTCATATAGCTATTCAAATACACTGATTTATTTAATCTGCTCCCATATTTTTGACTACAAGCTTTATTAATGCTCTAAATGCAGTGACATAGATGAGATCTAAAATCTAGGTCATGGTGTAGATATTCTATTTATACTTTGCCAGAGTAGTCCACAATGCACTCTCTCCTCTGGTTATGACTACCACTTGAAGTTCCACAACACTGTGACCATGTTCAGTGCAACAAAAGTTAATGTAGGACCCTTAGAAGACATGATAAGAGTTTGAAATAATCCTACACATACCTATATATCAGTCTACTGATTCTGAAATTGAAAAAGTGGAAAATCATTCACAGTAAATTTTATCTGGTAATTCAGACTTTTATCTATCATCTTCAAAGTCTATCATATTAAAACAGGAAAAAAAGAAAGGTTTGCAGATTTACTATAAAGTTCATTAGGAAAAAATTTTTTTTTTTTTGGAGACAGGGACACTGGGTCAATAGGCATAGTGATCATTCTTTAAAAGAAATATGAATGTTCATCATATATACCCAGAAATTCCGTTGATAAAAGCATCATGCTTTTCATTCAAAATCACAGAATAAGCTACATTCTGTCACCTTTTACCCTTAAAAATTCAGATACACAGATAAATATAATGACATGTCTAACCAACTTAAGCTTGTTTTTTTGTGAATAAATTGGGGAAAAAAATCCTCTGGCAAATTGAATATAATATTTTGCAGTTTATCTTATGAAGAGATGAAATTTTTTCCACCTCTTGAATTTGGTCTTGCCAGTGTGACTTGTTTTGTCTCACAGTCCTTAGCAATTATGAAGCTAGCAGAGATGTGACAAGTGCTTACGTCCTAGGGCTTGCTCTTTTTTCCTATTCTACACCCTTCTACCACCATGTGAATAATCCAGGGATGACCTGTTTTGGATAATATCTGCCAACCTGGTGCAGTCCCAAGTTAATACACACTGGATCCCAGCCTATAGCCCTGCCCTAAATGCTGAACATAGCCTGTGGCCTTGACCAGGCAGGGGACCCAGAGACTAACCCCATTTGACAATGGAGAACAGTATCTAGCCCCACACAATTGTGGGATAAATGTAAAGGTCCCTTCCAACCAGAGTCCAACCAGTAACCTTTCTAACAGTGGAACACAGACAGCAAAATGATTGATTGTGAGGCCCATCCTTTGACCTTCAGAGTACTTCCTTCACCCTGACCAGAAGAGCTCTCCTATGGCCCTACCTGAACACACAAAGTCCAGCCAGTGGTACCATCTGGTCAGGGAGCAAAGCATGAATGCTGCTTAACAAGGAATGATTGCATGCCCCAGCCTGTGACCCTACCAAATCATAGATTCCAATCAGTGTCACCTCTCTACTCTGGAACACAGTTTGCAAAATTACCTGACCAGAAATGATTGCAGAGTACAGCCAATGTCTCCACCTGACTGTCAGCCATAGCCAGCAGCCATATTTGGCCAGGGAGTTCGTCTAGTGATTCTACTTGAACATTCTTCCAAGCCAATGGCACCCTCATGATCTGAGAGCATGGGCAGTGACTTTGCTGAACTAGGAATCCCGATAGCAGCCTCTACCTGCTCATGGAATCTATCGACTAACCCATCTATTACCCTTCAAATGAGTTGACTTGTGAGGGTCTTCCCTGCCCAAGTGAAACTGTAAAGTCTGCAGGAAGAGACCACTTTTCCACGTGTTCAAAATCAATGTAAGGAATCAAGGTTCACAAAGAAACAAGTAAATATAACATTACCAAAAGAAACTAATAAAGTTCCAGTAACCCCGCAGAAGTGGAAATCTATCAACTACCAAAGAATTCAGAATAATCTTCTTAAAGAATTTCAATGAAATATAAGGAACAGATGACTAAAAATTAGTAAAACAATACATTGGAAAATGAGTTCAAAAAACAAATAGAAATCAAAATAAATCCTGGAGCTGAAGAATATGACTAAACCAAAGAATCAATATAGTCAGAGATTCAGATTCAACAATTCTGACCCAACAGAAGAAAAATCAATGAACTAGAAGATAGGTCATTTGAAATTACCCAGTCACAGGAACAAGAATGAAAAAGAATTGGGGGGGGGGGGGGGCGGGGGGAGGAAAGCTCATGAGACTTATGGGAAATGATATACACATGGGAATCCAATAAAGAAAAAGGGAAAGTTTTATTAAAGCAATAATAGTTGAAAATTTCCTAATCTTGGGCAGAGAAATAAGCATCCAGATTCATGAGGACAAAAAGAAGCCAAAATAGCTTGAACCTAAAAAGGACTACACCAAGACACGTTATAATTAAATAGAACACCTGAAATAGGGAAAAGCTCCTCAACATTGTTCTTGGCAGCATTTTTTTTCTTCTTTTTTCTTTCTTTCTTTTTTTTTTTTTTTTTTTGATATGGCACCAAAAGCACAAACAACAAAAGCAAAAACAAATACCCAAATGAAATGACATTGATCTAAAACATTTGGGACAAAGAAATATCATCAAAATAAAAAGACAACCTATAAAATGGGAGAAAATATTTGCAAAGCCCATATCTGATAAAAGGTTAACATCTAAAATATATTAAAAAATTCGTACAACTCAATAGCAAAACAAAAAACACACATACACAAAATAATCCTATTAAAAAGGATCAAGAATCTAAATAGACATTTTTCCAAAGAAAATATTCAGATAGTATCTTTTCTGTTTATGATCTGCACTTTTAAAACTTGCCTATCATGAAAAAAAAATTAAAAAAAAAAAAGGGTGCCTGGGTGGCGCAGTCGGTTAAGCGTCCGACTTCACCAGGTCACGATCTCGCGGTCCATGAGTTTGAGCCCTGCGTCAGGATCTGGGCTGCTGGCTCAGAGCCTGGAGCCTGTTTCCGATTCTGTGTCTCCCTCTCTCTCTGCCCCTCCCCGTTCATGCTCTGTCTCTCTCTGTCCCCAAAAAAATAAATAAAAAAACATTGAAAAAAAAATTAAAAAAAAAAAACTTGCCTATCAATTGAAATATCAACTTTTATATAAAAATATTTTTTACTAATAGGCTTTAAAGTTATTGTCATTAAGTCTTATTTAATGCAATTTTAATATTCATTTTTACATGCTTCTATAATTTTTGGTAGGGATTCTGGAAATTTCTTTTTTTTTTTTAATATGAAATTTGTTGTCAAATTGGTTTCCATACAACACCCAGTGCTCATCCCAACGGGTGCCCTCCTCAATACCCATCACCCACTCTCTCCTCCCTCCCACACCCCATCAACCCTCAGTTTGTTCTCAGTTTTTAACAGTCTCTTATGCTATGGCTCCTTCCCTCTCTAACCGTTTTTTTTCTTCCCCTCCCCCATGGTCTTCTGTTAAGTTTTTCAGAATCCACATAAGAGTGACGACATATGATATCTTTCTCTGTATGACTTATTTCACTCAGCATAACACTCTCCAGTTTCATCCACATTGCTACAAAAGGCCATATTTCATTCTTTATCATTGCCACATAATTGTGCCACATAATTGCCATAATTTGGCTATTGTTGAGAGTGCTGCTATCAACATTGGGGTACAAGTGCCCCTATGCATCAGCACTCCTGTATCCCTTGGCTAAATTCCTAGCAGTGCTACTGCTGGGTCATAGGGTAGGTCTATTTTTAATTTTTTGAGGAACCTCCACACTGTTTTCCAAAGCAGCTGCACCAGTTTGCATTCCCACCAACAGTGCAAGAGGGTTCCCGTTTCTCCACATCTTCTCCAGCATCTATAGTCTCCTGATTTGTTCATTTTGGCCACTCTGACTGGCGTGAGGTGATATCTGAGTGTGGTTTTGATTTGTATTTCCCTGATAAGGAGCGACATTGAGCATCTCTTCATGTGCCTGTTGGCCATCTGGGTGTCTTCTTTAGAAAAGTGTCTATTCATGTTTTCTGCCCATTTCTTCACTGGATTATTTGTTTTTCAGGTGTGGAGTTTGGTGGGCTCTTTATAGATTTTGGATACTAGCCCTTTGTCCGAAATGTCATTTGCAAATATCTTTTCCCATTCGTTTGGCTGCCTTTTAGTTTTGTTGATTGTTTCCTTTGCTGTGCAGAAGCTTTTTATCTTCATGAGATCCCAATAGTTCATTTTTGTTTTTAATTCCCTTGCCTTTGGGGATGTGACAAGTAAGAAATTGCTATGGCTGAGGTCAGAGAGGATTTTTTTCCTGCTTTCTCCTCAAGGATTTTGATGGTTTCCTGTCTCACATTCAGGTCCTTTATCCATTTTGAGTTTGCTTTTGTGAATGGTGTAAGAAAGTGGTCTAGTTTCAACCTTCTGCATGTTGCTGTCCAGTTCTCTCAGCACTATTTGTTAAACAGACCATCTTTTTTCCATTGGATATTCTTTCCTGCTTTGTCAAAGATTAGTTGGCTATACTTTTGTGGGTCTAGTTCTGGGGTTTCTATTCTATTCCATTGGTCTGTGTGTCTGTTTTTGTGCCAATACCATGCTGTCTTGATGATGACAGCTTTGTAGTAGAGGCTAAAGTCTGGGACTGTGGTGCCTCCTGCTTTGGTCTTCTTCAAAATTACTTTGGCTATCCGGGGTCTTTTGTGGTTCTATACAAACTTTAGGATTACTTGTTCTAGCTTCGAGAAGAATGCTGGTGCAATTTTGATTGGGATTCCATTGAATGTGTGGATAGCTTTGGTTAGTATTGACATTTTGACAATATTTATTCTTCCAGTCCATGAGCACAGAATATTTTTCCATTTCTTTATATCTTCTTCAATTTCCTTCATAGGCTTTCTATAGTTTTCAGCATACAGATCTTTTATATCTTTGGTTAGGTTTATTCCTAGGTATTTTCTGCTTCTTGGTGCAATTGTGAATGGGATCAGTTTCTTTATTTGTCTTTCTGTTGCTTCATTATTAGTGTATAAGAATGCAACTGATTTCTGTACATTGATTTTGTATCCTGCAACTTTGCTGAATTCATGTATCAGTTCTAGCAGACTTTTGGTGGAGTCTATTGGGTTTTCCATGTATAATATCATGTCATCTGCAAAAAGTGAAAGCATGACTTCATCTTTGCCAATTTTGATGCCTTTGATTTCCTTTTGTTTTCTGATTGCTGATGCTAGCACTTCCAACACTATGTTAAACAACAGCAGTGAGAGTGGACATCCCTGTCATGTTCCTGATCTCAGGGGAAAGCTCTCAATTTTTCCCCATTGGGGATGATGTTAGCTATGGGCTTTTCATAAATGGCTTTTGTGATGTTTAAGTATGTTCCTTTTATCCCGACTTTCTTGAGGGTTTTTATTAAGAAACGATGCTGAATTTTGTCAAATGCTTTTTTCTGCATCGATTGACAGGATCATATGGTTATCTTTTTTTTTTTATTAATGTGATGTATCACATTGATTTGCAAATGTTGAACCAGACTTGCAGCCCAGGAATGAGGGATTCTGGAAATTTTTGAAATATTTTTCACTAATAGGCTTAGGTTATTGTCATTGTCTTATTTAAAGTGATTATAATATTCATTTTTACATACTTTTATAATTTTTGGTAGGGATTCTGGAAATTTCTGGAACATACATAGTTAATCACCATGCTAGCAATGTCATAACAAGAAAAGTTGACACAAATCTTAAAGTTCATAAAGGAATGTTTCACATTATTAGTCATTAGGGAACTGTGAATCAAAACCACAGTTAGATGGTATCTGAGACACTATCTGCTAGTATGGCTACAATATTTAAGAAAAGAAAATAAAAGAAGTTGGAGAAGGTATAGACATGTTGAAACTCTTTGTGCATTGATGGTTGGAACATGAAATGGTATAGCTGCCATGGAAATTTGGTAGCTTCTAAAAAAGTTAAACACCAGATTATCATGTGACTCAACAATTTCACTTCTAGGTATATACCCAAAATAACTGAATACAGGTATTCAAATATATACATGCATGTGCAATAGCACTGTTCACAATATCCAAAAAGTAAAAGCAATCCAAATGTCCATTAACAAATTGGATAAAGAAAATATGATATATATGCAGAATGGAATACTATTTAAAGAAGAAATGAGGTAGTGACACATAGTACAAAGAAGACAAACTTAAAAACATGCCAAGTGAAAAACTCCAGACAAAGGCCACTTATTTATGATGCCATTTATAGGAAATATCTAGGATAATTAAATCCATAGAGGCAGAAAACAAAATGGTGGTTGGTATGGACTATGGGGATAAGAGAATGGGACTGATTGCGTAATAGCTACTGGATTTTCTTCTGGGGTGGTTAAAATGTTTTGAAACTAAATATCTTGAATGTACTAACTGTAAATAAGCATATACTTTAAAATAGTGAATTTTATCTTTTGTGAATTTTACATCAATTTAACAATTTTGTTTATAAATTTATGTCACAGATAGGTGGTTGCCAAAAAATTCCTAATAAAAATTGACCTGAAAATATGACTTAATATATGGTGTACATTTTTGTACTAGTATATGATGTGAGGTCATATTTTTAATTGGTTGATACCATGATTTGTTTTAATGGTTTGTCAATAATGTTTTAGCACATAAGAAATCAGAGTTGAATCTAGTAATGCTATGGAGTTTTAAAAATTTAGCTTTAATTATATGTTGATATATTATGTGTAATGGTCTGTACTATATTCCCAAATACATTTTAAGTGGTTTTATATAATTTTATATCTTCAGATAGTTGGTAAATATTTTACTAATTGTCAGCAAAATTACAGATATGCTTTTAATATATTACTTTAAAATATATAATATTTGTAATCTTTAAAATCTTTAAAAATATTTAATCTACATTATTTAAGAATACCTGTAACTAATTTTGAAGATTATCTTTTTAACTTTCAGATTTAATTACCCCTATATCCCCTGTGAATCTCACTTTGAGGTCAGGTGATTTTGATGCTTCACCTCAGTATTTAAGAAAGTGCCTGGATAAAATGTAAGCTTTGAACTTTAAATGAATTTGCCCTTGGTTATCTAATAAGATAGCTGAGCCTTCCTGACTTTGGTATTTCAAGGTCCAAAATATATGGCTTACTTTTTAAGAACTACACAGTTCTCATTATTTCAATGGTTGTTTCCTGCTTTTATTCTGCTCTATGTAATTATACTCAAAATTACTATCATCAGGTTTAAAATGGCAACTACATGACTGTACCAAATGGATCCCCTCTCTGAATTCTCAACTAAGTTACCCATGAAGCCACACACAAAGTACATGATGCAGAAATTACATCGTTTGATGTATGATTTTTTTTTTTTTTTTAATCTCAGCTCTGGAATTGGAGGCATGGACAAAATTCTATCAATTTTTAAGTCAATGGATCTTTGCAGGGGCATGTTAGGAGAGGAAAAGTGGGATTTCCTTTAAATATTGGCACATTATGTGCTCTCTTATCTAATGAGCAAAAAAATAATAATGTTAAAATATTAAAAAGAAACCAAAAATCATCAGCAACACCCAAAGGACGTAACTACAGTGATCAGAGGAGCCTGACTGTATTGATTTAATTTGGTTCTGAAAAGGATAATCTTTTGCAAAGTTTAAAAGTTGAAAGTTCAAATAAGCAAAAGACAAATATTAGTTATAAGGTCCTTTCAACAGAGTTTGTTCATTTCCCACATGACATAAATTGTAATCAGAAACAGCCCATTTTCTTTTTCTCAGGCTTCAGGTAGGAGTAACCTTTTGTACAGTATGAAAAGCTAAAGGTTCTTTTTGTCAAAGAGATTTTAAACATATATACAAAACCTCACCACTGTTTCTGTACCTTATAAGTGACTGGCTTCAGTTTTTTATACCTATGATGACTGACTATGAAGATAGCCAAATGCATCTTATTTCTCTCATTTGGAACACTGAGTGGTAGGAATCCATTATTTTCTCATAATTTATATTAATATATTGTGCACTATGTAAAGACTGACAACAATTTATACTTTGGCTTTCTTACTTCATGCTAGCATTGATTTGTACCAGCAAATAGCTAGCTGTGTGACTATGTTGCTTAAATTAGCTGTGTTCCATTCCCCTTATCTAAGATGGACATCAAAAGAGTATTCTTCTTATATATGGTTCATGAGATTAAATAAGTTCATAGATTTAAATGACCTGAATAAATGACTGTATAAGAACTACAAAATTATTGCATTATTATTTCATGGGAATAAACTATTCTTAGTTTTGTTGCTTCTTGTTCTTCTACTAAAAATTCATCAAAAGTTTTGGAAATGAACCCCATATAAATTACCCAAAGATCTGGCTTTCCAAGGGTAAGGGTTGTATAAGACTTTGGAATGTGCAAACTTCCAAAAGAATCTTTGATGATGGTACCAAATTTTTTTTCTATTTTAGGGTTTTATTTAGAATACCTTACTCTTATGCTAGAATTTTTTATATGAGGCTGCTTTTTTGTTTAAGTGGAAGAACTAGCATTAGGACCAGAATATTTCAAAAAAAATTATTCTTGAGTTTTAGCAATTTCACATTGTTATTTTGATAAAGAAAATAGAATACATTCCAGACTTTTTATCCCCATGCACATTGTGCTTCTCTAAAATATCCTGTAGGTCATTTTCCAAACTAAAGAAAATAGTTGGAAAGAATATGACAGGTTTCAATTTAGTGGTGATGACTCTGCACCCAACCCTACTTGTAGGCCTAGACCTGCATGGATACAAGATGCAGTTCTCAGGCAAGGCTCGTAATTCCAACACTGAGAACAAATGAACTCACCTTCAAGGTGAGATCTTGAAGGTAAGGCATTCCCCTGTACCTATTCATAATGAGATTGAGTCAGTAGAACTCAGACAGTGGCTTATGATTTTAGGTAGAATGAGTCACATAGAACCAGCCTTTACACCAATTTTCCTACACTGTGAAAGTTACAGGAATGATCCAAATTTTTAGACAGGCCAGAGAAGAAACAAAATTGTTTGAAAAACACAGCAGATCCATGATTGCCCCCGTGTCTAGAAGAGAGTAATTTGGTCAACCTAGACCATTAGAGACAATAATGAGACCACAGAAAATCTCAGTGAATAAAGTCAGGGCTAGAAGGAGATGATGCATAGTGAGGAGTTAACAAAGAGACTAGGTGTCTACTCCTGAATCTGTGGTGCTACATTTACCCAAGACATGAGATGCGCTCAGAGGTTGGGGACCATATCCATTATCATTCAACCATGCGAATGTTTAAATGAAAAGGAATTATAATAAGTATTGCATATAATAGGTTTACAATAGCAGCTGTTCTAGAATAATAACCAAATATATATGATCATTCAGTCCACAGGAAAAAAGAAGTAGAGGGTGTTTTCTGAATTGACTAACTGTAAATCTTAAGTGAATAAGTAATCTAGTTTAAGAAAAGGTTTTCTGACCTTATGTAGAATTATTGGAAATGGCATTCAAATTGATCTGTGTGTGTGTGTGTGTGTGTGTGTGTGTGTGTGTGTGTGTGACATATTTTGGTATGCAGTAATTTGTATTTGAAAAAAAAAAAAAACAGTCCTAATGAAAATTAAACAAAATTTTGAAATGTATATTCTTTATACAGACATATATGTGTATAATTCTGATATACAAATGCACATAATTATATGTGTATAATTCTGATATAAATAAGTATATACACACCCATGCATATGTAATTCTGGTAGGTGTATACACAGTGTCATATTTAACCCACCCTCTAAAATTAGCACTGCTGATCTGTTAAAAACTTAGAGTAATAACCTCTAATTGGATTATAAATTAAATGAGAAGGGATTCCTGAACTTTTTTAAAGAGATAAAACAAGAATCTTTAAAAAAAGAAAAAAAGGATACTTAAATTACAGAAACTCTCCCGCTTTGATAAACAGAACCACTGCTCCATTATCAAATAGAAATTCACCTCAGAGTGGAAGATGTCAAATTCAAAACATAGGCAATGAGTGTTCTCTCAGTCTTTCATAGTATAAATCATATCTGATCAATGGGGCATAACTTAATCATGATGTATATAAGGACTGAGATCATGACAAATGTAAAAATATACTAACTTTAAGCTAAAAACAGTAACAAGAGATGATTAGGTCTTACATAATGATAACGGAATCAATCCAGCAAGAAGATATATCATAAATACACATGCACCCAATATCACAGCACCTAAATATATTAAGCAAATACTAACAGATGTGAAGGGAGAAATAGACAATAATACAGTAATAGTAGAGGACTTTAATACCCCACTTTCATCAAAGGATTAATCTAAATAAAAACAAGAAATGGACTTGAACCACACATTAGACTAAAGGGACTTAACATTCTTCTCTAGAGCATATGGAACATTCTAAAATATAGATCAAATTATAGGGCACCAAACAATCTTAGCAAATTTAAGGAGATTAAAATTGCATCAAGTATCTTTTGTGACCATACTGGTATCAAACTAGAAATCAACTACATGAGGAAAAATGGAATATCTACAAATATGTAGAAACTAAACAACATACTCCTGAGCAACCAGTAGATCAAGAAAGAAATCAAAATGGAATCAAAGATTATCGTGAAATCAAGGAAAATGGAATCACAACATACTAAAACTTATAGGATGCTGCAAAAACAGGTTTCAGAGGGAAATTTATAGCAATCAAGGCACATATTATATTAAAAAAATCTCAAAGAACCCAACTTTAAATCTCAAGAAACTAGGAAAAAACAAAAATAAAAACAAAAACAAAAATACATTAAGCCCAAAGTTAGCATATATAAAGAAATCAAGATCAGGGTGAAAATAAGTGAAATCAACATCAGAAAAGTAATAGAAAAGATCAACAAAACTAACAACTGGTTTTTCAAAAAGAAAAAAAAAACAAATTGTAAATGCTAGTGACACTCAAATAGATTCAAATCAGAAAGGAAAGAAATTACAACTGACCCTACTGAAAAACAAAAACAAATTCTATCATCTAGAAGAAATAGCTAATTGCTTGGAATCATACAACCTATTAAGACTGAGCCAGGAACAAATATGAACTCTAACAGACCAATTACTAGTAAGGACTTGAATCAGTCATAAAAACCTCCTCAACAAAAGTCCAGGACCAGAT
The DNA here is from genome assembly GCF_018350175.1 of Felis catus. NCBI lineage: Eukaryota > Metazoa > Chordata > Mammalia > Carnivora > Felidae > Felis > Felis catus. The sequence goes on from NC_058371.1 coordinate 107,565,012, forward strand.
CATTGGCGAATTCTACCAAAAATTCAAAGAATACCAATCCTTTGTAAACTCTTCCAAAACAATTGAAGAGGAGGGAACCCTTTCAAATTCACTTTAAAAGGCTAGCATTATACTGATACTAAAATAAACAAGGACACTATCAGAAAAATTACAGTTCATACTTGATGAACATAGATGCAAATATTCTTTTTTTTTTTTTTTTAATTTTTTTTTTCAACGTTTATTTATTTTTGGGACAGAGAGAGACAGAGCATGAACGGGGGAGGGGCAGAGAGAGAGGGAGACACAGAATCAGAAACAGGCTCCAGGCTTTGAGCCATCAGCCCAGAGCCCGACGCGGGGCTCGAACTCACGTACCGCGAGATCGTGACCTGGCTGAAGTCGGACGCTTAACCGACTGCGCCACCCAGGCGCCCCGATGCAAATATTCTTAACAAAATATTAGCAAATCAAATTCAAGAACTCATTAAAAGTATCATACAACATGATCAAGTGGAATTCATCTGAGATGCAAAAAATTGTTGAACATACACACACATGTTTACACAAAAATCAACACAATATGCCATGTTAACAAAATGAAGGTTAAGAATTATATGAGCATTTCAATAGATTATTTTTCTGCATATGACAAAATTCAACATAATTTTCATGATAAAAACACAACAGACTGGACATAGAGGGAATGTATGTCAACATAATAAAGGTCATACATATCACAAACTGACAGCTAGCATTATATACTCAGAGAGAAAAATTGAAAGCTTTTCATATAAGATCAGGAATAAGACAGAGATACATACTCTCACCACTTTTATTTAATATAGTACTGAGGTCCTAACCACAGAAATAAAGCATTACAAAGAAATAAAAGATATCCAAATTAGGAAGTAAAATGGTCATTATTTTCAGATGATATGATCTTGTATAATGACCATTCCAAAGAAACTAAAAAACTGTTGCATATAATCAATGAAGTCAGTAAAGTTGCAGGTTATAAAGTCAAAACACTGAATTCAGTTGCATTTCTATATACTAGCAATAAAATATGTGGAAAAAAAACATGCTGTTCCCAATAGTATCAAAAACAAAAGGTGCCTGTGAATAAATTTAACTAAGCAAAGAATCTGTACAATGAAAACTACAAAACTTTGAAAGAAATTGAAGACATGCACAAATGGAAGGACATCCTTTGTTCATGGATTGACAGTTAATATTTTTTTAATGTCCATACTACTCAAAACCATCCTCAGATTCAACACAATTCTTACCAACATTCCAATGGCATTTCTAATAGAAATAGAAAAACAATTCTAAAATTTGTAGGGAACCACAAAAGACTCTAAATACCTAACACAATCATAAGAAAGAACAAAAACAGAAGCATCACACTTCCTGATTTCAAACTATACTACAAAGCTATAATAATAAAAGTATACTATTTTATACTGGTATAAGAAAGGCACATAAAACAATAAAATATAGATCCCAGAATAAAATCCCACATATGCTGTCATACAATATTTGATAAAAGAGCCATGAAACTTCACCAGGGAAAGGATAGTTTCAACAAATGATGTTGAGAACTGTTGTTGAGAAAACTACATGCAGAAGAATGAAACTGGACCCCCATCTTATACCCCTCACAAATATTAACTTGAAATGGATCAAAAAATTAAACTAAGACCTGATACCATGAAACTCTATAAGAAAATATAGGAAAGAAGCTCCTCAACATAGATCTTAACAATGATTTTTTTGATATGACACCAAAAACACAAACAACAACAACAAAAGTGGAACTACCTCAAACTTAAAAACCTCTGCACTGCAAAAGAAATAATTAAGAAGATGAAAAGGTGGGGCACCTGGGTGGCTTAGTTACTTTAAGCACCTAACTCTTGATTTGGGCTCTGGTCATGATCTGATGGTCATGAGATCGGGCTCTGTGCTGGGTGTGGAGCCTGTTTAAGATATTCTCTCTCTCTCTCTCTCTCTCTCTCTCTCTCTCTCTCTCTCTCTCTCTCTCTCTGTCTCTCTCTGTCTCTGTCTCTCTCTGTCTCTGTCTCTGTCTCTCTGTCTCTGTCTCTCTGTCTCTGTCTCTCTGTCTCTGTCTCTCTGTCTCTGTCTCTCTGTCTCTGTCTGTCTCTGTCTCTGTCTCTCTGTCTCTCTGTCTCTGTCTCTGCCCATCCCCTGCTCATGCTCTCTCTCAAAAACAAAACAAACAAACAAACAAAAAGGTTGAAAAGGCAATGTATGGAACAGAAGATATTTGCATGCTATGCATTAGACAAAGCGTTAATATCTAAAATTTATAAAGAACTCCTACAACTCAATAAGAACAACCCAATTTTAAAAGATGAGCAGAGGCACTAAACTTTTTTCCCCAAAAGACATACAGATGGACACAGGTACATAAAAAGATGCCCAACTCCACAAATTATCAGGGAAATGCAAATACAAATAAAAACTACAAGAATATCACTTCATATCTGTAAGAATGGCTATCATGGAGAATATGAGAGATAAGTGTTGGCAAAGATAGGAAAAAAGGGAACCCTTTTGCACTGTTCGTGGGATTGTAAACTGGTTCAGCCACAATGGAAAACAATTTGGAGGTTCTTCAAAAGATTTAAATAGAACTACCATATGATCAGCAATCCCCTTCTACATATATACTCAAAGGCTATTGAAGAAATATATCGACTCCCATGTTTATTGCAAAATTATTTTCAGTAACTACAATATGGTAACAACCTATGTCCACCAATGGATAAAGAAGATGAATGATGAGTGGAATACTATTCAGCCATGAGAAATACTATTCTGCCATTTGTGACATGGATGGACCTTGAGGACGTTATCCTAAGTGACATATGTCAGAGAAATACAAATACTGTATGATCTCTCTCACATATAGAATCTAAAAAACCTAAACCTGACAAAATTTAGTGGAAGGGTGGTTACCAGGAGCTGGGTGGTAGGGAAATCAGAGAGATGTTTAAGGGCACATACTTGGATCCAGGAGATAAATAAGTTCTGCAGATATAATACAAAGTACAGTGAGTAGAGACAACAAAACTGTATTAGAAACATTAGACTTGCTAGGAGACTAGATCTTCATTGTTTCCATCACTAGAAAAACTGATAATTGTGTGACACAATAGAGGTGTAGCTAATGCTACAATGGCATCATATAGATGTATCAATATGCTGTACACTTTAAACTTACAAAGTTATATGCCAATTATATATAAAAAATAAAGTAATTAAAAAAGATTTACTGCGGATGAGAGTAAGGGGAATTAGTCAGTTGAAGAACACGAGAAAGACTCTACACTTGCAAAAAACAAAAACCAAGCAGTATGTACAACATGAAGTTATACGTGTGAATATTTGTATACCTAACATCCCAGCAGTTATTTTGAAATTAAACTGAGATAACCTGTAAAATCACTTTAATTAAAACATTGTACAAATAGATGAGATTATTGTGCTGGTTAATATTTCCATAACAGTATTTTACATTAATATTTTAATAACTCCATTACCCAGAAGATAAACTGAGGATTCTTTAGAAATATAGATATCCTAATGTAAATTTGTTCTATAATGAAAAATATTTTGTGAAAGAAACTGATTTAATAGTAAGATAATGTTTGAAATTGTCCTATAACTCACTATGAAAATTACTCCTTCCTGGAGTGAGGGTATGAACTCTTTTTGTTTTAAATTGTACATTTCACTATTAACATCTTTGAAAAGTCATAATCACTCAGGATAGTTACTTTTGGAGATAACATTAACTGGGTAGATTTTTCAACCCCCCATTTGTTTTCTTCAAGTGTAGAGCACAATAGCCACGTCAAAAATTAACTACTTGAGGTTATATTATTTTGCATATGAAATACATGTATGGCAATGAATATCTTAAGTGGTATGTGTGCTCATGAAGGAAGAATAGGAGGAGGATAAAAAAGAATATTCAAATGTAATCCTTTTAGCCCTCAAAGTGGTATTTTGGAAATAGATCAGGATAGAATAATTGTCTCTTTTAAACATCATTTGTACAGTGATAGTCAAGATTATACTTATCCTAAATATAGGGTGTTTGATTCTTCTTTTAAAAAATATATTCTTGGGTACAAAAGGGAGATGAGCTTTAATTTACACTATCTCTTTCCTGGTCCTATATTCCATATAAATAATATTCCACACAAGAATCCAGCCATGGAAACCTTGTTTTTAATTTTCCATTGTCCAGTTACTTTAAAAAGTTTTAGGGGCACTTGGGTGGCTCAGTCTGTTAAGCGTCCGACTTCAGCTCAGGTCATGATCTCCTGGTTCATGATTTCAAGTCCCGCGTCAGGCTCTGTGCTGACAGCTCAGAGCCCTGCAGCCTGCTTCGGATTCTGTGTCTCCCTCCACCCCTACCCCACTCACACTCTATCTCCCTCTCAAAAATAAATAAACATTAAATTTTTTTTTTAAGTTTTAGAAAATTTTGTTTTGTTTTGTTTGTTTTAAACAAACGTGGTTATAATCAGTTGCACAGATAAGTACCTGTGATACTTTTGTTCCTGCTGGAAAATTTATATATAGTTCCCTCTTTAATAGCACAGATTACCAAGTAAGATTTGTGGAATATTGCATGGGGCCACATTAAGTGTCTTATGACTCCCAAAATGAAATAGACTCTCAAAATGAATAGTACATAGACTCTATTCCAACCCAGGCATGATATATGCTTCAGTTTACTATTACTTGACATTTGTTCCTGATTATAGACAATACTTTATACTCTTTTTAGTGGAAATATTACACAATGAAAATGCAAGTTTACTCAAATTTCCATTTAATATAGTAACAAGTACAAAAGATTAAACGTGGAAATATTTGATGTTGCTATATTCTCACTTTTTAATGTTTTTATTTTTGCTTAATCTTACTCATCTTAAAAAAAGCACAAATACATAACATTTATCATATTTTAAATCATTATGATCTGAAGACAATGATCCCTATGCTAAATAACTCATTTGAAGACTTGAATGGCCCTGTTTATCTTTCCCTGACTGAATTTAGAATTATTTTTAACTTCCTGACTTCAATATATATGTTTTACAGTGAAGGCTGTATTTTTAAAGTTAAAATCTAGTATAGTTTGACCTTTCATTTTGACATTCAGTCGTCTGCAATTGAAGAAATCTGGCTTGATGATTGTTTTACTGAGGACATGCCTCATGGATTTCCAGATCAATTTAAATGTGATGTTATCCTGCATTTAATCACTTCAAATCTATTAAAGATATCAGCATAGTTCCTTAGATTGTCATTAAAATACTCTAAGATAGCTCATTACTGCAATATCTTCACATTGCTCTAGATAAACATTAAGCAACCATTACATTAAGCTTTGCCCATTAGATGAATATAGAATATGCTTCAAAGAGATCATTTATCTGCTCACCAGAGTTCATAAAAATCCTTGCTTTAACTTTGATATTTGCTCTGTTTACTTTGCACTGTCTCCTACACCATTTCTCTCTCACCATTGACATTTCTTAATAATAAACAGAAGAGAATACAAAAGAATCATGCTCTTAACTTTTAAGTACTTTTAAAATAAACACAGATAAACAAAATGTTTAAGTTCTCAGAAGAACTTTTCATTTGGCAAACATTTTTCATATTACTTTATTTTCTATCTAAATACTTTGCCACTTCTAAAATTATTCAATTATGTTCTCAGGTTATTCTAAATGTCAGTCTATTTCAATCCCAATTAGCATAAAGAAATTTTTTTTATATCTAGTTCAGAAGAAACAGCTACCCTCCTCAGCACACACCCATGCACCCACTGTCTCACCCCCCCACCCTACCCCGCCCATGACATTGGGCTGCCCAAGCTGTTCCTCTCTGCTACAGTAAACTTTTAACCAGACTTCTGACTATAGGTCCCTGACCTCCCTTTTCTCAAAGCAAGTACTTTAGAAAACTTTTAACTGTAAATTCTTTCTGTGCTCCTTTGAGATGTAAATCTCCCAGACTTGGTCAGTTTTTAAAACCTAGGGAATGTCTTTCTTAAGGATCTGGGAGCCATCCCTTTGAAATGTAATAATCAAAGGAGATTGTGCCCTTATCTCCTGATTTCCCTGGAGCCTAACAGCAAAAAGTGACAAGTAGCAAACACAAATGGCCTAATCATATGGACCAACCTTCCCAGTAACAAGTTCCAGTGCTTGTCACTTAAGCCACCACAGCTTTAAATGCTTTGTTTCATCAAAGCCCAATCTTTCTCCCCTACTTTAAAGGCAAGTATTCCTTGCCTGTTTAACTCTATCCTGTGCTATTTTTTTTGACAGGGCTTTACAAGATTTATATTTATTCCTGAAAAAGTGTGCAAGCTAAAACCTGAAACCATTTGACATGGGTGGGAGTCTACTAATAAAACAACACCAAAATTTACTGAGCAATTACTATATGCAGAGTATCATTATATGCATTGATTCACTGAATCATTAAACCAACACACACAATACATGTCTTAACATATGGAAAAATTAACATATGAAATAATTAACATAATTATATATAATTATTGTGAAATTATTAACATTGGAATTATTAATATATGAAATTAGTTAACATATGGTATAAATACCATACTCATCAATATAGAAAAATAATACATATTAGTATTTAAACAATTCTTATCAATTCTCTTGTCCAATCCCATTATTCAATTTTCCACATAAGTAGCATAAAACAAATATTACTAAACTGGCAATTTTAAGATACTTCTATTTTTTCAGAAAATTCCACCTCTAATCAGAATTCTAATTCTACAAATGGAAAACACAGTAAATCCCATGACCTGGTGGGTGACTATGGAATAACATATGCTGATGCAGAGAGCCCTCAAGCCTTTCTTATGCCAATGGAGGGAAATGGGGTTCTCTCATGTAAATACAGTCTTAATAATCTGCAAAAGAGGATTCAACTCACCCATGCTCTCTGGTCATTTTCCAATACACACTCTTTTATCCACTCATTTCTCAAGAATCAGCTCTCAGGCTTTGGCCCTAACTAATAATTCCCACTATTTTTCTTCCAACACCTTCTTTACCTTTTCACCAAAGACAATGAAATGCTGTTTTTATTTCATAATATACCCAGAGTCAAAATATGTTTAATGTGTTTTTTAAGGGCCGAAAGGCTCAAAATCCAATATTCCAACAAGCAAGATGAAAGACCAAGCCTACTCTTCTCCCATCCCCCCAAATCAAACATAAGCAAATAAAATTAATGTTTCCACACTTACCATATTTAAAATGACAGGAACATTCATATTTTGCTACACATGTATTATGCACTGCTAATTTTATGCCAAACATAGGAGATACAATCTTTTATAATAATGATTAGGTCCCTTTGGTATTATATATTTTCCCATTTTGCTTTTCTTTCTTAATATAAGATAAATAAGATTGTATATCATTCTAAAATAGTCATGAAATTGCTTAAATAAGGAAATGTTCGCTACATAGGACATTTAGAATTTTTAAAACTCAGGAATGTTTTTCGACCATGTTCACAACACTGAATTATTGCCTCTGATGTAACATCACATTTGCTTAAAACACAAGTTTATAACGCAAATCTCACTTACATGCTTTGGAAGATCTTTGAGGGCAGGGTGTGGTTCGATTTCTGTTTCAATTACTCATTGAGCCTAGAATAAAAATGGAAAGAAAATCTGAGATCTATAAAATTCAGTAAGAATGAAAGTTTTCTTAAAAATAAGTTACATCTTTTTAAGTATTTTGTTTTTGTCTCTCAAATTTATTCACAGCTAACCTTCTACTAAAATATAAGCACTTTCTGAATGTAAATACTCTTTATTTAAATATTTTAATATTTATTATATAAAACATGGTGAACACTGAGTACGAAACAAATGGAATTTGACACACACACACACCGCCCCCCCCCCACAACCTACGCCAAAAGGAGCAAAAGAAATAAGAACATAGACAAATAGAACAACAACAACAAAAAAAAACACAAAGCACACATTGCCAGACTTGGTGAGGAAACTGCATCACATTTGCCCTAATTAAGCCAGGGAAAATTAAAAGCACTTGAAGACCTATCAGGTTGCTATTACTACTAGGCTCCAGCGAGGTAGCAGATGCAAATAGATTTCTGAAAAAAAGATTAAACTACTCCACCTCAAGTTTTCTGTGCATTATATCTATGAAATAAAAGCTTTAAAGAGAATTAGTAAACTTATATTTGAGCCTGAAATAATGAAGCAGAATTCTATATAGAAATAAAAATGTGAAAATAGGGACATGTAAAGCGATGTGGAGAACAGAACGAGTTCTAATAAATGCCTAAGTGTGGTCCTAGAAAAACATATACAGAAAATAGGGTAAAGGAATTATTTGTCAGTGGCTGAGTGTTTTTTAAAACTAATAAAAACAAATGAACCAGAGAAATAGAAAGCACACTAGAAAAAATAAGTCGGGGAGGGAATTGTAGCCCCCCCTCCAAAAAAAAAAAGCAGAACATAAATCAAAGTGAAGATCTTAAAATCAGCCAGAGCAAAAGCACTTTTGTCCTGAACAGTCAGTAGGCTACTATTTATATTTAAAGAGAAAGCTATATTCAGAGAACAGAGAGAAAGTATTTGTCAAGTTAAGGGTTTATACCAAGCCGAAATATTTCTATTGGTTTTCTATTGCTGCTGTGACAAGTTACCACAAATGCAGTAGCTTAAGTAGCACAAATTAATCACCTTACAGTTCTGTAGTTCAGAAGTGTAACACGGCTTCATGGAGCTGAAATCCGAATGTCCATAGGGGTGCACTTCTTTCTGTAGACTCAAGAAGAGGATCTGTTACACTGCTTTTTCCTACTTCTAGACTTCTTGTGTTCTTTGGCTCATGCTTCATTTGCCTTCATCTTTAAAGCCAGTAACAGAGCACTAACTCTGCTTCCATCTTTACAACTCTTTCTCTGACTCTCCTCTTGTTCTCCCTCCTTCTCTTAGAAAGACCCTAATGATTACATTGGGCCTACCTGGAAAATCCAGGTTGCTGTCCCTAGTTTATGGTCAGCTGGTTAGCAAAATTGATGTCACCTGCAAGCTTAATTGCCTTTTCCCTGTAAACTAATCTAGTCATAGTTTTCAGGGAACAGGACATAGATAGCTTTGGAGGGCATTACTGTGCCAGGAAGAGTGACAATTTATCATTTTTAAATAAAAAATGAAAAATATTACCAACAACATGCATTCCATGAATTAATAAGGTAACTATTTCAAGAAGAAAGAAATAATCCAATAACAAAGATCTTTGAAATAAAGAACATTGAAGAAAGTGTTTGAACCAAATAAAATTTGAGGGGAAAAAAAAACAAAAACAATTTGTTTAAAATAATGATCACATTAGTGTTTATTTGGTGAAATTAATAATAAGCAAAATAAAATAATAGGCAACAATAGTAATTTTATAATAAATGATTAAAATATTTAGATTATTTATATTTTTGTGAGACTGGGTTAAGATAATACTTTAGACTTGTTATATTATTTATGCATGTTAAAAGACGAAGCATATCCATAAAATAATAAAGAAATTGAATATAGTTCTCAAACTAGTGCAGCAAAGATTGGGAGAAAACAAATGAAAGACAACCTTGCAACAATAACATATATAAATAAAGAACCACCCCCTGCAAAAACAAAACAAAACAAAAACAAAAAACAAAAAAACCCTACAGTTAAATCATAGATGAATAGAAAGTAAGTGAAAGGTAGTTAAATAAAATAGGGCAATAATTACAACAAACATAAATTTAAAAGGTATTCAATTATTTTTTTAATTTTTTTAACGTTTATTTATTTTTGAGACAGAGAGAGACAGAGCATGAACGGGGGAGGGGCAGAGAGAGAGGGAGACACAGAATCGGAAACAGGCTCCAGACTCTGAGCCATCAGCCCAGCGCCCGACGCGGGGCTCGAACTCATGGACCTCGAGATTGTGGCCTGAGCTGAAGTCGGACGCTTAACTGACCGAGCCACCCAGGCGCCCCAAAAGGTGTTCAATTTAAAAGATGGTGGATTTTCTTTCAGATGTTCAAAAATTGGGGTATAATGTGTGCCTGGAATTGAAAAACACACCAAAACTCCAGGTCACACAATATATCATCAGTTTTTTGTGAGTCAAACAGTGGTTTAAAAACTAATAAAATAAATGGTGGGAATATTAACTTTTCATACGGTGATGATCATTTCACAATATATACACATATCAAATCATTACACTCTACACCTGAAATGAATATGATGTTATATATCAGTTACACCTCAATTTAAAAAAGAAAGAGAAAAGAAAAATGTCAACCACTTATACCTAAAAAATGGAAATGTATGAAGGAATGTTAAGGTTTGAATTGTGTTCCCCCAGAAATTATATGCTTATTAAGTCCTTCACCCAGTATCTTAGAATGTGATCTTGTCTGGAAATAAGTTCAACTCAGATGTAATTAATTAAGACAAGTTCATACTGGAGTAGGGTGGACCTCAATCTAATATGACTAGTGTTCTTATAGAAAGAGGAAATTTAGAGACAAACACAGAAAATAAAAGCAGAGATTAAGGTGATATATCTACAAGCCAAGATTCCAGATTGCCAGAAAGCTACCAGGAGCTGTGAGAGCCATGTAGTATATTTTTTTTTGTGCAGCCCTCAGAAGTAAACAACACGTCTGCCACCCTGATCTTAGACTTCTAACCTCCAAAACTATAAGACAGTCAATTTCTATTGTTTAGTACTCAACTTATGGGATTTTGCTACAGAGTCCCCTTAATATAAGGATCAAGTTCTAAAACTCTATAATTTCAAACTCAAATTCAAGGAACAATATAAATTTGGTAATAGTCTCTGGTAAATAAAAAAAAAATAATAATCCTTAATTAATTTTCTTGTCAAAACACTAGGCCAAGATGATTTCTTAAGCTGAATCACACTTCTAAGGAATAAAACATTTCCAAAGATACACAAAACCATACTGGAAATAACAAAAGAAAGAATCCTCTCCAACTTAAGTTATAAGGTGTCAAATTATGAAGTCTCAAAAACAGTGTTGTGATTGTGGAATTAAAACATTAACAAAACAAACTTCCTTTCATAAAGCCCAGGGGCAGTGAAAGAATAAACATATGGGTCAGTGGAATAGAACAGAGAGCCCAGAGATAGACTCACACAAATATAGTTAACTGATATTTGACAAAGGGCTAAAGTCAATTAAGTAGAGAAAAAATAGGTATGTCCATATGCAACAACAACAACAGCAAAAGTTTCAAAGACCTTACACAAAATGGACTGAAATGGATCGTAAACCTTAATATAAAATGCAAAACTATAGACTTTCTAAAAGACAAGATAGGAAAAAAAACAATCTATATGCTTTGGGGATACATGACGAGGTTTTAAGATACCACACCCAAAGCATGATTCATGAAAACAATTAATAAGTTGAACTTGCCTAAAATTAAATGTGTTTTGTTAAAGACATTATTTTTTTAACTTTATTTTGAGACAGAAAGAGAGAGAGAGAGATCATACTGAAGTGGGGGAGGGGCAGAGAGAGAGGAAGAGAGAGAATCCCAAGCAGGTACTTGAGCAGGCAAGTCTCAAACTCACAAACCATGAGATCATGACCCCAGCTGAAATCAAGAGTCAGACACTCACCCAGTTGAGCCACCAAGGTACCCCCAATCATCAGTTATTTTATAAAGGTCATAATGAAGTAATTAAAATGTACTAGGAAGAAAGAAAGAAAGAAAGAAAGAAAGAAAGAAAGAAAGAAAGAAAGAAAGAAAGAAAGAAAAAAAGAAAGAAAGAAAAAAAGAAAGAAAGAACCACTACACAACTACTAACCTGGATAAAATCCAAAACCTGATGACACCAAACATTTGAGAGTATGTGGAGCAACAGAAATTCTCATTCATTGTGTATGGGAATATAAAAATGGTATATAAATTTGGAATTTGGTACTTTCTTACAAAACTATATATAGTTGTACATTTTGATTCAGCAGTCACTCTTCTAGACATTTATCAAATGAATTGAAAGACTAGGTCCATCCAAAAATCTCCATGTGAGCATTTATAGCATCTTCACTCATAATCTCCAAAAATTGCAAGCAACAAAAATGACCTTCAAAAGGTGAATGGATAAACAAAGTCTGGTATAGCCATACACTGGAACACTATTCACTCATATATAATGAGCTATCAAGCAATGCAAAAACATTGATGAAATTTAAATCCATATTGCTAAGTGAAAAAAGCTACTCCAAAATGCTATAGTCTGTTTGCTATCATTACATGATACTAGCAAAGGCAAGCTTAGTGAGATGATAAATAGATCAATGGTTTGGGGATTATGGTAAATTTAATTAAGTCTATCAGAGAGCCGATTTCAGGAGGTGAAATTATTCTGTGTGATACTCTAACAGTAGTTATATGATACTATATGTTTTTTGAAACCCATTGAAACTTCCAGCACAAAGAGTGAACCTATAATACGTAAATTAAAAAAAAAAAAAATTAGGAGGTTGGGGCATCTCAGGATGGAATACACAATGTGAAAAAAGAATCTAACCATATTAGGAATGTGTGAAATGATCTCACTGAGGAAGGTAGGAGAAAAGTTACCAGCTTAAATATTTCGGAAACAAGTGAAGAATGTAAAACTCACAAAAGAAACTGTACAGGAGCAGTTTACTATAGTTGAAAAAATTGTTTCACATAAAAGCAAATGCTAAATTGTCATCAGTTCATGTGTATATGTGTACTATATTTATTTTGTATTTATTTTTATTGAGATATAATTTGCATAAAACATGATAGTTTTAGATGTACAACATAATGGTTTGGTATATGTATATATTGCAAACTGATCACACAGTAAGTCAAGTTAACATCCATCACCAGCATAGTTACAATTTTTTCTTGTGAGGAGAACTTTAAAAAAATTTTTTTTAATGTTTATTTATTTTTGAGAGAGAGAGAGAGACATAGAGCAAGCAGGGGAGGGACAGAGACAGAGGGAGACACAGAATCCGAAGTAGGGTCTAGGCTCCGAGCTGTCAGCACAGAGCCTGACATGGGGCTCAGACTCACGAACTGTGAGATGCCTCTGAGCCAAAGTCAGATGCTTAACCGAATGAGCCACCCAGGCACCCCAAAATTATTGCCATATTGTTAAGTAGGTAAAAATTTAAGAGTAACTAACTAAATTCTTATTCATTATGGTATGACAAAAGAACATCCAATGGTATACCATAATAAAACGTAATATAAATAAGCAAGTCAATAAATAAATAAAATTAAAATACTTGCTTTGATAATAAATACAATACATACAAATGATAGAGACAATTTATTTTAACAAAATGAAATGTTATATAAAGCCATGATTTTTCTATGAATTTTGAAGTTAATATTTGGGCAGTAGTAATTTTAAAATATAGACAACATAGTTTCTTTTTTTTTTTTTAATTTTTTTTCAACGTTTTTTATTTATTTTTGGGACAGAGAGAGACAGAGCATGAACGGGGGAGGGGCAGAGAGAGAGGGAGACACAGAATCGGAAACAGGCTCCAGGCTCCGAGCCATCAGCCCAGAGCCTGATGCGGGGCTCGAACTCACGGACCGCGAGATCGTGACCTGGCTGAAGTCGGACGCTTAACTGACTGCGCCACCCAGGCGCCCCTAGACAACATAGTTTCTAATTTGTTTAATTTGGAGAAGTATAAAGTGAATCAGTAAATACAGTTCCTTTTTTCACATTGTCAAGATGATCAGTCAGTTGTGTTAGTAAGAAATTGTTAGAGTTCCATCTTTTTGTTATTTTTAAAAATCACAATCAATAAAGCTAATATTGGTATATCCATGAGATTTCTAAACTAATCGAATTAAACTGCAGAGACAAAATTAACTTTATAGGTGAATAAAGGTCTAAGCCTTTACATAGCAGTAAGAATAAACAAGAAACAACTGTGTTTGAAAGAAACACTGACACCTATGATGCTTGACATAGACTTTAATGATACATAAGAACAATGGATCCAGAAAACATATATAAAATATTTACATCAACATGTTTTTAAACAGTTACAGTTTGATTGTTAAGGCACAGACATAGACTACTTGCTCTATTGGATAGATCTTGTTTAACATCTCTTTTTTCTACATGTAAATGTAACTTCTATTTATCTACCCCTAACTCCACCACCACAAAGGATAGCTAGTTCAAACTGTACTATGTAAGAAATAAACATCGTTCAAAGGAAAATTCTGTTTTATCCTTACAAAAGGAGAAAGAAAATTTTGCTTGAAATTTCATACTAAATTTGTCAATATAAAAATGATTCCTAGAATTTTAATTACAGAGACAAAATGTCACTAACAACATATTTTAGATTTTAATCTTCCCTATTGAAGTAAATAACTCATTACTAAATTTCAACTGGTAGAAACATGATAAAATATACAAATTCCCTAAAGAAAGTCATCAAGATAACATAACCATGACTTAGTATAGAAATACATTGTTTTGTGAATATTCCAGATCCTGACTTCACAGAAATATCAAAATGATTTGAAAATGTTTCTAACATTATAGAGCAAACAATAGAGGGAACTTTAATTTGAAACTTGAGTATAGAATATTCATTATAAAATGCCTTATTAAAGAAAGAATAATTTATTTATTTTTAATGCTTATTTATTTTTGAGAGAGGGAGAGAGAGAGAGTGAGCCAGGAAGGGGCAGAGAGAGAGGGAGACACAGAATCTGAAGCAGACTCTTCGTTCCAGACTCTGAGCTGTCAGCACAGAGCCCTATGTGGGGATGGAACTCATGAATCCAGACATCATGTCCTGGGCAGAAGTCGGACACTTGACTAACTGAGCCACCCAGGCACCCCAGGAAAGAATAATTTAAATCAATATCAACCAGACATTTGTGTGGCTGAGTTCAAATATATGCAACATATATTCATATTCATTTGCACAAGCTTGAACATAATTTTTAAATAATGTAATTAACAATACTATTTTAAATTTCTCCTTATATAAAGGTATTTATTCACAATTTAATTGTCATATATATTGTTAACTGCAATCTCTATTAGTAGAGAAAAATAAACTAAGTATGTAATTAATTAAATTTATACTTTCACTTTAATACAACAAAATGTTAAGAAGTCCCAATTAAGCTTCCTCTCATTCCGTGAAACCTATTCTCAACCATCTCAAAAACTATAACTTTTAAAAGTAATCTACACATTCTTTATTTAAAGGCATTCTGGGTAGGCAAAACAATTGTCATAGTTTTAGAAGTTTCTTTTTCAATCTTTCTTTGATTTTTTATCATATTTTTAGTTGTTTCTCCTGTCCTAATGGGATATATATTTACTAGCAGACTTTCATATTTTTTTTTAATTTTTTTTTCAACGTTTATTTATTTATAGGGCAGAGAGAGACAGATCATGAACGGGGGAGGGGCAGAGAGAGAGGGAGACACAGAATCGGAAACAGGCTCCAGGCTCTGAGCCATCAGCCCAGAGCCTGACGCGGGGCTCGAACTCCTGGACCGCGAGATCGTGACCTGGCTGAAGTCGGACGCTTAACCGACTGCGCCACCCAGGCGCCCCATTTTTTTAATATATATTTTTTTTAATTTTTTTTCAACGTTTATTTATTTATAGGGCAGAGAGAGACAGATCATGAACGGGGGAGGGGCAGAGAGAGAGAGGGAGACACAGAATCGGAAACATATATTTTTACTGTTTCAGATAGTTTTACTAAAATACTATGATTCTATTTCATTTTTAAAGATTTATTTTTCCAATATAAATTCCTGGTAACACCTTTTGAAAATCCATACCTATAGTAAAAATGTTAAATTGCTTATAAAAATTTATATGAGGACGTATGGGATTTTTTTTAATGGCTCCTTCGTTGCTTATCTTTGGGAATCTGCACTTCCTTTGTTTCTATAGTTAAGAAACCAATAAAACAAAAAAAATTATCTTACCATTTTGTTATAATATATTACATATATCATCACTGCTTTGCTATGTAACTATTTCTTCCAATATCATGAGTCCTCTCAGACTGATAGATGTTATTTGTTCTCCTTAAAATTTCTTTTGATATTATTTTTTAAATATTTTGTATGTCTTTCTTATTTTTCCATTTGTGTGTTTGATGTTGTCGTGCACTCAGTGTTTTAAATATAAACCACTTCACATTGGTTATTTTAAGCTTATATTCCCATACTGCCAGATAGCTTTTCCTTTTGATTTAATTAAAATATTTTAATGTTTATTTATTTTTGAGACAGAGAGAGACCTAGCATGAGCAAGGGAGGGGCAGAGAGAGAGAGACACACACACAGAATCCCAACCAGGCTCCAGGCTCCGAGCTGTCATCACAGAGCCTGGTGAAGGGCTCAAAGCCATGGATTGTGAGATCATGACCTGAGCCGAGGCCGGACGCTTAAACGACTGAGCCACCTAGGTACCCCATGATTTAATTTCTTAAATGAGATTGTGACTCTTTGCTTATATTAGTTTCTTCTTCAAAATAATTACAAATATTAATCATATGTATGAGTTTGTATATGTCTGCTTTTGTGTCCAATTGTTGTTTTATCTCACCAGAATGCAAGCTCTGGGAAGATAATGTGCTTATCTGTTTTATTTGAATGACTAATGACTATGGTTTTATAAACCATTTCACATAACACATGAACCCATTAATCATGTTTCAAAACCTATTCTTGGCATCTCCCCATACGTTTTGGTGCAACCAAGCTTATCTTTTTAATCTTTTATCCTATTTCAAAGATACACAATTTTCTGTGGTTTTTCATAGAATGGTTTGCCATATTTTCTACCTTGAACGTTTTATTTCAGAAGAATCAATGTAATGTTTTGTGAGGTAAAATTTATTGGTGGTATTAGTCTTAGCCAGTTTCTCACAAATGGTGTTCTTTGATGTAGTTGAAGCATTTTTAAAAAATTTTTAATGTTTATTTCTGAGAGAGAGAGACGGAGTGTGTGCGGGGGAAGGACAGAGAGAGAGAGGGAGACACAGAATCCAAAGCAGGCTCCAGGCTCTGAGCTGTCAGCACAGAGCTCCACATGGGTTTCAAACTCACAAACTGTGAGATCATAACCAGAGCCGAAGTAGGACTTAACTGACTGAGCCACCCAGGCCTCCCAGTGTAGTTGAAGCATTTAATCCAGTTTCTTATTTTAATATGTCTGTTTTGTTGGGCACCAACTCTTAAATGGTTCTAGGAGTACCTAGGTTGTTCCTTTGTTGAAGCATATGACTCTTGATTTCAGCTCAGGTCATTATCTTTCAAACCATGAAATGGAGCCCTGAACTGGGCTCTGTGTTGACAGTGTGGAACCTGCTTGGGATTCTCTGTCTCCCTCTCTCCCTGCCCCTCCCCTGCTTGCACTCTCTCTTTCTCAAAATAAATAAACTTTAAAAAAGAACCATTTATCTTTTTTTTAAGTTTATTTATTTATTTTGAGAAAGAGCTAGAGAGCAAGCAGGGGAGGGGCAGGGAGAGAGAGAGAGACAGAGAATCCTAAGCAGGCTGTTAGGTTAGAACCTGACACAGGGCTCAGACTCAAAGACCATGAGATCATGACCTGAGCTGAAACCAAGAGTCAGACGCCTAACCGATTGAGCCACCACAGGTGCCCCAAAATAAATGAATCTACATGAGGAAAATATGAACACAACACTCATTGGTAAACCAAATTTGCCTCTATTATGCAGCAGCAATCCTATCTCCACATGATAATTATGGTCAAGCTTCCTGACAGCACAGTAACTTTGTTTTCTTTTTTTCTTTAATTTGTTGTTAGAAATTTTAAGTCTTTATAGAGGGATTCTTCTGAAAACATATTTCAGTAATGTTTCTTTGTCCTGTTCCTCCCCCCCACCCCCAACAACCTTGGATAAAAAGGTGGCTTTAAGAGAATTTTGCAATTTCATAGAAAGTTCCTCTGTGACTTGATTCTATGAAAACTTCCAGGAGTAACTTCTTACAATGGTTTTGGTGAAATTAAGTGTAGTAGAAATTTGTCTATAAATGTAAATATATAAATATATATTTATAAATATATAAATATGTATACATATGTGTATGTATGTATGTATATGTATATAGTCTGGATTGCAGAATATTAACACTTTGTTAGGATGTCATTAAAGATGGTATTTGTAACAACTTCATATGATGAAAAAAGTGCATATATAGTGGATGTGTTTCCAAATGCTTCAGTTCGGCTACATAAGATGCTTTCAATCAATTGTGTGTGAAGCCTTTATTCTACATTTGATATGGTGGTAAGTTGAAGGCAAACACATAAATGTAGACAGATATAAAACTACTAGAAATAACTGCATTCTATACGTAGGTGCATAGACATCTATAAGCATGTCTATGTAGCTACAGTGTAGAATAAACAGTGCTGTATGTTATATTTCTTCCTTCTTTACCTTTGTATTGGATCTTCAATTTCAGCATCATCATTATGGTTTTCATATTCCATGTCCTTGCCTTTGGAAACTAAAAGAAACATAAATTATGTCAAATTTTCCATTAATAAAGTCCTCACAAAATTTGAATTTTATCCTGTAGATTTGTATATTGTGGGATATTTTGTTCTGCCGACACATCTTATTATCACTGCATGGTTGTTGAATATTGATCATTTGAATTTAGATAGGTAGGTAGGTAGATAAATTTTATCAAGTACCGTCAGCATTCTTCTTTTTTAAATATATATTCCATAAGGCCTGGTAAATACTTTGCTATTTCCATGCATTGGTTGATTTTTTATTGCTTTATCACTAAATGTGTTTCAGGTTTTGTAATAGTGTATGATGTCAGTATGTAACTTGAATGGGGCACGGGTATTTTACCAAATTAAGATGTATAAAGTTTATGTTAAGTTTATCCCAGTTTTTAGGTACCTAGTTGGTATTGCCGAGATATCATAATGAAAAATTTTGAGGTATTATTTTATTTGAAGAAGGGTAGTGTCTTTGTCTCATGTATATTTTAATCACCCAGTATCTATATATTTATTGAGTCCTTTATATTTAAATATTTGTTTGACTTTGTACTCTTAATGGACTCTTCCTAATTCTGTGACATAATATTCCAATTTAATGGTGGGTCAATATCTACACTATCGTTATGCCACATTTCTTTCACTGCATTTCCTTATCTGTGTTTAGAATTTACTATCCTAATATGACACATCAGTTCCTTAAATATGATGCTGTGTTTATAATCAGATAGGACTCTCTCATGATCACATCCAGTGTATTTAGATTTGTCAAGTAAATATTTGTCATGCAAATATCAAATCTGTCATTCCTCTTTCCTCTTAATAAACCACTAATGGTTGTCTTTCTAAAGGTGTATGGTCCGCAAAATGGTGGAATCAGGATTACCTGAGAACCTGTTCGAAATGCAGAATTTTGGCTCCACAGACCATTTGAATCTGAAATTCGGGACATGAAGCCCCACAAACAGCTTTATCAAGTTCTACAGGTGATTTTTATGAAAAACGTTTATGGATCACTGCTTCATCATAGCTTCTCCCATCTTTATGATACGTCACTCTGATTTATCTCATAGTCACAATATTTATTGCATAGAAAGTTGGACATCAGCCTTAAACATCAAGGAGGATTTTCTTAATGTTTTTATTTTTGAGACAGAGAGAGACAGAGCATGAGCAGGGGAGGGGCAGAGAGAGAGGGAGACACAGAATCTGAAGCAGGCTCCAGGCTCTGAGCACAGAGCCTAAGGCGGGGCTTGAACTCACAGACTGTGAGATCATGACCTGAGCTGAAGTTGGACGCCCAACTGACTGAGCCACCCAGGTGCCCCAAATATCAAGGAGTTTTAAGGAATGCCAGAACACAGTTACACTAGTAAAATTGTCTGTGAGGGATCCAACCCTTATCCATCTTGGGTTGGGTCACTCAAAAACAGATTATGAGAATGAGAGTTGTGTGTAGGTGGTTTAATTATGACATGGACTGAGGAACAACACCTGGGGGAAGCAGGATTGGGTGAGAAGAAATCCAACAGAGTAGTCACAGCTGTGCTCAAAGACAATCCCGGCAAAGCCCTGGAGATGAGATGATCCTTCCAGAGGTATATTAATTAGAAGCAAGAGGCTCAGTCCTTTCAATACTCTCCCACTCCAATCAGCTATTGAATGCCAGTTTTCCTCCCAAAAGACCAAAATATTGACAAGACAGGTCCCTTCATTTGAATCCTGTAAAGGAATTTAGCTACAAGCTGTGCAGCCATTCCCACAGCTGGAGATCTGGTTAGGGAGCCAGGGTCCATGGCATACATCTCACTTCCTAAGTTGTTGCAAGAATATACGTTCCCTGTATACACACATGTTCCTTTCGGTTTTGTTTTTATTACAAAACAATTTTCTAAACATAATAGAAAAGGAAAACATATTTAGATGAGCAACTGGACAATTTAAATATTTATAAAATGATTGAGATGTTTATAATGTTTATTAAGTTCAATTTAATCCCAATTATATACCTACATATACATATGTATATATACATATATATACATATGTATATATACATATTTATACAAAAATGCTTACAGTTTTCAATCATAAATAATATAAAACAAGATGAAATAAAAACTATTAGCTAAAACTAATACCACTATTAACAAATATTTATATGAAGCTTATTGACAGATTCTATCCATAAAAACATGATTCTGATAGATGTCTCAGATTGTAGTGCTGGTTACTTGGATTAAAAAAAATAAAATAAAAATAGAAAATGTGATCAAGTTGAGAAGCAACTCTTTCCTAGAAAATATTAGAAAAATGGAACACTTCTTACATATGTAATCTATTTTGTTAAGTACAGAGATAGCATTAAGTGACAATATTATATTTTGAACAATTTATTATTTTAGCATTTTACTAATGACATCTCTAATTGCATTCAGGATCTCTAATAAACTTTAACT
This sequence comes from Felis catus, assembly GCF_018350175.1. Classification (NCBI taxonomy): domain Eukaryota; kingdom Metazoa; phylum Chordata; class Mammalia; order Carnivora; family Felidae; genus Felis; species Felis catus. The sequence continues at coordinate 107,586,154 of NC_058371.1, forward strand.
TCCGATGCTTTCCACCTCTTCCTGGAATTTTAAGTTTCAATATTTTAATGAAGGATTGCTTTCTCGCACAATAACTTCAGCATATATTACATCTATATGTCAGTATAAAACAATATACAATGAAGATAAACCCAGCCACCTGGTAAGGTAGAATTAACATATATCAATGATTTGAATTATCACTAATTGAACCAAATCAATTTGTGACTTCAGTCCTGAGAAACTAGAACAAGATCAATAAATCAGGCATCTATCTCTGAACAACAGAATATTTAGCTTTCACAGCAAATATGGGGCATATCTTGTTGAATCATTGTAAAAGTCTCTTTGTTTCAAGTTGTGTGGGTCTCAAAGGTATATTTACTACACAAGAATGCTACCAAATCAAGTGACAAGAGAGATGTCACTAAAATGCTATAATGGTATTATATAATACACAGATGACAACTGAATTCCCAATCTTTATTTCACATTTATTATGGTGCTTCTGGGGCAAAAATGCCATTTTCAAGAAGATCTATCTACATAATTACTTTGGAATAGGTACAATAGCTTTATAATGAGGTGAAAACCAATTTGTGATACAATTGATGAATATCAAAACTATTTTAATTGTAACATGAGAAATATCCCATTAGTAAAGTTCTTTTTTTTTTATTTATTTTTTTATGTTTATTCATTGTTGAAAGACGGAGAGAGACAGAGCACAAGCAGGGGTAGGGCAGAGAGAGGGGGACACAGAATCTGAAGCAGGCTCCAGGCTCCGAGCTGTCAGCACAGAGCCCAATGTGGGGCTCAAACTCACAAACCGCGAGATCATGACCTGAGCTGAAGTCGGATGCTCAACTGAGTGAGCCACCCAGGCACCCTTACATTAGTAAAGTTCTTAAAGAGGAACATGGTTTTCATTTCCTTTGTTTATTTCTTTATTATAACTTTCTATCATCATATAATTTGAAATTAAAGGAAAGTCTTAAGTACAAATTCCATAAACACATTAATACAGATTAACAATTGTTTACCTTTTGCTTCTCTCCCCTCTCCTAATACACATTTGTTCACACAAATGTGTGCATGCTCACACCAACACACACACCGAGAAGGCTCTTGCTTTATAGTTTTCATGAGAATAAATTTCAGTTACCATGTTTTAATTAAATATTACCAGTCCCTGCACAAGGCAGATCAGAGCAAGGGTGATGGTGAGATATCAACTTTCTGTAATTACACAAAATATAAACTTTGCTGCGAGCTCTCCAGTCCACACTAGGTAAATAACACATGCACATCATCATAAGTGACCAATCAAGTCATTTCTTCCAAGTCTGTCAGTATTTGTGGCTGTGTATCTGTTACGCAGTTGATTCACAAAAAGAAAAATGGGAAATTGTTTCACTTTCTTATCTCCCAAGGACAAATCCATGTGACATTTTATAAACATGGATTTTCAAAAGAGGGAATTGAAAGTTGAAAGTGCAACAAATAAATGAAACATGATAATGCTAGAGTGAAGTTCAAATTGAACATGAATGGAGTGATAGAGGAAGTAGCTGACCATGGGATGTTGACTCAACCAACAATTGACAGTCTAGATATGCAGCCATAGGAAGTCAGTGAAGGCAAACTTACAGATATAAAGGAGACAAATGGTTGTGAGAAAAAGGATGATGATATTCCAGAAGGGATGCTGGTTAAAAAAAAAAAAGTCACATTAAAGGAACTCTCAGATTACTTCACAATATCAAAAGGGCAAAGGATAAAAAAATTAGAATCTAGTCCTAACTTAGAAAGTAGAATAACAATTTGTAAAGGCATAAAAAAGTGCTCGCATGTATTGTAAATCACATGATGAGAAAAAGGCAAGCACCATTCAAATTTCTCTTATTTTTAATTGCCTGCCTCTATTTTTATTTATTTTTTATTGCAGTAGGAGTTGACACGCAATGTTACACTAGCTTCAGATGTACAACATAGTGATTCCACAACTCTATATACTATGCTGTGCTCACCACGAAGGTAACTACCATCTGTCACCATACGTGCTATTACAGTATCATTGACTGTATTCCCTATGCTGTACCTTTCATCTCTTGATAAGTTTTAAACAAATAAATAAAATGATGTCATTGTAAATATTTCTAATAGTTTAAATTGCAGTACCTGAAATTAATATTAGTTTTACTAACTTTTATTTTCTTACATTGAGAATAAAATGATTTTTAATGTCTTGACAAAAATGTTTAATGGCCACAGAACATTAGTAACTTTTCTTGTTGATTGTTAAGGTTGCTTTGCATGCTTTCAGTTTACAAAGTCATCTTTATAAACTGGCACAACTCAGCAAAGGGAAAAATGACCTAAGAATAGGTTGGGAACATGCCATTTACCCCTAAATACTTGGCGTGTGTGGCCTCTTTTTTTTTCCCCCAAAAGCAAGAACATTGGTCCAAATAGGCAATGCACTTATCACAGCACAGTTATAAAAATCAGAAAGTTTGACAATGATATGATCGAATCTATACCACATTTTAATTGTAACTGTCTCAAGTAAAATATAGAACTTTTAAATTTTTTTCCTCAAAGATCCATTCTTAGCTCATGAATTGTGTGTAGTTGCTATATACTTGTAATCTCCTTTGATCTAAAACACTTCCTCGGCTTTCACTTTTTCTGATCTTGGCAATAATTTTAGAAAATGTACCTTTATGCTTAATTCAGTTTATTTATACACATTTTACAAAAATGAGATTGTCTTTCTTGGTTCATCATATAAGGAAGAATGATATTTGGTTTATCCCATTATTGGTGATATTTAATTTAGCTTTTTGATTAAGGTATTATTCTCAGGGTTTTTCCACTGTCATGAAATTATTAAGCTCTTTGTAGTTAATAACCACGATTGGGGAATTCGCTTTGAAACTATGGAAATATACTGTTTCTCATCAATCTTTCACCCACTGGTTTTAGATTTTTTTTGATTATATAGTTAGCATTCTACCTTAAAAGATGTTTTCACTGACATTTATCGCTGAAAGTATTTATCACTGACATATTTATATAAGTAAAAAGGGCTTTTCTTTTGGTTCAGTGGATTGCAGTCTCATTCTGTCATTATATATTTTGATATTCAAATTACCTCAGATTAGGTCAGAGGAAGTCTGTTCAAGATGGTTTCTTTGTGCTTTTGACTTTTGAGCATTTCACTGCTTTCTAGAGCAAAAGGATGCTGCAGGTGCGCCTTGAACTTTTTTTTTCCAGTTCTGTGTTGGAGGAGTTCTTTATGAATTCTGAATGTGTCCGTCGTGTGTTTCACAAATATTCAGCATTTGTTTTTTTCTACCTTATTCATGCATTTGGTAGTGTCTTTGATTAGCAGAAGTTTATTTTTTTAATTAATATACTTTCATATTTTAAAAGCAGTTTTAGATTCAAAGACAAATTGAGTAGAAAGTCGTCCCCCAACACCTCTCCCTACACCTCACACAAAGCCTCTCACCATCAACATCTTCCATCAGTGTGGGACATTTATCATATTCCTGCACTAACACGGACACCTCATTATCAACCCAAATCTATAATTTACATTAGGATTCATTCTTTGTGCTATATACATTCTATGGGTTTGGAAAAGTGTATAATGACTTCAATTCACCATTGTAGTATCATGCAAAATAGTTTCACTGCCCTAAAAATCCTCTGTGATCTGCCTGTCCATTCCTTCCTCTCTCCCCGTTAAATTCCTGGCAAACAGGAATAGTGTCCACAGTTTTGCTTTTACAGAATGTCATATAGTTAAAATTGTACAGAATATACCCTTTTCAAATTCATTTCTTTCACTTAGCAATATGCGTTTCACATTCCTCCATGACTTTTCCTGGTTTGATAGCTCATTTCTTCTTGGTGCTGAATAATATTACACTGTCTGAATGTACTCCAGTTTATTTTTTTACTCACCTATTGAAAGACATCTTGTTTACTTCTAAGTTTTGATAATTACAAATAAAGCTGCAATAAACATTTATGCTCAGGTTTTTGTGTGGAAAACAAAACAAATCTTTTGTGTGGAAGATTTCAAATCATTTAGGGTCCAATTGCTGGATTGTAAGTGTATGTTTAGTTTTGTAATTTTTTTTTAATTTTTTTTCAACGTTTATTTATTTTTGGGACAGAGAGAGACAGAGCATGAACGGGCGAGGGGCAGAGAGAGAGGGAGACACAGAATCGGAAACAGGCTCCAGGCTCTGAGCCATCAGCCCAGAGCCCGACGCGGGGCTCGAACTCACGGACCGCGAGATCGTGACCTGGCTGAAGTCGGACGCTTAACCGACTGCGCCACCCAGGCGCCCCAGTTTTGTAATTTTTAATATTGCTGCTTTCTGGGTTCAGTTTCAAAACTGTGTCTAATCAGAGGCTTAAAAAAGAATCTCTACTTTCTTATAGAAGCTGCATCATTTTTTTTTAAATGTTTCTTTATTTTTGAGAGAGAGACACACACAGTGCAAACAGGAGAGAGGCAGAGAGAGAGGGAAACACAGAATCTGAACTGGGCTTCAGGCTCTGAGCTGTCAGCACAGAGCTTGACATGGGGCTTGAACTCACGGAAATTATCCTTTTCTTATACCACACACAAATATTAATTTGAGCAAATACATAAACCTAAATTAAGAGTTTAAAATTATGCAGCTTCTAGGGGTGACTGGGTGGCTCAGTTGGTTGAGTCTGACTTCAGCTCAGGTCTTGATCTCATGATTTCTAAACTATTCTTTCACATTAGCAATTTTTCATTGTCATAAAAATGTAGCATGTCAGTTTGCTAGAAAGTTTTTACATGCCGTAGTATAAGTCCTCCAACTTTATACTTCATGTGTATTTTAGAAGCTACCTCTAGAAATTCTAGGACTTATGATTTTAATATAAATGTAAGAAAATTATTTATTTCCATAAGAAAGACAAATTCAGTAATCAAAAACACTGATCATTCAGGGGAGAATGGATTTCTTAACTATATTAAATGTCCAATCCATGGACATGGTATAATTTCCCATTTATTTATGTCTTCATTAATTTCTCTCAGTAAGGCTTTGTAGTCTTGGTAATCTTGAAAATATTTTGTAAGATATGTTTTTTTTAATATCCTATGCTTTCTGATACTATTTTCAAGAGATTTAGAAAATGTTTTTGATTTTAAATTGTTTAAAGCTAGTATATATAAATAAAATACATGTTTGTATAAGTTGACCTTTTACCTGGAAAATTTCTAAATCACTAATTCGTTTTAATAATTTTCTTGAAAGTCTTTGGGTATTTCTATGTGAGCAATCATTTCATTTTTGAAAAGAGAGTTTTACTTTGTCCACATATATGTATATATCTTTCATTTATTTTCCTTGCTTTTATGCCATGAATAATTGCTCCAGTACAATGTTGAAAAGAAATGAACTGACATGATCGATTTGATGACTTTATTAGGGGAAACATTTAACATTTCACCATGCAAAATTATAACTGTAGGTGCTTCTGTTTTGTTTTGTTTTGGGGGTTTTTATTTGTTTTGTTTTGCTTTGAGAGAGACAGACAGAATCTCAATCAGGCTCCACCTCAGCTTGGAGACCAACATAGGACTTGATCCCACAACCCTGGGAACATGACCTGAGCTGAAACCAAGAGTTGGATGCTCTACCAGTTGAGCCTCCCAGGTGCCCCAGCTGTAGGTTTTTAATAGATGCATTTTATTGGATTGAAGAAGTTCATTTTCTTTCTAATTTGCTTAGAATTTTTTTTATCATGAATAGGTGGTAAGTTTTATCAAATTCATCTTCTCCTATTGAGATAATCATACTATTTAAAATTTTTTATTCATATGGCAAAATACATTAAGTATTTTTTAATGTTAATCCAAATTTATGTTCCTAGGAAAAAGAGCATTTAGCTATGACGTATTATCCTGTTTAATTATTGCTTAATTTGATTTGTCTATAATTTGTTAAGAATTTACGCTTGTATTTGTGAAGGTAATTGATTATAAATAGTGTATACTGCTTTTATCTATTGTTTGTACAAAGTTAATGCAGACCTCATGAATGTAGTTAGTATGTGTTCCCTCCTTTCCTGGGACATTTTCCATATTATTTATTTTGGTAATTTATCAGGCAAACTATTCATCATGCCTATAGATTTTTGTGGGAATGTTTTTGATAATGAATTAAGTTTTCTTTGGCAAATGTAGGGTTTTTAAATTTTCTGTTTTATCTTAAATTCATATTCACTAAGTTGTGAAATGTGTTTGTCACAAAGTGGTCCATTTATTCCTCTCTTTCTCTTCTTCTCAGAACTGTTGGCAGTTTATCATTTTCGTTGATCTTTTCAAGGAACCACCTTTTGTCTTTGTTAATTTTCTTTACCACTTGTCTATTATCTATTTCTGCTCAATCTTCATTATTATGCTAATTATTGCTTATTATTTACTCAGTTGGCATGGCTGAAACCATGAGAATAGTTGGTGCCATTTTTCTGGAGTGGGATACTTATTGTCAAACTGGTTTTCTGGTATTAGGCTACCTTTTTTTTTTTTTTTTTTAGTAACTTCGATAGAGCACAGATGCTGTTACAAAGATGTTTTTCTCTTTTTGGCTGTCTTTTTTATTTCAAGGATGAAGGTGACTACAGAGCTTGTCGGCAGTATATGAAAGACATTAAGGAAACCTGGGAACCCTTTGCCATGTCTTTCTTCAAGTCCTGAGGTCCCTAGGCTGTCTACCTTCGTCTCTCCAACTTTCAGAGTCTTTCTATACTTGTTGCATTTTTGGTTATAAGAGGGAGGATCTGGAAGCAATGGGGCTACTTCATGTAGTGAAGCCACAGTCCCCTAACTTCTTTATATTTCCACATTTACTCTAATGTTCTATTATGAAAATTGTCAAACAAAAAGCAAAGATAAAAGAATTTAGAATGAACATCCAATCACTTTTTACTAATCTTTACTATATTTGTTTTATCACATTTTTATTGATCATCTTGCTATTCATTTTCCACTTCATCTTTCTATTCTGGTATTTTTCTAATAATTTTCAGAGAGTCATTAAATTTTTAGCATGCACAGTATTAAATACAATTCAATATTATTCCATAGAATTTTAAGTGAAATTTATATATAATGTCATGCACAAATCTTAAGGATACATCTTCACAGTTGCATATGCCTTTATAACTTAAATCCCTGACACAATAAAATAATATATCACCTGGATAGTGTTATGCTAAGTGAAATAAGTCATACAGAGAAAGAGATACCATATGTTTTCACCTTTATGTGGATCCTGAGAAACTTAACAGAAGACCATGGGGGAGGGGAAGGGGAAAAATAAAGTTGCAGAGAGGGAAGGAAGCAAACCAAAAGAGACTCTTAAAAACTGAGAATAAACTGAGGGTTGATGGGGGGTGGGAGGAAGGGGAAAGTTGGTGATGGACATTGAGGAGGGCACGTTTTGGGATGAGCACTGGGTGTTGTATGGAAACCAATTTGACAATAAATTTCATATTTAAAAAAATAATATATCACCTAAGAAAGCTTCTTAATGTCTCTTTCCACTGAGTTACCATACTCAGTCCCCTTGAAACAATCATTATTTTGATTGTTTCTGCCATAGATGACTTTTGCTTGATTTCAAACCAATTGCTTCCCTATTAAAGATTTTGTTTGCAGAACCAAGAAAAAAATAATATATAGTTTATTCCTTTCTATTTTTATTTTATTGTAAAAATATAGCACACCACAGGTTTAATTTATCCTTTTATGGATGGACAATTATCCAATCTCTAGGTTGGGATTTTATGAGTTATGCTGGTATTTTGGTCATTATTTTTGTTTCTGATTTTTGTATGCATATTTTTATTTATCTTTATGAAAGTCTAGGAGTAAAATTGCTGGCTTATGGTGTTGTTGTATATTCAGTTTTACATATATTAAAAAAATTGCCAGAACTTTTTCCAAAGTGACTACAACATCTCATATCCTCAACAACAAGTACGAAGTACCTCAGTTACTTCCTACATTTACCAGCATTTTATCTGTTTATCATTTTTAGTATTTTAAATTTGAACCATTATGGTGGCTGTGGTAACATTTAATTGTGGTTTCAATGTATAATGTTATAAAACTAAGAAGTTTAAGTGCTTTTTCATGTTTATTGGATATTAGTAAAATCCTTATGGATGTTATTTAAAATTGTTTCCCATGTGTTTTATTAGAAGTTTTTGTTACTCTTTAATTTTTATTCATACGAGCTTTTTTTTATGTTTGTGAACATTTATTCCCAACTTATGGCATGCTTATTTGCTTTCTTGCTGGTATATTTTGATTAACAGAAGTTTTTTTAATTATAAAGTCTAATTTATATTTTTTATAAATGTATACACATTGCTCACAAAACAAATATTTCAGGAATACATGATCACAAGTAATGAAGTGGGCAGAAAAACATAAATAAATAAGAAGCATCCTTACATTCAAATATGGATATACCAAATAACATATAATTATTAAAATCTACTATGTAGCAGGCAGTATGTTTAGTTATTAAAAAAAAATTAGGGGCACCTGAGTGGCTCAGTAAGTTAAGCATCCAATTTCGGCTCAGGTCATGATCTCATGGTTTCTGGGTCTGAGCCCCGCATTAGGCTCTGTGTAGACAGCTCAGAGGCTGGAGCCTCCTTCTGATTCTGTGTCTTCCTCTCTCTTTGCCCTCTCCCTCTTGTCCTCTACTCTCTCTCTCAAAAATAAATAAACATTAAAATTTTTTTAAAAAGCTTTTTAGATAAAAATTGAATTAGAAATGCACTTTCTGGCAGCAAAATTTTAAAAATGGCAACATTCGTTTTCTTTGAAATGTGTATTTGTTTTTGAGAGAGGGGAGGGACAGGAGAGAGGAAGACAGAGGATCCAAAGCTGGCTCTGCAGTAACAGCAGAGAGCCCAATGCAGTGTTCAAACTCATGAACATGAGATCATGACCGAGCCCAAGTCGGAGGCTCAACCAACTAAGCCACCTAGGAAGACCATGAGCCTATTCTTTAAAAAAGAAAAAAAAAAGGATAAATATGAAAGAGCTAAGGGTAAAAACAGTAGTTTTCTGGGTGCCTGGGTAGCTGAGTCAGTTAAGCTTCCAACTCACGATTTTGGCTCAAGTCATGATCTCATGGTTCGTGGGTTGGAGCCCTGCATCTGTCTCCACACAATGCAGAGCCTGCTTAGGAGTCTCTCTCTCTCTCTCTCTCTCTCTCTCTCTCTCTCTCTCTCTCTCTTGCCACTGCCATGCACAATTTCTCTCTCAAAATAAATAAATAAACTTAAGAAACAACCTGTTCTACTTTAAAAAAATATCATTTGCTATTGAACGGCTAATGTCTCTAGATTTTGGTTTGATCAAAGTTATTGAAGATGATATCCCTCAAATATTACTAAGTTATTAATGAAGACTGCAAAGTACTGATAAAATGAATTAATTTTATCCAAGTATAACTTAACATGAAACATAGTTTTAACCTGAAAAATACTATGAAATGAAAATGTTTTATTCAAATCCATTGTTAAAATATATATTTTCACATATTCCTAGAAAATATTAAAACATTCAAATAAAAGATTATGAATATCATAAACAATGGAAATTAAACCACTCATTTATGAATACATGGTTTATGTATAAACCATGTATTTATAAATTATATAAACTATGTAAACCATGATTTTCTCCACCTAACAGGTTACTGCTGAGTTGTACTGAAATGTTCCTTGAAATTTCTGTCATTCTTGAGGATGTTGTAAACCAGAAGAAAAATTTGCCATACGAAATATCTTTCCTCAAACATCTGCTGCCAAGAAAGTTTGTTTGGAGCCTGTGATGATGGATGAATTTTTGACAGGTAATTGCAATTCAGATCAGATGCAGACAGATTTAGTACCTAAAAGCTTCTAGTTTATTAAAATCACCATTGATTTATTTAGCACCCCTTCTCCCCTCCAAACTGTCTTGCATTTTAACACTCTTTGGGAATTAATAATTTATCTATGATACCTAAAATTTATACAGTTGATTGAAACATTTTAGATTTTTTTTGGTTCTGCAAACAAAATCTTAAATAGGAAAGTACTTAAAAAATTAAACAATGTTCTTGCATTGTTATAAAAACAAAAAATCATGGCATATTTAAAACTGTACTTATCAATAATTCCTCATTAAACATTTCCAATTTGTTATACAATGTTTCATCTAACAATTAAGTTTGTATTAACAGATAGTATAAGCATTAGCCATCACTCTCTTTTTCTCCTGTGATATTCTGGAAAATTGACACTGAAGTAGAAACTTGCATGCAGGAGATTTATTGGAGAGTGCCCTATGGATTAACTCCTGAGGGAAGAGAAGGAACTCTGGAACTATAATGACTTTCAGCAAAGGGGTCAAGGGCACCTGGGTGGCTCAGTCAGTTAAGCATCTGACTTCAGCTCAGGTCATGATCTTGCTGTTCATGGGTTCAAGTCCTGCATTGGGCTCTGGGCTGGCCGCTCAGAGCCTGGAGCCTGCTTGGGATTCTGTGTCTCCCTCTCTCCCTGCCCCTCCCCTGCTCTTGCTCTCTCTCTCTCTCTCTCTCTCTCTCTCTCAAAAATAAATAAAACATTAAAAAAATTAATAAAAATTTAAAAAAAAGCAAAGGGGCCAGATCCTTATACAATTTCCCTTTCTTCTTCATTGACCAGTCAGTGAACATGATTCCCTTTGAGTAAAAAAGACATGTCCTTGTGTGGAGTAGCTACACAGAGAGCCACCCAACTAAGAGCCATCAGTCACACACTTACTCTGCTAGTGCAGCTCATGAAAAGAGTACCTCAGTCCTAAAGGAGGGAATCTGGACAGCAGTATACAGCAATACATATATTCATAATACAATTCATATATATATTTATAGTGTGTGTGCATCTTCAATTAATTTATAAAATTAACATTTTATATGCCATTTGTACAAAAGTAAAAACATATATTCCATGTAAAATAATAGTAAAATTAATGGACCTGTATCCACTATATTACCAACACTTTAGAAACCATCTCTGTGTTCACATGACCTCTTCAAACATATCACCTACCATTTTTCTCCAAAACAAACAATTTCCTATATTTCACTAACCACCTCTTATTATGGTACCAATAGCAATTTTTTCATGATACCAGAAAAGCAAACTATATTGGGAATATTTTCCCGTCGAAGTAAACACTAATTGAAAATTTTTCAGTTGTATGGGATTTGATGTAATCAGCTTGCCACCAATGTTCTAGTTGATCTCCTTGAGAGATGGAATTATACTCTGGTTCAACACTGATCTCTGCTACTGATATATAAATACTCCGCAGCAGTAATTAAATAGCCCTTGTTGAGAGGAAGCTTATGGTGTTGCACACATGCACAGTTATCTCTACCACCATGACTATGAAGATCTACTGCCATGCAAGGAGATCCACTACTATGCAAGGAAATATGTTAACTCATTGTGCAAAAACTAGAGTGGTTTAATACAGAGGCTGCTGAACATCTACTGGACCAATCAATTTGTTCCCCTGGTTGATGTTTTCTGCAGGGGATGTCTTCTTTTCTTTTCCTTTTTTTAAAAAATATTTTTATTTATGTTTGAGAGATAGAGAGACAGAGAGACAGTGCAAGCAGGGGAGGTGCAAAGAGAGAGGGAGACACAGAATCCGAAGCAGGCTCCAGGCTCCGAGTTGTCAGCAAAGAGCCCCACACAGAGCTTAAACCCACAAACTCCGAGATAATGACCTGAGCTGATTTTCAAGGCTTAAGTGACTGAGCCACCCAGGTGCCCCTTCAGGGAGGGATGTTTTCTAATGGCCATTAATGAGACATGCACAATGATTCTCATATAACACTTTATGACCACTCCTAATGTTCATTATCATACTTCTTCTCCATGTCCTCCATACATCTCATCAAAATCTATCAATCTTTTTTTTTCAAGCCCTAACCAAAGAGTCACACCATTCATCACAGTATAGGAGTCCATATGTAACCTAAACTCAAGTAATTCTTCCCCCACACGCAGTGGATTACCATTGCTGCACACTGGAAGAATTTACCCTGATCACATTCTTTTAGAGCCACCAGTGTGTGAGGCCGTAGCACAAAAGAAGTTGACTGTCAACTTGTACAAACATGGAACTGATCTACACGTGAATCAGACTTGGTTTATCTTTCTTCTCTAACACCTGGTCATTTGTATTCTCCATGAAATCATAGTTATAAATTGGTGGAAAGATAACTTTACCTACCACCGAGTTCTCCAGTAACATAAAATCATATCAAGTCATATTGACATAGAGTAGGACTGCTTATAGCATAGCCAGGATCTGCTAGAGATCCATCTATTCGTCTCATACCTACTCAAAAATGGCATTCTTTTACTCAATCTGTTAAGTACACTAGGATAGTAGTCTCAAGTGCAATACACCAGCGCGTCCGTAAGCCAAAGAGACCTGCCAATCATTGTTTATTCTTAGAGGTAAAAGATGTAAGGTACAATAACTTGTCCCATAAGAACATCCCATGCATTAGTCCTGATCCTCTGTGAAGTAGATACCAAGATGATATTAGAAGAATAAGAGATTTACTGGGGAAAAAGCTAACAAGAAAAAGATGGAGGGAAGAGAATTAGAGGAGCCTATAAGAGCCCTCATATTGAAAAAATGATTTGACCCCTGGTGCAGGTGAGGAGCAAGAAAGGGAAGGAAAAGAGGAAATAAATAAAAAAGTGAATCAAACTACAACAAAAATTTAGTAGCAGCTCAGCAACAGGTTGTATAATACCCTAATATAAAAGTACAGGAACATCAACTGGTATTATAACATCTAGTTTTTAATTGGTGATTGAGAGGAAGTAACTACCTAACACCTTTCAGAGAGACCTTCTCTCATTAAACAGAAACTTATAAATTAAGTGCCCAGAAAAAATAATCTGATATTAAGAAAGCCAGTGATGCAACTAAATAATCACTACATGAGTTCAACCTAGATTAATTAATTATAGATTAATTAATTGCATGTAACAACAATTTTAAAAGAAATTCCTTTAAGGTGACCAAAAAATAAGAAATAATGAAAAAGCCTTCATGAAATAAAAACAAGTAAAAGTAAGAACAGTTATCTATGAAAAATAACTCATTGGAAACATTAGAAGATATAATTATATATTTATTCATGTTTATGTACTTGTTAATAATTATACTTATGTTTCTATCTTATCTATATATTTTGCAAATTTAAAAATATGCACACACAACTTAAATAGACACAAACACAAATTTAGAGATTATACATTTCAAAGGACATATAGACATAGAGTCCATTAGAAACATGGAAGACTTGGGGCGCCTGGGTGGCGCAGTCGGTTAAGCGTCCGACTTCAGCCAGGTCACGACCTCGTGGTCCGTGAGTTCGAGCCCCGCGTCAGGCTCTAGGCTGATGGCTTGGAGCCTGTTTCCGATTCTGTGCCTCCCTCTCTCTCTGCCCCTCCCCCGTTCATGCTCTGTCTCTCTCTGTCCCAAAAATAAATAAAAAACGTTGAAAAAAAATTAAAAAAAAAAAAGAAACATGGAAGATAGCTTAAGTTGTTCTAATTACTTGTCTTTTGAAAATGAAAAGAAGATGAACAAAGTACAAAGAGACTTTAAACACTTTGCCTCTGGTCTTAGGGCTACTAAATGATCAAGCCAGTCTTAGTGTAGACACGTGTTTTAAATATGACTGTCACATCTAATGTTGTTCATTTTAAAACCCTCAAAATAAAATATTAACTGTATCTTTTGGTTTAAAGGAAACATAAATATTGAGAAGACACCTGAGATACTAGCAGCAAGCAATAGGGCACCCACTAATCGTTAAAACTGATCTGTTTTTTAATATTAATTAATTATAAAAGAAACTATGAAATTGTTAGATATTTAGAGTTAAATATTTGTTTTAAAATTTAAGGATAATCAATAAAATAGAAATATAACCAATGATTCCAATGCAGTAAAGGAATTAATGAAATCATCAAAACTTCCATTCCAATAGAAATCAGGATGGGAGAAAAAAATATATATATTTTAAAAATATAGGGGCACCTGGGTGGCGCAGTCGGTTAAGCGTCCGACTTCAGCCAGGTCACGATCTCGCAGTCTGTGGGTTCAAGCCCCGCGTCGGGCTCTGGGCTGATGGCTCAGAGCCTGGAGCCTGTTTCCGATTCTGTGTCTCCCTCTTTCTCTGCCCCTCCCCCATTCATGCTCTGTCTCTCTCTGTCCCAAAAATAAATAAACGTTGAAAAAAAAATTTAAAAAAATATTTAAGTGATTTTAACCAGAAAATATAAATAAGTTGGTAAAAGTAAGTCCCTTCTCTGCCTAATTCTTAATTTTTAATACTTACATATTTTAAGTCATCTAGTTAATTATTTTAAGTTTATATGATAGAGTTAAATATCTTTTATTTACTTTAGCAAATACACATTTGTATTAATTTCTAAATTTAAAAAATGAGATTATTCCACTGACATTCCTTATCTCCTCTAACTTCCAAGCGTTAATTCTCAAATTGCTAATTTTATACTTGAGCATAGTGACTTTTATGTTTTTAGACAATTGTTTAGGCATAATTTTGATACATGAGACTTGATATTTTACTAAAGTTGTGTATTCATTCTCTCAGATGGCTAGATTTCATCATTCAGTAATTGTTTCATTTTAGAAAGAATTTTAGGTGCTATGTTCCCTGAGTTCTTACATCCCTGAGAATACTCACTCCATTTATACTTTAAAGCGAGCGTGACATGGAATAAAGTTGTGTATTTAATTTTTATGAATTTTGCTAAATATTGCTTTGCTTTCACCTACACTTGAATAGTGTTGTAAAGAAAAAAGTATCCATTTGACTTCCTCCATGATTGATGGAGAAACAGGAAGATTTATTTATTTCTTAGCTCCTTTCGCCCTCCTGGATGCCTTGATAGTACAAGTCAGAAAATACTGGGTGAAAAAAAGCCCATGAAAGAGTGTTCATATTGTAAAAAGAGTCCATCTATGCAAAATCAAGCACAGGCTAAAGACATCAATAGTTTGATGTCAGGATACTGGTTTAGGTTGCAGTAGTGACTCCAAGAGGTGGTGAGAAAGGCTTTGGGAAAAAATTAGCTCCATTTCAACACTCCATGAGAGTACAGGGGATGTTTGTAATTTTTATTTGAATTTGGTTACATAGCTGATTACATGGGGGTTTGGTCAAAATATACTGAGCTTCAGTATTTTCAAAATAAATATCATATTTCAATAAAAAACTTCCTGTTAAAAAGTCATATGTAGATTTTATTTTTTTCCAAGAAGTGTATGCTAAGCACATTGAATGCTGAAGCACATTCGATACAAAAATTCTGTGTATGGGGGAATGTGCATACGCACAAACACGCACATGCATGCACACACACTGAGAGTTACAGTGGTAGAGCGACTTGCCCAATGTCACGAGTGAAAGAATTGCTCATCTGAAGTGAACCTATATTTCCTACCACTAGAGCCCAAGCTTGCTCCTATTGTGTTGTCTTTCAGGCCATTCCTATGCCATCAAGGGGCAACTTCACTGACCAGAATGTTCCAAAGTACCTCAGCTTCTCCTCATTTGTACGTGCTTCAACTTAACGTAATTCTTTCATTTATCACTAGATCCTGAATGCATTTTTTTTTTTTTTTTGTCTAAGGGGAAGAGGACACTAACTCCCCAAGGAAAGTTTCACTTGCAATCTCAGTAATCAGTCTGTTTCTATGTTGCCCATTTTAAATTATCTTTTTAGGGGCGCCTGGGTGGCACAGTCGGTTAAGCGTCCGACTTCAGCCAGGTCACGATCTCGCGGTCCGTGAGTTCGAGCCCCGCGTCAGGCTCTGGGCTGATGGCTCGGAGCCTGGAGCCTGTTTCCGATTCTGTGTCTCCCTCTCTCTCTGCCCCTCCCCCGTTCATGCTCTGTCTCTCTCTGTCCCAAAAATAATAAATAAACGTTGAAAAAAAAATTTAAAAAAAATTATCTTTTTAGAGAAGTATGCCCTTCTCTTTTTTTAAGGACAATTGGATTTCAGATGGAATATAAACCAAAACAATTAAATCATTAGCCTCTAACAAAAATTGTCATTCAAGAATAAAGCAAAAGTTCTCACTTTCAAATTTTCAACTTTTGCAGAGAGAAAGCATGTGCTCCTCTCAATAGACAGAGTGTTCATGAGGGACAGTTTCTTAATGCAGATGAGACAATCTGTCTTTGCAAGCAGTGTTCTCTTTGGGGAAAAAAATAGGTTCCATTTCAACACTCCACAAGTGATAAGTGAAGCATTTCAAAAATAGAAGCTCCTAGATGTGTTGATGAGACAATATGTCATTGCTAAAAAAAAAAAAAATCTGCTTGAAAAGGCTAAATTTCACCCTGTCCCCACATGCCAGTTATTTAAATTTCTACAGCTGTGTAGAGTTAGCAAACCTTATGGTTCAGGAGATGGAAGAAGAGGTGTTCATTTTCATCTAGTTATTGATATTTACTGAAAAATATGCATTTCTAAAAACTACCTTTAATTAATATTTCCCTTTTAACAAAATAGTATAAGATCGTATTTCATCAAAAGGCTTTCATCTTAGAATCTCTAAAGGAAAAATCACTTAAGTCATCTGTACACAGTTGTGCAAAACACAGGTCACCTGCTAATCTTTACCTTGGTGAAAATATTAGACTTGGAATCAAGAAACCTGAATGTAGTTATTGTTTTCCTGTTTTGTTTACGTGGTCTAAGGCAAAATTCTTGTCAATTTTCCAGGTAGGAAAATTAGGAAATTCGAGTAAATTCTCCTCAAGGTTTTTCTAGCTCTGAAAATTTCTGTTCTTTGATATGTAATAATTTTGTACCGTAATCTCCTTTCTGTTTAAGGAAGTCCACCTGGCCGAGAGCTTTTGCCCAGGCTGTTCCCATTCCATTAAATACTTTGCTTGTACTCATGGTCTAATTAATGTCTAGGTTTACTCTAAGTCACATTTATATGGAAATATTTCCCAAAATTAATGATTAGATCAATTAACTTCATATAAGTTCCCATTATTTTTATATTCACCTCTGCATCACTATGAAAACCGTTTTTTTTTATTTTTTTAACGTTTATTTATTTTTGAAACAGAGAGAGACAGAGCATGAATGGGGGAGGGGCAGGGAGAGAGGGAGACACAGAATCTGAAACAGGCTCCAGGCTCTGAGCCATCAGCACAGAGCCCGACGCGGGGCTGGAACTCATGGACCATGAGATCATGACCTGAGCCGAAGTCGGACGCTCAACCGACTGAGCCACCCAGGCGCCCCGAAAACCGTTTGTAAAACAGGCTTCAGGTGACAAAGTTAGAGTAAAGCCAGTGCGCAAATGGGTCATGTTCTGCAAATATGATGAGGGACATGAGGTTGCTACCAAAAGGGTGATGGCCAAAATATCTGTTTCTATTCTCTTAGCCTAGGAAAACACTAGATCAGTCTGGAGTGTCCTTTGTTAATGACATCTGAACAAGAGAAAGGAAAACAACAGATCTTTCAGCTTTGCTTTTATATTTTTCCTCAGCTGGAGTTTTTGTCCGTTTTCCATCTCTGTGTGTTATCATACTCAAAATCTTACCATTTAGATAAAACTTCAGTTGTAATATTTCCCCTTATACTTTTAGAATTTGCTCCGTGTTCATTCATTCATGTATTTTGGTAGAGAAACCCAAAACGCCTCTTAAGTATTATCACTTTGTAATAATTTTACACATGCCACAGAAATTTTTATCTTTACTTGTGAGTTTTCACCAAAGCGCACTATTTGTCTATATTTTTATGTAAATGGATCTCAAGTGTTCCTCTCTCTCTCTGTTTTTAGTTTCTATTTGAATTATATTGGATGTCATGAATTTGCTGATAGTCCTTTAACTTAATGCCCTGTCTTTTGTGTTTTGTTTTGTTTTTAGTCAAATAGACCCTCACCACCTGCAATTCTAATAGCTTACAGAAATAATTAGAAGTGGCAGCTCTGTGGGCAGCATTCTTCCCTAATTTCAAGATATAATACATATTTATTACTATTATTTTTCTTTGCTATTATGTTCCTTTGTTCTTTCCTTCAAACATTTAAAGAAGTATGGGTGACACAATTCATCTGCTTGCATTATCGTCTTGAAATGGAAGCCTCTATTTGTACCCTTAAATCTCAAATGTGGAAAGTAGAACACATTCATATAAATGACATATAAATCAGGTAAAATGCCATGTTTTAAATAAATAAATATGTCTCTCTCTTCATGAGACAATGATTTATTCCTGATTTTAAAGATGTTATAAAATCAATAGCTTTCTTATTTCTACTGTCACCCAGAGGTGATATATTAATACTGCTGTCATTGTTTTACTTGTCCTGACACCTCATGGCTAATGCAGAAAAACAACCTGTTTCTTGTCTCGTGCATCACTGCCTGTGTGCGGCCACCCATTGGAGATCAATACACTGATAACAACAATGTCTCCATTTATTCCTGCTACTTAGGTACATAAAAAAACAGTGGTTCACATGAAAATCTATAGATAGAAGTTCGCCTGAAATTTTTAGCAAAAAGCATGGGGAGGATTTAGTGTACATTCCTTTGTGATCTTGGTTAAGTCACTTAATATTTTGCAATATCAGTTTCTTAATCTATTTCCTACTAAGTCCCCTTACATTTTAGGTGTCCACTCCTATATAAAGATATCTACCTGCGTATGTAATATTGTAATTTTAAAAGTCAAAGATTCAAGACTAGGTAAAAATCCTTGTCAAAAATTCAAATTTTACAGAATAAAGGACTTTCAAACATATATACAGCAACAGAATTATTAAATCAGTTCCCTTGGACAGTAGCTTAATTAACCCTTCAAGTGTACTAAATGCTCATGTATTTAGTTTTCTTTTCAAGTTTCCTTGATCTATTGGGCTCTCAAAAACATATATTTAGTTCAATATATTTGTTTGAAATTCAGACAACTTAAACTTGTCATTTATAAGTGCTTACATTTAGCACTTGGTAAGTGTCAATTACTTATTTGGCAACTGTGACAATACTGCATCAAAACTAAAAGAACCTTAGAATTCATTTCTTTAAACATATTTCTTATGCAGATGAGGAGAAAGACGATTTGTGTCACTAAGTAACAACTTTCCAATCACACACTTTCACATCTCTCAGAGCTAATATTGAAAATGTAGGTCGTTAGTTTGTGGTCACTCAGTGAATTGCTGCAACTTTGGGAAGGGGCTGTATCTTCTGAGTTTCTGACTGGCATCTTTTCATTTTAATCACAAAGCCTCCGATAAATTGCTACCAACTTTTTTATTCATCAAATTACCCTTTTTGTAATTGCTACACATCATCCTCATAGGGCACCTGGGTGGCTCAGTCTGTTGAGTGGCTGACTTCGGTACCGGTCATGATCTCACAGTATGTGGGTTTGAGCCCCATGTTGGGCTCTGTGCTGAGATCTCAGAGCCTGGAACCTGCTTTGGATTCTGTATTCTGTGTCTCCTTCTCTTTCTGTCCCTCCCCCACTCTTGCTCTGTCTCTCTCATTCTCAAAAATAAATAAACATTAAAAAAAAACCACATCCTCATCTTTAGACCTAGGATAATGGCATCTTTGTTTTCAATTTATGTCTCTCTTTTTTAAATGCTTATTTTTATTATTTATTTTGAGAGAGAGAGGGTGCACAAGCAGGGGAGGGACAGAGAGAGGGAGAGAGAGAATCCCAAGCAGTCTCCATGTCATCAGCACAGACCCCAAAATGGGGCTAAATCTTACAAACTGAGATCATGACCTGAGCCAAAATCAAGAGCTGGATGCTTAACTGACTGGGTCACCCAAGTGCCCCTTAAATTTATGCCTATTAACTATAGTTGAAAAACAGACATTCAATAAATGGTAGCTGAGTAAATGACTATACATTTATTATGTGTCAGAAGCATGTTAGGTGTTTCAAATATATTATGTCATATAATCTCAACAATCCCATGAGTGAAATAGGATTACTTGTTCTATTGAACCAGATGAGATAGCAAAGAATTTTCTAAGGTTCATACAATGTTAAAGCCAGGATGTAAATGTTTAACGGTTTAAATGTTTTTTAAATGTTCTGATTCCAGGGGTGCCTAGATGGCTCAGTCTGTTAAGCTTCCAACTTCGGCTTAGGTCATGATCTCACAGTTGGTGGGTTCAAGCCCCGTGTCGGGCTCTGTGCTGACAGTTCAGAGCCTGGAGTCTGCTTCCAGTTCTGTGTCTCCATCTCTCTGTCTTTACCCTGCTATTGTTCTCTCTCTCTCTCTCTCTCTCTCTCTCTCTCTCTCTCTCTCTCAAAAATAAATAAACATTTTTTTTAATGTTTTGACTTCAGAGACAGTGATTTTTATTCCCTAAACTATGTCACCCTAGCTTAGTATTTTATTTTACATCACACATACAATCCACACACATACCACATAAAATAGCATTCTTAAATAAGACACACATTAAAAATATTTTTTGAATTTAGTACATACATACATAATGTACTACCCAATTTTTTGTGAACACTAATTGATTCAGAATATCATATTTTTGCATGGTGATATTGTTATTTATTACTTGAATTTATTCCAAACCATCTCTTTCATATTTTAGTTATCAATATTCTTCAAACTAGAAGGAAACTGTCAAATGTCATTATAGATGAACATAAATGCAAAGATCCTTAACAAAATATCATCAAATCAAATAGAGCAATACACAAAAGGATAAGACATAATGACCACTTGTGGTTTATTTCAAAAATGAGAGGCTTGGGGCACCTGGGTGCCTCAGTAGGTTAAGTGTCTGACTTCGGTTCAGGTCATGATCTCGCGGTTTGTGAGTTCAAGCCCCACGTCAGGCTCTGTGCTGACAGCTCAGAGTCTGGAGCCTGCTTCAGATTCTGTGTCTCCTTCTCCCTCTGCCCCTCCCCTGCTCATGCTCTGTCTCTGACTTTCAATAATAAATAAACATTAAAAAAAATTTTTTTTTAAATAAAATAAAAATGAGATGCTGGATCAACATACATACATACATACATACATGTAATTCTTGATGTTAACAGATTTTATAGGAAAAATCATTAGATGTACAGAAAGCATTCAACTGAATGCAACACTATTTGTGATTAAAAAGTTCCAAATACTAGATGAATAGAATGAAGCTTCCTTACCATAAAAAACAGTTTATACACAAAATCCTATGGAAATCTCATACTTAATGGTGAGAAACTACCCCTTTTCCTTCCAACTGGGAACTAGGTGAGGATGACTTCCTTCCCTATTCCAATTCAGCTTTATACTACAAGACCTAACTAGTGAAATAAGCTGGGAGAGGGGAGGAATATAGATAGGAAAGAAAGAATAACACAGTATTTATTTGCACATGAAACACCTTTCAGTGTAGAAAACACCACAGAATATACAAAACACAAACAACTAAACACAAACAACAACAAAATATCTCTCTAAATACTCCAAAACATTGTATGGCAAGGTTGCAGAATACAAGGTTAATATGTAAAAGTAAATTGCTTTCCTATACCTTAGCAATAAATAAATTTGAAATTAAAAAAAATTAAAACATTCATTAAATGTAAAAAAGTATGCATAGGATCTTCAGTAGAAATGACAAATCACCAAAGAAAGAAAAGTTTTTAAAAGATCTATGTAAACGGAGGTATATTTTGCATAGATCGGAGCATAGATTGGAAGCAAGGATTAGAAAACTTGATATGTTTAAGATGTCAATTATTCCCAAATTTATCTATAAATTCAACACACTCTCAATCAAAATCCCAGAAAACTATTTTGTAAATATCTACAAACTTATTCTAAAGTGTGTATGGAGAGACCAAGGAGACAGTATAGCGAATACAATCAATAAAAGAAGAACAAAATTGGGTAATTTACTCTTCCCAATCTTAAAACTATACAGATATAGTAGTCAAAAGCACATGGTATTAGTGAAAGAATAAACAAATAGTGAATAGAACATGATACAGAGCCTGAATGTAAGCCCATATAAAAATAGTCAACAGATTTTTGACAAAAGGATGAAGGCAATTCAATGGAGACAAGAGAGTTTTCAACAAATGGGGCTGGAACAACTGGATGCCTATCTGTAAAAACTGAACCTAGATACAGACCTCTTACCTTAAACCAAAGTTAACTCAAAATGTATTATAGTCCTAAATGTAAAATGTAAAACCATAACATGTCTGGACAGACAGAAACATTGGAGAAAAGCTTCAGGACATTGGATTAATTGCGGTTTTGCACAATATCCAAAATACCATCCACGAAAGAAAAAAACTGATAGTTGTACCTCATTAAAATTAAAATAACATTAAGCCTTCTTTAGCAAACTGAAGATTATTTTTTTCATTCTTGAGGGTCTAGGCTAATAGTGGTCCTGTTAGAATGGAGTTGTAGTTATATATTCATTGACTTAATCACAAGGCGTGATAATCCTAAAAGACACCTTAGAAGATTTCATGTATACCAGACATACTCTCCTTTATGTCCATTTTTGAATAGCAGTCCAATTGCACCTTTGGAAGTGAATTACCCCAGCCTATACAGTAACTCCTTCCCTTGCCTAGTGATTCAGAAGCATTAGGAGTCCAAAATAGCCTGATGCTAGTCTCAACTTTCACTTTAATGGAATCATTGCTCTGTCTCCTAGTAGAGATATTCCTCTTTGGAACTAAGACTTCTGTGCTAGCAGAGCATAAGGCCACTGTGACAGGAAGCAAAAGTTTTACTAATGAGTCATTAGGGGTAATAGTGATTAGTGTCACTCTTATCTCCAGACCTTCATTCTTGGACCTGTATATCCTGGCTATGAGAGAAACTACCATATATTGGATACTGATTCAGAGCCTATAGAGCCTCCTGGACAACCTTGTCCCAGCCTTGCAAGGCATTTTCCCCTAGCTAGCACTGTGACTGGATCTTCACGAAGCCATTCCACAGTTCTATTAAGCCAGTCACTTCAGGATGATGGATAATGAGATCAATCCAGTCAATTCCATGAGCATGGGTCCATTTGCCACTCTTCATTTGCTGTGAAATGAGTTCCTTGTTCAGAAGAAATGCTGTATAGAATAATATGACAATGGATAGGACATTGTGTGAGTTCACAAATAGCAGTTTTTACAGAAGTATTGTATGTAGGGAAGCAAATCTATATCCAGAGTAAATATCTATCCCATTAAGAACAAAAGACTGCCTCTTCCATGGTAGAAGTGGCCCAATGTAATCAACCTGCCATCAGGTAGTTGGCTGATCACCCTGGGGAATGGTGCCATATTGAAGATTCATTTTTGGTCTCTGCCGTTGGCAAATTGGGCACTTGGCAGTGATGGTAGCCAGGTGCATGGAAGTCTATGTTGCTGAGCCCATGCATAATGTCCATTCCTGACACCAATAGCCCATTGGAATATCTGCTATGTTATTATTAAAATCTTCCTCTGATGAGGTCACCATCTGGTGGGCAATGACATGAGATACAAATGTCTTCATATATTGTTTTTTGCTATTTAAATAGAAAAGTCATTCCACACACTTCTTCCCCAGATTTCCTTGTCACCAATTCTCCAATCATGTTCCTTTCAAGTCCCTGACCATCCAGATGAAACATTGGCCACAGCTCATAACATGGTAAAGAATCACACATCTGACCATTTCTCCTTTCAAAGTGAACTGCTTGAAGTTCTGTCCACTTGCAGAATGCTCCTTCACCACTGTTGTTCAGGGATATTAGAGAAAGTGGCTATAGTGCTGAGGCTGTTAACCTTTTGGTCATGTGTACACATCACGCAGAACCATCTTTTTTAAAAACAAATTTTAACATTTATTTAGTTTTGAGAGACAGAGAGAGTCAGAGCATGAGCCGGGGAGGGGTAGAATCAGAGGGAGATACAGAATCCGAAGCAGGCTCCAGGCTCTAAGCTGTCAGCACAGAGCCCAGTGTGGGGCTCCAACCCATGAACCATGAGATCATGACCTGAGCTGAAGTTGGAGGCTTAACCGACTGAGCCACCCAGGCACCCCAGAACCATCTTTAAACCAAGCCCAAGTTTCTTTTCCCTGTCAACTGATGGAAAGAATTCCTGATGAGACCATGGATACAGACTGAGTGCTATGAACGGAATGTTCGTGTCACAATAAAATGCATAAATTAAAATCCTTAACCCCATTGTGGTGTTACAGGTGGGCCCTTTGGGACGTAATCTGATCTTGAGAGAGAAGCCTTCATGAATAGGATTAGTTCACATGTAAGAAGAGACAGGACAGCTTGATTTTGCCTTTCATTCTCTGCCTTACGAGGATAAGTAGGCAGATATCTATCTGCAAACCCTGAAGCAGGCTCTCACTAGAACCAGATCTGCCTACACCTTGATTTTGGACATCCCAGTTTCCAGAACTGTGAGAACTATGTTTGTAGTTTAAGTAACCCAGTCTACAATAATTTGTTACAATATCTGAGTTGAGTAAGAAATTGGGATAGAGAAGATACGATGCCAAGAATAGAGACCATGGGTATTTGAGCCACTTTTCCATAGAAGTTACTTGTGCGTATAGGGCCTGGTGTATAGGGCCAAATCCTATATATATTACTTGCATTGGAGTGCTGCCATGTTTGGCCAACTCTACGGTTTAGTGAGTCTGGTAATATCTAATATGTGATGAGCAGCTCAGGTCACATGTAACTTGGTGGCCCATGGTTAAGCACTCAGTCTCTGCTGAGGCCTGGTAGCAGGCCAAGAGTGTTTCTTTTTCTTCTTCTTCTCCTTCTCTTCTTTTCTTCTCCTTCTTTTTCTTTTTTCTTTTCTTTTCTTTTCTTTTCTTTTCTTTTCTTTTCTTTTCTTTTCTTTTCTTTTCTTTTCTTTTCTTTTCTCTTTTTAAGTAAGCTCCATATCAGCATGGGGCCCAACGTAGGGCTTGAACTCATAACCTTGAGATCAAGACCTGAGGGAAGATCAATAGTCAGATACTTAAATGACTGATCCACCCTGTGCCCTCAGCTGTTTCGAAAAGGAAGAATAGTTATATGCAGAAGATGGCACAGATTTGCTCCAAAATCCTAAGGGCTTGAATTCTGATTCACTTATAGGAGCCTGCCAAACTTCAAAGGGAATCCCTATCTGTTACTGCCACTTTAAGCATCATTGAATCCTCTATATCATATAATCCACATGACAAAGAAATTTGTGAGGCAACCTGGACATTTTGCAGAGCCTTCTCAGGTCCTGCATTCCACTCAAAACTAGAAGCTTTCACATCACTCAGTAGATAAGCCAATAACACACCCAAATGAAGAATATGTTGCCTCTGAAACCCAAAGAGGCCTCCTAAAGGTGTTGTACCTCTTTTTTGGTTGTAAGAGGGCCAAATATAACTATTTATGCTTCATCTTAGAGGAGATGTCTTGACATACCCCACACTACTCGGACATCTAGATATTACAGTGAGGTAAAATGCTTCTGACAAAATTTTTGTCAGATTTGTTTCCCACTTATTTGTCTTAATAAGTCTAGAGTAGTTGATATTTCTAGCTCAGTAGGTACAATCTGCATGTCATAAGTGTAATGGACCAGTGTGATATTGTATGGAAGGAAAAGTAATCAAGATCCCTGCAAATTAAATTATGATATAGGACTGGAGAGGTGATATACTTAAGATAGGACAGTGAATGTATATTGTTGACCTTGCCAGATGAAAGCAACTGCTTCTAGTGGTCTTTACTAGACTCGCTAGGGACTCAAGAAAGTCAGGGGTGCAGTAGTGTATATTTATGCCTGCCAGGCAGAGACTCAAAAAGGCTGATGGTACAAAGTCCAGAGTCAGTCTGCTGAAGAATTCCCTCTGGTTGAGGGAGGAAGATCTTGTTGCTTTGCATTCTATTCAGGCCTTTAACTGATTGGATGAAGGCCACCGTATTATAGAAAGCTACCTGCTTATGTCTAGCCAGTGATTTGTTATTCTATTTCAAAAATATTTTAAAGTTGGCACAAAATTAACCACCGCATTGCTTCATGTCTCTCTCTCTTCTCCTTCACAGACTACAAGTACATGCATATTAGGTGTTTGGAATTTCCACAAAAACTCATTAATCATACTTTTAGTTTTTATTTTTTGTATATTTATGTTTTTACTGTGTGTTTGATTCTGGATAATTTATACTATGTCTTCAATTTCAATCATCTTTTCTTCTAAAATATCTAATTTACTGTTAATTCTAATCAGTATATTTTTCATCTTTGACATTGTAGTTTTCAGGAGTGGGTGTTTGATTGGTGTGATTCTAATTACATTATGAAAGTAAGGTCAACAGGATTTGTTACAAAATTCAATAGGGGGTGTAAGAGAATGAGAAAATTCAATGGTTTTGTTGTTGTTGTTAGGAGGCTGATAATCAGAGTTTTTTGGACATTTTTTTCTCAGTAATCTACTAGACACGCAGATGAGAGAATCAAAACTCAAGAACACTCAAAAGGAAAAGTGTAAGTTTGGAATAATTACAGTGTTATTAGCATAAAAATAGTATTTGAAGCCATGAGACTAAATAACTTTACCAAGAGTATAAATGTATATAGAGAATAGTAGCAAAGATTTAATCATTATCTTGAAAAGAGGAGAAACCAGCAAGAATAAAAGATTACAGCCTGAAGTACAAAGAGAATAAGGAAATTGTGGTATTTTACAAGCAAAGATAGAATATTATAAAAAAGGGAGTGAATTGCCTTGTTAATTTCAGAAGTACATCAGGATTGAATTTGGCACTAGATTTGGCAACACAGAAGCCAATTGTTACCTTAACTTGTTTTTCTATTGATTACCTGAAAGCCTGATTAGAATGGACTTCAGGGAAAGTAGGTGACAAGGAATTAGAGACAAACAGATATAATGCTATAATGATAAAATTTAAAGAGTTTTCTCCCAAATAGGACCAAGGAAATAGAGTTGTCTCTAATGAGGAAACAGCACTTAAAGCATTTTGAGATTATGAGAAAAAATCTACTTTTATGTTGAGTGGGATGCTCTACCAGATTAAAAAAAACAAACTGATGTTGGTAAAACAGAGAGAACAATTGCTGTTATGCTGTTATCATGATTTGATTCGTTAATAAGAGGTGGAATTGAATATGAACATGGACATCCTGCTATTCATTTAAGAGATGGAACTGTGAATTCTTCACCTGTAACTGTTGTTCTTTTTTTCGGTTATAAAATTGTTTCCTTAAGTATTTTGAGACTATATTGCCATATTTATATTTGTTCTTTATTACAATATTGTGTGAGCTATTATTTTATAACAGAAAATGTGCCCCTTACCACCATTTGCACTATTGAGATTTTTTTCTTACCATTTCATTTTTACTTCTGATCTTAAAATTGATAACTTACCTTTCTTTTAGGTCATGTGTTCCTGTTATATCTTGTCCATTCCTTTATAGTTGAATGGCCCATATCCTTTAGGTCTGATTATTGCTGCAATAAATTCTTATACTATCAGTCTGAGATCCTTTTCTTTAAACAGTGAGTTTTAGGGATACCTGGGTGGCACAGTGGGTTAAGCATCCAACTTCAACTGAGGTCATGATCTCATGGTCCATGAGTTCAAGCCCTGCATTGGGTCTGTGCTGACAGCTTGGAGTTTGGAAACTGCTTTGGATTCTGTGTCTCCCGCTCTTTGTGTCCCTCCCCCACTTGCACTCTGTCTCTTTTTTTTCAAAAATAAATAAACATTAAATATTTTTAAATAAATAGTTTTATCCCATAAATCTTATAATTAAAATCAGTTTAGGACTACATCAACCATCATGTTTTCTATTTCTTTCTTGGTTCCTCGTTTCCTGTCTTTCATTTGATAGACTAAATTTTCTTTTAAGTATCTAAATTTTATTATACATATATATTATATATGTATATATATATTATATTATATAATTATAATATATATATATTATTTATATTATTATTTTCTTCTTTCTATATATTTTTCTTATATATTATTATTTTCTTCTTTCTTATATATATTATTATCTTCTTCTTGTTCTTCTACAACTTTTTAAGATCCACACTTATGTTTATTGTTTTTTATTAACTTCCCAAATGGATTAATGCCTCTATCTTACTCTGAAATATAATAATTCCCCTCTTTTCCAAGTTTTATACTTCTATATATTTGTATATTTGATAAAGTATAAGTTACATATTTTGTATTTATTTTGTAAATTATTCTGGATTCTGGATACTTTGATTTCGATTTTATGACAATAAATTTAGGGAAGGAATTTGGTGCCTGGGGGATATGGTGGCTAAGAATTCATTTCACTTTATCAATTTTATTGTGCCATTTAAACTTTTACAATATGGGTTTTATTATTAATTCATAAATTACAGAAATTTGAAAAAATATATGAAATACCTAAAATATTTAAGAACTTGTGATGTAATTACAGTTATTTTCTCATTTTAATTATAGAGACTTCATTTCTCCATTCTAGGTAGCATTGTATGTTTTTTATATGTTTGTAATATAAAGAATACTGTCTTAGTGTAGCTAAGTTAGAATTAATATTTTGAAACTTATGTTAGAAATTATTTCTATTTCTGTTGAATTTTATTTTTACTGAAACCTTATTTTTAGCTGTTTCTTGGTGTAGATCTTACTATTGCTAAATAATTTAGTTATATACAATTTTTAGTTAATAGCATCAAATTTGTTATTTTGTACATTTTTGTTGAGGTTTAAAAATAGTTTGGGAAAAGAAGTATGAATTCCATATTTTTATTCTTGTTCAGACACAGATTAATCTGCCAAGGAAAGGTGAACTTTCCAATTTCAGATTATCAAAATTTAATAGGCAAATCTATTCTCCCTAAGACTTTATTTTAACACCTATTTCCATATTAATTTACAATATAACTAAAGCAAAAATAAATTTGTAAAGCTCTACTTAGCTCTACACACTAAGAACCATCATGTAGATTTCTCACCTCAAATACATACCCTGAGTTTCTCAAGAATTTTTTCCCATGGTTCTTAATTTAGCTAATTAAATAACTTAACCTTATGTATTTCATTTTTATAAAATTAATTAAGCTATAAACCCAAATTATGTTCCTGATAATCATTTTCCAATTTTTTTTATTTTTTACTTTAAGAAAGACCTTAGTTAGAATTGCAACTACATTTTTATAATTTAATTCACCATTTATAACTTTGCTAGTATTCAGAAGACTTCTATAATAAATAAAAGGATGAGCTATGAATCTCATATTATGGTTGTAAATTCTCACAACAGGCAACATTTCACTGTTGTATGGGCTGAATACCAGAAAGGTTTTTGTGTGATAAATTTATCAATGTCTAAACTCCCTGATGAAATATGGCTGTTTTTGCCCTTAAAAATGTGGATCAATCAATGTTATTGAGGACTTTTCATCACTGAAAAATTTTTCATTTATACTTGAGACTTTGATAAAGTTTCAGAATGATTTAGTCTTCTCAGACTATTGTTGCAGTCAAAATTGCTTTGTCTACTAAGTTTTAGAATTAAGAACTTCGATCCATATGTCGCATTTGGCATATTATTTTCACCATCTTTGTTTTCTGCTTTGAATTTAGTAACATTAAAGAATCACTAAAGCAAATTCAAACCATAATTGTTAAATAGCCAATATATGACATATATTCTAATTAGCTCTCATTATGTGTAATCAATGTTAAGATATAATTTTTTAATAGTATGATGTGTAAAATAAATGTCCTGCTTGAATAATTTTAACCTTATCAGGAAGACATGTGTAGTGTATTGGAAAGTGTTTGTACAGACTCCACAACATATATCTGCGTATAGTAGCAGAGCTAATTACTCTGAAAACTACATTTCTAAAATATAAGAATTTATAAAAATACTTAACATTTTTGAAGTAGATTTTAGACTCACTGGCATTGTTTCTATTTTCATAAAAGTGGTTAAAGAATGGAGCTTATGCTAATCTAGTGACTTTTCTGGTGATCATTTTTAGAGGATAAAGGCTCTGGAACAAAGCTGAAAGATACATTCAGCTGTAATATCACATCATCTTTGGGGAAAAGATCTTATCCAGATAATCCATAGCTCATGCATAAGAGAAATTATCAACTTAAGTATTTTTATCATATATATATATGTATATATATGTATTAGATTGGATTTTTATCATATATATATATACATATATTATATTAGATTGGACTTACCATTTTAACATTACATCTTTTTCTACCATTAATTATTTTTAGTTTTTCTAATACTGAATATAGTCCTTTAGTAAATGATTTCCTGAAGATGGTATTAGTTTTTAGATCACTAATGTGTCACAACTATTTATTCACATGCAAGTATTTTAGGAATGAGTTTAATTTCTATAAAATTCATTGGGTCATTCCTATAAAATATATGAATTCAAACATTAACTATTAAAAAAATTTTATGGCAACTATCCTGTGCTATAAATATTATTATAAAAAATATATTATGATTCTGAAAAAAATAAAATTAATCAATATATTGTGAAGAATAAAATGTGAGGAAAATGTCCATATAAGAAACAAATTGAATTTTACCAAAATGTCTCAAATATACTGTATTTAGAAAACCTTTTTCCATAATTCTGTTTCATGTACCATAGCATACATGGTATATTGTTAAAATTATGTTTGGGGTAGAAACAAATGCAAACACTAAACTTTGATCCTTTTTTCACATTTTTATTTGTATATTAAATTTTTTCATAGTCTTAACAGGAAATGTTCACAAAAGGCTGTATGTCTTGAATCTATCTTTAATTAGGCAAATATTAAATGTCAGTATATATTATTATTCAAAATCATTCATCTTTTTCATTTAAGGTCCAAATTTTACTTTGAAATTTTTATGCAGCTGTGATAATACTTAATAATACATAATAAAAATTCATATAAAATGGAATCAGTTATTTCATATAGGCATCATACTTCATTGCATGGATAGTTAAATGATGGCTATATTTGTTCAAAGGAGGGGAAAATATAAGAATTGCCCACTTTCACAGAAGAGTCCAGGATAATCTTTCAAATTATTTCCTCCTCCATTTATTAAGACATTTTTTTTTTTAGCATTGCATCTAAATTCATGTTGTAGCAGATTCCTTCAATGCCCAGCATCATGTCCTGCAATCTTTTATTTGAGCTGCAGCTGTGATGGACAGGTCCAATTCTTCTCTGACTGACAATGTCCCAGGTATTGCCATGCATCTTTCCACATTTTCCCCAAAACATTCTGTCCTCAAGAGAGCTATTTAACCCTGGGTACAAGTGCAGCCCAAAAGTGTGGGATAGTTAACCCCATCTCCCCTACTGTAATTTTCAAAGATGGAAAATGAAATGGAGAATACATGATCCAACTTCCCATCTGTCAGAAAAAAATTCTGGAAAACTGATGAAATTTTTAGAGGTCCCAAATAACTGAGCCCCTGTTGCTTACAGCACCAATCTTGACTATTTATCCTTATATGGGCTATTTTGCCTTCTTTCCTACTGTGTTGTTGCTCTTTTATTGATTTATTTTTAGTTCTTTATATATTCTGCATAGAATATGTTATTGGATATATATAATACACTTTCTTCCACTCTGTGACATGCCAAATCACTCTCTAAATGGCAATTTTTAATGACATAAATTCCTGATTTTAATTATTTTTTAACGTTTATTTATTTTTGAGAAAGAGAGAGCACCAACTGGGGAAGGTCAGAGAAAGAGAGAGGGACAGAGGAACTGACGAGAGTTCTGTGTTGACAAAAGAGCGTGATATGGGGCTCAAACTCACAAAACCATTAAACCTAAAAATGATCCCCCCAAATTTAACACAATACCACAACCAATACCACCAGCCACTATTAAACCAAACCCACCATAAATAGGAGAAGGCTTTGAAGAAAAACTTACAAAGCTCACCACAAAAATTGTACTTAAAATAAATACAATGTATGTTATCATCATTCTCACATGGAATTTAACCATGACTAATGATATGAAAAACCATCGTTGTATTTCAACTACAAGAACTTAATGACCAACATTCGAAAATCACACCCCCTTATCAAAATTATTAACCATTCATTCATCGATCTGCCCGCCCCATTTAATATCTCAGCATGATGAAACTTCGGCTCCCTACTAGGAGTCTGCCTAATCCTACAAATTCTTACCGGTCTTTTCCTAGCCATACATTACACATCAGACACAATAACCGCCTTCTCATCAGTTACCCACATTTGCCGTGACGTTAACTACGGCTGAATTATCCGATATATACATGCTAACGGGGCCTCCATATTCTTTATCTGTCTATATACGCACGTAGGCCGAGGAATATATTACGGTTCCTACACTTTCTCAGAAACATGAAACATTGTAATTGTGCTACTATTTACAGTCACGGCTACAGCCTTCATAGGATACGTCCTACCATGAGGTCAAATATCCTTCTGAGGAGCTACCATAATTACCAACCTCTTACCAGCAATTCCATATATTGGAACCAACCTAGTGGAATGAATCTGAGGGGGCTTCTCAGTAGACAAAGCTACCCTAACATGATTCTTCGCCTTCCACTTTATCCTTCCATTTATCATCTCAGCCCTAGCAGCAGTACACCTCCTATTCCTCCATGAAACAGGATCTAATAACCCCTCAGGAATAACATCTGACTCAGACAAAATTCCATTCCATCCCTTCTATACAATCAAAGACATCCTGGGCCTCCTAGTACTAATCCTAGTACTCATGCTACTCGTTTTGTTCTCACCAGACCTGTTAGGACACCCAGACAATTACATCCCTGCCAACCCCTTAAACACCCCTCTCCACATTAAACCCGAATGGTATTTCCTATTCGCATACGCAATTCTCCGATCATGAGATCATGACCTGAGCCAGAGTCAGACGTTCAACTGACTGAGCCACCCAGGAGTCCTGAGTTCTTGATTTTAATGTAGCTCGACTTATCAAAACTTTAAGACCAATACAGTTAATGTTACTGTTTACTGCTCAAAGTTAATAAAGGTATTGACCTATAATTATTTCTCAATACTTTATTGTTTTACCTTCACCTTTAGGTCTATGATACATTTAGAATTGATGTTGTGTCTGTGGAGGGGTCAAGGTTCATTCCTTTCCTTATGCATAACCATTTGACCTAAATTCACATATTAAGAAAACCATCTTATCCTCACTATGTTACTGACTGGTGGGAATGAAAGTCTCAACTCCCTGGCTCCCTCCTTAACTTGCTTTGACAGCCCCTAGGAGATGTAGCATACTTAATTACAGTCAGGTGAGGGTGAAGATCTGGGTTTTCTCAATTGGTCTTTGCTGGCATGGATGGATGAGTATGGGATCAGAATTTGTGTGTGTGTGTGTGTGTGTGTGTGTGTGTGTGTGTGTGTGTTCCATTTACTTTCTCAGTTTTCTGTCTTGCTAGTTTTCTAAACTTCCTGTCTTTTGACTAGGTAAACTGTTTTTGATAAGGCCTTTTGTCTGTTTCTGTTGTCATTGCTGGCTTGGTGGGTTCTTCCACGCCAAGACAGATGAAAGAGGTAAAGAAAGTACTTAATTCTTGTATTTAAACTCAAGATTTTAAAAGTGATATGGCAGATATCTACAAAGGAAAAAAAACTTCCTTTAAACTTGCAATTTTTGCATTGCAGATATTGAAGTTTCATATGCTTATTACTCATTGGTGTGTTTCTAATAATTAAATTACATAACAGATGTATAAATGCATTACTACATGACAGAAGATGACTGATTAAAATGCAGGTACTAACTGGCAAATATGTATGTATTATTTATGAGTTGTCCCAGTGTTCAACAGAAGGAAACATTTCTTATTTCTGTGTTAATCTCAAAAGGACCTATCAGTAATTAAAATAAACACAATGATGTGTAACCACTGTTGGGATTCCGACTCAATTTGATAACTCCACACAGCTCTAATATCTTCTGCTGGAATTGTTATTAACTCATTTCTGTTTCCTGGAATATAATATGGTTTTACTAACAGTGATTTCTAAAGGTGAATAAAAAAATTTGTCTTTAAAAATATCTCTAAGTAAAAGGGGCAAATTGTGGGAGTATTTTTATTATGAAATTGAGACTTTCTTTTTTAAGGGATGCTAAGTTTAAACAAACTGAGAGGTAGCTGTGGTTAATGTGAGAAGATACCTTATGAATTGGGAAGAAATTCCAAATAAATATCTTTCTTCACCACTAAAAAGGACAAATGGGAGGACTAAATGATCTCTAAATTTCATTCTACTCTAAAACAAACACTGAGTGTGTAAGACATATAAACAAGGTTTTATGATTTTTGCAAGCAGGTACACTTTTTCTTTTTTGTTTTTTTGATTCAGAAAGAGATCATGAGAAAACTTCAGTCCATAATCATGATTTGTAGTACAATCTTCCAATAAGTTTTTGAAAATCCTTTTGGACTAGCACTGTTTTTCAAAATTTATAGCCACATGACATGATAAAAAATAAAGATGATCCATAATCTTCTCCAAATATGAAACCTCAAGCTAATGGAAAAAAAAAAGGATATTGCATTATATCACAAAGACAAGAATGAATTTGTTGCTATTCAGACAATGTTCTTGCAAATAATACTTGCTTTAATATTTCTACTCTTCTTATTTTATTTTTTGCTGAATGTTTTGTGTTAAATTTTGATGGAAAATTCTTACCAGGTTTTATTTTTTAAGGAATTATATGTATAGGTGAAATCACTATTTACATATTATCTTTTAAAATGTGATTCAAGAAAATAAAGTATTTCTATGCAATTGATTGACTCAAGTAGGTTTGAGATGCTTAGTACTTATTAGGACTATTTGAATAAACTAAATACAAAATAAATAATGGTTTATGATGTCTTCTTAGAAATGAATACAATTTTGCCATTCTCAACAATGGCATTGAAAGAAATGTAAATTTAACTTTGTATAGTTCAACCATCATCAAGTAGGGTAAAAAATCCAAATATTACCTATATTATTCAAAAGCATATACCTCTAATAATGGTCTTCAGAAGTATTAGTGCCTTATTTTCTCAAAATATTTCAAATTCTTTAAATCATTTAATATACTGGATATTGTTTCTGTCTTCAAATCTTAATATTTTTATATATTTTCCTACTCTTTTTTATTTCCCTTCTGAGTATATCTTTTGTTTTTGAAGAGTAGTAATAGTATTGAAAGCAAACCACTCTCTAAATGTTAGGATTCTAATTATCATTGTATACTTCGCTGTTTTCTCTTCTAACTTTGAATTCAAAATGTAGATTGGTATTCATTTAATTTACTTCATGATAGTTTTATGATCAAATCTTTACAATTATATTTTTCTGTCAGCTGAAAATTTATTAATTTATTCATTTAAAACATCCTGAGTTTCTACTATATGCCAAGAGATGTAGTGGAGAACAAAATAAAATCTCCACCCTCATGAAGCTTAAGTTATGAGAGTAGAGAAAGAGAGAATCTAAATAAGCTAATAAACATAAATTTAATATCATGTATTCAGGTGTTCTAGGAGTATAATGAGGCAAGATAAGGTAATCAAAATTGTAGAATAGTGCATTTTATTTTATTTTATTTTTGCAGGTTGAAATAATTTATTTTTATGAATTGTGTTTTTTTATATGAAATTTATTGTCAAATTGGTTTCCATACAACACCCAGTGCTCATCCCAACAGGTACCCTCCTCAATACCCATCACCCACCTGCCCCTCCCTCCCTTCCCCCATCATTTTAGACAGGAAAGCTAGCAAAGACTTCTTCAAAGGAGGTGACTTAGGGCACATGACAGAATATACAGACAAATATATCAGACAAATACTAGGAGATTATCAGGCTGAAGTAACAGCAAACACTGAGTCCCTGAAGGGGAAGTATGTGGAAAAGTTTGATGGATAAAAAAAATATCCAGTAAGGCAAAGTACATTAGGAGAACAGTGATTAAAAAAAAAAAGTTGAAGTATTAGCCAAAAAAACCAGTATATTTTATATTCTTATTGGTAGGTCCCACTAAAGCCTTTTCTTTGGATCCTATTTAGGATGATTTATTTACACAAGCTGACTGCTGAGTGGAGAGTATAGTTTAGAAGGTCAAGTGTAAAAACAGTGAAACCAATTGTGAGACTATTGTAGGTGCATAAATGGCAGGATGATGGTGGCTTGAGCTAGCTTAATAGAGGTGGAGGTGATGGAAATAATTTGTAATAGCTATGTGTGTATGGATTAAATATTGAGTATAAGGGAAAATTAGAAATCAAGGAAAATTTTTAGGAATTTCTGCTTCCACATCAACATGAATGAAGATGCTTATTACTGATATTGGATTTAGGAATATGGTTACATATTTCTGTTTGGATATATTAAATATGGGATTAAGACTTCCAAGTAGAGAGTAGAATACAGTGGCTGAGCCACATGAGTAAAAATATAAATGCAGACTTTTATCAACATGTGCATATGACTTAAAATCATAAGATGGTATAATATTTTTTTTCAACGTTTATTTATTTTTGAGACAGAGAAAGACAGAGCATGAACGGGGGAGAGGCAGAGGGAGAGTAGAATACAGTGGCTGAGCCACATGAGTAAAAATATAAATGCAGACTTTTATCAACATGTGCATATGACTTAAAATCATAAGATGGTATAATATTTTTTTTTCAACGTTTATTTATTTTTGAGACAGAGAAAGACAGAGCATGAACGGGGGAGAGGCAGAGGGAGAGGGAGACACAGAATTGGAATCAGGCTCCAGGCTCTGAGCCATCAGCCCAGAGCCTGACGCAGGGCTCGAACTCCTGACCGCGAGATCGTGACCTGGCTGTAATCGGACGCTTAACCGACTGCGCCACCCAGGCGCCCCAAGATGGTATAATATTAACTCAAGTGTGAAGAAAGATTAAAACCAGAAGGGGTTGGAAATTTCTGTACAAATGTTTTCTAGCCTCAATAATTGAGAAGAGAAACGGAATCTAGAAAAGGTGTCAGAGATGGAATAGTGAGGGATTTGGGAGGTCTCAGTAATCTACTAGATTGGGCAGGGCTCCTCTAAATTGAATTTTGGGTGCATCTGTTAGGTTTCCTTCATAGACTTTATCACAACATCCATCAGTGCAAGATTAGCTTAATGTTTATTTCCTTATAACTTATACTTATTATGAAAACAAGTATGATATCTATTTGGGTCCAACATTGTATGGAACAATGCCTAGGATGTATTAATTTTGAGTATGTTTTATGTGAACAAAAACATTGAATGCATAAGCATAAAACTTAAAATATTAGGTGGCCATATGATTTCAAATATATTTTTCTAACATTATTTGATATTGTATAAAATATACCTTGAAATCATTACTTTTTTTCCACGTATGCATTTTGAAACATTACAGTTAATCTCATTCAGTAAAGGATCACAAGAAATGTGCATGTGTTTCCATGAGGTTAATCCAGAAGTAACAGTTATTAATGGACATTTTCAGAGTTATGGAAAGGCAAAAGAGTCTTAAACTAGCATAAATTTATAATTACTTTTACATTTTTCACTTTTATTGGTAGAGATAGTTTTTAGTAAAAAAGATAGAAATCCCTGTGTTACTTTTCTGTAGCACAAATAATCTAGATTTAAAATATAATTTAGGGGCACCTGGGTCGCTCAGTCGGTTGAGTATCTGACTCCAGTTCAGGTCATGATCTCATGCCTCATGAGGTCCAGCCCACGTCGGGCTCTGTGCTGGCAGCCAGAAGCCTGGAGCCCACTTCCAGTCTGGTGTCTCCCTCTCTCTCTGCCCCTCCCCCACTCAGGCTCTTTCTGTCTGTCTGTCTGTCTCTCTCTCCTTCAGAAATAAACATTAAAAAATATGTAATTTAACTGGGCAAAATATATATACATACACTACAGACGTGCCTCAAAATCTATTGACTAACAACATGCATATTTTTTATCTGGGCAGATTTTATTATCAGAAAATATATTACAAATATACTAAGAATTACTAAAAAGCTAAAATAAATGAAGTGAAAATACAAATATTAATATAATCTTCCTATGAGTGGTTGCAATGACACATATATATGTTATATATGTATATCATACATATATATGTATGTTGATATATGCACAATTATATGTGTGTGTGTGTGTGTATATATACATATACACACATATGCATTTACACACATAAATATATACATGTTCATATCCACTGACCCTACTCTGCATCTTGGCTACAAGTCCCCACTTTTCCTTGTGTTTGGGGTTGAGCCAATTTTTCTTCCACACCACAAAACAAACTCATATATGTAATTACATATAAAAATATATTGTCATATACACATATATCTAATCAGTGACATTGGTGTAAACTATGACAGTTGAGTGTTGCTATTTAAAATGAAATGGCAGAAGACCAAATAATTTAATATATAATAACAATATATAATAACATTGGGAAGTTGACATATTTTTGAGCAGGAAAATTTGAAAATACGAGCTTATACATAAAGAAAAATAAAACAATCTTAAATTACCCCATATACCAGAGATGAGTTAAGTCAAAATATAAACAGGAAAAACTATAAGGTTAACTGAATATAAGATATGAGAATGTCATAATGGCCTACTTTTTGTGAATAATATCTTTGACAAAAACTCAAAAACATAAGCATATAAAAAAAGAAGCTAAAGACTTCCTTTCATTAATTGAAGGGCACTACAGACAAAGTTAGCAGAGAAACAATGATAAAAGATTTGAAAGAGAGATAGGAAAGATTTAACAAGAAATATCGAAGGCTAACATGCATTCAAAGAAATGCTGAAACTCATTATACATGATATGAAAATTAAAATATTAAAGACTACACAATTAAAATTGAACACATTATAAAGCTGGTTAGTGCCAAAAATTTCCATGGATTTTAGTAGGCAGGAAAACAGTAGATTGGATGCTGCAATTTTACAAAGCAAACTTATAATCCATACATACAGTTCTTGAATATATAGCCAGAGAAATTATCTAAAGATCAATGAGAATTTATATATATATGAATGTGGAAAATAAACCTTTCCTGGATTATCCAGTGTTCCTCTAAAGTCTCAGCCTCATAAGCCACAGAAATTGATATGCTAAGAAAATAAAGTTTGCTTTTACTTCCCCAGGAAAATTTTGCATTTCACATAAAAACAGAAGTTGATCTGTAGCCATTGTTCTCCCTTTTAGTATAAATAGTTGTTCCCATCCAAAAGATCATATCTATCTTTTATCCCTTCTGGAGTAAAACAGTTCAGTTACTATAGACCTGGGTTAGTAAAGAGTGAATGAATAACAAGGAGAACTGGAGAGATTCAGAAGGTTATCTTTTTTTTTTAATGTTTATTTATTTTTGAGAGAGAGAGAGAGAGAGAGAGCAAGAACAGGGAAGGGGCAGAGAGAAAGGGAGACACAGAATCTAAAGCAGGCTCCAGGCTCTGAACTGTCAGCACAGAGCCTGAGGTGGGACTTGAACTTTTGAACCATAACATCATGACCTGAACAGAAGTGTCAACCCACTGAGCCACCCAGGAGCCCCCAGGTTATCTTAATAGGTATTTATATTTCAAAAGGGATGGACTTCTGGAAAAGTAATCTTATCTTTCCCATTAGAAATTTATTTACATACCAAAGCACAAGGGAAGAACCCAGGATATTACTTTCCATTACTTTCCCAAAGAGAACACCTCAGAAGGGAAACACTGACAGCTGCCTTCCCCCCCATTAAGCAAAGAAAATTGATGTTTGTGGATTCCTTGTTGAAAATATGATCCTATGTATAGAGTGAAATCTAGATTTCATTGCATTGTCCCATGGGTAAGAACTGGGGTGCCAGGAAGCCCAATGCTTATTGTGTGTCATAAGTAAATAATAAGAGTTTACTCTGGTTTAATACTAGGTATGCATTCAAAATAATATTCCTCAATACAGATTAAAAATATAACAATGAATTTTCATTGTAGTGTTGATTGTGTTAAAATGAAGTTGGAGGTTATCTAGGTGTCCACATCCAGGGAATATATGAAGGTGACAGATTTCCACCCTGACCAGACTCTACTCAGGCTATTCTGAGTTCTTTTTCAATTCGGCCTCAACTTTTAGACTTCTGAATTTGTCTGCATGGTCTAATTTTAGCAAGAATCATGATAAGTCAGTTTAGCCAGAATCTCCCATCCTCCATATCTACTCACCTTCAATATCTTACTGGGTTCCTTACTTTCCACAATTCTCAAGGTGATATCTGATCACTGTAGCCTGCCTTCAATAGGAAACCTCATAAGCAGGCTTAACTAGAATATCCCCTTATTCATGATGTTTTTTCTTGGTAAGTTTATAACCACTGATCACCACTCTGCATCTTGGCTACAAGTTCTCATTTTCCTTGTGTTTGAGGTTGAGCCCAATTTCTCTTCCACACTTCAAGATCCCATTACAGTGCTCCCTATAAGCTGTTATAATAGTTCCCCTTGAATAAAATTTTCCTTACCATCTTTAACGAATATCTTAAATGTTTTTTCTTTAACAACGCTGTGAAATACTAACTGGAATCTTGAAAAAATAGACTTGAAAATAGACATAAAACTACCTACATGGACTTTAAAACAGAGCTGAGTGGGAAAACGCGTGCATGCGCACACACACACACACTTTAAAAAATGAAGTCATTTCATGATTCCGTTTATATAAAGATATATAGAGACAATAATAATGCATGCTGTACAAAACACATAAATTCAGAAATATAGCTATTAAACATATTAGAATGGCTGCATAGCATGGTAAGGCAGGCAGGAAATAGTATTAAGGATATGTGTGTGTGTGTGTGTGTGTGTGTGTGTGTATTTAAGGTTGCAAATGGTATGTTGATGATACTATGGCATGAAGCAAGGGATACTGTTATTTCATTTTTCTGCCCTTGATGAGGGAAAAATGAGAATATGTCTTTCTAAAATACTTAATATAATTACTTAGTATAATCACAATCATACATATTCAAATTATATTTTACATTTAGACTATCACAATTGTATATCCTTATATCCATTTTAGAACTGCAGGCTTTTAAAAATAGGATGACATTTATGGAGATGAAAATGAAATGTCATTAACATACTTTCCAAAGTCCTTACGGTTATTTGAATAATCTAAAATTGCAATTAGCATTTTATCTGAACTTATAATTATTTATTAATGCTAATAGTGTTAAACAAAACAAGACAAATAGTCAAAATGGAGTCACTTATGGTAAGCCCATGCCACCAAACCAAGATTTAATTACAGTTTTGGTTCTCTCGGGAATAAAATCTTAAACCAGTCAATCAGGAATCTCCTGATCAGCTCTAGTGAGGCAGTCTGCCTGGTAGACACCTGCCATTCCCAAAGAAAAGTAACCTTGCAATAATCAATCCACTTTTCTGCCTAGTATAACTTCCTTTTCTCACTCCCTTCTGGCTATAAAAGTCTTTCATTTTATACAGCTCCTCTGAATTCCTTTTTACCTGCTAGATGGGATGTTGCCTGATTCAAATTGATTTTTGCTCAAATAAACTCTTAAAATTTTAAATATCAGTTATATGATATTAAAGATAATATTGGTTAATCTTTTTTTAAAAATTTTATTTAATGTTTATTTTTGAGACAGAGAGAGACAGAGAGAGAGAGAGAGAGAGCGAGCGAGCATGAATGGGGAAGGAGCAGAGAGAGAGAGGCACAGAATCCAAAACAGTCTCCAGGCTCTGAGCTGTCAGCACAGGGCTTGAATCCGCCAACTATGAGATCATAACCTGAGGTGAAGTCAGATGCTTAACCAACTGAGCCACCCAGGCACCCCTGCCTCAGTTAATCTTTTAAGAGTTCTAGTATTAGAAGTGGGAATCAAAGGAGACTCTCATGGCCCCCAGAAGCAACAATCAGATAAAGATACCTGGATGAGCCCTGTATGTTCACTGCTCTCTCACTGCCCCCAGAGGTGGTGGTTAAGTTCCTCTCAGATTCTGGATCTGCACTTTTTTGCACTATAAACTTTCAGACTTTATTTGAATATTCATTTTTCTGCACTGGGTCCGGAAATTGGGCAAAGTCATACTGGGTCTGACTTAAGAACTGAACTGAGTCCAGGGTCATACTGTGTCCAACTTAGAAATAGGATCTAGTCTGGAAACAGGCTGGAGGCGAACTGGGTCTCACCTAGAGCTGGACTGGGTCCAGTGTGAAGTCTGACATTCAGAGCCTGATAAGAACTTGTTTTCAGTCTTTCTCTAGAAGCTAAAATGAAACTGTATACCCAGAGGAAAAGAAAAACATTCTGAAAACTTTGTAGAAGATTTACTAACATTCCAAAAGTAAACAGCTTGAAATCTAGAATACAGGAATTATTTGAATTCCATCTAGTTGAGGATCTTTGCCCTGATATAAAGAAGCAAACTAAATATTGTGTGCTTGGATGGATGTGTCATCCTCTTGACATCATTCAGGTTGAACTCAATTCTTTGAGGAATTTAAAACCACTGTACTTGTCTTACAAATCAAGTCTTTACAAGAACAGAAATGCATGCGACTGACACTAGAAATAATCCAAAACTCATCTATCCTTTTTACCAATCCCCAAACCTCCCCTATTAATCTCAAAAGGCTTGCAGATACTGTAAGAGTCAGACCTAGGGAAAAAAAGGCCTTCTTGGCAGAACTTGCATTTTTTTCTTTCTGTGCCTTTTGAAATATAAGCATTCTATCTGATCTTCTCTAGAATCAAGGTACTCTAACTAGAAAATGGAAAAAGGGAAGGTTATTTTGAAAACTGAGGTCCATGAAAAATCTTAAAAGTTTTTCCCCCAAATATTTAGCTTTAGACATCTGAGCAGGTAACCTTAACTTATTTCAACTGCAATAACCACAATTTGGATTCAATTGTTCTTTAATAAACTAGCAAGTTTTGTATTTTCACACCCATCTCATGACTAAAATTTAAAATGAGAGCTATAAGAACTCAATGTCTATTGAGTAGGCTGTAGGCTGATGTATGTCTATGTGTTTGTTATAGATTTGTAATATTTTTCTACCTCCAGATGGTATTGTTGAAATTATTTTGTAAAGAGTTCTATGTAATTGGCTTAAAGACAACCATAAGATAGTCTTAAAAACAGAATAAACTGAGGCTTGATGGGGGGTGGGAGGCAGGGGAAAGTGGATGATGGGCATTGAGAAGGAAGGGCACCTGTTGGGATGAGCACTGGGTGTTGTATGGAAACCAATGTGACAATAAATTTCATATTAAAAAAAAAGACAAACAAGAATTATATAAATCAAGCCTACTCTCATAAATATAGAAAATGATTCAGGGGCGCCTGGGTGGCGCAATCGGTTAAGCGTCCGACTTCAGCCAGGTCACGATCTCACGGTCCGTGAGTTCAAGCCCCGCGTCAGGCTCTGGGCTGATGGCTCAGAGCCTGGAGCCTGTTTCCGATTCTGTGTCGCCCTCTTTCTCTGCCCCTCCCCCATTCATGCTCTGTCTCTCTCTGTCCCAAAAATAAATAAACGTTGAAAAAAAATTTTTTTTTAAAAAAAAAGCTCTAGGGGAGAGTTAAAAAAAAAAAAAAGAAAATGATTCAAATTTTTTTCAAGTTCATATGATCTAGGATAATCTTCAGAAATAAAAACTAGTTTATGTTTATTGGTTTAATTAAAACAGACATATCTTTAGAGATATTAATATTAAATGTAATACAGACATGCAACTTTAATTAAACCTAGGTTCACAAAAGATAAAATAAGATCAT
Organism: Felis catus; assembly: GCF_018350175.1. Classification (NCBI taxonomy): domain Eukaryota; kingdom Metazoa; phylum Chordata; class Mammalia; order Carnivora; family Felidae; genus Felis; species Felis catus. The sequence continues at coordinate 107,630,236 of NC_058371.1, forward strand.
GTTACCTTTGTTACATAATTTGTTAGCCAGAAAGAGAACTAAGATGATGGTAAGCTATTTAATGTCATTATTTCATAAAGTAATTGTATAATGGGAAAATATACCCACATGCTTACCATTTATGCTGATCTACATTGCTTTTGTTTCATATATTGTCATTTTACTTTTTCCTGAAGAAAATATTTTAATTTTTTTAAATATTGTATTTATCTGGGATGAAAAAAATGCATTGTATTTGTCTGCTGGTGTTTGTCTCATTTTGTTTTTGCCTTATTACTGCAAGTATTTTTGCTGGGAATGGAATTCTAATTCAGCAGGGTTCCTTCTCCAGGGATAGAGTCAACTTGTAGTTGAGGTTCTTTTTTATCTATTAAAAAAAGTTTAATATGTTACTCCATTGTGTTGTGGCTTTCACAGTTTTGGATGAGAAGATGTGATTTTTTGGGTTTTTTTTTTTAGTTTGAATACTTTTACAATTTTCTCCTTCTCATAGATTTTCACTGATTTAGGTTTTATTGTCCCTTGCTGTAGATTTCTGTCTAATTATCCTGTTTGAGTTTTGCTGCTATTTCAGACCTGTGGATCATAATATTCATCTCGTTTAAAATATTTCAAGCTATTCTATCTTAAATATTTTCCTAGTCATGACCATCTTTGGGGAAATTTATTATATGTGTCTACACTACTTGATATTGTCCTTTGGGACATTAAAAAAAATCTTTTTTTTTTTTTTTTGATGTTTATTTATTCTTGAGACAGAGACAGAGTGTGAACAGAGGAGGGGCAGAGAGAGAGGGAGACACAGAATCTGAAACAGGCTCCAGGCTCTGAGCTGTCAGCACAGAGCCCGTCGCGGGGCTTGAACCCACTAACCATGAGATCATGACCTAAGCCAAAGTCGGACGCCTAACCAACTGAGTCACCCAGGAGCCCCTTTTTAAATTTTTTTAATGTTTATTTATTTTTGACAGAGAGAGAGAGAGCATGAGCGGGGGAGGGCAGAGAGAGAGGGAGACACAGAATCTGAAACAGACTCCAGGCTCTGAGCAGTCAGCACAGAGCCCAACGCGGGGCTCAAACTCACCGACCGCAAGATCATGACCTGAGCCGAAGTTGGACGCTCAACTGACTGAGCCACCCAGGTGTCCCTGTCCTTTGGGACACTGAGACTCTGGTTTTATTTTTGCGTTAATTAAATTTGGATATATTCTTTCTATGCTTTATTTCAGATCAGCATTTTCCAATAGGACTCTCTGCAATGATAGTGTTTTGTAATATGCAGTATCCAAAGCAATATCCCAAAACCATGTGTGACTATTGAGTAGTTGAATATTTCTTGCTGCCACTGACTCTATCACATTGGAAAGCTCATGTTAGGATGCTTTATACAGTAGTGTCTTCATATTTTCTTTTATTTCCCAGTGTCCAATATGCTCTTTAGCCCATTTAGTAATTTTTAAAATATAATTTATTGTGTTTTCCATCTCTAAAAGTTCCATTTGATCCTTTAAAAAAATCTTATACTAATCCTAATTTTTCATGTATTTTCTTTAAGTATTTGAACATATTTACGATAGCCTTTTAAAAATCATGGATTGTTGATTTGAACATGACCATCTTTTCAAAATGTGTTTCTATTGATCAATATTTCCCCTAGAGTTACATTATTCTGATTTGGTATGTATCTAATAATCTTATTGGATGACAGATATTGCAAAATTTTCAGTTATGTTGTCTTACTTTCAGGAGTTCTGGAGTATATTTAGGCAGACAATTAAGCTATTTGAAGATTAGCTTGATACAGTTATGGCATAGTTTTAAATTTTGGGAAGCAGATGGGTTTTCATCTTTATGCCAGGACCAGTTCAACGCCTCTACTACTAAGCTGATCCTTCTGGAGGTCTTTCCTGAATGTTAAGAAGTTTATTCTTGCACATTGACACTTGAATATCTCTGAAAGTTACGTGACCTTTTAGAATTGTTTAGCTTACAGCTTTTCTGTGTATCCTTGCTGGTCTCAAGGAGTTTCAATTTAATGGTCAGTTGCTGCAGAGGCAAGGGATTACATATGCAGATTTGTGAAGCTGTATCTTTGTTATGCACTCTTCTATTATTTGGCCCTATAAATTCCAGCTGCTTCAGCCTTTCTAATATTCAAACTGCCTCCAAAACTCAGTGCTCTGCTTGGTTTTCTCTGACCTCGCTGGCGTCCACCTGTGCTTCCAGGTAGACAGTAGTGTGATCATCTGGGCACCTTGTTTGCTTCCTATTTTGCATGGAGTCACAGTACTCTGCTGCCTGTTGTTTGAAACAATTGAACCCAGACTGTTACATCCATCTCCACTATGAAGGCATGATAAAATATTATCTGCTATACAGACTGAGAAGACTGAAGATAGTTCTAGATATGGTATTCAAATAGGATGAGAAAATATCATTATACGCCATAAGAATAATGGACAGAGATAATTATTGATCCTGGTCAATGATACAGTCTATAGATAGTGATGCAGGGCAAGAATAAATTAGTGTCAGAAAGAAAAAAAGGCAGAAAATATTATGATTATTTATAGATGACACAATTACTTAGAGAATGAGATGAATGAACAAATTATTTACAAATTATCGCACATATACTGGATAGAAGCTCAACCTTCAAAATCAATAGAAATTTTCTTTTCATGTAATAAAATTAGAAAATTTAGGAAAAAATAATATGCAATAAAGATTGGTTTCCCAAATTCTCTTAGGCAATAATGTAAAATAATTCTATAGTATAACCTTTATAATTTAAAAATGTAAGGGGTGCCTGGGTGGCGCAGTCGGTTAAGCGTCCGACTTCAGCCAGGTCACGATCTCGCGGTCAGTGAGTTCGAGCCCCGCGTTGGGCTCTGGGCTGATGGCTCAGAGCCTGGAGCCTGTTTCCGATTCTGTGTCTCCCTCTCTCTCTGCCCCTCCCCCGTTCATGCTCTGTCTCTCTCTGTCCCAAAAATAAATAAACATTGAAAATAAAAATGTATATGGGAAAGTAACTGAATATATTAGGAAACATTCTACGATATTTATTTATAAATTTCATAAAATTATTCTAATATATAAATATAAACAACTTAATTCCATAAGTAACTGTTGATGTTTTAAAAAGAAGAATTAAGGGTAATATTTATCTTACAGTCACATATACACATGGCTGTATATACAGCTACATACACATACACACACAGAGAGCTTATAAAGGCATAGAAACATAACCCAAAGCCATAATAATTGAACCAATGAAGATTTCATGTGAGGAATAAATAGAATAATAAAACAGAATATAAACTCAGAACTAGACTTGTCTATATTTGATAAAGTAGCATTACCAATCAATAGGAAAAGAGTGAATTATTTAAGGTAACATTAAAAAATAATTTGCTATATAGAAAAAATGCACATGAATCCTGATCTACTCTCATATACAAATATGGACTCACTGGCTTTATGTTTTGAACACTGTTAAACTAGGTTTCTAACTTTTCAACATGTAATTTTCTAAAATGTCATACCTAACAACTTAGAATAATCAGAGCTCAATTTATCTATAAGCAATTCCTTTATGACTTCTAGGTGTTTTGTTTTAAATTCAGATGGGAACCAGTATGCACCTAAATAAAAAATACATGGACATTTGTGATAGGAGTATAAAGAATTTTCATGTCAGATAACATGCACATTCTTTAAAACAATGCAGAAGTATCAAAATTATTTTTTCTATTTTCATCTGATAAAGCATTAAGCCATGACACAACATACACAATCACAAAACATGCTATTCATCAAGATAAGTTACAACATCAATACATTTATGAAAACATATTTAATAAATAACTCATCTTCCTATTAAAATCTTCATATCCAACAACTTATATTAATTACTTACTCTTAACCTAAGAACTTCATTTTAAATTAAGAACAAAGAAAATAAAAAATGTGGAATTATCTTTTGTAGAGAATCAACAGTAATTATAGTTTTAATAGGTTTACCTTTTCTATTTCTCTTTCTCTTACATTTATATATATAATGCCTGTTAATGTTCTCTGTTGAATAATTTTCCAAGGTGGCAAACTAAATGTGGATCAAATGTGAAACACACTTTTCACAGAAAATTAAAAACATAAGGCATAAAATATAGAAAAAAATTGAGTTTAATATGACAATAAAACTGCATCTGACATTTTTTCTAGTGGAAAAGTATTTTAAGTTCATAGATATAATAGGTACTAAGCTGTCATTATGTCAAAATCAGTATCTTTAAATGAAAAGGCAATAAACAGGTCTTATAACAGAGTTGACCTGAATTATTCACACACTTTTATTTGTGAAAAATTTGTTTTAATACAGAAATTTTTCTATTTTCCCTCATCATTTACATATGAACATTTAATATGTTTTCTCTGTGAATTACTTTTAAACTGCAAATATCTTAATAATAATTTTTCCATGAGAAAAATTAAAGGAAATATAAATAATCATAAGATTAGTAGAATATGTTTCAGATAAGTACCATATAATGCAAAAAGAGATATACTGTTAACCAATATCATTCATTCAAAAAATACATTCAGAATCAAGCATATGCAAATCTCTATCACATTCTCTTACATCTGAGACTGACAATGGTCTGTGGATTAAATCCAGCCCACAATCTGCTTTTATAGATAAACCTGTATTGGAACAGGGCCACACTAATTTGTTTATAAGTTTTCTACAAACACAGAGTTGAAGAGCTGTTACCTTATAGCTCACAGAGACTAAAATACTTACTATTTGGCCTGGCCCTTTAAGGGAAAAGTTTGTTACCTCCAACTTATATTATTCTTCCTTCTTTCCTTCCTTCCTTCTTTTATTCCTTCCTTCCTTCCTTCCTTCCTTCCTTCCTTCCTTCCTTCCTTCCTTCCTTCCTTCCTTCCTTCCTTTTTATTCCTTCCTTCCTTTCTTCCTCCTTTCCTTCCTTTCTATATTCCTTCATTCCCTCCCTCCCTCCCTCCTTCCTTTTATCTCACTCTCTTCTTTCCTTCCTTTCCTCTTTTTTTTGTTTTTGTTTAGAGAAAAACTTCACGCTCTACTATGCTACTTGTCTCACTTATATCACTCTGCCAGAGAAATATAACCTCTTTACAGAGTCTAGATATAAGGGTATTAGAAATCCAAACTGAAATAGATCTTAATGCATATTCAAATCTCAGTACTTAATGTTAAATTTGTAATTGCTAAATAGCAAATATTTTTCATTTCTTAAAAATAATATTCTCAATAAACAAAATGGTGTATTTGTGATAAATGCACTTGCTCATGTACCTTAAACACAATATTTTTAGCATATTTAGCTAGAACAGTCTAGAAATTTTTGGAGATGTTTGCTATATTTAGAAATGAGATTTTATTCTATTTTGGGGGGAGGATAATTTTTTCTCTTCGGGGGAGGATAATTTTTTTCTTTTTGGTACTGAACAGATTCTTTATGATGCAAAGAGAACCCAAAAGAATAGTGGAAATAAAAAATACATTTATATTATAGAAAGGACCTGAATTTTCAAGTTTTGAGCAGTGAATTTAAACCACAGGGTTGGCAGCTTGGCAAGAAATACAGAATATATTTTGGGTTAAAACTGATGCAAACAGACTGTTTCTGGATCATTGTTTTAACACACTGACCACAGAACAGTTTGTGTTTGTGGCAAAGACCCAGATATGAAATAGGCTGAAATAGAATTTGGCAGAATTAAGCAGCTTAGAAAGAAACATATTCCTGTTGGAAGAGTTGTGACTTTTGGAATAACTGACTTGGGACAATTTACAGAAATTTTAAAAAATCACCCTTTCCTTTTTCTTTTTGCCAGCATACAACCAACCACCTGTTCTTCCTATTACCCAGGGAAAAATTATAATAAGAGAGAACATCTGGGTGATTTAACTAAAATATAAGTTGCTCATTACACTTCTGATTTTTTTTTCTACAAAATGCTGACAGTAGGAACACAGAAAGATTGGCATGATGGCTTTTCTGCACAAATATGCAAATTTGGCGAAGTTGGAGTTCAATGGGAGAAAATATTTATGTTTCAAATTTAGATTTTTTTCTTTATAGAGTTATTATCTTTTCCTTTACTGAAGCTATGTGCAATTAAAACCAGTGTGACTATATTCAAGGAATCTCCAACAATTAGATGTGTTATTTAAGAAACACATTAATGTTTAATATCTTTTTTTAAGTTATTTTAATCTTTATTTATTTTTGAGAGAGAGACAGAATGTGAGCAGGGGAGGAGCAGAGAGAGAGGGAGACAAAGAATCCGAAGCAGGCTTCAGGCCCTGAGCTGTCAGCACAGAGCCTGAAGCAGGGCTCAAACTCAGGAACAGTGAGATCATGACCTGAGCTGAAGTAAGATGTTCAACCGACTGAGCCACCCAGGTACCCCATTAATGTTTAATATCTTAAAACTCATGCATCTAAGTGAATATTTTCATCAAACCACTTCATGGATATTATTCCATGAAATCAGTTCCAATCAGTAAGACTTATTGTGAGACTTCTCTGGATTATTTGGCCCCTGATACAGAAATTGCTTTCAGAGTTTAATACATTGTTTAAATAAATTTAGAAGGCTGTATTTTATTTACTGTGTATTTTGGAAAAGATCAATAGTCATTTAGAAGTTAAATTCAGTACCTAATATATAGATCAAGTTAGGTAATATCTCAAAGAGAAATCTCAGTGGAAAATACAATACTTCAGAAGTAACCCTTATATACCAATTGAAACTGCCTTTGAGTGATATTTGTGGTAGATACTATTGGAAAGACACATTGATTCTCCCACACTAACCTACTTTACTATGCACAATATCCCTGCTTTTTTATATCCTAACAGTTCAGGCATTTCTATTTTCCTATATTTGGAATATAATTAATAGAATTTATCTTATTTCAGAAAGACATAAATTAATGCCTAGGCTTTTGAAACTCAATTATGTTACCTGCCTCCCTTTGTTTCAGTTTTAGCTATGGAAGTGTCCCAAGCATGAATGTGCTCAGAGTTGTATATGATTACAAATTCTAAGTAAATGTTTATTCCTGAAACATTGCAGCATAATAAAGGAGAATATTAAGATAAACAAATCGTTGGCTTTACTATTTTTGTTCTATATTCTGTTTAATAGATGGGCTGTTTTTAGTTGCTACATACACAGTGACATGTACATATCTAACCAATTTTACAATTACTTTGGCTTTTTTTTTTTTTTGCTATAGAAAAGTGCAAACCACCATGAACATCTTGGTTACAGCATATAGATAAAACAATAGCAAGTGTATTGTAAACATTTTTTAAGAATTCTATACATATTTGATTTGAATGACAACTCTAACTAAAGAACTTAAAGGAGAGTTAAGGATTTTTTAATAAAACCCCTCATTTTAAGTTTTAGATAACTGAGGCTCAAAGAAGTTAATTTTTAGACTGCTTTTATGAATAAAAGAAACATAGTATAAAAATATTATATTCTCTTGAAGGAATATTTGACATCATATATGAATTCAAAATAGAGTAGCTGGTGATGATTGTAAATGAATTCAGAAATAATGATGTTTGTTTAACTGTAGTATACAGTCATCTAAGAAAATCCAAGGTATATTTAGATGTTGCTTAGATTTCACTTCGCAGTGTCAAAAACATTTTCCCCTTATTCATTATCATTAACACTTACAATAAAAAAAATTTTTTTTTAAAAGGCCAAAGAGAAAGAGGTAGATTAAAATGAAGAAGGGAAAATGGCAAAGAGGAAATGAGGATAAGAAGAGATAGAGTAAAAATGTAGAAGTGAAAACAACAAACTTGTTAAAAATGTTTATTCATTTTGAGAGAGAGAGAGTGAGAGAGAGAGAGCGTGCGCATGTGCATACCAATGGGAAAGGGGCAGAGAGAGGGAGAGATAGAATCCCAAGCAGCCTCTGCACCATCAGCACAGAGCCCAACAGGGGGCTTGAACTCAAACTGTGAGATATGACCTGAGCTGAAATCAAGAGTTGGATGCTCAACTGACTGAGTCACCCAGACACCCCAAAAACAACATTTTTTTTTCAATTTGTAAACTATTTTTCATGCCGAATTCTTCCCTCATAGAAAAGTAAAGACACTGGCACAAAAATACATATATATACATACATATATACATATGTATATATACATATATATACATACAGAAATGAATATTATTAGTTAAGGGTATAATTAAAAGACTAAATCCCTTTAAGGTGTGAAATTATAAAGCTTGTTTTTAAAGTATATGTACTTAGAGAGGCATCAACTTAGTGATGTAAGGTAGAATTCTCAACTCTACAAACTATATTACTATAGATGCACACATATATGATTTAATATTTATATTGTAAATATTCATATATTTTTTCATTTTTAGAAACAGAAAAAATGATAACATTTATAAGAATACAATTTTCTAAATGTTGACAATATTCAAAGTATAAGAGGGATTTCTTCTTCCAGTAACAGCAGACTAGATTACCTAGGGTCATGGAACCGCTAGGTTTTGTAGGACCAAACAATCGGAGAAAGGGGGTAACAGTGACAAGCTTATTGACACAGACCCACATTAATTCTTAAAGCACTTTCTTTAAAGTTGTGGCTATAATACTAAGAAGTTGAGGATAGTCAACAGGCTCTTGGAGCCAAAATATTAGCAACTAAGATTTAAGTGAGCCCTACCAAACGCCCAGATTTTAAGTTGGATCCAAGGCATGAGAGTGAACCAGAAATAAACCCAATCTGCACAATATTACAGACTAGATTAAAATGATCTCACTCCCTGCTTGTGCAATCTGGATGGCCTGTGTCAACCCTAATGTCTGGCCAGAAGGAGTAGAAAGAATTCACTGTAAGAATAAAGTATCCATTCAGAGGATATGCAAAGTTCCTCTATACTTTTTCTTTTTGCTGTCTGCTACTCAACTGATCACAAGAGATACAAAGACAATCTAACTAAAACGCAAATTAAAACAAAAACAGAACAAAAAAACAAGAACATGAGATATTCAGATATTAGAGTTATCTAATAATAGAGAGTTAAAAACTCATATATATATTCAGTAAGTTTTAATATATTGAGACAGGTTGGATCTACAAAAAATAGAAAATAAAGAATGAAAATACATGAAAAAAAAAAGGAAAATTTCAACCAAACTTTGGATACTACAAAAATAATCAAATGGACATCCTGGAACAAAGCTATAATGTCTAAAATAAAGACCTTAATGTATGGGTATAGCACATTGAACATATAAGACCAACTTAGTAAACTGGAGGGCCAAATAATAGAAAAGTGACAGTTTAAGAAGGAAAATGGTGTCTCACTGCAAGAACTAAAAAATTTCATACTGGTATAATTGTATTAATGCATCCATAGTAGATTTTAAAGCAAGAGCATTCTAGTGACTATTAGTCATATTGGTGAAGTGTTTAATTTGACCAAAAATATATATATGATGAGCCTAAATCTATACAAATAGAATAAGAAAATTGCTTTTACTAAATAGAGACACAAATCTTAGACTAGAACAGCAAAACATAAATTAATTAAATGTATAAATATCTGAACAATACAAATAACAAAACTAATTTAATTAGTATAACTTTAGGCTTTATTATCAACATCTTCCTTATCAACTTGCCTGCCTCAAGCACAGTTATCTCTGAACCTTTTGCACATTAAGATTCTTGGTAGGCCATTATAAAGTACTGATGACCTGAAACCACTCGCAAATATTATTATTCAAAGGGTTTGGGGCACATCTTGGACATGAGATTTCTTTTTTAACTCTTCTGACGATTCTAATGTGAAGTCAATGCTGAGCCTTCTGCTCTAGCAGTCAAATCCAAGTATTACTACACATTTGTCTTTTTCCTCTGGTAGATTGAGAACTTCTGAGGATAAGACTATATTTTTCATCTTTGTAGCCCACACATCTACAAGAGTGCCTGACATGAAGTCAGTGCTCAGAATTTCATTGGTAGGGGTGCCTGGGTGTCTTGGTCAGTTAAGCATCCAACTCTTGATTTGAGCTCACAGTTGTGAGATCAAGTCCTGCCCAGGGCTCTGTGCTGAGTGCAGAGCCTGCTTGTAATTCTCTCCTTCTCTCTTTGCCCCTCTCCCCTGCCCCTCTCTCTCAAAATAAAGAAATATACTCTTTTTTAAAAAAAATTCACTGGTGAAAAAGACAGTTTCAAAAGATGGTTAAATTCAATTTAACAGCCATTAGTCAAGTTTGTACCATGTGCTAGACTTTATACAAGATATTGGTGTACAAAGGTAGATAATAATTCCTTTAGGAAAATCATTACTCAGTTGGGTGTTCACAAATTAGCAATAACTATACTGATAACTGATAACTGAGAGTAGCATTAGGTCTTACAAATTTAATCTTCCACTCTCTCAATCTAATATAGCAAGTCATTGTTTCCTTAAATAACATTCCATTATCTTAAGTAACTGAATAAAAAATAAAATAGTATGGGGGCCTAGATAGGTCAGTTGGTTAAGTGTCTGACTCTCAGTTTGGCTCAGGTCATGATCCTGTGGTTCATGAGTTCAAGCCCTGTATCGGCTCTGTGCTAGCGGTGTGGAGCCTGCTTGGTATTCTCGATCTCTCCCTCTCTCTCTGACCCTCCTCTACTCACACCCTCTCTCTCAAAAAATATATGTTAACTTAAAAAAACATTAAAACATAATAAATACCGCACACATCAATGACACGATATGCATTCTTTACCTGTATACATGAAACAGCTAGAAATAGTGATCATATGCTAAGATGTAAAACTAAATTCAATATATTTCAAAAAAGTTAATTATGCAGAACAGCTTATGATCCCTCTAACAAGAACTAGAAAAAAGTAACAAGAAAATATAAGTAGAAAAATCTCTATCTGTTTGGAAGTATGCAATACATTTTTAAATAACACATTAGGAAAGAATAAGGTTTGAAATTAGAAAGGATTTTGAACTTAACAATAACAAATATATAATATATAACATCTTGATGATGTAGTTCAGTGTCTTTTGAGAGAAATTATAGATGTAAAGGCATATGTTACAAGAAGGAAAGTTGAAAATGAATAAGGTATGCATCATATAAATAATAAAGAACAGCAAAATAATGAAAGAAATAAGAAGGAATGAGATAATAAAGATAAGCTAAGAAATCAATGACATAAAATATTTAATAGAGGAGATGAAATAGAATCATAAAAATATACTCAGTTAAGCTAAGAGAAGTCAGAAAAAGTGGAACTACATAGCAAATTATTCATATCAATTATCCCATTAAATTTGACTTATGCAAGCAAACCAATTAAAATATTGTCAGATTGGATTAGAGAAAAATCGAACTATATGCTGCCTACTGGAAACCTACTTAAATATAAAGAAATAGACAGCTATAAAGTAAAAAGATAGGGGAAATTATACCATTCAAATATTAAACAAAATCAAGCTAGAGAACTATATGTATGTACTTAACAACAGTGTTTCAATATGCATGGTGCAAAAACTGACAGAATTTAAAGAAAAGGAAACAAATCCAGAATCATCCCAGACTTTAAAACTCTTCTGTTAGTAATGGATGGAATATATAGGCAGACAACCACTGTGGATGTATAATCCCTGAACAATACTATCAACCAACTTTACCTAATTGACACACAATGGATCAACAACAAAATATACATTTATCCCAAGTGCACATACACCATTCACTAACAGTGATCATATCGTGCATCCTAAAACAAACATTAGCACATTTAAAAGAAATTACACAAAACTCAACTACAAATAATTTAAACTATGAATCAATAGAATGCTACGTACATACAATTTCTAAACATTTAGAAATAAAACAATTCACTTCTAATTAATTTATGGATCATAAAGAGAGTATAACAGAAAGTTAAAAAATAATTACAACTAAAAAAAACAACCAAACAACAACAGCAGAAAAACAAAATGGGGTGCATGGGTGGATAAGTTGGTTAAGTATCTGAATCTTGAATTTAGCTCAGATCTTGATCCCAGGGTCATGGGATTGAGCCCTGTGTAGGCCTCCATGCTGTGTATGGAGCCTGCTTAAGATTCTCTCTCCCTGCCCCTCTCCCTCTCACGCTCTCACTCTCTCTCTAAAATAATAATAATAGTTATTATTATTTCAACTAAATAAAAATTAAAATATATCATATTGAAATTTATGGGATAAAGCAAATCTGTGATTTAAAAAAATGTAAGCACAAAATACTTATTAAGAAAAAGAAAGGAAGGTCTCAAATCAGTAATATAACCTTTTACCTTAAGATTCTAGAAAAGAAGATCAAATTAAGCCCAAAACTAGCAGAAGAAAGAAAACAAGACTCACAACAAAATCAATGTGATTTTAGAATAATTGCAGGGGCGCCTGGGTGGCTCAGTCAGTTGAGATCTGACTTCGGCTCAGGTCATGATCTCTCAGCTCGTGAGTTTGAGCCCGGCATCGGGCTCTGTGCTGACAGCTCAGAGCCTGGAGTCTGCTTCATGTTCTATGTTTCCCTCTCTCTCTCTCTCCGCCCCTCTGCCGCTCATTCTGTCTCTCAAAACAAATAAACATTAAAAAAATTTAGAATAGTTGCAGAATAAAATGTCAATATACAATAATTAATTCCATGTCCATGGAATTAACAGCAATAAAAACTGAAATTTAAAATAAAAATAACATTTATATCAGCATAAAAAAGTAGAATACTTAGATAGATACGATTCCAACAAAAATATTTGCAAGATATGTATGATGAATCCTCAAAACACTGATGAAAGAAACCAGAAAACACCCAAACAAAAAGAAATATCATGCTTGTGGACTAGAAGACTCGGTGTACCTGTAACAATTTTGAAAAAAAAAAAAAGGTACAAATGTGTAGGACTTATCCTAAATTTATTATAATTTACAAATAAAACTATGATATTCAAGAGAATATGGTATTGTTGAAATGTTAGACACAGAGATCAATGGAACAGAATAGAGACTTCATAGACAGTCTCACACAAATATATTGAAGTGATTTTGACAAAGATGAAAATGCATTTCAACAAAGGATAGTATTTTCAAGACAATTTCCCTGGAACATTTGGACTTTAATATAGACAAAATAAAGGAAATCTACACATATACTTCATGTCTTATATAAATTTGTCTTTAAATAAATCATTGCCTCGATATAAATAGCAAATTTTAAACTATACAACTTCTAGAAAAAAAGTTAGGTGAAAATCTGAGTGACCTTGAATTTGGCAAAGAGTTTGTGACATCAAATGCATGATACTTAAAAAAATATATATATATATATATATATATATAACAATTTAACTTCATCAAAGTTAAAAACTTTACTGCGTGAAAGACATTGTTAAAAAAATGCTAAAAAAAATAGGGCACAGATTAGGAGTAAATATTTCCAAAGCACCTGATAAAGAACTAATATCTATACTAGACAGAGAAGCAATTAAAACAAACTAATAAAAAAGCAAGCAAATTAAAAACATGCAGCAGATCTGAACAAATTAATGATGAAAATATATTAATGGAAAAAAAGCATATAAAATGGTGCTAAACACTTCTAAGCATCAGAGAAATACAAATTACAACCATAATGAGGTGTCACTGTGCATTCAACAGAATGAGTAAAATCATCAAATCTTACATTAGGAGGTACTTACTGTAAAGGAAGTTAAAGCAGCTGCAACTTTCACTTTTCATATTCATGTTACTAAAAGAAAGGGGCTAAATGCATAAGAAAATTTATTGGATGATTACATTTATATGATATTCTGAAAAGGGAAAAATACAGAAATGTAAAAGAAATCAAGTTTGCCAGAGGTTGGAAGTGGAGATAGACCTGGTTAAAAGAGACAGATTGAGGGAATTTGGGGGTCTACAAAACTATTCTGATGTTATTTCAGTGGTGGAAAAATGACTATATACAGTTGTCAAAACCTATACAGTATCACAACAGACAGAGTGAATTGTATTTGAAAAGTTTATCAGGGTGTGCAGGGTATTCAAGATGGAACACAGACTGATCAGGGAATTTACTTATGTTACAAAAGGATTGTATACTAGCACTTGAGGAGGTAGAAAAGAAAAGAGTTGACCTGAATAACTTCAGTACACAATGTATGGTTAAAGACCCAAAGAACTGCACACAAACATCATGTTCTGGAAAGATTGTTTCTTACAGGTCTTAAGATGTCTCCCCAAAATATTCATTAATTACAAAAAGAAAAAAAATTTAAGTGGAGAAAAATAGCAGACATCACCTTAATTAACTAAGTGACTTAGGTTTATGTCAGTTGGTGTTAAGAAATGATATATAAAAAGTACATATTATCTCTGATATTTATGAAAATATATAACTTCAATTTAATCATGCGAAAACATCATATATTAAGGGACAATGTCAAGTACAAAATACTTGACAAGTACTTTTGAAAAGTGCCAATGTCATAAAAGCCAAAAAAAAAAAATGTCTGAGGAACTATTATAGATTGGAGGGTATTAAAGAGATAGGACAACTGAAAACAAAGTGGAATACTGGATTGGATCTTGCAGTCTAGATCTTGCAATCCAACATCAGAAAGATAACATTAGTGAAGAAATTGGTGAAATCCTAATAACATCTCCAGTTTCGATAAAAGTATTCGACGGGAGTTAATCTCTCCGTTTTTAGTTTTTATAATTGTTCTATTGTTGTATAAGATATTAACATTAGGGACACTGGTTGAGGTTTAAATGAAAACTTCCTTCTACTCTTTTATACTGTCTCTGCAAAGCCTAAAATTATTTCAAAATAGCATATTTATAAACAGTATATGTAATTATTTTATTTTTTAAAGTTTATTTATTTTGAGAGAAAGAGCACATATGCATAAACTCCTGTGAGAGAGAGTGGGGAAGGGGCAGAGAGAGAAAGAGAAAAAATTTCAAGCAGGCTCTGCACTGACAGCACAGAGCCCAACATGGGGCTGGATCCTGTGAACTGCAAGATCATGATCTGAGATGAAATCAAGAGTGGGAGACTTAACCAACTGAGCCACCCAGGCACTCCATTATATGCAAACATTTTAAAACAACATTCCCAATTTATTAATTATCATTGTGGCATTTAAGTAGATTCCTTGTTACTAGGATGTAAGATAACTGTTGAGAAAATTCAGTAAAATTTTCCAGCACTACATTGAATATAAGTAATTCTTATTATATGTTGGAGTTTTATTTCTCATCTCATTTCTGTCATTCTTTATTAATTTGATTTACCACTGAAATAACAGATGAGACAGTTTTATAAACTTTAACATTCGGTAGCCAATACACAAATCATATCTGCACAATGTATCAAATGCTCTAAAACAAGAACAAACATAATTAATTTTAAGGAAGTATGGGTGAAAAGTCAAAGATTTGTATAGACAACAAAATGTCATAAGCTCTCTCAAAAAACATATTTTACTGTCATATGAAGATTATAAAGTATGTTAAAAGTTTTAGCAGAAAACATAATTTATATGACATTTAAACTATAAATTTAAAGTAATTACATTTTTATAATAATGAGGCTAATTTTACTGTAAACAATATATGGTCTAGACCTATCCACTCTTCTATGACTCAATAGGATGTGACATCTTATATCTAATGATAAATTAATAATTTAAACCAATAGTAACATAGTTAACTACCTCTTTGAAATAAGTAAAAAGTGCCCATAATGTAAACCATGATTAATGATAATCTATTATGTGGCCAGAAATGGCTAATGCTCAATATGAAAAACAGCAAAAAATAGAAAATTTATTTATTATGCCTAAAAAATTGAGACTAAATACTGTGCATGGGGAACTGTATTGTACAAACCTGACTAGGACTTTGCAACATTTTTTTTTTCACCTCAAAATAATACGATCAAAATATTCTATCCAAAATGTATTTTTTAAATGTTTATTTCTGAGAGAAAGAGAGACAGACAGAGCATGAGCAGGGGAGGGGGAAAGAGAGAGAAGGCGACACGGTATAGGAAGCAGGCTCCAGGCTCTGAGCTGTCGGCACAGAGCCTGACCTGGGGCTCAAACTCATGAACTCCAAGAATATGACCTGAGCCTAAGTCGGACGCCCAGCTGACTGAGCCACCCTGAAACCCCTATCCAAAACGTATTTTTAGAGTAAAGAATGCTTAATCTGAATAATATAACTCAACAAACATTTACTAAATTCTAGGTAGAGTAGATGTTTTAATGAAGTAAACTGACAAAATTCCTACAGTCATGGAGCTTATTTTTAGAGAAGGCAAGACCCACTGACAATACACTAAGAAAATCAAGATGGCATGTTGTCAAGATGATATTTCTACACACAGAAAAAAATAAAGCAGAAAAGCAAAATACAGTGTTTGTGAAGAATGGGGTTGCAAAATATTCTGTTATCAAGGTTGATTGTTGATGATTGTTCTAAACTTTTATTTTGAAATAGTTCTATGTTTACAAAAACCACTGAAAAGATAGTGCAGAGAGTACCCTTATGCCCTTCAGTCACTTTTCTGTAAGGCTAACATTTACATAACCATGGTGATTATAAACTCTATGAAATTAACACTGACATAATAATATTAAACAAAGCTTAAACTTTATTCATAGTTTACCAGTTTTTCTACTAATATCCTTTTTCTGATCCTGGGTCTAATCCAGGGTACCAGAAATGTCATCCCCTTTTTTTTTAATGTTTATTTATTTTTGAGAGAGAGAGAGAGAGAGAGAACAAGAGACAGGAGGGGCCGAGAAAGAGGGAGCTCGAGGATCCAAGAAGGTTCTGCACTGACAGCAAGGAGTCTGATGTGGGGCTCCAACTCATGAAATGTGAGATCATGACCTGAGCTGAAGTCAGCCGCTTAAACAACTGAGCCATCCAGGCACCCCTCATCGTCATCCCTCCTCACTTTGTTACAGTTGATCGGTCTGTTCTTAATATTCATAACCTTGATATTTCTGAAGAGTACTAGCCAGGTATCTTGTAAATCTCCCTTATGGTTGATGTTATTTCACGATTAGTCTAGGGCTATGAATTTGGGGGCAGAATATTACAGAAGTGATGTACTTTCTTGTCATATCACATCAAGAGGTATTAATATCAATATGACAGATCATTGGTGATGGTCACCTTGACCATTGGGTAAGGTAGTGTCTTTCAGCATTCTCCAAAGTAATTTCCCATGTTATGCTCTAGTCATTAGAAATGAGTCATTAGGTTCAACTCACACTCAGGAAAATTACACTCCACCATTTGAAACAAGAATTAGAGAATTTGAGAACATATGTTAAAACCACCACAGAAATTAGTGGATAGTTTGAAGAAATTGTTTTAGATTATACAAGTTTTCTGTTTCCACTTAAAAAGTATCTCCCTCCTTTTATAATCCATCAGCTGTATTTTAATGGTGATTTTTTAATTCCCTTATTCATTCAACACTTACTATATTGAAATCTGCACTCCTCTTCTTACTTATTTGCTAAATCTACTTGTACTGGTAGGGATTCTTGGATATTGTTTTCAATATTTTTACCTATTTTATTACTTGTTCATCTATTTTGAGGCAACTCTCATTATAAGGATTAGGAGAACTGTCCATCCAGGAACTGATAGTGTATTTTGGTGAAACCTAACTGGAAGAGAGTAAAATCAGCTTCTTTCTTATTTTTCCCCAACCTCTTCTCCTCTTCTTTCTCTCTCTCTCTCTATGTTATTCCTTTTTGAGAGAAAGAGAGAGCATCTGAAGTGGGCTCTGCACTGACAGCAGAGAGCCTGATGGGGGCTCGACTCCAAGAACTACGAGATCATGACCTGAGCTGAAGTTGGACACTTAACCAACTGAGCCACCCAAGTGCCCCTCTTTCTTTATTTTAAAGACTTCTAGCATTTAGCTCTGTTTCTTTAAGAGATCTGAATACTACTTCTAGAAAGACAGCTGTTATTTTATATGTTAAGACATCTTATTGTGCTTCTGTTTTTGTTTTTTTTTTTTTTTTCAACGTTTATTTGGGACAGAGAGAGACAGAGCATGAACGGGGGAGGGGCAGAGAGAGAGACACACACAGAATCGGAAACAGGCTCCAGGCTCCGAGCCATCAGCCCAGAGCCTGACGCGGGGCTCGAACTCACGGACCGCGAGATCGTGACCTGGCTGAAGTCGGACGCTTAACCGACTGCGCCACCCAGGCACCCCTGTGCTTCTGTTTATACAAAAGCTTTGAGCCTGGCCTGGATGATCAGACCCAGCAACATGGCTGGAGATTTTGGGATTAAAGTCAGAGATGGTGATCAAGAAAGGAAATCCCTGTAATTATTCTTTTCTGAACAGTAATTCTCCTTCACCATCCTCCAAACCTCAGTAAAATCTATTAGCAAAATAATGTGAGTTTTTAGATGAATAAAATATATTGCGCTCAGCTGGTCAACTGTGAAATTTGAAGGAACATAGTTCACTCAAGATTTTCCTCACTTCTGACACCAATTGCAAATCATACATATGCTTGATATTTTGCTAGAAGTACTCACAGAACTCATTGGAAGCTGTTATAATTATAGCTGCAGTTTATTATTGAGAAAGGATACAGTTAAAAATCAGTTGAGGGAAAAGATGGTCAGGTCAGAGTCCAGGAGAGGTCCAAAAAGGGAGAGCTCAGATGTCTTCTCTCCAGGGAGCCATGGACATGTTAACTCCTCTTGGAAACAATGTGACAATATGCATAGGGGTATTGCCAATCAAGAATGTTCACCCCAGCTTTGGTATCTAGAATTTTGAATGAGAATTGATCCCATACTGCCAGTGTGGCTGACCTTTTTGTCTTCAGCCCTACCAGACCCTTCCAAGGTAGAACTGGTACTGAATAGCCCCAAACCCCAATCACCAGTCACTTTATTAGACTGTCTTGTGGTTAAAGCCACCACACAAACACAGGCACTCCTTATCATGTATGGCGTTTTAAGAGCATAGAGATCAATTTCCAGTAATGGAGGGCAAGGGATAGAGATCTCTCTTTGGGGTAGGTTAATTCTTTACTAAGAGTTTGCATCCACATTTGGGAACAAATTGTACTGGAGAAAGTTCAAACTACCTATGAAACTGGTAGCGAGATTTGGGGTAGGCATTGAAAAAATAAGAATATGATATAAAAGGCAAAGTCAGTACCTATTGTCTCAAGAACAATAGGTAGGCTTTTGGACATTCCATCCAAGTTATGCTGTGGACATCTTCCAACCTTCCCCTTATTCTGCAAGTGGGCTTCAGTCAATTCATTTAAGGCAAAGAGTAAACTCAGGAGAGTAACTGCTCCAATTTTCACAAAGAAAAATAGCACTGGGGACCAATGACTACCTTGCATGAGCTTCCCAAATTTGAGAAGAGGCTGTCTTGCCTGAACTTTTTTTTTAAAGTAGGCTTCATGCCCAGTGAAGATCCCGATTTGGGGTTCAATCGCAAGACCTGAGATCATGACCTGAGCCAAAATCGAGTTGGACGCTCAACTGACTGAGTCAGCCAGGTGCCCCTTTAAGTGAAGTACTTACTTTCTCTTATGAGTAAGCATAACTGAATAATGTTTACTGATTTGAACATTATGAACTTTGTTTTGCTTCTCTCAAGAAAATAAGGCTGGTGGGTGGCAGCACTTTTGTTAACTATATAAGAGGACCACCAATAAATATAAAAAAAAATAATAGAATTTGTCACCAGTAGTTCTTTAGATAGGGAGAAAATAATCTAAATGGAATCAGAGTAATGTCAGGAAGAGTAAAAATGAGTAAAAAGAGCAAAGATGTAATTACAAATTTATAGGTACTCTAGCCAATAATAATGTCTTGTTGATTTAAAAATATATATACAATCAAATAAATAAAAAAATTGTAAGTAAATGGATTTAAGATTTTCAGTTCCCTGTATTACTTAGAAATCAGTAAAAATGTATATATAAATTTGATTTAAATATTAATAGATCAAACACACATGCTATAATTTATTAGTTAATTAATTTACAGGAAAAGAATATGTAACTTAAAATATCCCTCTTTCTTCACTCTATTGTTTCTCTTTAAAAGCTCTCTTAGTTATCTGCTGTAATTCAGAATCTATTTGCAACAGATTTTTTAATTTTTTTTACAATATATCTTATATCACCTTACTGTGATATAAGTCATATAAGTGATACCAGGTTCTGTGACCTGGTTTTTTAGTTGTTCTATTCCAGTCTCAAGATTATTCCTAGACTTTGTCTATTTTGTTATGTAGCTCATATAATTATTTTATTTTTATAATACAATTTAATGAATTAAAAAAATTCATGTTCATTTTATTTATTTTGAGAGAGAGAGAGTACAGAAGCAAGCAGGGGAAAGGCAGAGAGAAGGAGAGAGAAAGGGTTCCAAGCAGGCTCCACACCGTCAGTGTAGAGCCTGACACAGGGCTCAAATTCATGAACTGTGAGATCATGACCTGAGCTGTAATCAAGAATCAGACACTTAACCAACTGAGCCACCCAGGTGCCCCTATAATTTAATGAATTTTGACAAAGATATATTCCTATCTAACTGTAACACAAACAAGATATAGAACATTTCCATCAACTTAAAAATTTCTGTTGTACTACTTAATTTCTCTACATCCTTTTTTCTGTCTATATATTTTCATTACAAGAGTTTTGCATAAACAGAATCACATAGTATATCTTCTTTTGTACATCGTTTCTTTCTCTCAGAATAATGTACGTGAGTCTCTTCCATGTTGGGCACAACAGTGTATTTCCTTTTTATGATGGAGTCATATTCAGGATATAAATACAACACAATTTGCTTATCTAGACATTTAGCTAGTTTTCAGGTTTGAACTATAACTAATAAAATGACTATAAACATTTGTGTCCAAGCATGTATGCAGATATTTTTTCTTTCTTCTTGGGCAACTACCTAGTAAAACAATTGAAAGGTCAAATAATAGATCTGTTTAACTGTCTGAAGACTTGCCAAGCCATTAAGCGTTAGAGTGTCAGTCCTGAATACTCACTACCACACCTCTTTGTGACTGTTCCTCCAATTGATAACCACCCCCTTTGGAAATAGATCAAAGTATGATTTCTAGAATACGTCTGCAAACATACTGGTGTGTGATATCATGCTTGAAACCAAGCCTAATTCTTTTCTGTCATTTAGATATTTCTTATATATTTTCAGAAAAATATGATATCTAGTTATTTTATGCCATTATAATTTCCTGAATTTCTATTTTATAATTCATGCCATTTCTAAGATTTGGCATAGGAATTTACAATTACATGTTCAGTCTTCATTAAATACATAAGTTATTTTTAGGGACAAAAAAAAACTATGGAATAAGTAATCACATAATGCCAAAACTGAGACATCGCAATGGTGAAACCATTACAAATATAATTGCATTGAATAAAGTTTTAAAATATTTACTTGATGACTAGCACATTTGCCTTACTATATTGGTGAATTAAAATTATTTTAACATTAAAATGCATTCTAAGAAATAAAAGCAATCTACATTTTAATATTAAAGACAATTTTTATAAATATCATTTATATTTGTAAGGTAAACCCTAAAGTATATCATGGGCAGAAAAATTAAAACAATAAATTTTACAATATAGTTTTTGAAAAACATAATAATACTATTTTTCTGTAGAAAATATTTGTCTAAAATGATTATATGTTTATTCTTGAATGAAATACCTAATATTTTAAAGTTATTTTTTTGGATAGAATGTATTAAATTATTGACATCTTCAATTGGATCTACTCTTTGAACCATAATATTTTTCTGCATGAAAATACTATTACAGTACATAATAAGGTACTTGGTAAGCTCAGACTAAATTATTATAAATGGAGAATATTCTTAAATATATTTTTGACAAGTATAAAGCAATAACACATTGTTTAATATCAAAAAAATCTGATATGAATGCTAAACAAGATGAAATGCTAAAACAACATGATGGTCTAGTAGTAATTTATGTTTTACATTTTTAATTTAAGCTTTATATCACTGAGAACCTACTAGGGTTACTCTCATACAAGAGCTTCATAAAGTGTTCATAATTTCAGCAGTCCAATTTTTCCTCCTTTTTATTTATCGTATAGCTATAACATATTCCTTACATCTTGTAATTTAGTGTTACATCAAACTATATATGCTCAGACTACAAAGCTGTTGAAAAATTTATAAACATTAACATTCAAATGCCAACTTATGGTTGTTTCCTCTCATAAAATATGATAAGCATAATGCCAAGCACTCAATGTGTGCTACTTTGTTTTTGTGAATGAGCCTAATTTTTCAAGTCTACAAATTGTTCCTTCACTTTATTCAAGGCATATGTAAAAATTTTCATATCTGATGAAATCAGTGTTTTGGTAGCAATTCTAATTTCATCCAAAGTTCATTTTTCACTCTTGGATGAGATTGGAGTACACCCAAGCATAACATAAGGAAATATTCATGCACATATGCATGAAGACGCCATGACAGAACCTTCACCCATTTAAATTAGCATACGGAATCATTTTACACACAATAAATCCAATACAACAACATTATCGCACAGAATGAATAGCATTTAATGATTTCACAAAATCTGTTCCACCAAAAATGCTAGTGTGAATTTTTGGCAGAATACCATATTCCTTGCAGTATTAAACTATTCAGTCTTACTTCAGAACATGTATTTTTTACTAAAATTTATGGGAAGTCCAATAGCTGGTAATCGTTATTCACATTATTATTTTATAGATCAGACACTTTAAAATATTTATATTCACACTTTGCATCTAAATATTTTGTAACTATGTAAGATTCACTGGCATTGCCAGCATCAATAGGTTTTTTAACCCCTTTATTGAAGTATACTTGATATACAAAAAGCTGTATATATCTAATGTACACAACTTGATAAATTTGGATATAAGTGCACACCCATGAAACCATCGCCACAATCAATGACATAATCCATTAACTCTAAAAGTTTTCTTCCATCCTCTTTAGTTGTTATTTGTGTGTATGTAGTGTGTGTGTGTGTAATAAGAACACAACATAAGGTCTACTTTCTTAGCAAATTTTATTTTATTTTATTTAAAAAGTTTTAAGTTCATTTATTTATTTTGAGAGAGAGAGAGAGAGAGAGAGAGAGAGAGAGAGAGAGAGAGAGAGAGAACATGCCAGAGGGATGGAGAGAGAGAATCCCAAGTAGGCTTCCACACTGTCAGTACAGGGCCTGATGCAAGGCTTAACTGACTGAGCCACCCAGATGCCCCTTAGCAAATTTCAAAGTACGGGATACAATATTATTAACTACAGTCACTATGTTATATAATCCCCAAAAGGTTTTCATTTTGCATAACTTAAACTTTGTACCCTTTGACCAATGTCTTCACATTTTCTCCTTCCTCTATATCCTGGCAACCATTATTCAATTTTGTGCTTTTGAGTTTGACTATTTTATAGGTTCCTCATATATATACAATTGTGTAGTATTTATGCTTCTGTGTCTGGCTTCTTTCACTTACCATAATATTCTTCAAGTCAACCCGTGTTATCACAAATGAAGATTTCCTTTTTATAAGGATGAATAATATTACATTGTATGTATATACCACATTTTCTTTACTTACCCATTCATCAATGGATATTTAGGTTGATTCCATATCTTAGCTATAGAGACTAGTGTTGCAATGAACATAGGAGTGCAAATATTTCTTTGAGATACTGATTTAATTTCCTTCAGATATATTCACAAAAGTGGGATTGCAGGATCATATGGTAGTTATATTTTTAATGGTTTGAGGATCCTCCGTACAGTTTTCCATTGTGGCTACATCAGTTTATATTTTCACCAACAATCTACAAAGGTTCCTTTTCTCCACATCCTCATCAAGATTATCTTTGTTTTTTGTTTGTTTGTTTTTTGTAATAACCATCCTAACAAGTATGAGGTGATATTTCATTGCGGTTTTCATTTGCATTTCTTTGATGATTAGTGATGTTGAACTCCTCTTCATATACCACTTGGATATTTATATCTTCTTTGGAAAAAATATCTTTTCAGTTACTTTGCCCAGTTTTGAATTGGGTTATCTGTGTTTTAGCTATCGGGTTAGAGAAGCTGGGGGTGCAGGCTGGCTGTTGAGATTTATGTTCTGGTTGTTAAGAGCCCCTGCCTTTCTTTGTTTTTAGTTACTCCTAAGGCAGTTTAGTGCAGCTGATTCCATCCATTTATGGGGTGAGGTGCATTAGACACAAACTTCTTGGGTAGATCTCTGAAATGCTGGGGAGATCAGATGCTCAAGTTGCTCTCTTTCCTCCACTCCACTGTGATGCTTGGGGGAGAGGTGACTAAGGTAAAGTAATATTGTTTTTCTTACACTTCAATGCATGTAGTTTCCTTTCTATGCTCAGCTGAGGTGCTGTAATCTCTCATCTGGATTCTGGAACTATCATAAAGTTCTACCAATAAAGGTCTACCAATGAATAGATGATTGTTAAATTGGTGTTTTGGTTTGAGATGAGGACCGGGACCCCCCTCTTCCATCATTTTCCCAATGTCACTCCCGACAGAATTTTTAACAAATTTATTTTTACCCTTTGATTATTTACAATCATAAACATTGACTATAGGGATATTTAAATTTTTTCACTGGATATAATGTATTTACAGGGATTGAACATTTTTCTATCAATATTTTTACCAAATCTTATCATTTATCATATATTTTTAGGGCATCCTTCTGTCACTCTCAAAGAATACACACACATGGACACGATGACCAGATTAAAGACCTTACTATAATTATTTAGCAAGACATCACATAACCTACATTTGCAAAACCAAAGTCATCTCTAGGTTCAAACTATCTACTCACTAAAGTCAGACACATCAAAATTGTTCAAAAGATCCATGGAAATATGCGTACTCATTTCTTGTCATTTTAATAACCCTCATAAAAAAATAACAAGATACACACTAATTAAAATTAAATTATAAATTTAATATAGTAGATAAAAATGTACATATTATTCATATCACTAAGTCAGTTCATGTCTGAATACTGACAGACAGCTGGCACCTTGGGAAAGTTTTGTCGTTGTTATTGAATCAGAGTCAACATCCCTGAGATCCCTGTTGGGACTTTTTCACAAAGTCTTAAAAGTCAGGAGATTCCATAATTACCAGAGACCTCTATAGTCTGGTTTTCCATAATTTTTGAATGTTGCATCAACAAGAAGGGAGCGTTAAGCACTTTCAAGTGATCCTGAGAGGTAAAGTGAAACAAAGACTTAGTAGGTCTACTTGGATTTGTCATGTTTGGTGAGCACTGCATGACTTGTTTCATTGCAATAATGAGAAGTGAGTACTGCACTGAAGTATGAAGGAAATTTATAAATAACAAAATAATTACAAATATATTTAGGGATATCTGATGTAAGTAGCACATAATTCAAACTGTTTTTTTTTAATTTTAAAAAATGTATTATTTATTTTTGAGAGAGAAAGAGAATGGGGAGGGGTGGAGAGAAAGAGGAACACACAGAATCTAAAGCAGGCTCCAGGCTCTGAACTGTCAGCACAGAACCTGACATGGAACTCGAACTCCCTCACCAACCGTGAGATCATGACCTGAGCCAAAGTCGGATGCTTACCTGACTGAGCCACCTAGGTGCCCCAAATTCAAACTGGTTTTAAAAAGCATTATCTATTAACTGACATCATTAAAAGCTTAGTGACAAATATTCTGGTAAAGTATATTTCAGGTCTTCAAATTATGAGATCAGATGCCTTTATTTCTCTACGTTTGGCTCTACTCTTTTCTATTATGACTTGATTTCTACATAGTCAGAACCAGTGGTTCTAGGCTTACATTCTCTGAAGTTTAAGGTCTGGTGAGAAAACAGAAAGTGCTTCTCCTTTAACACCAGCAAATGACCATTGTTAGTTTTGATTGTCTCTGCTGGAGACAGGAAGCCATTTTTTTTTACATTTATTCATTTTTGAGAGACAGAGAGAGACAGAGCACAAGCAGGGGTGGGGCAGAGAGAGAGGGAGACACATAATCCAAAGCAGCCTCCAGGCTCTGAGCTGTCAGCAGAGCCCAATGCCAGGCTCATACTCATGAGCTGTGAGATCATAACCTGAGCTGAAGTCAGATGCTCAACCGACTGAGCCACCCAGGTGCTCTAGGAAGCCATCTTTAATCAAATACTGTGAAGAGTGTGTAATGCTTCGACTAGTCAGGCTGTGTTCATACTTTCGGTTCTGAAGCCACAAAAATCTACTCCATGTGAGCCACATTAATTAGGGTAGAGGAATGATGATTCCCCAAGGAATATTCCAGTGTTGTTAGCAACAGTAGGGGAAATGAATATCAGTCAGGCAAATTAAAATGCCACTACAGTTACACAAACAACTCTTTCTATACTTTTGGATGTGATGAGAAGGGGAAGAGATGGATCAATGTTGAGATTCAAAGAAAATGGATATACACTTTTTAAATGTTGAATTCTTCAATAAGTAAGATCTAACTGGAAGAACTGGCATTCAAAGATTGATGTAAGGACTGGCTTTTGGATGAGAGACCTATCATTTATTGCAAGAGAGGGAAAGAAGAAATAGAGTAAATGTAGTAAAAGTAATTTTGCACATTTGTGAACAGGGGTTTGGAAGTAGGTTAAACCTTCTCCTAAGTGGAGGTAGAGAAAACAGTGAGGGTGATGGCTTTGTGGTTTATAGAATGTGATAAATACTTTGCATATTTGAAGATTGTAATTGAGTTAATTGCACACAGATAATAAAATAATGTTTCCCAGAAGCTGTTGGAGTTTCAGTTAAGACACAATTATTATTTTAGAATTGTTTTCCTCTTGTATATTGCATAATTTTTTCAAAGAGAATGCTACTATTCAAAGTGCAAGTAGAGGAAAACAGACTCTTCTGAAATGTAAAGGTTTGCACATATATGCAACAGAAGACAGTGGGAGGAGATAGCTTAGTTAATACATGAGTGGGAGATGGCAATTCTAGTTAAGAATATAAGGTGGATAAGCAGGCAAGTGAGCAAAATATTATGGCTACTTGTTAGATAGTCCTAATTCAGTGAATTGGAGTCTAGATTTTATAAATTATAAAAGCACTTGAAATTATTGGAGAAGAAAACCAGAAAGACAGAAAGTTGTTTTTCAGAAGTAATAAGCTTTGGGTAAGTGATCAAGCGATTTTGAGACTAGGACACTTTTTGATGATGACAAGTTTCCATGTGTTTCTGAGAGTTGATGGCTAAAGAGGATGGGGGAAACACTGAAAATGTGACAGCCAGGTTATAGAGACCTCAGGGCGGTGAGTGATTTTTTACTTTACATGGTAAAATCACATGGTGTTGGATTAAAGACAACAGTGGACAAATTGCTTAAATCTTATATGAAAAAAGTAAATGGTCTGGATAACAAAGACAAAGAAGAGTAAATAGTTGGATGATAGCATCTCCTTTCCACGGTATTTTTTTATATTAATCAACTAAGTTTTAACGGGGAAAACTAAAGTTTTGGAAGCAGCAGAGTGAAGTAAGGTGTAAAATAAGCCAATCTCGGTTCAAAGGTGAAGGTCATATGGGATAACACAGCACCTTCATTTAAGAGGGATGCTAAGAAGGGTGCCCTTTGGAAGAGCCAGGTTTTAGGTACTGCAAAGCAGAGTTTAAGAATTTAGGATAGGGGCGCCTGGGTGGCGCAGTCGGTTAAGTGTTCGACTTCAGCCAGGTCACGATCTCGCGGTCCGTGAGTTCGAGCCCCGTGTCAGGCTCTGGGCTGATGGCTCAGAGCCTGGAGCCTGTTTCCGATTCTGTGTCTCCTTCTCTCTCTGCCCCTCCCCCGTTCATGCTCTGTGTCTCTCTGTCCCAAAAATAAATAAAAAACGTTGAAAAAAAATTAAAAAAAAAAAAGAATTTAGGATAGTTTTCTGGTAATTTACCAGGAGGAGAAAATGGAAAGATTTGAGAGGTAAGAAAGAAGTGACAGATGGAATCAGACACAAGTCAGTACTTATTGTGAAATTGATGATGAAGTAGACAGGGGTTGGCATACTACAACCCTCAGGACAAGTGCAGCCTGGTACGTTTTTATAAATATGGTTTTACTGGGGGACGGGGATGTTCATTCATTTACAAGTTATCTATGGCTGCTTTCCTTTCCCACTAGAGTAGTAGAGTTGAATAGTTCCGACATATACTGTATGGCCTATAATGTCGAAAGTAGTTCCTATACGGCCCTTTATAGAAAAGTTGGCAGAACTCTGAAGGTCAATAAACTAAGGAGTTAAATTTGAGGGGATTTTTACTGATAAAGCAGTTTTGAGTTAACAATACCTTTAAATAGGGTGTGTGGTCGCCATGAGGTGATTTTCTTCCTCAGCTGCCGTCCCTGTTCCGCCTGATGGTTGAACTATCCAGTGAATGTTGTACGTACCTGGGTCTACCCTTGCCATGCCACCTAATGTAATGATGACTGCAGGGCCTGCAAATACATTTGAAAGAATAAGAGGGAAGTTTATTCCTGAGATTGCACACTCTACCTAAGCCTAGGGAAGTGGTGATACTAAAGGTGTCAAGATTAATATAATTGCCCTAGGATAGTGGTGAGTCTTCTTGCTGAAAACTCTTATTTGTACAGTATGGTATGCTGATGGCATGAGCACAGTAAACAAATAGCGAAGAGATCTGTCTGAAAACACTCTGTGTTTTCCATTTTATCATATTCTTTCACTATGTTCCCTTCCACTTGTTCTTTTGTGCTTATGGGAAATTTTGAGATGGAAAATTATCATGCATTAATTTCCTGACTCGGAGAACTAGAATAACAGAAATGAACCTATATTTCTCATTTTATTCATTTATTCATCTAACATTTATTAACCATATACCATATATGAGGTTCTGTTTCAGGCAATGAGGATTCCGTAAGAAGTATTGCAAATTTTCAGTCTTCTGAAGTCAATATTCTCATGAAACAGACAATACAATGTTAGCAAATAAATACATAATATTATACCAGGTTATATATTTAATGAAGAAAATAAAGCAATAAAAGACAGACAGTGTTAGGAACTGCCAAGCTCTTTCATGTAGTCATAGAAGACTGCTTTGACAGGATGGTAATTCAGCAAAGAGATGAATGAAGTAAGGAAGAAAACTATGTAAAGAGGTGGAAAAAAATGTTCTGAGCAGAGGGTATAAAGATATTTAGATGTATGTGAGTTTCGTGTGTCTGTGGAACAGACTGCAGGCCCCTGTGGCTTGAGTGGGGTGATGAAGTCAGAGAGCAAAGCAAGGAGCATATAGAACCTGTATGTTATAATAAGGAGTTTGGATTATAATATAATTATGTTTAACAAATCTCCCTGGTTGCTTTTGGGAAAATGAATTATAGGGGTCAAGAGTGTAAGCAAGATCAGTCAGCAGGCCGAAGAGTCTGGCTTCAGGTGAAAATTGTATGTGATCTTTCAGTCCTGACCATAGGCAGTTACAAAGCTTTGTCTGCCAGGCTTCACTGGTGGCTGTCTTCCCCTCAACAAACTTGGTGTGTGGATAGTACTTTGCACTTTTCTGGAGGGATTTTCAGGAGAGGACTCTGGTTCCCTCTCTTCTAACTGGGCCCACCATGCTCATTTGTATATCTGCATTCTTAGCCCATTCACATCCACTCAGAGGCCTCCTTACCTTCCCTAGAGCACTTCCCTGGTGCTTCTGCAAACAAAAACAAAAACAAAACAAAAAACAAACAAAAAAATGCAAAAAACAAAAAACTCCTTATCAGAACCTTGGCCAATGTACTTTTTTCCCCTTTATATTAGTACTTTTTCACTTAGCACTTCTGCCCACCTTTTCACTCCATATTCTACAAAATTACCTTTGAGAATATAGGAAAGTTATGGCATTCTCAGATAAACAAAAGTTGAGAAAATAAGCAGATCTATTTATACGTAATACTAAAGAGCTTTGCAGGCTAAAGTAAAAGGATTCCAGAGAGTAACTCAAATCCACATTGAAGAAATACAGAACACTATAATTTAACAACAGTATAGATAAATATAAATAAATAAATATTATATGTGTGTATATACATAATATACATTTTTGAGAGAAAGAGCATGAGCAAGGGCGGGGCAGAGAGACAGCAGAACAGAGGACCTGAAGTGGGCTTTGAGCTGACAGCAGTAAGCCCAATATGGGGGCTCAACCTCACAAACCAGGAGATCTAGACCTGAGCCAACATTGGAAGTTTAACTGGCTGAGGCACAAAGGTGCCCCTATTTTTTAATGTTTCTAAAAGCTTATTTATTTATTTTTAAGGAGAGTGAGAGAGAGCAAGTTCACAAGTGAGCATGAGAGAGGGAGGAGCAGACAGTGAGAATCCCAAACAGGTTCTATACTGTCAGCACAGAGCTCAATGCAGGGCTTGATCTCACGAACTGTGGGATCATGACCTGAGCCAAAATCAAGAGTCAGTTGCTTAACCAACTGAGCCACCCAGGCGCCCAAAAAGTATAAATATATTTTTGTCTGTAACTCTCTTCTTGTCTTACTTGAGTAAAAAACATTGCATAAAACAATAATTATAAATTGTATGGAGAGGATTATATTGTATAAAGATATGGTTTATATGACAAAAATAGCACAATGAAGGGGAGAGTAATGAGTCTATATGGGGCAAAATTTTAGTAACTATTGAAATTAGCAAGTATTAATCTGATTTAATACTTTTGAAGCTAAAATGTTACCTTTAATACCAACGAAGTTCACTAAGAATATAAGCCCAAGAATAGAGTTAAAGGATCAGTAAAAAAATAAAATGGTAAAATGGATAATATCTTTAACACAAAAAGAAGTCAGTAATACAGGAATAGACATAAGTCATATAGAAAACAAATAGTAAGATGTAGTAAATCCTATCTTATCATTAAATACATTAAAAGGTTAAATAAATTAAACAATATACTCAAAAGTTGGAAATTGCAGAATGGTTGAAATGAAAAAGATACAACTATATGCTGTCTTCAAGAGACATATTTTAAATCAAAATTATAAATTAGTTGAAAATAAAAGATGAAAAGAGATTTGGCATGCACTCAGTTAATATATGTTTAAGCAGCTAGAACAACATCAGAATAAATACTTCTGGGGAAACAAGGATGATGTTGTTATTACAGACAAAAATTATATTTTATAAAGATAAAAGATTCAATCCATCAGAAAATACAAAAATTATAAATGTATTTATATAAGAGAACTCCAAATACACAACATAAAAACTGACATGAGTTGAAGGAAGAAATAGACAATTATTGACTATGATTGCAGACTTGTAATAGATTATTATTATGGATTAACAGTATTAGTTAGGGACGTTAATAGCTTATGTTCTAAATAGAACTAAGCAGAAGGTCAACAAAGAAATAGAAGGCTTGAAAAACATTATAAACTAACCATACCTAACAGACATATATATATAGACTTTTCTAACCAACAACACAAAAATTCTTTCAAGTGTACAGGAAATATGTTCTAAGATCATATTCTAAGGTGTAGGTCTCAATAAATTTAAAAGGCTTGAAACCATGCAAATGATGTTCTCTAATCACAATGGAATAAACTAAAAAAGACTGTAAAGACCACACACTCTTAAATGATCAGTAGGTAAAAAAATTACAAGGAATATGAGAAAATACTTCTGAATGAATGAAACAAAATTAAACTGAACAAATAAGCCAACAAAGGGTACAAAGATATTATGGTGGCCAGGAAGCCACACAAACTATTTCAGAAAAGAGACAGGAATGGTTCTGGGAGATTAATTAATTTGATGCAAAAGTAGCAGACTTTCTATTGGCCAATGGACTTTCTATGGAGGCTGTCGGTAAACTTGATACATGGGCTTCAGTGGAATAACGGTTTAAAAAAATCCTGGGTTCATGAAGAAAAACAAAGGTAAATAATGAGAAATGTTACAATGTACAATTCTTTGGAGGAGTTTTGTTACAAATAGACCAATGAGGAGGCACCTGAAGGTGGAAGTCTAATTCCAGGGAGATTTATTTATATGGTATGGAAATTACTAGACTGTAAGAATACAGGCATTTGGCAGAGAAAAGGCAAATATAACAAAGTAGGAGAATACAAACACCATTATGAGAGCGGTGTTGTTCAAATCAAGAGTAAGATGGGATCCACTGTGAATCAGGGAGATGTGAGCAATTATAACAAGAGGGCAGGTAGAGTCTGCATGCACAGTTTTCAGATGCATTGGAGGACCTGCCACTGAGGATGTCTCGTAAGTCTCTGGTTGGCTTATATTTGCTCAAAGAAATACAAAGAAAAGTCATGAGTCAAATGTAATACTAGCGTTTCAGGGGAAAAAAAAGATATAAAATATAATTCCCAGAGTTTTTAAAACAGATAGTTGATCAGAAATATGTAAAAGTATTGCAGTGTATTGCAAAGGATTTTTGCAAGATTTGTGGTCATTTATTTAAAGTAAGAATAATCAGGGGGTGCCTGGGTGGCTCAGTCTGTTAAGTGTCCGACTTCTGCTCAGGTCCTGATCTCAGGGTTCAAGAGTTGAAGCCGCGTGTTGAGCTCTGTGCCGACAGCTGGGAGCCTGGAGCCTGCTTCAGATTCTATGTCTCCCTCCCTCTCTCTGCCCCTCACCAACTTACACTTTCTCTCTCTCTAAAAAATAAATGAAAACATTTTTAAAAAATAACAAGTTTAAGAATGATCAGTACTATTAAGAGTCTCTTTTTCATCCACTTGATTTTGTTCAATTTTAGGCATGGAGAATGTAACAGCAACAAAAGGTACATAGAATATAGGTATAATTATCCAACTAAAATTAATTCAAGGATTTAGAATTTAAATATGTAGGCAGATACATGTTGCAACCAGGTTGTTGAATGAGTGACTACCACTTAACTTTTTAAGAAATCTGATTTCTCAATTTAGTAAAGACAAAGTTCTGACCTACAAATAAGAAGCTATGAGAGAAAAAAAACAGCTTTCCCTGTAGAATATGAATATGTGTCTAAGATAAAATGTAGGTAAAAATATAGATTGGTCCCAGATGATTGATCCCAATATAGTCCTTGATCTTTTTGACAATTGTGGTAAACCATGTAATGTTAATTATTGTAGTTATAAATCATTTTGGCACTTAAATGATCACTTTTGAATACTGAGGTAGATTCCTCAGTTTTACTTTCTCACCAACATTTAAGCAGTATTAAATATTATTAGAATATTAACATTATATATAAAAATATCCTTAATGCAACAATTATAACATTAATATATATTGTTACAAAATACAATGCCCTTTGGTTTTAAAGCATCTTTTATGAAACATACTTTAATGTTTGAACCAGATTTACATCAATTAAAAATCTTAATGATGTCTAAGTTCAAATTCTTTTTGTGAGATACTTTATACGGTTCTAAAATCTAAAATTTAGAAACATAATCCACATAATTATTAATTATAGATTTATTGTAATTATAGGCCATTTTCACAGGAAATATTATGGTCATTTGGGGTCAGTTATTTTCAGGGAAAAAAACATACACATTTTAGTATATTTTCATTATTTTTGCTTAAAGTGTTCAACCTAATAAATTGAAGTGTACTAGACATCCTATTAGTATCAAGATAATCTGCTCATACTTTTTGTTTCCATAAAGTAAGGCTGACTTTTTAAATTGCACTGTAAGTAACTGAAAACTTAGAAATATTAATGATATTTCAGAGGTAATCAGTATATGAGTATGCAAGGAGTCATGCCTCTGCCAAACTGTCAGTTTATTTAACTGCCTTGTGGCAAAACCAATATTAATAGTTGAGAGTTCTTAATGCCCTAGGGCTCTCTTCATTTCCTAAGACATGATAATCAGTTATGCCAGGCTGTATGGCTGCACCTCTGCCAACTCATGAATACATCATTCAAATGAGTATCATAAACAGATAGAAGTGTAAGTTGCTTCTGTCTTCAGAGCCTTCTGTCAAGAATTAGAAGCTGGCTTGTAGGGACAGTGAAAGTTAAGTAGAAGACTTACTGAAAATGCAAGGATTTAATGATAAGACTTATTAGAAAACAACCAGTTGACCACAAATCAACTCCATGTAGTCCTAACATAATATGAAAAGAACATCACAATCTCTAATCCAAAATATTTTAAGACCTAAACCACTTATAAGTGAGGCATATTCTTCTGAGCTCACTAAACTTCGAGAGAAAGTAATGTTGATTGCTCTGCTATTACAAAATAATAGCATAAATAGATTGTTTATTTCCTATTTTACCTTAGACTTTTTCACATTGTAACTCATATGTTTCTTGTAGACAATACCTAAATTTTGTATATAAAAATACATTTGTTTCAGTACTAGAGGCAGAAATACATTTTATTTTTTTCAGCTACAGCAAAATCGTTACCAATACTAGAATATAAATATACAAACTTATACAAAATTAATTTCCAGACTTAAAGTCATGATATAATTTTAAATGTGTTTTAACTAATTAAGCCAGTCTACACCTGATACTGTTAAATATACATTGGGTATACTGACATTTCTGAATTTAATCGCTTCTCTAGCAAGGTTTAATTTCCACCCCATGTTACGAAAAAGACCGGCGTATTCCTGCAGGAAATACTAGGTTGCATTCACATGTTTTGTAAAAATAGATAGTATTAATGTAATTCTTAGTTTATGCTAATAAAACCATGTTTTATTTTGTTTTTAACTAGTTCCTGGGGGAAAGAGGTCATTCATTTTTAAGAATTTTCCACCAATTAAAATACAGATTTTTTTTATGATAATCAAGAAAAATATAAGACTACCTGATAACTTCAATTTTGAAATAGCATGCTCAATGTGTAACTTTCAGTTAGTGGTGTTCAACCACAAACACATAAACAATTGCATTTACATAGCGAAATCTGTATAGTTATAAGAAAGTCTCAAAAAGGCCAACAACTACCAATTTTGCCTCATTCACTTAGAGAATCTTCAATAGGCAGCTGAAACTACTGCTTAATTTTCAGCCTCTCTACCTGCCAACAACAGCTGGGCAATCATTCATAACTATCTTCAGTGAGTAGCAAGTTCATGGCCAAGTCAATAATTATAGAGTCAAATGGAACTTCAATTTCTATCCAAGATTTAATTTGGCAGTATAGTGCTGTGAAAAATAAGATCCTCATATATTATTGCTCTGATCTCTGAATTTACTATCTTACTACTATTTCTACCAGAATTATTTGAAATGATCATGTTTCCATTAGCATGGTAATATGATCATTTAAAAATTGAATTTTTAGAACAACCCCCTTGCTTAAAAAGAACTACTGAATATTGCTTAGTTGTTTATGGTAACTTTAAAAAAGTAATATTTAAACCTAAGGACCCTAAATCATACTCTAAAATTGTTTTACAAATTTCTATTTATGTACTTATTTGTTTTTAATTTATTTTGCTTTTTGGAGTTGGATCTGTTTATGTTTTCTGTATTTAGGTGTTTTTCTCAATTCTGGATTAATTCAAAAACAGTTTTTGGGGGGCCAAAACTCTTCACTTTAAAAATGATGTACTTGTTTCAGTTTATGATTCTGTAAAACAAATGAACTGATGTTCACATGGCTTAATTCCAAGAATTTTAATGCTTTCTCTTGCTTCTGCTATCGTTGTTGGTAATTCTCCCAAAATGTAGATTTCTGAAGGATATCTGAAGGACAGACCGCTTTGGATACATCTGAATTATTATGGTGACTATAGCCTCCTCCAATCTGAATAGGCTCTTCGTATTAATGCAGGTTTCTCATACTAATCTCTGCATTTTATTGTTTGTTACTCCAAATTCCTGGTCAAAGATAAAAAAAAATTAACTAGACCACAAGAGTAATAAATTACAGAGCATTTTTCATTTTATATATTTTAAAAGATATAATAATAAGATATCACCCTGTTCATTATGTAATATATTTGTAAAGAACATGCAAATGATATGCCATTTTTAGAGAAAAAACTCTATAATATTTTCCTATGTCTTAAAAATGGGTAAGAGTTCCTTTGGAGGAAATAACACTCTAGTAAATATAATAAAAAGCCTAAAATATTATTTTGGAGTAACTCATGCTAAGTAATATTTTTATTACCGGTTTTAAAAGAAATGACCATTCAGGGAAGGTAAATAACTGATTGTAGCAAAATATAAATAGCTTTCAAGGTGGCTGAAGTGACTATTAAAGAATGGAAAAGATGGGGGCAGATTTCTTATAATCTTCCCCAACTTTGAGTATCATGAATTGATTTATTATCTTACCTACTTCCCCTTGCCAATTTTGGCTCCATGCTACCAGGCATCTCATAGCATCTTTCGTTGGGTATGTTGGTGTGAGGGGGCAGAATTCTAATCTCATCAAGGCATTTCCAGATTTGATTATTAATAGAATCGCCCCAATATGCATATCATTTTAATATTAACAAAACCATAATGGAGTGTGAAAGAGTTGATTTTTAAATTAACAATACGTGAAATAACTTCTTATATTAGACTAGTATTTTAGGTTGAATTAGCTTAGAAAACTTGTATTTTATACAAAATTTGAGAATTTTACTCAAAATACTTTTTTTTTTTTTAATTTTTAGAAGAGAGAACACTAGCAAGGGAGGCGATAGAGAAGAGAGAAAGAATCTCAAGCAGGATTCACGCTCCTCGCAGAGCCTAACACGGGTTGGGATCATGACCGGAACTGAAATCAAGAACTGGTTCGCTCAGCCAACTGAGCCACCCAGGCGCTCCTCAAAATACTTTTCTAATACAATTTTTAAAGCTAAGTATCACCAAATTATTTACTTAACATTATTAAATAGTTTTAAAATTATGTTAATGTATTCTAAGTAGTAGATTTTAATATATTTAAAAACTTTCATATATTTAATATATTAATTTATTAAATATGTTTTAATATTATCAGCATATTTCTTGAAGAGTTTAAATAAAATGGTTGATTAACCCAATTAATATACATAGGTAAGATTGGTGTAGCTACAAAAGGCTTCCTTTTAGGATTCTGTTAGGTTATAACAGCACTAACATAGGAAATTAAAATGAAATGAAAGAAATATATTGTTGTGCATGTGTCTTTAAAATATTCTATAAAAACTTAATTTTTATTTCTATCAGCAAAATTTATAGTTTGCAAGTTGGACCACTTATGAAACAAAATTGTTTCTATAAATTTCCAAAGTGTCCAGCTATCTCACATTTTAAAATAGTGCTGACTTGGCAATGTTTCAATAATTCCACCCACAAAACAACTATGAAATAAATACATTTAACTAATAAAAAATGTTCATCTCTAAAAACATGAAAAGTTTAGAATGTGTTAATAAAACATCCCACTAATAAAATTATTTAAAATTTAATTATAAATCTTTTTCACCATTTTTGTAAAAGCATTGTATTATCAAGTAGAAACTGAGCTGGTTATTTCTTAGTTAAGTGCTCATAATATTGAGTATATTGTGGGATAAATATATTTTAATCATAATGATTGTCCACATTAAGAACTGACTAGGGGCACCTGAGTG
Organism: Felis catus; assembly: GCF_018350175.1. Classification (NCBI taxonomy): domain Eukaryota; kingdom Metazoa; phylum Chordata; class Mammalia; order Carnivora; family Felidae; genus Felis; species Felis catus. Next base: position 107,668,062 of record NC_058371.1, read on the forward strand.
GCTTGGTTGGTTAAGCTTCCGACTCTTGACTTTGGCTCAGGTTATGACCTCATGGTTCTTGGGTTTGAGCCCTGCGTCAGGCTCTGAGCTGGCAGTGCAAATCCTGCTTGGCATTCTCTCTCTCCCTCTCTCTCTCTCTCGGTGCCTCCTCCTTACCTCTCTCAAAATATATAAATAAAATAAGCTTAAAAAAAACAAAAACTGACTGAATCCCATATGAAACTTTTCTCTAAGTAATCCCAAGTTTTCATCCTTTTACTCCTTCTGTGTATCTTCTTCTTTTCCTTCCCTTGTTCCTTCTCTTCCCTATTCTTTTCATTCTTCTTCTTATCTTTTCCTTCTATTTCTTTTCTTTCTCCTTCTTTCCTCCTTATTCTTTTTATTTTTCATCTCCTTAATAGAAACATGTATATTTTTTAAAAGGTGATTAGCTACCTTGTTGACAGGAAGTTCTCTTAGTACATTAAAAGCAAGCTAAATGTTTTGCATGAATCACATAACAAGGGTAGGTGAATAAAGATGGTATATTGACCAGGAACATAAATGAAAAAAATAAAAGCTACTCAAAGATGACATTTAAAAAAATTCCAGTGATATCTAGTAGATAGAATCAGAAGTTTCAACCATCACCAAGATATAGGCTATAAAAATTTGGACAGTTTTTGTGGCTTTTTCATTAAAGTCGTCAACAGTTTCTTTTTGAAACCCAGGCAACATACAGCATTTCAAATAAACATTTCAAATTATTTCAAAAATAATTAAGACAATTGTTTATTTGAACTAAATATCAATCAAATATGAAATGGTTATATATACTTGAAGGGAAATAGGCAGAAATAAAGATGATATATGGAGAAGAATAAAACATGACACTCAATATCTTCAGAATAAAACATGTTGCATTCACACAAAGAAGATGATGTATACAAAGACAATAAATGCTGAAAAAATAGATGTTTTGAGAGATAGATTAAACACATATTTAACCAAATAAAATAAAAAGAGTGAATATTGTACACTTAGAAGATAATTCTAGAAGTTACAGTAATAGACTAATAGAAATTCCATTATTCCAGAAACTAAAGCAGGTAAAACAGAAATGAGAAAATAACTATAAAGAGCAAGGGCATAAAAATAAAATTTCAAAAAAAGGGAATATGCATGAAGTTTCCATAACTGACAAAGTTCAGTTTTCAGAATCTAAGGAACACTTAACAAAAGAAATATGAAATATTCTGCACAAAGTACATTAATGCAGAGTTTTGAAAGACAGAGAGTAATAGAATATTAAAATTATGTTCAAAGAAAAAAATCCAAAAGTTAACCACAGACTTTGGGAAAATATTTGCCGAACACATACATTTTAACAGACTTGTATCTGAAATATATAAACAACACCTAAAACTTAGTAATAAGAAGACAAATAATTCAATTAAAAGTGGGCAAAAAATCTGAGCGGACTCTTCCAAAAGAAGATATAGAAATGGTACATAAGCATGTGAAAATTTGTTCAACATAATTTGTCTTAGGAGGTTAAGATTAAAACAACAATGAGATACCCCTACACACCTATTAAAATGGCTAAACAACAACAACAACAAAATGGCTAGACAAACAAACCCCAAAAAATGGCTCTACCAATGGCTAGCAAGGATATGGAGCAACAGGAGCTCTCATTCACTGTCAGGGCAATGAAAAGTGGTACAACCACTTTGGAAAACAATTGGATAGTTTCTTACAAAGCTAAACTTAATCCCACCATGCAATCCACTAATTGTACCTCTAGGTATTACATAACCAAATTGAAAACTTACTTCAACACAAAAATATTTGCACATAGATATTTAAATTAGCTTTATTTATTATCACCCAAAACTGGAAGAAACCAAGATTATCCTTGAAAAAGTGAATATATAAAAACAAAAACTGGTACATCCATACACTGGGATTCTATTCAGTGGTTTAAAAAAGGAGCTATCAAATTCTACAAAAACATGGGTGAATCTTTAATGCAGATTATTAAGTTACACAAACCAATCCTAAAAAGACTATTTACTACATGATCCCATTTATAGGATATTCTAGAAAAGGCCAACCTATAGATACAGAAAAAAGATGGGTGGTTGCCATCAGTTGGGTGGGAAGAGGAAGGGAGGGTTGAGTAGATAAAGTACCAGGTATTTTAGGGTAGTTGAAACTATTTAGTATGATACTATAGTTATGGATACTAAGCATATTTGACATGTATGTCATGTATAAGTTAATGCGTCACCATAGAACGTTACCTCACACCAAGTGACCATTAATGTGTGTGAATTAAACGAAATCATTTTGTAGGCCAGGAAATTACAGGATGGAATGCGCAATAAGAAAAACCCAATTTAACAATTAAGTGAATGGATGGTAGATGAGAGTCTTATCTCCCCCTGTCAGAGTGGGAGTTCATATGAGGTCAAGAAAGAGCAAAAGTTGTTGATGATTACTAACATAAAAATTGTTATCTTTGGTATGATATTGACTAGGACGATGCATAAAGGAACTTAGTGGAGTGTTATACATGTTAAATGCCTTTATTAGGTGATGACTATACAGATGCTTACATATGTACAAATGTGTCATGCTCTAAATATTTAAATTTATTTAATTTCTTATTATACTTCAATTAAAGAAAATATGCAAAAATAAGTGGGGGAAAAGATAGAACCAAGGAAATAATTAACTTGTAGATATATCTGAAAAATAAACAAAACCTAGCTTAAGTTATAGAAATATAAAAGTGTATAAAATGCACAGTTACAGATTCAAAAAGCCCTAAAACACTAAGCAGCAAATACTCATTTGTTAGGAAAAACTGACAAAAATGGAGACAATGTGGAAATTTAAAAATTAGTACAGGGTAGTTTGATTGACTTCAAATAAATAACACTTGCATTGAAATCGGATTTCTTAGGAACAATGAAAGCCAGGGTCAATATAATGATATTTTTCTTAGTAAAGAAAATACTTGCTAGCCTAGATTCCCTACTAAAGAAAATATTTTTGAAACAGAATAAAAGGAAGCTTTTCAGACAAAGATACAGAAATAATTCATGAATAGTACATCTGTACTTACAGAAATATTAAAGGCAGAGAGAAAATTATCCCACATGGTTATGAGAAACTTGAAATGAAAAGGGAATCACTTATAATAGAAAATACATTAGTTAAGGGGCACCTGGGTGGCTCAGTTGGTTAATTGTCCAACTCTTGTCTTGACTCAGGCCCTGCATTGGGCTCTGCACTGACAGCATGGGGCCTGCTTGGGATTCTTTCTCTCCATCTCTGTCTGCTCCTCCCCAGTGCTCACTCACTCTCTCTTTCTCTCTCTCTCTCAAAATAAATAAATAAACGTTTAAAAAACAAAGAAAATATATTAGTAAATATATATGATCATGACTACATAGACAGCAATAATGTCTTATGTTCTCTATCTATATAAACGATTATTTTATCATATTAATAGGAAGAAAAAATTACACTGTCCCAGTATCCTTTCATTACCTGGGAAGGGTATAAAGATGCCAGTAACATTATATTTTCTTACATCAAGAATACAATCTTACACACTTTTTCTCCAGGTCACCATAGTTTAAAACAGACTAACTCTTCCACTACTATAAAGCTGAAGATAATACATAAAGCGATGACGATGTTTTGGTCTTATTTTAATTTATTAGAGTCAAGGAGTTGAGTAGTAGACAACTTCAAAACTAAGAGGAATACACTTCTTCCTTCAAAGAATTTGCCAATCTTCATCCAGGGAAATAGAGACTGAATAGAAAGCAGTAGTTTGAAGACTATAGAAGGCTCTCATGGGTGGGGTGACAGAGGTTGGAACTCTAGGCTGTAAAAGACTAGTAAAAGAGAGGAGAGAAAACAGCAGGTATGTAGGACCTTCCTGCTACATGCCCTTTCCATCAGCATGTGTGTTCTCCCAATTGCACATTGCTAGGATGAAACACCAAGAATACAAATAGAAAGCAGCAGCTAGGAGACTAAATGTGCCCACCTGTGATCTTCCATCTCCTGAAACTGGCAGTCTAGTCTAGTCCAATGGTACCTGGAGAATATCTAGCCTAGTAGCCACCTCAGAGAGCCTGGGCCTTTGGAAACGTCTGCAGTGTTTTAGGATGGTGTCAACTGGTCATGATTCGTTTGTATACAGTATTGTTGATGCGTTTCAAAGTGCCTTGTCCCCTTGGCTCACCTTTGTAGTCTGTATCATTTTTGCTCTCCTGACCAAATTGCTGCTTATCTAGTCCTCAAGCAGTCTCTTTCAGTCCTATAATAGTCTTTATAAAAGCGGTTCTCTAACCACACTAAACTTTAGAATTACCTGGAGACCATTTAAAAAACTCTCAGACTTTGTATCCATACTTACCTAATTAAATCAGACTTCCTGGAAAATGACCCCATACCTTGGCACTAAACACACAAACAAATATCACTCCAGGGGTTTCTTTATATTTTTGAGATACACACATTGAGTAAAATGCACTGATGTTACATATGTTGTATAGTTTGATAATATTTTACACATAAATATCCTTATGTGACCACTACCCATATCAAGATACAGGACATTTTCAATTCCAGGAAAGCTTCTCTCATGTCACATTTCTGTCTCTAAACCACCTGCAGAATTGCTATTCAGAATTCTATCACCAGAGACTTAGTTTTTTTTTTTTTTAATGTTTACTTGTTTATTTTCATGGAGAGAGAGCACAAGCGGGGTAGGGGAGGGGGTGGAGAGAAAGAGACAGAGAGAGAAAGAGAGAGGGAGAGACAGAATCCTAAGTAGGTTGTATGTTGTCAGCACAGAACCTGATGTGGGGATTGATCCAAAGAACCAAGAGATCATGACCTGAGCTGAAAGTCAGATGTTTAACTGACTTAGCCACCCAGGTGCCCCTTACACTTGTTTTTAATTTCACATAGGTATGTACAATCCCATACTATATACTGTTTTCTGTAGGCCCTTTTTCTTCTATTTTTAGGTGGATCAACACATGTTGTATGTAGTGGTAATTTTTTTATTGAGTTTAATGTTCCATTGTATAAATATATCACAGTTTATTTAACTTAGTGTTGTTGGAGATTTGGTTGTTTCACGTTTGAAGCTATTATAAATAAGTATTAAAAATAAATTGCAAGGGTGCCTAGCTGGCTTAGTGGTTGGCCATGGGAGTCTTGATCTTGGGGGTTGTGAAATTAAGCCCCATGTTGGGCCTGGAGCTTACTTAAAAATAAATAAATATTAAATAAAAATAAATTGCAAACTTTCTTCTTCATGTCTTTTGTGGATATAGATTCTTGTTTTTAATACATATATATCTAGGGTCATAAGAAAGGTGTATATTTAGCATTAGTATAAACTGCTGTATAGTTTTTCAAAGTGGCTGTACTGATTATCCAAGACCAGTCATTCTGAATTTTTATCAAAGTCAGTGTTAAAACTTTTTAAAAATATTTATTTTTGAGAAAGTGCAAGTGGGGGAGGGGCAGAGAGAGGGGGAGGGAGGGTCCGAGTGGGTTGCATTCTGATAGGCTGACAGCAGTGAGCCTGATGTGGGGCTGGAACTCACAAACTGAGAGATCACGACCTGAGCTGAAGTCAGATGCTCAACTGACTGAGCCACCTAGGGGCTCCATTTTTTAAAATTGAAATTAAATCTTGTAGCTGTATAGTATTGAGATTTTAATTTGCATTTCCCTCTGACTAATAACATTGAGAACCATTACAGATGTTAACAGATTTTTGTATTTATTCTTTGTGAAGTGAGCATTGAAGTATTTTACCTTTTTTTTTTTTTTCAATTGAGTTCTCGGACCACTTATAATTGATTTGTAGACATAACTTATATAATCTAGATATGAGCTTTAGCTTGCCTTCCAGTCACATAACAGTTTTCAGTGACCAAAATTCTTACTATTAATGAGAGGGGCACCTGTGTGGCTCAGTCAGTTAAGCGTCCAACTTCCGCTCAGGTCATGATCTCACAGTCGTTGTTCAAGCCCCGCATGGCGGGGAGCCTGCTTCAGATTCTGTGTCTCCCTCTCTCTCTCTGCCCCTCCCCCACTCATGCTGTGTCTCTCTGTCTCTCAACAATGAATAAACATTAAAAAATTTAATATTAGTGAGAAAATTTATAAATGTTTTCGTTCATAGTCCTTTGTATACATTGCCAAAAACATATATGCTTACTCAATATTAATTTAAAAATATTAATTACGTGGCTTATCTTAACCCTAAATAAAAACATGTGTAATTTTTCAAATTTTGAATCAAATGGCTTTTGATATTTTTAGATGGATTTCATGTTCCATGGGCAATTTATTCAAAGTAGTGACTTCAAAAGATATTCACATTATAATCCTCAGAATTGCATATGTTAGCTTACATGGCAAAAGGGACTTTGCATTTAGAATTAAGTGTAAATACCTAAAGATGGGATATTACAATGGATATTCCATATGAGCCTAGTTTATCACAAGTCTTTAAAAAGCAAATGCTCTTTTCTATTTACAGAGAACCAGAGAGACAATAGCATGAGAAAGACTCCACCTGACATTGCTGATTTTGAAGATATAAGAAAAATAGAAAGTCAAGGGGTGCAGCTGCCTCTACAAGCTGAAAATAGCCTCCAATTTGTGGTAATTTGCTACATGTGTGCCTGCATACACATATATGCATATATAAATATTCATATATTTAATGTATCCATATTTTTATGTATATTGTGTTTTACTTACTCAAAGAGCATGTCATAGTGCCCCTAATTTGTCTCAACCTTTTGAGTAAAGAATTCATGGCTGATTACAGAATCGATTTTAATGTTTTCCAAAAATTTGAGGATTAATATTTGCAGAATAAATATGGGGATTGTTACTAATTTTTTTGTGACGATTCATTGCACTCCTCCTGATTTTAGATGGTATGTAACCTGGAATATAAGCTAAAACGTGAACATTGTAAAATGTTTTGAAAACTGTTGAAAATAATTTAGGATGCTGTGGTCATGGCAAGTGAGAACAGATGGCTGGTGGAGGATCATCATCAATCTCAGTTACTTAGACTGAAATAAACTTCCAAAATAAAGAGGAGTAATTCATCAGGAAAGAGAAATATTCATTAAAACACTGTAGTTCCCTCGATCTGGTTTTCCAGTCAGAGGCTTACTACTGAGCTACAGTTGTGCCTATTGTGAGCCTGCCTTCAAACATAGGAGAATGCCCTATGCCAGTAATTGGCCCTGGTTTTTCAGATATAAAACTTAGCTCAATTATTTTGGTCTACACTGCTATGCTGCTATTGAAATACATTCATAATCCAAGAAGTCAAATTTGTAAACTTATGAAACTACAGTTCTTATAAAATATCATGCAGTTGTATTAAAAAGAATAGTTTTATCAAAATAACTTGAAACAAAACTTAAACCATTTAAATTAACAGAGATTTACAGGTCTGTGTAGTATTTAGCAAAACTAGACAGTCAACTAACATATTGATAATTATCAAACATACATTATGGACCATGGAAACACATATATGCACACATAGGCCTTCACATGTTAGTGTAAACATGCAAAAATTTATATGCTGAAGAATACTACAAACGGAATGTTGATATCAACTCTCATATCTCTATTCTCTGAGCACCTCTGAACATTTATAATTTTCTAAAGACCAAAAGAAATTCTCCAGCTTTGACTGACATGATTCCAATTTCCCTTGCATAATAGAATATGTTCATATTAACATAATGTGTCCCATTCTCTTGCCTCACACTATTTGATGAAGATAGTCTTTCTTTGTTAGGGACAATTTTCTATAAACTCATTAATCTGTGCATTTGCAAATGGTTCAATGTTCATTTCAATTCAACTCCCACTGCCTTCATGGAAGGCCTATTGCCTGCATGTAAGATTTATTTTTCCTTGATTTTATTTTGCAAATGCTTGAAAAACCACCTTACCACACAGTGTTACTTTTCCTTTCTAGTCAATGGAGTTAGAATTTATAAAATCTTTACAAGTTTTTTTTTCTACACTCCCGATTACAACCAATGGAAAATAATATCACAACTGGATTAAAATAATTTATAGAGATTTTAAAAACATTTTAGCCCTCTTTTGCATTTTAAAACTTATGTCAAAATTTCTAATTATGTGACCACACATTAAATATTTTGACAAGATTTTTGGACAGAGGAATCATAATCCACGATTTGAAAATAAAAATTTATTAAATATTTAACACACATGTTAAATAATTAGGTAAGTTATGATTACAAATAAAAAAACATCAATTAAAAAGTAAGCCTGATTAATAAACTGAGCATTAATGGCAATGCCAAAACCATATTGAGCCCACTTGTATGATCTATCCAGATAAATGCAATATTTCTAGAGTTAACTCATGTAAACAATAAATGGTCATGAGTGAAAACAGTGGTCATGAGTGCAAATATCTCTTTGTTATTTCTACATTAATTTTGTTTTGAATATTTTATCTTATTTTATCTACAACATAATATTCTTTCTCTAGTTAAGACTAATTAATGGGTATCTTCAGAGCGATTAGACTATTGTTGTGAAGAAAAAAATCAGAAAAATTTGCCAAAGGGTCTACTGGTTTGGTATTACTTTGACTATAGATCTACAGATGATTAAATAAAAACAATTATAAAAACAAAATAAAAATTCTAAATGTCCATCAACTGATGAATGGATAAAGAAGATGTGGTTTATATATACAATGGAATGCTACTTGGCAATGAGAAAGAATGAAATCATGCCATTTGCAGCAATGTGGATGGAACTGGAAGATATTATGCTGAGTGAAATAAGTCAGAGAAGGACAGGTATCATATGTTTTCACTCATATGTGGATCTTGAGTAACTTAACACCATGGGGGGAAGGGAAGGAGAAGAAAGTAGGTACAAATAGAGAGGGAGGGAGACAAACCATAAGAGAACAAACTGAGGGTGGATAGGGGGTGCGGGAAGAGGGGAAAATGGGTGATGGGCATTGAGGAGGGCACTTGTTGGCATGAGCACTGGGTGTTGTATATAAGTGATGAACCACAGGAATCTACCCTAAAAACCAAGAGCACATTTTACACACTGTGTGTTAGCCAATTTGACAATAAATTATATTTAATAATGTTTTAATCTTTATTTTAGGCAAAAAATAAAATATAATTTTAACATGTTATCAAATAATTAAAAATAAAAGCACTGTCAATTAAAAAAAAACTTGAGAACATTCTTAGGCAAAATCAAATGTAGTTATTTGGAGACAAGAAAGAAAAATGTTGACATTTTGAAGCTAATTTTATAACTGTAGAAAGCATCAAGTTAAGTCCATCTGGCGCTCAAGTGCAATAGTTCCTGGAAGAATGGACACTTTAGGACCTACGCTCCAATCCCAAATTTCTGAAAATTGGTAGCCATATTATAATCTTAAATTTTCATCTCCAATACATTTGAACCACTTAGAAACACACAACTCCTCCTTTATTTAAATGGCATTATCCTCCAATATTCTTAATCACGATGTTTCACATATGTTTCAGAGAACATTTCTTATATAAATTATTTCTCATGTTAAGAAAAAGAGGATATTAATTCTGATTTGAGGCAAAAATTACAACAGAATTGAATAAATTTAACAATTATTTTTATATATTTAATTCACTGGTTTGTAAAGTAATTTAAGTTATTTAGACAGTTTTTGTTCTTAGGGTATACATATCTGTCCTGTCAGTTATGTGGGAGGGTAGTATCACAAGTCATGGGAGGAGGAGATTATACTGTTGTCAGTTTCTTACATTTCACATTACATGGTATAATATTACTTAAAAGCAGACTATAATTAATTAAAAATATAAATTGAAAAATAAACCAATATTATATATTGAATATAAAATTGCCAATGAATCAAAACATAGATGGAAAACTGAAAGGGAATAAAGGACCAACAGCATATTAACTTCCAAGAAAATGTTATATTTACTATAATCATGAGTAATTACATGTCATGTAAATGATCTAAACATGCCAATTAAACGATTAGAGACTCAATTAAATGCGATCTAATAGAAACACAGATTAAATACATTGATACATAAAATTTAAGAAGATGAAAGAGGTATATTTTTCAAAAACTTCAAAAACTATTTCAGAAGAAAACATGAATAGTTATATTAGTATGAGTAATAACAGACAATATAAGGAATTATTATCAGAGATAAAAGAGTCATTACATTATGGAATGAATACGTTATAGGGATAAAAGGTACAGCATAGGAAATATAGTCAATGGTATTGAAATGCTTTGCATGGTCACTGACAGTTACACTAGTGGGTGAGCAGAGCATAGTATATAGACTTGTTGAATCAATATGGTGTACACCTGAAATTAATGTAACATTGTGTGTCAACTATATGTCAATAAAAAAGAAACTGCACAACAATAAAGCAATTGTTTCACCAAAAACACATAATAAAGCTTAATATTTATGCATTTAGTAAAATAGCCTCAAAGTAATGGAGCAAAAATAGAAATGGTTAAGCCACAATATAGATAAACCCAAACTTATAGTTGAAGATTTCAACTTCTCTCTCTGCAATTGGTGGAATGACTAGGCAGACCATCGGTAAGGATAAAGAAACTCTGCAGAAAGCTATCGACCAATTTTAAGTAATGACATTTGCAGAAAGCTAAAGCCAATGACAGCAGAACACATTTTCCTTTTAAGTGTACTTGCAACATTCACAAATATAGACCCTACACTGGTCCATTAAACAAACCAACAACCATGTTGAGGTGGAATTAGAGGTGAAGCTTTTAGAATATGAGTAACTGCCAAGAAAGTCTCAAGATCTGTTCACAAAGAGGTGAAATTTAGGAGTGGTAGAGAAAGATGGAGAAAGGCCATTGAGACAATATCACATGATCACTTAGCTTAATTTAGATATTTGTGTGAGATGTAAATAAAGAACATAAACCTCACGTGGGTGATGATATAGGTACTTTAAGTTAGTATTTTGGCTGTGTTTATTATATGAAAGATTATGAGGGCTGGTTAAACAGTTTGAGATGTGCAACTATGGTAGGCAGAATAATGGCCCCCAAAGTCCACATCCTAATCCTAAGAACGTACAAATATGTAAAAGTATAGGAGAAAGGAGAATTAAGTTTGCAGATGTAATTAAGTTTGCTCATCAGCTGACTTTAAAATAGGGAAATGAGGATGGCCCATGTAGTCTGACTGTAATTACAAGTGCCCTCAAAGTTCAGAAAGGAAGCAGAAAAGTCAGGATCAGAGAAAGGGGTGTGATGATGGAAGCAAGATCAGAGTGAGGGGGTGTAAAAAGGATTTGATCCCCTGTTGCTGGCTTTGAGGACCAAGGGAGGAGCTGAGAGTGACCAAGAAGATGGGCTTTCAATCCATCCAGCTCCTGGCTGAAAGCCACTGTGTCTCTGCAGGGGCAGGCCACCAGCATTTCTCCTGCAGATCAGCTTCATGTTTCAAAAACGCTAATCCATGCAAGGGTAGCTGAAAGTTTGCCCCTTCCACAGAGCACCTGATCATAATGCAGACGTTCTGCCTTATGCAGAGAGTAGTTTATCTTTAGGTGCCCTTGCTCCAGGCTATTCATAAGGAACAGGTTCCACGTTGGGAAACACTACCCAAGAAAACCAGACGCTAGTGCCCCAGCACAATTCTCTACTTGTCAAGCTGGAGTGTCAATCTGGGAGAGAACCAGGAAAAGAGACAACTAATAAGAGCACTCCTGGGTTCTAAATCACATTTTTTTTTAATATTAAAAGACAAAGACAACAGAAAATCTTAAAAGCAGCAAGAGAAATACCTTCACTACATATAAGAAAACCTTGATGAAAGTAACAGCTGATTTATCATTAGAAGTCAGAGGCCAAAGGTTGTAGAGTGACATTCAGAGTGCTCAAAGAAGGAAAACTATTGGTCCAGAGTATGATATCTAGCAAAATTATCTTCCAAAAATGAAGGCAAAGAAAAGACATTCTCAAATATACTAATACTGAGAGAATTCATTGCTTGCACAAGGCCTTACAGGAAATACTAAAGGATGTTCTTCAGGTTGAAAGCAAATAATTTAAATACACACACACACACACACACACACACACACACACACACACAGAGGCCCCTTAAATATAATCATGTATATATAAAAGACAGTATACATTCTCCTTTATTCTCTTAAGTGACTTATCAAGGGATTAAATTTTTAAAATAAGTATATAATTTAATTGTAGGGCCTATAACATATAGAAAAAAAAAACAATAGTAGAAGGCCATGAGTGGGGACAAAGTTGCACTGGAGTAAGGAAATAAAAGATGGCAATAACTCAGATCCACAGAACAAATGAAGAGAATCCAGAAATTGTAAATAAGAAGGTTAATATAACAAACTCTGACTATATAAACTTGTTCTTCTTTCTTTGCTCATCTCTCAAAGACATACAATTACATAAGGTAATATTCCCAACAAAGTATTTTTGGTTTATAGCATATATAGATGTATTATGTATATCAATAATAGCACAAAAGGTGGCAGGGATAATAAAGCCCTAAAGAAGAAATATTTTTATGTTCCCTGGAATTGTACTGTTTTAAATATGAGGCATATTCTGATAAGTTAAAATGTATATGGTAAGCCCCAAAACAACCATTAGGAAAACAACAACGCTTAATATATTTAAAATTCTTTAGAGTAATTAAAATGGTATACGGAAAGAAACAGAAAGCAATAAAAGTTAAAAGAAACAAAGATATGAGCCACATAGAGACAAAAAATTAAATGGAAGATGCAAATCCGACTATATAAACAATATCCTTAAATGTGAAGTGACTACTCTAACTAAAAGCCAGAGGTCATCATCCCTCATAATAAACCAAGATGCTACAAATGCAAGTCTAGAGGAGACACACTTTAGATTCAATATATCAGTAGGTTGGAAATAAAAGGTTAAAAAAATAGATTCAAATAGTAACCTTAAGAAAGCTGAATGACTATAATGCTATCAAAGTAGATTTAAAACAAAAAAGTTGCTACACAAGGCCATATTTCATTCTTTCTCATTGCCATGTAGTACTCCATTGTGTATATAAACCACAATTTCTTTATCCATTCATCAGTTGATGGACATTTAGGCTCTTTCCATAATTTGGCTATTGTTGAAAGTGCTGCTATAAACATTGGGGTACAAGTGCCCTATGCATCAGCACTCTTGTATACCTTGGGTAAATTCCTAGCAGTTAAAAACTGAGAATAAACTGAGGGTTGATAGAGAGTGGGAGGGAGGGGAAAATGGGTGATGGGCATTGAGATGGGCACCTGTTGGGAGGAGCACTGGGTATTGTATGGAAGCCAATTTGACAATAAATTTCATATTAAAAAAATTAAAAAATAAAGCTTATATGGAACTATTAAAAAAGTAAAGCAAAAAAAGGTATTAAAAATAAAGAAGATCATTAAAAATGATAAGAGACAATCCATCAGGAAGATTAACAATTACAAAAAATATATGCACATAAAACCAAAGCCCCTAAATATAGGAATGAAGTCCCTAAAAATATGAATAAACATAAAATACACGGCAGAATTGAGGGAGACAGACAACCCAATAATAGTTGATTTCATAATCCACTTTTAAATAGTTAATTGGATAGCTAGGCAGAAGATCAACAAAGAAATAGAAGACATAACAACACTTTAAACTAACTATAAACTGTTAACTAGAATAGACATCAATAAAACTTTCTACACCAAAACAGAACAGAGGTTGGTCTCAAGTATACTTGGAACACAATACAGAATAGACCAAATCCTAGGCCATAAAACAAGTCTCAAGTAATTTAAAGGCACCGTAAGAATACAGTGTATATTCTTACACCACAACAGGATAGAATTAGAAACGCATACCAAAAAAAATTAAAATTTAAAACTATGTGGTAATTACAAAACACATTTGTAAATAACCAATGGTTGACAAAGAAATCAAAAGAAAAATTAGAATATACTTTGAGATGATAAAGGAACACACACATACCAAAATTTGTGGGATGCAACTAAATCAGTGCTTACAGAAAAAAAAATTGTAGCTGTAAGTGCATATATTAAAAAAGAAGATCTCAAAAAATACCCCTCCACGTTATAGCAGGCCATCAGCAAATTGAGCTATTGAAATAATTTAGAAAATATGGAAACATTTGAATTAGATATGAAAATCCAGGACACTATTATAGCTCCTTTATCAATAATATATAAAGTTATCTATTTGATATGTTGTGATTTAAATGATTATTTAAGGTAATCGCTCTTTTTTCCCCAACACATTTTACCCAATATATTAAGAATTGTTAAAGTAAAATTCAACATATAATTTAATTCTTGCAAATTCCTAATTAGAAAAAATTATTTGAAACATCAAAGTGAAGATAAATATATTTTCTAATTATAAGTATGTGGAATAAGTTGCATTTTACAAATATGTATTTCAGAAAGCTCACAACTCCCTTTAAAAACAAGCTAAGAACAGGGCCTCCTGGGTGGTTTAGTCGGTCAAGCATCTGACATCAGCTCAGATCATGGTCTCACAGTTTGTGAGTTTGAGCCCCAATCTGGGCTCTTTGCTGACAGCTCAGAGCCTGAAGCCTGCTATGGATTCTGTGTCTCTCTCCCTCTCTGCCCCTCCCCTGCTCAACCTGTCTGTCTCTCTCTCTCTCAAAAATAAATAAACGTTAAAAAAAAAAGCTAAAAACAGAAACATTTCAAAAACTATTTTGATTTTTGGAGAGAACAGATTTGTTGATCCGCAACCTCAGGACTTTGGGAGAAATTCAAAACCAGCCCCTTTATATTGAGGGCAGGAAGAGACTGAGGAAAGAGGCCACTCCCAAATGCGGGTTGGTAGTTTTAATAAGTAAGGAAACTTACTTACGAGGTGTGTTTTCTGTGGTTGCAAGGCGACTAGATCTCCACACCTGTATGGCAGAATCTTTGGTCTTTATATAGAGACCTTAATAGGGTTCAGCCACGTATCCTGCCCAGGTGGTCTCAATTACACATTGCTCTCTCAAAGCTGCATCCTTATGGAATGAAAATTGCTCCCTTATGGAATGAAGGGTGGATTGAATTTTCCTAGGAGATGGGAGAAGAGTAAGGAGCCTTTGATTGTACAAGACCAGCTCATGAGTCAACCAGAGGTTATGTCCTCATGATGACCTCCTCCAGCAAGATATTACGTAAATAAATAGTTCTATTTTCATCATTCTGTGTTTATAAGTAACATTTTGAGGGGCACCTGGGTAACTCAGTCCACTCTTGTTTTCAGCTGAGGTACTGATCTCATGGTTCATGGGATGGAGTCCCACATTGGTTTCTAAGCTGATAACACAGAGCCTGTTTGGATTCCCTTCCTCCCTCTCTGCCCCTACCCTGCTTGTGCTCTCTTTCTCTCTGAAATTAAATAAACATACATTTAAAAAAATCTTTATTTTGTTTATTACACTAGTTTGGAATTTCCTCTTAATGGTGACCAAAGAATGAATAAAAATACATATTTGTCTTTTATCTGTTTTGAGGAGAATGGGTTGGATAATTAACTATTAATTATAATATACCAATAGGTTATGTACAGGTAGTCTTCATACATTTGGAAAATTTCTAATTCTTCTAATCCTAAATTACTGGATATTTTATCATTATGTGTGTTGAATTGTATCACTTTAGTGTGATTTCAACAAATGATAAAAGATATTTGCATTCTAGAAATAAACTCCACCTGTCATGTCCTTACTGATCTTTGATTTTGTTCTACCACTATCTAAAAGAAGAAATGTCTTAAAATACCTAATTATCTAAGTGTGTTAAAATATCTGTTGTTAACTTATCTATTTCCCTTTCTCTCATGTTCCCTTTCTTAAAAAGTATGTTTTTGAATTCATATTATTAGTATAGTTTCTGCTGATTGACTTTTTCATGTGAAGTGTCCTTTTGTATCTTTAATACTTCTGGCATTTAAATCTACTTTTGTGATATTAGTAAAGATATTTAAATTTTCTTCTAGTTAGGATTTTCAGCTTTTTACTTTATAACTAGTTGTGTTCTTATTTTTAACACACGTATTCTAAAAACAGAATTTGTTTATATCTAGTATGGCAAACTTTAGCTTTTAATTAAAGAATTAAATGCATTTGTAAAGACTGTAAATTGCTAAAATACTTGGGTTAAATCTATCATTTGCTCTTTTTCCTTCTTTTTTGTCCCGTATGTACTTTGCTTCTATAGTCCTCATTTCTTAAGTTTGTTAGCATGGTATATATTGTTTTACTTTATTTTTTAAGGCATATACCTTATATAAATATTTTATTGGTTCTTCTGGTGACTTCACTTATTATAATCCAACTTTGTTTTAATTAGGATTTTTTTAAATTATGCCCAACATAGGGCTTGAAATCATGACCTCATGCATCAAGAGTCAGATGCTCTACCAAATGAACCAGCCAGATGCCCCATTATAGTACAACTTAAACATAGGTTAACTACACTTTCCCATAACATCTTTTTCATTATTTTGTCATGAAGTTTACTTCTATATATTTAAAAAATCCTACCAGATGTTCTGATTGCTCCTACAAACTACTGTACTTTTAATTACATGTTTATATACATTAAATGTGTGATTCTATTTACAATTATATATTATAAATATATAATATACATTTATAAATATAATTATATGTTAATTAAATATTTGTAAATATATAATTATATTTAATTGTATGTTTGCCTATTCTGGCACATTTCATTCTTTTGTGCAATTTTCTGCTTCCATCTGGAATTACTGAATTTATCCTGAAGAAGTTACTATACTCTCTCTTGTAATGTAGACCTATTGCCAAAAAAAAAACAAAAACAAAAACAAAACAGATTTTTATTTTTGTTTATTAATATCTTCATTTACTTTTGAGAGCTATTTTGCTAGGTACCGAATTCTAGGTTGGTAATGTGCAGGTGTTGTTGATGCTGCTGTTGTTATTGTCATTTTTGGTATTTTACATACATCCTTCCAGTCTCTACTGCCCTCAAATTTTCTGTAAAGAAAAGCCATCAATATTTCTATTGCCACTTGAAAGTTACTGTGTCTTTTAACTCTGGCTGCTTTTAAGGATTTCTTAGTGCATTTGATTTTCAGTATTCTTACTGTGATGTGACTAGATGTGATTTCCTGTTTATCTTATTTGATATTTACTAAGATTCTTGAATTTGTTGAGCATGATATTCATCATTTTTGGAACATTCCCTTTCATTAACTCTTCACATATGGTTTATGTCTCATTCTCTTCAACATATCCTTTTGAGATGCCAGTTACACACAGCTTAGACCATTGAATTGGTACATATTATATGCATATTGACAAGGTACACCAGAAATGAAAATAAAATATTTAATGAACAGGAATACACTGGGGGGCTGACTGCAGTAGAGAAAATATTTAGAAAAATGTGTACAAAACATTCCAGAGGTAACAGTTAAGATTACATTTATGAAACAGAACAGCAAAAGAACATCTAGGAGAAACATTGGACAAAGAGGAACAGGAAATATAAAAATAGGGAAGCAAAGAACATTTTATATTTATGTAAGTATTTAAAAGTCTAGGTAGCCAGACATATGAGAATCTGAAAATAATAGTGCTGCTACATTTTAGGTAATTTTATTCGGTAATTTTAAGTTATAAAAGTTAAAAAAATCAGGAGATTTTAATAAATGTTTATAAGAGAATAGAGTCAAAGCATCTCATATAAGCAGACAATAAATGACCACATTCCAGATACAGTTAACATGGTATCCCATATTTAAACATTTCCCACTGGGTCAGAGAAAGTTCTTATGATTTTTTAGTGTAGCAAACAAATGTGGGAGCACAACAATGCAAGAAAACAAATGCGGATTATGATAACTCAAGTTTCCTTTCAAAGAGTTTCTTTAGCACAGTGCTAATGAAGTTGAGGACAAAAGGTTTAGGTAATTAGAGAAATTGAACTTGAGAATATTTACCCTTTCACAGTGGTATATTGCACATTTTTAATATAATCTGATTTTTTAAAAGAAAAAGTTCTTAGTAGCTTAGAGACCATTTTTTACTTTTATATAGATCAAATTAAATAGTTTATACCAAACAATCAGAGAACAGCTTTAAGGAATACATGAAAATATAATGATTATCAAGACTTTGAACAAAAGTTGATATTTTAGGACAATTCACGCAACATTTCAAGATCAATTATCTAATTGTCATTACTTAATGCACTTTTCATGTAAGTTTGTTATTCTATTACTGACATCAAAGACATTAACCAAACTGTCTTAGTCATTTTGAGAAATTACTTTGTCCTAAATTTCATCTAGTTCATATAGTGTTATATGAGGCATATGGCATGCTGTAAACAGAGGGGAGTTCCTTACTCTGACTTATCCGTAATTGTTCCTTGTCAACACTAGCATCTGCACCATGCACTGATTGAACATATTTTTTTCCAAAGAGAAGTGAAACAACAAATCCCACAAGATCAGCAATGTCTAATGAGAATATCACTATTCTTGCATTAAGATTTACCTCCAGGGGCGCCTGAGTTGCTCATCAAAGGTCCAGACTCTTGATTTTGGCTTAGGACATGATCTCAGAGTTCATGAGTTCAAGCCCTGTGTGAGGCTCTGGGCTGTCAGTGTAGAGCCTGCTTGGAATTATCTCTCTCCCTCTCTCTCTGCTCTTCCTTTGTCTGCTCTCTCTCTCTCTCTCTCAAAATAAATAAACATTAAAAAAAAATACTTCCAATACAAATATCTTATATAATTTTTAAATATAATTTATTGACAAATTGGCTTCCATACAACCCCAAATATCTTATATAGTTGCAGTTCCCTACAGTATGTTATAAATATCTTGTTATTGAAAAAACATACCATTTCCTTAATTGTATTTTAAATGAATTAATACTGCCTATAAAATGATATATTCTTTCACTAGGTTAGCATTCAAATTCATCACAACCTGTACTGTCTCCTCATACAGCCTACTTTTTGCCAACTGTATTTTAACCGGGACTGGAATTCTGTGTTGTAATTTAATATATGTGTACACTTGCACATGAGATTCATTTTCTCAAGGCTATTTTGTCAAACTTAAACTAAGGATAATACTGGTCTCTGTTAGGATCGGGAGCCTTGTAAGAATATCCATCTTTATGTATTAAATATATATTAAATAAACCTTTTCATTGCTTGTAGAAATCTACATTTTTGTGGCTAAAATATCTTTTCTTGTACTAGTTTGTGTTCCCATAATAACTTTTACCTGTAGTACTTCTACCCATTTTTACAAATCAAATGACAGCAATAAACAAAAATGCTTCCCTTTTTTTGTATTACCAGGAGGAAGCTCCTTTCACTCTTATATTACTCTATGCTGATGTCATAAATCAATACAGAGTTGCCAGTTTGCCTAGGTAAGTCCCAAATTGTGCCTGCTGTACCAGTGTAGTCATCATAATATCACCTTCTACTCACACAAGTATCCAAATAAGATGAGTAGTATTATGGACTCCTATTTTATATGACTCCAGAATACCTATATGCTCTGCTTTGGATAAGAGTTATGGTGCATTCGTTTTGGCTTCTCTAGTTAAACTGAGGTTTGAGACTAGGTCTTCCCATTTGGTATATTATCCTCCTTCAGCATCTGCATACTGCCTTGAACATAGATGTGACAAATAGATATTTACTGAACTATATTTTAATTCTGTTACCATAACTGACATTATTTGGCATCACTCAAAATATTAAACAAACTTTTGTCATGACTTTCATACACATGAGGTTGGAATCTCCATATCAGAAAGCCCTCTGGGCTGGACAGATGATAATTCCTGCCTGTGTTAGGGAATCTAATAGGTCTGTAAAAAGATAGGGTCACAAAAAGAAACATCTTCATTGTAAAATTGAAGAAAAAATAAATTCACTGTAAAGAAGATGTCTTAAAAAAGATCTTTCCTGTCCTGACTTTTGTATAAAGTAGAAGGATAAACAAATGGTATTTGGTCTGTGGACAAGCCAACTCATAAAATATTATGGCTCAAACTAACTTGTCTTTTATTAGCTATTTAAAAATAAAATTCCTGGGGACATTTTTATTTAAAGTTTTCTGATTTGCCAGTACACTTAGCCAACTGGAAGAAGCATTTTCAAATTCTCTCTATTCAAACCAGAACTTAATGTATATAGATTAATTTAACGAGTATTTGAGTTTATGTCAAAAATATATACTATGCAGGACGCCTGAATGGCTCAGTCAGTTGAACGTTCGACTTTGGCTCAGGTCATGATCTCACAGTTTGTGAGTTCAAGCCCCACATCGGGCTCTGTGGTGACGACTCAGAGCCTGGAGCCTGCTTCGGATTCTGTGTCTCCCTCTCTCTCTGCCCCTCCCCTGCTCATACACTGTCTCTCTCTGTCTCTCAAAAATAAATAAATGTTAAAATATATTATGCCTTAAAAATGCATATATTATGCATTAAAAAAGATGAGTAAAGGACAACAGGAAAACAAACAACACAAAAATTGTTTGCTTTTGGAAATTTTACAACAAATACAAAAGAGGTGAAATTTAGATAATTTATATCAAAATTAAAAGATTTTGAGATAGACTAAAAACAAGCATCACAAAAAAAGTCCAAGAGTATTTTAAAAATAAATAATTCTAGAAATAAAAAACATAATACAAGCTATAAAGCATAATAGACTCTTTAAAGGTACAGAAGATAAACCTGAAGAAAAACCATAAACTTGAAAAAAGATACAAAGACATTAAGAAATACATTCCAGAAACGGAATAGAAAATCATGATATTATTAAGGTACAAGGAAGACAATGAGAAAAGTCTCATATACAGAATAACATTGTTCCAGTAAGAGATAAGAGAAATAATGCAGAAACATTATTTTCAAAAAGATATTAAGCTTTTTTACAATTGCCAAGAAATGTACAACATAAAATTACAAAACTTACACTGAAACTCAAAAACTTAAAAAACACCAAAACAGAGGATAAAACAGCAGTCAGAAAAAAATGATCACCTGAAAGTTAAAAAACAAATTAAAAGAGATCTTTTATTTCCTTTTATTTTTAAGTTTATTTATTTATTTTGAGAGAGAGGGAGGGGCAGAGACAGAGAGGAAGACAGCACAGAGCCTGACATGAAGCTCGAACTCACTAACCGTGAGGTCATGACCTGAGCCGAAACCAAGAGTCAGATGCTTAACCGACTGAACCACCCAGTGGCTCACCCCCAAAGTGATCTTTTCAATAACATTCATAGGAATCATGACACACACACACACACACACACACACACACACACACACCTGAGAGGAAATACTGCAAGTTTAAAAGTCTAGATCCAAAGAAGTGAATTTAAAATTTTTTTTAATGTTTATTTTTTTTTTCAACGTTTATTCATTTTTGGGACAGAGAGAGACAGAGCATGAACGGGGGAGGGGCAGAGAGAGAGGGAGACACAGAATCGGAAACAGGCTCCAGGCTCTGAGCCATCAGCCCAGAGCCTGACGCAGGGCTCGAACTCACAGACCGCGAGATCGTGACCTGGCTGAAGTCCGACGCTTAACCGACTGTGCCACCCAGGCGCCCCAAATGTTTATTTATTTTTGAGAGAGAGTGAGAGAGAGAAAGAGGCAGAGCGTGAGTGTGGGAGGGACAGAGAGAGGGAGATACAGAATCTGAAGCAGGCTCCAGGCTCTGAGCTCTCAGCACAGAGCCCTACGGGGGCTCACACACACAAACTGCGAGATCATGCCCTGAGTCAAAGTTGGACGCTTAACCGAGCCACGCAGGCACCCCCAAAGAAGTGAGTTTTTAAAGAGCAAGGGCAAAATTAATATATTTTCTGTTTAACAAAATATGAGATCATTTATCAATAATATACTTTAATAAAGAGAAAAATATTTCAGATGAGTGATGAAATGTAATAAATTTGATAAGAAGGTTAAAACCAGACACACATTGGCTATTTAAATAATTAATAATAATAATGATATGTTGGTTTAAAAATCAAATTTAAAAATTAGACAGAAATAATTTTGAGTGGCAGGTGATCAGGTTTAAAACATCTACAGACTTTGCATTATTTAGCACAGTATAAGAATATTGATAACACTTCAACTGGTAAAATGTTATTTTTAATTATATACCATTAGAATATCAGACATATAGCATATACATTTTTAGAGTAGTACAGGGAATAAATTGAATGAGAAGTATAAAAAATAAAGGAAGTAATTCACTAGATGAGGTGGTAGGTGAACTAAAACGGGAAGAGAACATTTCATGTAAAGAGAACAGTTTATGTAACAGTCATATTGTGAAAGAAAGGTTATCTTTTATGAATAACCAAAAACTGCATACCAATATTTTGGAAAAGCCTATGCAATTGTTAATTTTATGTGTCAATTTAACTGGGCTAAGGAATGAACAGAAAGCTGGTAAATTATTGTTTCTTGGTGGGTCTGTGATAGTGTCCCCAATATAGATTAGCATTTCAATTAGTAAACTAAGCTTAGATCACCCTCCCAATGCAAGTGGACATCATCTAATCCAGCTGAAGTCCTGAATACAACAAAAGCGTTGAAGAAGGGTGAATTCACTCCCTCTGCTTGAGCAGAGATAGCCATCTTTTGCTTTTGGACAGTGGGGCTCCTGGTTCTCCTGATTTTGGAGATGAACTGGGACTTACACCATCGGCCTTCAATTCTCAGGCCTTTGGACTCAGATTGAAATACACCACTGGCTTCCCTGATTCTCTACAATGGGTAGATCATGGGACTTCTGGTTCTCCATAACCCTATAACCCAATTTTGATGATAAATCTCATATATCTGTCTCTATACATATATCTCCTTCTAGTTTTCTTTCTCTAGAGAATCCTGACTAAGACAAACACTTCAGCTTAATTCAGAATAGCCCCTGTGGAAAACAGGTAGAAAAGCTGGACAAAATGCACACTCACACTCATGTGCTAGCACTTGTATGCACGCACATGCACACGCACTTACACACACACACACACACACACACACACACACACACAATCTATTTCAAGGTGTTTGAGAAACACAAGGCAACCAGGACACATGAGGCCAAGATTCTGGTGAAAAGGGAGATGCACTGACATGAACATTGCCAGTTTTGGAGTTCTATCTGTTGAAGTATTTGTTAATTCTTAACCATTCCAGATCCAAAAGGATAAAAAGGGAAATAGAAATCTGAAGCTAGCAGGCTGGGAACCTGAGTGGAATTTGGGGGGGGGGGGCTACATGACATAATTGTGGGCATAAAACTTGGAGTTTGGAAATATTAAAGCAGCTAGGATTTGAGGGGGTAGTTTTGGCAATAAGAAAAGAACACAGAGGTGAACCCAGTGTTCTGCATTAGTGTTTAATAAACAGGGCCAAGGGACTAAAAACTTAGCAGAAAAGGCTAGCTAAGAGGAGTCAATAATTAGAGTTCAAGGTTTGCCAAGTAATAGAAATATTGGTAAACACCACATCCAGACTTCCTTTTAAGGTGGAACAAGCTATAATCCAATCTTCACAAAGACTGAAATCCAGCTTCAAAGTAGACCCAAATTCATAAATTGATATGCGTGTACACTTTAATGTCATGCTGGAGAGCAAAATTAAATCTTTGGAGGAAGGTAACATTGGAAAGACTTTAAATTATCTCTACAACTTTCCATGCAAAACATCTAGCTTTTAATAAAGAAATTTAAAAAATAATAATGAATTATGAATAAAATAGATGTTAAATGAAGAATGGAGAATTTTGTCAAACATCAAACATTTGAGATCAGAAAAAGGGGATTCAAACAGTGGATTGCTACCCTCTACCAACAAAAAAGAAAAAAAAGTAAAAATGAGAAAAGTAAAATAAAGACCCATAGCTAGTATCATCCTCAATGGGGAAAAACTGAGAGTTTTCCCCCTAATGTCAGGAACACAACAGGGATGTCCATTCTCACTACTGTTGTTCAACATAGTGTTGGAAGTCCTTGCCTCAGCAATCAGAAAACAAAAAGAAAGAAAAGACATTCAAATTGGCAAGGAAGAAGTAAGCCTTTCACTTTTCGCAGATGACATGATACTCTACAAGGAAAACCCAAAACACTCCACCAAAAAAAACCCTGCTAGAAGTGATACATGAATTCAGCAAAGCCTCGGGATATAAAATCAATGTACAGAAATCTTTGGCATTTCTAAACACCAATAATGAAGCAGCAGAAAGAGAAATCAAGGGACTGATCCTATTTACAATTGCACCAAAACCCACAAAATACCTAGGAATAAACTTAACCAAAGAAGTAATACACTGAAAACTATACAAAGCTTATGAAAGAAATTGAAGAAGACAAAGAAATGGAAAAACATGCCATGCTCATGGATTGGAAGAATAAGTATTGTTAATATGTCTATACTACCCAAAGCAATCTACATATTCAATGCAATCCCTATCAAAATGACACCAACATCTTTCACAGAGCTAGAACAAACAATTCTAACATTTGTATGGAACCAGAAAAGACCCTAGTTAGCCAAAGTAATGGAAAACAAACAAAAAGGCAAATAAACAAACCAAAGCTGGAGGCATCACAATTCTGGACTTTAAGCTATATTACCATCTACTATTTTAGTTTCATAGTGAGGACTGTTTTAGTCATTGAAATGGAAACCACTTGTATTCATTCAATTGCAAGGTACGTATATGACAGAATAAAAACAGTGAAAACAGGCAAATGTTTTGAAAACGTTTGTTCCAAAGGAAGACTTACTTAGACTGGTAACAGGAGGGAGTGGGATTCAGAAAGTTTTGTTGTCATTGCTGTTGCTGCTGTTGTTGCTACTGATTTCTGGATGACGAAATTTGAGAACAGGTTTATAAAAATGAGAAGAATCCAAATTTGAGAATCTGATTGCATATTGAAGAGAAAGAATAGATAATAAGCAATAGGAGAGAAGATAGCCGAAAAGAGATCCAAAGCACAGATTGAGGCATTCTCGTTCAAAGAGAAAGAGGTACTCGTCTGCTGTAGCAGGTGGTTGGATTCCAAATCAATGGGTTTCACAACTGGAAAAAAAAAAGATGCTGCTATCCAAATATGTGATTTGGGGAATGAATTTTAAATATATCATTTTTAATATAAAATTTATTTCTAAAGTTTGTATTCTAGAAAACCCTTGAGAAGAAAGTATACATATTCAGAAATGTTTAAAAAACATTAAGTGAATAAATTATTTAAAAAGCATTGTTGCCATATTTAGTTAGCACAAGTTATATTATATATATTATATATATATGTCATATTATATACTCTTCCATTTAAAGGTATTATTGATATTAGCATTTACATACAACTTAGTTATTTCAGACTTTAGGGGTGAAATTCCTGGTAATAAAACAGTTACAATCTCCAGGTTTATAGTTCTTATTGGAAAAACATGACGTAAATATTTTGTTCTTCATGATTGTAATAGGATAAACCATATCCTTTAACTAAAGAGTATTAAGATTGCATTTTATGGTAATAAGTATTAATTTACATAAAAATAAATGTAATTACACAAGTAGTTTTGTTTGTATCTCCATAACTCAACTTGTTTCTGGTATTCCTTCAGCTTCATGATTTGAATATAACAAAACATATTTTAATTGCCTGAATTCTATATTGGGAAGGCATGACACCACACAGGGAGTTATGTAATTCTTGCCTCTGCACTGATCAAGTTGTCAAAACAATGTAAGCACTACATTCTGACTTTAAAGTGCATCCCTTTGTCTTTGTTAAATTCAGATATTTTAATTTTTCAACAATCAGGATGCATCTTGAAGTTAATATCATCAGAAACTTTACAGATACAAGTTAGAACAAGAATGGTGATTTTAGCCCAACTTGTCTTAATGAATGGTAAGTTTTTGAAGTCTAGAACAGACAAGTGAGATCTATTTATTTTTCCAAATAATCACCAAAATCTTGAAGAAATATGTAATAAAATATGGAAATATAAGGGAAGAGGAAGGACCACACAAGTTTAACCAAATTTAAAAGCAATACACATGGAAGCAATACTCTTTTAATATGCATTACAATTTCATTGCCTATTTCAAAGCTTTACTAAATTTCAAACAGGCTTTAGAAGGCAACATGTTATTATGATTGTATGATATAAAACTGCTTATGAACTATTGCAATAACAAAGAGTCACTTTCTCAATGAAGAAAGTTTAGTATTATTTTTTATTGTAATGCTGAAAAAATAAGCAAGCATGAAACCCACAGAAAACACAATGACACTAAATCCATATCTTTCAATAACTCTGAATGTAAATGGACTAAATGCTCCAATCAAATAACAGAGGGTATCAGAATGGATAAAATACAAGATCCATCTGTATACTGTATATAAGAGACTCATTTTAGACCTGAGGACACCTTCAGATTGAAAGTGAGGGGGTGGAGAACCATCTATCATGCTACTGGAAGTCAAAAGAAAGCTGGAGCAGCCATACTTACATCAGACAAAGAGGATTTTAAACTAAAGGCTGTAACAAGAGATGAAGAAGGGCATTATATCATAATTACAGGGTCTATCCATCAAGAAGGGTTGACAATTGTAAATGTTTTTGTCTCCAACTTGAAAGAACCCAAATATATAAATCAATTAATCACAAACATAAGCAATGTTATTGATAATAATACTGTAATTGTAGGTGACTTTAATACTCCACTTACAACAATGGACAGATCATCTAGACAGGAAATCAATAAAGAAACAATGGCCTTGAATGAAACACTGGACCAGATGTACTTGACAGATATATTCAGAACTTTTCATCCAAAAGCCGCAGAATACACATTTTTCTCAAGTGTACATGGAACGTTCTCCAAGATAGCTCACATACTGAGTTACAAAATATCCCTCAATAAATATAAAAGAATTGAGATCATACCATGCATATTTTCAGATCACAATGCTATGAAACTTGAAATCAACCACAGGAAAAAATTTGGAAAGCCTCCAAGTGCATGGAGGCTAAAGAACATTCTACTAAAGAATGAATGGGTTAACCAGGCAATTAAAGAAGAAATTAAAAAAAAAAAAAATATATATATATATATATATATATATATATATATATATATAGGGATGCAGTCCTAAGAGGAAAATACATTGCAATCCAGGCCTATCTCAAGAAACAAGAAAAATTCCAAACACAAAACCTAACCTCACACCTAAAGGAACTAGAGACAGAGCAGCAAAGAAACGCCAAAGCCAGTAGAAGAAGAAGAGAAATAATAAAGATTAGAGCAGAAATAAACAATATAGAGGTGCCTGAGTGGCTCAGTCAGTTAAGTGTCCAAATCTTGGTTTCGGCTCAGGTCATGATCTCATGGCTTTGTGAGTTTGAGCCCTGTGTCGGGATCTATGTTGACAGTGTGGAGCTGCTTGGGCTTCTCTCTCTCCCTCTCTCTGCCTTTCCCTCACTCGCACTGTCTCTGTCTTTGTCAAAAATGAATAAAAAATTTTTTTGAAAATAAACAATATAGAAAGAATCTCCCCCCAAAAAAGTAGTAGAATAGACCAATGAATCTCAGAGCTGGGTTTTTGAAAAAATAAACAAAATTGATAACCCCCTAGCCAGAATTCTCAAAAAGAAAAGAGAGAGAAACCAAATAGATAAAATCACGAATGAAAAAGGAGAGGTCACAACCAACACCACAGAAATGCAAACAATTATCAGAGAATACTATGAAAAATTATATGCCAACATACTGGATAACCTGGAAGAAATGGACAAATTCCTAGACACCCACACACTAACAAAACTCAAGTGGGAAGAAATAGAAAAGTTGAACAGACCCATAACCAGCAGAGAAATTGAATCAGGTATCAAAAATCTCCCAACAAATAAGAGTCCAGGGACAGAAGGCTTCCCAGGGGAATTCTACTAGACATTTAAAGAAGAGTTAATACCTATCCTTCTCAAGCTGTTTGAAAAATAGAAACCGAAGGAAAGCTTCTGGACTCATTCTCTGCTGATTCTATGAATCAGCATTCTCTTCATTCCCAACCCAGACTGAGACCCCACTAAAATGGAGAATTACAAGCCAATATCCCTGATGAACATGGATGCAAAAATTCTCAATAAGATACTAGCAAGTCAAATTCAACAATATATTAAAAGAATTATTTACCATGATCAAGTGGGATTCATTCCTGGGCTCCAGGGCTGGTTCAATATTCACAAATCAATCAATGTGATACATCACATTAATAGAAGAAAGGATAAGAACCATATTATCCTGTCAATAGATGCAGAAAAAGCATTTGACAAAATACAATATTGTTTCTTAATAAAAACCCTCAAGAAAGTCGGGATAGAAGGAACATATCTTAGTATCATAAAAGCCACATATGAAAAGCCCACAGCTAATATCATACTCAATGGGGGAAAACTAAGAGCTTTACCCCTGAGAACAGGAATTCAACAGGGATGTCCACTGTCGCCACTGTTGTTTAACATAGGGTTGGAAGTCCTAGCATCAGCAATCAGACAACAGAATGAAATAAAAGGCATCCAAGTTGGCAAAGAAGAAGTCAAACTTTCACTTTTCTCAGATGACATGAGAGTCTACATGGAAACCCAAAAGATTCCACCAGAAAGCTGCTAGAAGTGATACATGAATTCAGCAAAGTTGCAGGATACGAAATCAATGTAGAGAAATTGTTTGCATTCCCATACACCAATAATGAAGCAACAGAAAGAGAAATCAAGAGATCGATCCCATTTACAATTGCACCAAGAACCATAAATACCTAGGAATAAACCTAACCAAAGATGTAGAAGATCTGATGCTGAAAACAATAGAAAACTTATGAAAGAAATTGAAAAAGACACAAAGAAATGGAAAAAACACTCCATGTTCGTGGATTGGAAGAACAAATATTGTTAAAATGTCAATACTACCCAAGCAATATACACATTCAATGCAATCCCAATCAAAATTGCAACCACATTCTCCTCAAAGTTAGAACAAACAATCCTATAATTTGTATGGAACCACAATGACCCCTGTATAGCCAAAGTAATGTTGAAAAGAAGACCAAAGTGGGAGGCATCCCAATCCCAGACTTTAGTCTTTACTACAAAGCTGTAATCATCAAGACAGTATGGTATTGACACAAAAACAGACACATAGACCAATGGTATAGAATAGAGAACCCAGAATCGGACCCACAGATGTATGGCCAACTAATCTTTGAAAAGCAGGAAAAAGTATCCAATGGAAAAAAGATAGTCTCTTTAGCAAATGGTGCTGGACAGCAACATGCAGAATGAAACTGAATCACTTTCTTATACCATACACAAAAAATAAACTCAAAATGGATGAAAGACCTAAGTGTAGGACGGAAAGCCATCAAAACCTAGAGGAGAAAACAGGCAACAATTTCTTTGACCTCAGCCGCAGCAATTTCTTGCTCTACAAGTTTCCAAAGGCAAGGGAAATAAAAGCAAAAATGAAGTATTGGGACCTCATCAAGATAAAAAGCTTCTACACAATGAAGGAAACAATCAACAAAACTAAAAGGCAACCAATGTAATGGGAGAAGATATTTGCAAATGACATATTTGATAGAGGGTTAGTATCCAAAATCTATAAAGAACTTACCAAACTCAATACCCAAAAAACAAATAGTCCAGTGAAGAAATGGGCAGAAGACACGAATAGACAATTTTCCAAGGAAGACATCCAGATGGCCAACGGACACATGAAAAGATGCTCATCACCACTCATCATTAGGGAAATATAAATCAAAACCACATTGAGATACTACCCCACACTGGTCAGAGTGACTAAAATTAACAACTCAGGAAACAACAGATGTTGGCGAGGATGTGGAGAAACAGGAACCCTCTTGCACTGTTGGTGGGAATGCAAACTACTGCAGCCACTCTGGAAAATAGTGTGGAGGTTCTTCAAAAAATTAAAAATAAATCTACCCTATGACCCAGCGATAGCACTACAAAGAATTTATCCAAAGGATACAGGACTGCTGATCCATAGAGGCACTTGTATCCCAATGCTTATAGCAGTGCTTTCAACCATAGCCAAATGTCCGTCAATTGACGAATGGGTAGAGAAGATGTGGTTTATATATACAATGCAATACTACTTGGCAATGAAAAAGAATGAAATTCTGCCATTTGCAACAAAGTGGACGGAACTGGAGGGTATTACACTAAGTGAAATAAGTCAATCAGAGAAAGATATATGTTTTCACTCATATGTGGAATTTAAGAAACTTAACAGAAGACCATGGGGGAAGAGAAGGGGAAAAATAGTTTCAAACTGAGAGGGAAGCAAACCATAAGAGACTCTTAAATACAGAGAACAAACTGAGAGTTGATGAGGTGGGGGGGGTGAAATGGGTGATGGGAATTGAGGAGGGCCCTTGTCAGGATGAGCACTGGGTGTTGTATGTAAGCGATGACCCACGGGAATCTACACTGAAACCAAGAGCACACTGTATACACTGCATGTCACCTATCTTGACAATAAATTATATTAAAAAATAATAGATAAAAGGGTAAATATAAAAGCTTAGGACGATATCTTATGAATACTCCAAGAATAGTTTTATACATGAAAAAGCAAGCAGCCACCTGAGGCAGCCACCTGAATCAAAGTACACATGGGCTTTAAGAAAATTTACTACTCACTTCCAAATAAATGCCTGTTGTTTTCCTTTTGATTTTATGCACCAAATGTACAACCTGAGGTTTTTGAGTTTAAAACTACACACATATGCATGCAATCACACACAGCTATACAAATTGTTTTAGAAGGCCAAGATCATGCAAACTATTCTTTGAGTATTCATAGGTTGTTGTTCATAATTTTTTTTTTAAAAAGCACCTTTGGAAATTTTTCTATTCATAATGACCCCACTAATACCGTTTTTACCACTAATATTGGTTTTTCCTATAGTGGAAGAATGGCAAGTAACCAAACTCAGAAATGTTACGATGGGTGACTGTTGGTCTTAGGCATTAAATAGAACTTTGCTTAGTAAATAAACTGTCTCCAGGTGGAAAGATCCCATGCAGAACCCAGAGAAACCTTTGTGCAAGAGAAACCGTCAAATAGCCTATCATGATCCATTCTTCCTTTGTCCTCATGCTTGGTCTTCCAGCTTCACTCCATCTCCTGGCCTCCCTTGCATGTGGCCATGTGACTAAGTTTAGGTTAATGGGGTGTGAGTAGAAATGATGGGTGCAACTTGTCATCTCCTTCCAGATGCTTCACCTGGGTTTTGAACACACTTTCTGCTGGCTGGCAATGGTGATGCCATGAGCAACTTTGGAAGCACCTGTTACAACCACATTTCCCAGGTGTGATAGAATGATTATTTGTGCCCCCCCCCCAGCTTCTTATGTTGAAGCCCAATCTCCAATATAATAGTATTTGAAGGCAGAGATTTGGGGAGGCAAATAGGTCATGAAGGTGGAGCCCTCATGAATGGGATTAATGTCGTCATAAAAGAGACGCCAGAAAGCTCGTTCACCCCCTTCTGCCTGATGAGGACACGGGGAGAAGATAGCCAACTGTGAACTAGGAAGCCAGCCCTCACCAGACAGAAAATCTGTCAGTGCTCTGATCTTGGACTTCCCAGACTCCAGAACTGTGAGAAATAAATGTGTTTATAAGCAAAAAAAAAAAAAAAAGTTGTAAATAAATGCTATCATCAATTAACTTTAACCTCTCTAAAACTCCTATTAAATAAATTAAATTTAGCAGATAAGATCTAGGATGATATTTAGTATTTGATTTGCTCCTTTTGAAATATGAAATACTAGCCTCCAAGGAATTAATAGGCTAACTAAGAAAATTAAATTTTTTATAAGATTTGTTTATTGTAAATTTAACCTCTATAAAAATAGTGAGTGGAGAATTTTTAGATTATCATCTCCACCTGTGATCAGCCTCCTAAATTTACACAGTTTGTTGTGCAGACGTTATCACTTTCAATTATATCATAATGTAAAAAGTAGTAAAGTTGGCTTTTGGCTACAAATAGAGAATTTTTCTCTGTATATAGATTTAAAAATGTAAATAGGCTAGAACAATTGCTGTATATTGACTCAATAACTGAATAGTCTGTATACTGGGTCAGCTTTATGTTGATCCAGATTTGACAATACCACAAAAAGACTTCTTCTATACCTTATTATCTTCTAATGTATGTTCTATATTCTAAAGTTGGCTTTCCTTATGGTGGTAAAATGGCTGACAGCAGCCTTTCATGGTATGCCTTACCATGTAGCTTTTATACAATATCAATGAAGATTCTTTCCAGGAGCCACAGTAAATTTCCCTTCACGAGTCATTAAAAAAAAAAAAATATATATATATATATATATACTTATTGCGCACCTGTTAATCACTCTGGGTAAGGGATGAGTTACTTTAGAAGAAGAAGAAAATCAGGCTTCTCAAGAAATTTCAGGGAATGATAGTGCCAATTTATGAAAAACACCTAGGATCCTTGGAGGAAGGATGGCTATCCAAACTAAAATTGTGGAATTGTTTGTTAACAAATGGGATAGAAGAAAGTAACTGAGCCCTAACTGGCAAGTGTGGCATATTTACACATGTATACAATTACTATTTAATGCTTATCTATGTTGCAGAAAAAAAAAAAAAAAACAGAGAATACAAACTAGACCAAGGAAAATTTTTTCTATTTTCCTATTTTCAAAGAAATCTCAAAAAAGATTATGGCTTATCTACAAACTCACACACGAATTTCTTATTGACAGTAACCAAATGGTGGAAAGACAATGAAAAGAATGTATGTTAGAAAAACATTTCAAGTGTTGAGACAATATAGCTAAGCTCTGCTCAACATACATCATTTTTATCAAAATTACATGAAAACTAAAATTCCAGTCTCTTTAAATGAGTTGTTTATTTAAAAAAGTTTTTGTAATGTGTATTTATTTTGGAGAAAGAGAGAGAGACAGAGCACAAGCAGGGGAGGGGCAGAGAGAGAGGGAGGCACAAAATCTGAAGCAGGCTCCAGGCTCCCAGTTGTTAACACAGGGCCTGACGTGGGGCTCAAACCCCTAAACCATGAGATCATGATCTGAGCTGAAATCAGACACTTAACCGACTGAGCCACCCAGGCACCCTAAGTTTATTTTTAAGGTATTGATATGATGGGAAAATTTTCTAAATTGAAAAAGAGTTGATAGAATTTCAATTGGCACCAAACATATTAGTGTACATTGTCAGTTTTGCTTTTTACTTCTGTGATATTGGCTTCAAAAAATAAAAGTCTATAAACAAAGTAAATCTTTCATTGGTTTGCTTAACTTCTTCAGCATAGTTTTGCATGTGTATAACAGGAAATTCTACAATTCTAAATATAAACTCATCTTTTTTGAGAGGAAAATGTACTTGGTATTTAAAATAATTTAGTCTGTTATGCTCACATATTTAAGTATTTATTTTAAATGTCACTATGAAATGTTAATTTTGATATTTTCCTTATTATATTTAATCTCTTGGTGTATATATATATTATATATATATATATAATATATATATATATATATATATATATATATATATATTTGTACTAGGAGATGAACAGTTCACAAATAAGATCAACATACTTCAGTTTAAAACTTATCATCAGGGGCGCCTGGGCATCTGACTTCAGCTCAGGTCATGATCTTGCAGTTTGAGGGTTTGAGCCCCACATCAGGCTCTATGCTGATAGCTCGGAGCCTGGAGCCTGCTTCGGATTCTGTGTCTCCCCCTCGCTGTCCCTCCCATGCTCATGCTCTGTCTCTCTCTGTCTCTCAATAATAGATAAATGTTAATTTTTTTTAAAGAAACTTATCATCAGTAGTAACTACCAAGTTGGGATTCTTTACAACCCAAAATGAAGATACTCGGTATTACATAGTAATCTAAGGACTGTGCTTGTAATGATGTTCCTGTACTTCAAACTTCTAAAAATTTTATTTGCAAAGCATTATGACCTGTGTTTTGCAGCAAATGAAAATAAAATAAAGAAGGATTCAGTGTTTTATACCAAGCCTCACATCCTGTGGCAAATATTTAGTTGAAACTCAAAGGAAACATTTATTCAAATTTTATAGCAGAACTTTTTGTTATATAACCATGTCATGGGCACAATATTATGAACTTTAATTTCCCTTTCCTCAGTGAAGGTTTCTTGGTCCATGTCTTGGATTTTAAAATCAGAGAAGCTAATTCAGATGTGTGATGAGGTAAGAGTTGCAGAATACTGGGTATCTCTTCTTCATTAAGCTTAATATTTTAACAAGAACATTTTCAAGGTAATTTTCTCACTTGTGTTTCTTTATCCAACAGGAGGACTCTCATGGATGGGGTTTGGGTACAGATAGAAAGAATGACAACATTTCCACAGAATAGTAAGAGACCTAACTTTCATAAGGTCTAATTGATGATGTTCCATTAAAATGTTCCCAGTGGCTGTATATTTTGTTTGTATCCATATAAATCTTGCTCTGACTAAACACTATGACTATGTAGGCATTAATCTGTTTTTAAATGCTTTTTGTAAAGTGCTAGAATTATTAGTTAAAAGTTAAAGTTAATTCAGTAGTGGGGCACCTGTGTGGCTCAGTCTGTTAAACATCTGACTCTTGGTTTCATCACAGGTCATGATCTCCTTGTTTCTGGGTTCAAGCCCCACATGGGACTCTGCGCTGACAGTGTGGAGCCTGCTTGGGATTCTGTCTCCTTTTTCTGCCTCTCCTCTGCTCTCTCTCTCTCTCTCTCTCAAAAATAAATAAACTTAAAAAAATGTTAACTCAGTAGTGGGGGGAAACTAGCTCAGTAGATTCTGGTTTCCTCCCAGTAGCTATAATATGTGATATATATCTGCATATATAAGTATATATCTATCTCTCTATATATAGATTGTATGCATATAAGTATATACACAGACTGTATGTATATAAATATCTATCTATATATAGATATATAGATTGTATGTATATAAGTATATATATAGACTGTATGCATGTAAGTGTGTATATATATATGGACTGTATTCATGTAAGTATATATATACACACACACATATATATATATACAGACTGTATATGTATGTATATATCTATGTATATATAGATATATAGCCTGTATGCATATAAGTGTATACATATATATATAGTGTATATATAAGTATAGATATATAGACTGTATGCACATAAGACTATATATATACATATATATATACACATACACACATAAACACAAAGAATATACATACATATATACATATGAAATACATATATCACATGTATAC
This sequence comes from Felis catus, assembly GCF_018350175.1. NCBI lineage: Eukaryota > Metazoa > Chordata > Mammalia > Carnivora > Felidae > Felis > Felis catus. The sequence continues at coordinate 107,703,656 of NC_058371.1, forward strand.
ACATATGTGTACATATATATTATATATGCATACATGGATTACACTACACTATATATACTATGTATTATAAAACATGAGTACTATTAATATTTTAATATTATATGTGAGGAAATTCAGGGTTCAAAAAGTCATTATCTTTATCAAAGTATATATGTGTGTGTGTATATATATATGTGTGTATATATATATATTTATACATACATATAAATTGAGTTTGACTCCAAATGACTGAATTCATATTCACTGGAGTCTACCAATTAAATTCTATATTTTCACTTTAGTTACTTACCTGTAAAACATCTCGGTCTCATTATGAAGACTTCTGGAATACTCTAATTTCCTCTGCAATAAAATTATAATTCCCAAATGGGTTGCATCACAAATGACTCATTGCTTTATATTGAGGTATCTCTAGCCTCCTGGAAAAATGCATTGGATCCAGCACCAGACTGCCAGGAACTGAGTCCTGCTCTGGCAGCTTGTAGCTGTACAATTTAGGGCAAAAGAATTAATATCTCTGTGGCTCAGTATCCTCATCATAAAAATGAAAATTGTACAGCATACTAACTCCATAAAGTTGTTGCTTAGGATTAAATTATATAAAGCACTTGGAATAATGCCATAGTTATTAATATTATTGCTTCTATGTCAGAGTAAATGTTCATGCTTTTTTCTTCTCTATCTTCAGAAAGTATGTTTTAGAAGACCTTGGTCCCTGTGGTTGATATTCATTTAGCCTGTCACTGTGTATAAAGAAGCAATTGAGTTAAATTTTGACTAAGCTTATCCTCTTTTTAGTTTAATGTATTTCAATGATACTTGGCCCACGTGTATAAATAAAAGACATGTAAAACTAACACTGAGTACCTTAACAATTCATAGGATCCTGAATTGATGAGATTAATAAAGACATTTGAGAAAAAATCTTACAAGATAGTTACCATTTGGAAAAATATTTTTATTTAAATAACAATAGCTTAGATACCTATTTTTGATAATTATTATGCTATTTCCTAACCAAGAGAAGGTTATTCTGGTAGTAATGCTAATCTTAGCATAGCTTTTAAACATTTATTTCATGATGACTCTTTATACTATGATTATAGCTATAATAATTAATAGCTTATTTTATTCTTTATTTCTAGGATCACAATGAGCTTTGTCAACATAAAAGTGGGGATGTAACTGATATTTAATAGCTCAAAGCTTTATGCTAAGCATATTACAAATAAAAACTTTCATTTGTCCTTTATATTTCCCCTGCTGGAGAACAAACTACAGTTTGTATCCATCAAATAAGAATGAAATTCAACACCTTACCTTTCAATAATATTTATTCATGGATTCCACTCTCCCCTCAATAATACAGACTCCAGAGATTTAGGTACGTGCCGTATTTTCTTAAGTTGACATATGTCCAAGGTGTGTATTAGGATATTAAGACACCAAATAGATTCAATAAAGTATAGATAGTGCATCCATATTTTGTTCCGTCTTTGTTTTGCCAATTTCAGAGAAAGAGAAAGAGGGAAGACAAACGAAAACATGTCTACTAAACAAATATGGCTTTGTTCCAGCACAGCCAAGTATAACTTTACCTACAAAATGATTTTAAAATGCACTTGACAAGAGGGTTTATTATGTCATTAATGTGCTTCCAGGCCTGTTTTATTTTTGCAGTTGGCAATTGCCATAGCAACTTTAGAAGTTCAGAACTTCCTGGTGCTTCCTTTCTGTACAGAGGTAAATATAATCTGTCTTCAAAATCTGTACATGAGTCAAGAGTAAATTTAAGGATATATGACAGGGCCAGAGTAGAACAGCACTTGCAACGAGGGATTAATTATAGGTAAAGTGAAGAAATATCAAATGGAAGTGTGAAGAAGCTCCCTTTCCTCCTCCTCCTCCTCCTCCTCCTCCTCCTCCTCCTCCTCCTCCTTCTTCTTCTTCTTCTTCTTCTTCTTCTTTTAATTAAGGAATGAAAATATCTGAAAATCTAAGTAGGAATGATGCTGAGTCTAGAGAAAGAAAAGATTGAGTTTGAAGTGATCAATAAATTGAGATGGTAAAAATAATTGTTCAAGTTTCTGCATCACTTAACTCTGTTCATCAGGATGGACGATATGGATGAAATTATAATTTGGGGAGAATCATTTCTACCTTGTTCACTTTTTTTTTTGCAGAGTTCTTTCTTGTATGTACTGAGTAATGAATGGCAAAGTGAAGAAAGGATGAAATGAATACATAAGGGAATGAAAGAACGACCAAAACAGCAATATTCACCTTATCTGGTTCCTCTGCTGGCACTAGTAAACTACTCGTAATGTTCTAACGCATGGTTTCCTAAGGAAAAACTCTATAAAAGCCTCGATCACCAGGTGGTGTAAAATAAATTTTGAAATGATTCAAGGTTTTTCTGAAACTTTTCCAGAAACCTTTTGCAGGTGTTTTTAATAGAGAAAATGTGCCCATCTGTGAATGTTTACACACAAAACTTCTATCAACACATTCATAGATTCAAAACAGCCTGACATTCAGCAAGCTCCTATTATGTGCATAAGCATATGTGATTAATTTTATTTACAGTAGTTTATTACTGTGTGTATTTATTCATGAATGAAAGAAACAATGGGGAAGATATGGACGCAGCTGTCTGTGATTTAGCATTCAAGTTATTTGGACCAAGTGACTAAGCTATTATGTACTTCTTGAAAAAGGACTTTGAGAAAGTTATCGACCACCTAAAGCTCTCAATGCTGTTGCTGATTGCCTTTTGTACGGAGTTTTTCATTCATGAGAAGCCTTCCTGCGTGCTGTCTGTGCTACGTGCAGCCATTTCTTTACTAAAATACTGTAGAAATGAATCTGTAGTTCATATTTAATGTATAAAGGAGGAGGAAGTACACAGTAAACCTTCATAAGATAGTGCATTTGCATGGCACTCACCTGTAACTTCATGTTACAAAACCACTGAAGCAGATTTTAATGCATCCCAGCACTGAGGCTATCAATTAAAATATTGTCTGGGATGGGAGCAGGGCATCAGTCTTTATTTATTTTCATGTCTCCACAAATAATTCCTACATGAGGTCGGAGTTGACAAGTCCTCCTATGTATAAAAAAAGTATAAGCTAGTTTGAAAGACATAGAACGCACATTAAATACAAACATATGAATTTTAAGAAAAGTAAATGAGAATAATTCAAATTTGGTATAAAACTTAGGAAAGAACAGCAATACTAAAGGAAGGTAACAAATTTGACACACTTTAATTAAAATGTAGGTTATAACAAGAAGAAAATTTTTCCCTAATGAGTATGAAATGAACACGTTTGAAATCCACAGCAGTTCAATATCAATGGAAGAGTTCTTTTAAAGAAGACAGAAAGAATGAAAAAACAAAAACAAAAACAAAACCTGTATGGTATTTATAAGTTATATTGCAAATCTAGTTGGTAATGATGAGGAAAATTACACTCAGTACTTCCGACAACTCTTGTAAGGCTCTTGACCTACCTATAAATCTATAGCTCCACTTAAAATACTCTTATCTTCTAGCCAAGCCTATCCCTTCTCCCTGAACTGTTTAATGGATTGTGTTCAGCAGTGTAATTCCCTCGACTCCCACATGGTGGCACGGATTTCCTCCTTTTCTACTTAACTCCCTGTGGTAATATAATAGCAAGACTCCCCCAAATTAATGGAAATATTCTCAAATTTTGTTATCTCTGACTGTGTTCTTTAGAAATCACACCTGTTCTTCACAAGCATACAGACTTTTGCTACTCAAAGTGTAGTCGAGGGACTAAGAAGCACTGGCATCACTTAGAAACTTGGAACTTCAGTATCATGAGTCAAACCCATGATTTACTGAATCAGGATCATTAAATAAGGTTTAAGACCATTTGTATGCAAATTCAAATTAGTAGGCATTTATATAGAACATTTGTGTTGAGTCTTGCTGTAAAACCAAATTCACTTTTATATTAAACCATTAAATATTAAATCATTAAACAATTAGACTCTATGATGTACTCTTCTCAAAAGGTACCCCATTCTGCTATTCATTCATGTTTCAGACACCACGGCTCATACTTGATTGCTCTCCAAACCTAAAGTTTTGTGTTAAAATCTCAGAGATCTTAGTGCCAATCTCTAGCATCTGCCTGTCATCATAAGTGCCTGCCACAGTAGAGAGAGTAGAAAGAAAGACCTAATCACAAGGATTCACCTAATCACCTAACACACATTACAAGATTGCCCTTACAGGCCTTATTTAAATGTTATAAAAAGTAAATACCCACAAGTCTAAAAGAAAAGGTGACTAAAAATAAAATAAAATAAAATAAAATAAAAATAAATAAATAAATAAATAAATAAATAAATAAATAAATAAATAACTCTAAGCCCACCATGCTTCAATTTCCTGTTTTAATCTATTACTTACCACTCCTCCACCATCCTTTTTGGTATTTTATTCTCATTATGCTTTGTGGTTCTTTTACCTAACATTCTTCCTTTCTCTCCCCAAATCATGGACTTCCCTCTTTTGACTTTATGCCACATAATTATAAAACTCTTCTTTACTGTCAATTCCTTTCTGTTCTTTTCAAGTACACACTGTACTTGTACTTTCTATCCACTGCAACATTCTCAAGATGAGGAGGGTTATTTCCCAGTATTTCACATACATCAGGGTCAGAAGATGGTTTCCTCTTTCTCCTCACTGAAATAACAGATCACTATTACTCTGTCTTCTTGAAATAAACACTACTTGCTTAAGAGAGATGCAATTTTGTTTGCATCACTAGGTTTCCTTACTATTACCTGCCTTCAGTGAAATGTTTGGAACTTTACCTAATCTTTCTCTCCAATCTTATGGCCTACTGTCATTTCAAATAACTTAAACAACAGCATAGACAATCTATCCAACATCAAAGCCACTTAATTTTTTGTATTGCTGAATGCCAAGAGCCTTCTCCAGCAGAGCTCCCTACAAACTCCCTTGTTTACATATGAATTTGGATACCCACTTTTGAACTTCATACCTTCACTCTCAAACTTAATGTTTTATCTTTTTAAGTTTCTTACCCACTAGCAAAACAACTACTCTCTGACTTCAACAATACCTTAATACAACTCATACAACTAACTTGGGTATGTTCACCACTTTTTCCTCTTCTCACTCTCCTTTTCTAGCCAAACTGCAAGGGCCAACTTTTAAACACTCTCTGTCACTGGCATCTGGTTTGTCTGAGATTCAGGAGAAATTTAGAGATTATTTCCATATTAGGTGAAATCGCAGAACTTTGTGGAAAAAGAAAAGGTATTGAAACTCTCTCTTGAGTTAGCTTCTGCAATTAAGTCACTCAACATGACTTACAAGACTACTGTGTACTTGTTGCTGTCCTAGGTAGTATACAAAGTTTTATACACAGGTCTGTCTGAACACGTTGGAAAATTGTATTTTCCGGGTCATGGTATATATAGATGCAGCCTTTAGAATCAAGTACATCAGGAAAAAAATAGATAAGTTCATAGACAGAAGAGATCAGTACTTATTACTACCACCTGAACTTCTGTTTTCCCAACCTGGTCCCAGGGCAGCTTGTTTCCACATAGGAGACATGCTTCTTGAGGGTAAAAGTGATTGTAAAATCTTGACTACACTTTGTTGTAATGAGTTGTTACTAAATCTTCTTTTATTCTGAAGTCAAGGGGAAGAGTTAGTCTCAGTGCATCACTGAGCTTGGAAAGACTTGCCAATCACAGCAGCCAACTACCACAGCTATAGGGAGGGTTTAGAATGTTAGTAAGTACTGTCATTCCAAAAGGAATATACACACAATAGAGAAACCCCCAGGAATTCTCTGTAAAACCTGTATTTAAAGTAGGAACATATTTTACATAAATTCAGGAGAGATTTGAGCTTAATGAAGATTGGCCCAACTGATATTCTACTTAGAAAAAGCTAATTCTTGTTATTGAATTATTGATATGGTCAAGTCTCAGTGAAGGGTAAAACATTATCTCTGATTTATTGCATATTTAACTCAATACATGCTGACTATGTAAAAAATGTATTACATATAAATTTCAATTTGCCATTTGCTAATAAACTGAAAGACATTTTTCAATTCACGAGTGTACAGTTTGCTATGATATGAAAAATATGACATGAATTTTGTAAGTTCTCTTCAGTTATACTGTTAGCATTTATTCACATAAACATGCACATCCACAAAACATACACAAAAAGGGCTGGGCCAATTTATTCAAAAGAAACAAAAAGGATAGAGAATCTTTTATTTTTTAGAAAATCTGACAGAAAATAAACACAGATGAAAATCTACACAATAGCTTCCCGCTGATTAAAACTATTGGTAACACTGTAGTTCTGATGGAGGTTTGGATGTTTTCTTTAAGCTACAACTCAGTCATAGGCTGGTATATTTAAAACATATTACTTAGCTCCATAAAACTTACATAGAAAAAAGACTACAAAAGATGACTTATGCACAATGCTCACCACTCCCCAGAGTCTTATTTTAGGTTTCTTTTTTCACTTACATTCTAAAAAAATGTATCGGTCATTACCAATGTATCTACATCATCATGTCTCTCATCAATTTTCTTTGGCTAACAAAATCCCCCTAAAGGGATATATACTGGAATATGTATTTTATGCAATTAGGAATACCATCAATTGCTAAAACAGTGTTTAAAATATAACAGCATTAAAAAATGTAACCTTATATTAAAATTACAGGCGACATGTCTAATTTAGTAAATTTTTTCTTTCAAGTAATATTTTAAGATTTGAGTAACAATTATTATAAAAGAGTTAATTTACATTCCAATATCTAAAATAGAGTTTTATATTAAGGAGAAGTACTGGAATTTTTTTTTTGTTTCCCCTTTTTATATCTTTAGCAACTTAACCCTAATATAAAAAATCAGTGTAAAAGTAAAATACAAGACAGGTAAGCTACTCAATATGATTGACTTTGTTTTATGAACAGCACGAATTAAATAGCATTAAAAATTGTTCTTGAATATTACTTTTTCAATGAACTAAACACGCCTGATTTACTGTCACAACTTTTAGTAGACAATGAATACAAAAATGATATGATAACAATAAGATAAACCTTTGGCAGTATAAGCTCTTTCTTAAAAATGACCATACACTAAAGTTTTCAGTCACTGAATTATTAATTTATCTGGATTGAGAAGCATATCTCTGGACTGATACTTTCATTCACCTTATTAAAATAATACTGACCCATTCTCAAAAAAAAAAAAAATAGAGAAAAGAAAGATGGAAAGATGGACAGTTCCAAAGGATACAGCTGAAAGTTTCATCTTATTGATAATCTCAGCCAGCATCCAAGTACAATTGATCCTTAAGCAACGTAAGAGTTAGAGGTACTGACCAACCTACATGGTCAAAAATCACATATAACTTTTGGCTTTCCTAAAACTTACTAATAGCCTACTGTTGACCTGAAGCCTTACCAATAACATAAAGTCAATTAATTCATATTTTGAATGTTATATGTATTATATACTGCATTTTAACAGTAAAATAAGCTAGAGAAAAGAAAATGTTATCATGAAAATCATAAAGAAGAGAAAATACATTTACATTCCTATATTGTAAAAAGTTTTCAGGTAAGTGGAACTACACAGTTCAAACCCCTGTTGTTCAAGGGTCAATTGTATATCTCTAAATTGTAAAACTCGAAGAGTTGTTACAGAATCAGAAACTAGTACTTACCTAGATTACCACCAGATTTATACTTCTATATGTTCATCCAAGCACATAGCTGGGAAAAGAGAGAATTTAAAAATATCTTCAAATATTCTCAATTGCCTTTGTGAAAGCTTTAAAAATACTTTTGGAGGAAGAACAATTGGAACAATGCATGCTGGAACAATGCATGCATTACCTAAATCAAAAGCTGAACTTCATGTGCCATCAGCTAAGTCGAAGAGAGTACAGATCATCAGTCACTGATGATCTAGAATCAATTCAGAAGTCTCCAATAGATGCAATTATATCAGCTGTGGAAAACTGAAGTTTTGTACAAGCTTGAGTTTGGAAAATGGAAGCAATGTGGAAGATTAATTGGGGTAAGATGAGAAAGATGGTAAGGGGCTCATTTGTCATCAAGATCATTTTGGCAATCAGGTAGTCAAAGTAAGATACGAAAATGAGAAGCAGGCATTTAGGGTAGTATAAACAGAAATGTGTGACAGAATTATTACATGGGCTAAAGGGAAGCAGAGAGGAAAAGATAACAATACTTTAAAAATTGTAGTATATTAATTTCCTAGGGTTTCCATAATGAAATACCATAAATTGGTAGCTTAAACAACAGAAATTTATTGTCCTCAGAATTACAGAAGCTAGAAATGTCAGCTCAAGGTGTCAGGGAGGCTGGTTCGTCCAAAGGATTGTTTGGAAGAATCTGTTCCATGCCTCTCTCCTAGCTTCTGGTGGTTTGCTAGAAATTTTTTTTATGTTGGTTGGCTTGTAAAAGTATCACCCTGATTTCTGCCTTTCTTTTCACACAGTGTTCTTCCTGCTGTCCAAAATTTTCCCCTTTGATAAAGACACAAGTCAGATTGGATTATAGACCCAACCTGCTTCAGCATGATCTCAAATTAATTAATTATATATTCAATGACCTATTTTCAAATGAGTTTTCATTCTGAGGTGTTGAGGCTTAGGACTTTTTAAAAAAAAAATTTTTGGTGGACATAATTTAATTCATAATAAGTGGTTATGAAAGAAACTTCTGGGGCGCCTGGGTGGCTCAGTCGGTTGAGCATCCGACTTCGGCTCAGGTCACGATCTCGCGGTCTGTGAGTTCGAGCCCCGCGTCGGGCTCTGGGCTGATGGCTCAGAGCCTGGAGCCTGCTTCCGATTCTGTGTCTCCCTCTCTCTCTGCCCCTCCCCCGTTCATGCTCTGTCTCTCTCTGTCTCAAAAATAAATAAACATTAAAAAAAAAATTTAAAAAAAAAAGAAAGAAACTTCTTTTTCTTAATTTTTTAAAAATTTTTATTCATATTTGAGAGACAGAGACAGAGCCTGAACAGGGGATGGGCAGAGAGAGAGGGAGACACAGATCCCGAAGCAGGCTCCAGGCTCCAAGCTGTCAGCACAGAGCCTGATGCAGGGCTGGAACTCGTGAACAGCGAGATCATGACCTGAGCCGAAGTCGGCGCTTAACCGACTGAGCCACTCAGGCACCCCTAAAAGAAGCTTCCAAAGTGTAAATGGATGTAAGTATTTTTGTATAAATTTATAAAATGAACAAAGATATGGAATAAACATCCAGATAATCCCAAAGTAGGAAGTTCAGGGAATAGAGGAAGAAAAATGTGATATATTTCTTGTAAAAGTCAGATGCAAATATATGTATTTCTGTGTAATAAATCTTTCTGAGTTTGTTAACTCAGTGGAATATAGTGTTAACATGCACAAATTCTAGAATGTTAGATGATATGATGGGTACTGGAAAGAAGTTTGTGGATCATTCCAAAAATAAAACAAAAAAAGAGGGCTGTCATAAATAATATATAAGTATATCATGCAGAAATTGTTTAAATCCTTCATTAAAAAGCAGAAGAAATTGAGTTAGATGAAAAAATACTTTGTGTTAGTTTAGGAGACATCTAAAAGAACAAGAAGAGTTAAAAATTAATGAATGGAAAATGATACATCAAGCAAATGTGATTATCAAGAAAACAAGTGAATTGATATTAATATCAGAGAAAACAATTAAAGATCTTACAATAACATCAATGGCAATATTTCATAATGATAAAATGTACAATTTAACAAGAATTACTTGTAAAGATACATGCTCATACATCAAAATGCATAGTATTAAAATATGTAAATTTAAAGGTAAGTAATGACAAATGCATTATAGTGGAATAAAATAAAATTTAAAAAGTAACCTTGCAGTAGAAAAATATTTAAGTATATAGCATGTTAGAATAATATAATTTTCTGGCTTGCTCAAATAAATCTATTGAATTTTACCAATAATCAGAGAATACATAATATTCCTGTGGGTGCATGTTGCCTTGCGGGGGAAATTTTCAAATAAAGCAAAAGTACTAGCCATCAAAAAGCACTCGTGACAAAAAAGTGCATGAGTCACTTGTGCAGGTTCATGATGTCCAAGAGAATCTGGAGATTCAAGATTTCCAGGCATATCAATCCAGTTGTTATCATCTGGTGTCTTATTCTTTACTAATCAGAACCCTGACCTTGATAGATCAGGCTATTTTCATTAGGAGTTTACCTTTTTTAAACTTGTTACCATTCAGTCCTGAGCCTCATCTCCATCTTTCTCTTGGTATCAACACCTTGGAAATTATATTTAAAAAAAAATCAGCATTAGGCAGAAAGAGAAAATGTAATCCCATTGAAGGTCTCATCCACTATACTGAGAGGCTCTGGAAGTGAAATGACCCTTCAAAATTATTCAGAAATGAATTCCCACGTGAAACATCATTGGCTCCAAGCCAACCCGGGAAGGAGGTATAAATGGTGTCATGAGGAAGCACTGTGGACCAACTTAAAACTTCACACCTCATCTGTGCAATGCTGTGTTTAACAAAAGTGGGAATCTTTTCAGGATCAATTTTGTGATAGAAGAAAATATCTACTTATATGAGTAAAACATGCCCAGAATTTCAAAGAGGGCTGAAACACAGACATTGGAATAAAGGAAAGAGTTGTCACATTTGTGATTTAGCATTTATAAATGTTATAATTAGCTAGCAAAATATTTTTGATGCTTTGTTTTCTTAAAAAATAATTCCTTTCACTAAGATTTATAATTCTCTGATATAATGACAGTTCTATTTTGAAGATTAGACAATATAATGAAAATATCATTCTGTTAAACATTTTGATATCTGCAACAGTAAAATTCTGATAAATTTACCTAACATAAAAATTCTGATATTTTTAATAAAATAAAGAAGTAACAAAATCATTAATGCCTACAACTTTTAGGATGAAATCATTTATGATCCCAGAACATTTTTAAAAGAGATCAATAAAATTTTGACCATTTCCTATCGTGTCATTTAGAAAAGTGATGTCAAATTTAGACTTGGCAGGGAAAATTTCTACCCATCTCACTTAACCCATAACCATCACTAATAGTAGCTCCCCAAGGTTTGCTTTGCTTTTCATGACTCAGCAGAGATCAAATTTAAGGCTATTTTAAGTAATGTTATTGAGTGATAGAAAATATGGTGGAAAACCTAAATAACTAGTGACACATAGCTAACAAATGTACAAATTTAAATTGATGATTTTCTATGAAAAGAGAAAACAGAAAAATCAAATGATAGGTCTATGCTACCCTTTTTTGTTTGAACTAAAATCACTAGATTCCAGCATCATAATCACACTTAACTTAAAAGTGAAACAAAAGTCAAGTAGTATAAAAATAAAGGTTGTTCAATTGATTTTAATACATTTGTATGTAAGAATTTTTCAATAAAATATTGTCTTAAATTGTATACATATATGGTTTAATAGCACTTTATTTTTAATTCATGTGGTCACATAACTATTTAAATAGAAATATTTATAGATTGCACAAAACACATATTTATTGCATTTATTATTCCTCTCTATCCAATTTACCTGTCATTTTCTTTTAAACCATTTTGTTGTTTTTCTTTTTGTCCACGTAATGATAGTATGTAGTGATTATCATGAAAAACGATTGCTTAGCTATGAAACACTTTCATTTTTAGTATTTGGAAAATATTCATATATAAGTATATGTATCTCAAACTTATATTTGTAATTCTTTTATATTTAATTATTATTTGACAATTATGTGTTATCTTCACAGACTATTATAAAATAAATATATAATGATATATCTTAATGATAATTGAATTCCCATGAAATCCATAATCATTTTGTCAGAGTGCATATTATTTAAAATATTGTAGTTTTTCAAAAAAAATTTATTGTTTTTAATTTTTTTATTTTAATATAGTCAGATTTTCTTAAGCTAGTGTTTATTTTAACATGTTTTTCATATTTTCCGAGTTCATTCCTAATTTTTGATTTTTAAAAAATATCCCAGTCTTTATGCTAAGTAGTCCAAACTATCTTCCTAACTTTTAAAACATCATACTTGTATCCAAATAGAAATACAATCTTCCAAAATTGCTAATTCAAAAATGACTTATTATTTATTTCCTCCCAGAATTCTCCAAAGAAGTCATTCTTTTGAATTAGATTTAACATAAGAAGTTTTTCTTTTAATAATAATTTATTTTTATAAATGTATTTTACCTAGTTTTTCAATTCTTTTAATCTTTCTAATGCAATTTTAATTGTTTTTACCTCACATACTCATCATACTCTCTAATGTCTATTTCATATTTATATACGAAACACTTATCCTTAAACATTTCTTCCCCCCCCATACTTTGCTTTACCTGTATGATTTTATCTGAAAGTTATTACCTTTCATTTATTTCTATTACCTTTAAAAAAAATGTCTATAGATAAAACACTAGTCTGTTTCATTATCTTATATTTTCTCATCACTCTGTCTTTAGTTACACTAACACTTTTCTTATTCACTTTGCTTTCATGCTATATTACCTTTTTTAAATTTCACATCTTTCAGTAAGTAATTCTTTAGCTTTGTATATGAAAGTACATTTTTTAAAATATGGAAATATATAACCACTTACAGAGAAATCTTTCAAAGGGGAATAAAAAGACATGCATTAGAATATTTATTGTCATATCATATGTATTAGCAAAAAGTTGAGGTTAACCTACCTGCTTGTTGCAGATAATGGTGAGGTAATTTATATCTATGCTTTTGACAGGATATTATCTAGTAGTCAGAAGGAAGGAATGTTCATATAAAAATAAAAGCAGATATTAAAAATAAAATTCTGGATAAAAGTAAACACCAAAATAATTTGTATCAAAGTATTACTTATAAAAATTTTAAGTACACAGATCAATTTTTTGTGAATATATATGTACATGTGTATGTGTGTACGTATTATCTGAGTGGGGGTGTATAGGTACATTTGCACATGAGCAGAGCTAAAGAACCAAAACAATAGTGTATTCAAAGAAAATACATCAAAAATAAAAGATAGGGTGCTGGTGGTGATTAAGGATTGGGACTATGGGACCCCTGGGTGCTCAGGCAATTAAGTGGCTGACTCTTGATCTCAGGTCAGATCTTGATTTCAGGGTGGTGAGTTGAAGATCTACATTGAGCTTTGCCCTGGGCGTGGAGACTACTTTAAAAAAAAAAAAAAGATTGATACTATTAGTAAAAATAAAACATTTTAAAAAAATGTTAGGGGCACATGGGTGGCTCAGCAGGTTGAGCATCTGACTCTTGATTGTGGCTCTGGTCATGATTGTAGGGTTGCGTGATCAAGCCCTGCATTGGCTTGATGTTGAGCTTAGAGTGGCTTAAGATTCTCAGTCTCTCTCCTTCTACTCCTACCCCTGCTTTCATTCTCTCTCTCTCTCTCTCTCAAACAAAAAAATGATTTTAAAAAGTTAGACAATATTAAGCCCAAGTGTTTGTTTAGGTCAATCCTTTACTTTTTTATTTACTAAAATAAATACATAAAAATTCCAAACTACGTTTCATTTTGGCTTTATGCTTTGCTTGGGAACCTTTCTTTAATTGCATGGTGGTTTCGTACAGATATCACAATTCCTTCCCAAACTTTCTCCCTCTTCTTCTTCCCTTATAGGCACTATTCTGAATTCAAAAAAAAAAAATTCCCCCAATCTTGTGATCCTTTTGTCCTTTCCATTGTGAATATTTGCATATGACCAAAAATTTGCCAAATATTGACACATTCTTGAAAAGTCTGGGTCATTTTTAAATTAAATCTTGTATTTTATGATGATACAGATTTGCATGTGGTTCTAAGGAATACCATACCCTTTACCCAGTTTTCCCCAATGGTAATGTCTTGCAAAACCACAGTACAGTATCACATCTAGAATACTGACATTGACGCAACTGAGATGTAGAAATTTCCATTACACAAGGATCCCCCCTAGGATCCTTTTATAGTCATACCCACTTTCCACCTACACCCTCTTTTTAATGTCTAACAACCATCAATCTAATCTTCATTGCTGTAAATTTTTCATTTCAGGAATGTTTTATAAATGAAATCATGCAGAATTGCCTTTTTATTCACTTGGCATGATTCTCTGGAGAGTCATCTGAATTATTTTGTATATCAGTATGTCATTCCCCTTCATTTCTGAGTAGTATTCCATGGTAGGGATGTTTAACCACTCACTGACAGAGAAACATTTGGGTTGTTTTCAGCTTTTGGCTATTACCAAAACAAATGAAAAGTCATTTCCCAAGCAAATGAAAAAACTGTGTATAGAAGCTTCTATAAACATTTACGTGCAGATTTTGTGCAAACCTACATCTCTATTTCTCTAGAATAAAGAAATGCCTAGGAGTGCTAGGAATAATTAAAAAAAATTTTTTTTGATGTGATCTCTCCATTCAATTCACCCCCATTTTTAGGTAATTTTATGGTTTCTACACTGCCTGAACAAGTATCTCTTACTCTGCTGTCTCCTCTTACCCATCTTATTTCTTAAAACATAAAGCTCTTTTTCTATTTTGGAAGAAACACAAGTATGTCCTTAGGCTTCAAAACTAAAACACTTGTCTGGCAGTACTTTTAATTATGCTGTCTCTGTGGCTTATCTGAGGATCCACTGTTTATCCATTAACACTTTTCTCTGTCATGAATGAAAGTTCTTCAGTGGGGAATTATCTTACTCCTTCATAACCAAATTCCATTTGGCAGTAACATTCAATTTTTACACCAAACTCATCTGATACTCTTCTTGAGCTGTTTTAAGGGCATTTCAGCCAGATAATACCTGGCAAATTATTTTTTCTTCACGTGAGCAAAGAAAAAGAAATATCTTTCAGTCTCACCATTTAAATTCAATTTTTGAAAAATGTCCTCAAATGACCTTCACTTTATTCTGATGTTCTTTTAACCATGATTTAAGTCACAGTATCCTGCAGTCATTTCTATTGTAAATTATCTAAGGATCTCTTCTTGGATAAAAACTCTCAGTGTTTGTAAAGTGGACCCCTACAAAATCTTACCTAGTGCTGGCATCGATGTTTTCCTCCCTGCTGTAAATGAGAAATACAGATTTATTTATTTTGTTTTGCCTCAATCTTCATGTCAAATAAGAGCAAAAAAGAAACTAATATGAATATTTTCCTTTGTTTTTATTAATTCTCCTAGTATCTATTTTTTTAAATTCATTGTTCCAGAATTATTTAACATGTTTAGATCTTCTGTTGTCTCAATCATTCTAATTTGCCTTTGACCACTGTCATTTCTTAACACACTGTTTGAAAGGGATGAATTTGTTTCTTACTCTCAACTTGTTTCTCAAAGATTTTATTCTCATTTTTCACTGCATAGATTTTATCGTGCTGTATGATTATCCTCCTCCTCATTACTTTAACTGCCTAAATGGGGACGCATCAATAGCAACCCACATGTAGCAGGGCTGGTATTTCCTCAAAATGCACCTGTCACAAATGAAATTGATTTGAGTCCCATAATACTCTTTGGAGATCTCTAGTTGAAATTTTATTACTGTACTTTCCCAATACGAAAATACATGGGAAAATATTTTTATTTAGTACTAAAATATATTAAACTTTTGTTAATTGTTTTTTGATAAAATTATCTCAATAAATTCTCATTAAACTTATAATATAACCAATTTTGTATGAGAAGAAAAAATGGAGATATTTCTTTCTGAATATACCAGATTCAGGTTGTTTAAATTTAGAATCTTTCTTCAATCTGACTTACAAAGATCTATTTCAGTGTTAGGGTTTGATTTTAAAATGGTAGTTGAAAGTTAGGGAGGGAGGCAAACCATAAGAGACTCTTAAAAGCTGAGAATAAACTGAGGGTTGATGGGGGGTGGGAGGGAGAGGAAAGTGGGTGATGGGCATTGAGGAGGGCACCTGTTGGGATGAGCACTGAGTGTTGTATGGAAACCAATTGGACAATAAATTTCATATGAAAAAAATAAAATGGTAGTTGAGCAAAAGCAATCCAAAACAGATCATTATTTCAACATAACTTAGAAATGTATACTGCTAAATATAGAGTACTATAATTATTCCATGTTTTAAAAAGCAATATTAAGGAGCAGATAGAAAAATGTAGGTAAAAGGTTATATAATCTCCTTCTTGAAGAATATCCAAGGTTTATTAGCAAGGTTAAGAAATTTACACAGATTCTCTGGATCCACATAAGAGTGAAAACATATGGTATCTGTCTTTCTCTGTATGACTTATTTCACTTAACAGAAGTCCATGGGGAAGGCGAAGGAAAAAAAAAAAAAGAGGTTAGAGTGGGAGAGAGCCAAAGCATAAGAGACTCTTAAAAACTGAGAACAAACTGAGGGTTGATGGGGGATGGGAGGGAGGGTAGGGTAGGTGATGGGTATTGAGGAGGGCACCTTTTGGGATGAGCACTGGGTGTTGTATGGAAACCAATTTGACGATAAATTTCATATTTAAAAAAAATTTACACAGATTAGTTATATGTGTTACTGAACATATACTTCACTTAATGGATATTGTTTGTCAAAATGTGCCTATATATCATAGAATTGTCAATGGTATCATTCTTTTGTGAAAATCATCATAGATTGGTAAACAGCAAAACTTCCTTTGAGAAGAAGCCATGCTATTTTCTTGTATTTATTTTTCAATTTCACTTTCAAACTACCCAATTACTAAGGGTAGGGTAAAGATTTAGTGGATTATGTTTGCTTCATTTGAAAATATGGGAATAGTACATGTTAAGCTTTTCTGATGCTTATTTAAGTTTATAAATCATGATTTTCGTTACCCTACCAAAATAGACTATTTATGGAATATGAAGAATGATCTGGAATATCGGCTCAAAAATAACACAAGTTATTATTAGTCCTCACTGATCAAGAATGATATTATAGAATTAAATTTAACAATGCTTCTTATATACATCTTGGATATGAAATTTTAGTGACACAAGAAACAGCATAAGCAATAAAAAACTGAGCCCCTGGAATTAGCCAGTCAATATTGTACTTTGGTCTTTTACTTTCTTATAATAACTGACAAGCTTTTTACTGCTTTCCATACTCAGAACAACCTTATTGTCACAACATGTTGACATGCACAGGTGGAAGAGATATGGACCTTGCGTGAAAAAGCGAGGTTCTCCAAGTGACATATGAAGGCAAAACATATTGGCTTTCGTGCACCAGGGTTTTGCAAGAACAAGCAATTAAACATTCTTAGACTGTGCACCTGTGGCAATGCCAGTTCCAAATTCATTAAGCAGGCATCTGTGTTCAGAAGAAGGTCTGTTGATTTTGTATTTGCTAACATGAAAACCAAAGCTAATTTACACATTGCTACAGTAAATTGTAAAAGAAAAGATTACCATTTAAAGCAGCTTTAGTTGATAGTGTTTTATTATTGTTGTCATGTTGCTTTTGTTTTTCCATGGTCTATACAGACCTCTGTAGATTTAAATGATCGATATGTGAGAGGATTTCCATCTCCCAACATAATTTTCAAAGTGTTTTTAGCAACAATAACTAATCATACTGGGATCTTTGAAAATCTGATTGAAGTTATAAAATCTCTTCTCAAAAAGTCCAGGTAAACTCAGTATGTTTCTTATAATTTAACAAGTATTAGTTAAGATAATAAGCATTTTTAAGTGACAAAAAAAGGCCCAAATAAGGTAGAAGTTTATTTGCCTCCCACACAGTAGTCTAGTTGAAGAAGAGTATGGAATGTGCTTGAGATTCCATCCTCTGGTTCATTACTATTACCTAGGCTGTTGTTGCATATGGTCAAAACACAATCACTACAATGTTTGCATTTCAAATACAAAGAAGAGGGAGAAGATTTCATTCTTTTTTATGGCTGAGTACTATTCCATTGTGTATATATACCTCAGATCTTCTTTATCCATTCATCTTTCAGTGGACACTTAGGCTGCTTCCATATCTCGGCTATTGTAAATAATTATGCGATAAGCATAGGGGTGCATGTATCTTTCCAAATTGGCACTTTCGTTTCTTTGAATAAAAACCTAGTAGTGGAATTATTGGATCATGTAGTATATTTATTTTTAATTTTTTGAGAACCCTAGAGAGTATTAGGCTAAGTGAAATAAGTCAGACTTTGGAAAAAGACAAATTATTTCACTTATATGTGGAATCTAAAAAAAAAAAAAAAACATATTAACAAAAAAAGTAACAGAAACAGATTTATAAATACAGAGAACAAACTGATGGTTACCAGGGTGGACGATGGGTAGACATGGGTGAATTAAGTAAAGAGGGTTAAGATATACAAAAACTTTCAGTTAAAAATAAGTAAGTCATAGGGATGGGAGAAAAAAAGAGTGGGAGTGGGAGAAAACATGGGGCACAGGAAATCATACAAGATATTATACAAAAATTTGTATATTTTTTTAATCAGTAGGTGCACACATCATTTTCACTCAAACACAATTGATCATACCTCTGGCACAGTTGCCCCTACCCATTGGAGTATCAAAGAAATAAATTCAATGACTGAACAACCATTTACACAGCCAAACACAGTGAAAAGGAGCATTATTTTTAATAGCTACCTGCCATAATTGTTTTCATTGAACTCTGGTTCTATGGAAAATTTTCAAGGACATAAATATTCTCTGTACACTTGATACTTCTTGCAAATATGTTGAGATATCTGTGAAAAGTTTAATCTGATTCTTAAGGGAGACTCCTGCCTCCCCAGTTTTTAGGAAGATACTCATTCCTCCATCGTACCACTTCCATCCAGTCGTTAATATCAAAAAAATTGGAAATAATTCTTGTTATTTCTTGCTTGTACCATCCCAATGTCCGGTTCACATATTCTCACAAGTTTTTCCGCTAAATATATTCCTAATTTAGTAACTTCCGGGAATTTCCACTGCTATGAATATAGTCAAAATTATCAAATTAAAGATACCTTCTCATGACTGGATTGTCTTATTTTAACTGGTCGCTGGTGTTCTTTTTTGTTACATTCTCATCCTTTCCAAAGATAAAGCCAAATTTATCTTTTCAACATAAAAAAAAATAGGATTTTACGACCTCAATCTTAAATGTTAATGACTTTTCACCTTTTTAGGTTATATTTAAAGTTTATTAATATGACATTGAAGATCATGCACTCATGGACATTACATCTCTATTTTTTTTCTTTTTTTTTTCAATATATGAAATTTATTGTCAAATTGGTTTCCATACAACACCCAGTGCTCATCCCAAAAGGTGCCCTCCTCAATACCCATCACCCACCCTCCTCTCCCTCCCACCCCCATCAACCCTCAGTTTGTTCTCAGTTTTTAAGAGTCTCTTATGCTTTGGCTCTCTCCCACTCTAACCTCTTTTTTTTTTCCTTTCCCTCCCCCATGGGTTTCCGTTAAGTTTCTCAGGATCCACATAAGAGTGAAAACATATGGTATCTGCCTTTCTCTGTATGGCTTATTTCACTTAGCGTCACACTCTCCAGTTCCATTCACGACATTACAACTCTAATGTAATTTTGTACCAAACTCCTCTGTTCTTCTCCATCCTTCAGGCTCTGCCATCTCTGTTCTTCAAACACATCAACTTACCTCCTAGCTGAGAGCTGTTGAAATGCTTTTGTTTTTAACCTTACATGCTTTCCTCTCACTGCTTTCAAAATAGTTTAATAAAAAGTGCTCTGAAATGTTTCTGTTGGTAATTAGTATATATGTATTCAGACTTTCAAAAAAGACATTATGGATTTTTCTGGTTAAGCTAATTTATGTGCATGTTATTTATCTACTGATTATCTTTCATTTGTACATAACATCTAGGTTGCCTAACTAATCAAAATAAAGAAATGACTATTAATTTTCATTACCTAGATTGTAATGGGTTAAGCCCCTCTTGGCTTAATTGATAAATCCTTGCTTCTTCTCCAAACCAAACAGCCATCTCAAATGTTTTTTGAGAATGTATCAAGTAGAGACATCTGCAATGTTAAGTATTAAAAGTAACATCAACTTACTTATGTTATGATCAATAAGGCTGTATAGTTCAAAAATGATAATCTTCTCAATAATTAGTGTTGGATCAATTGGATCCTTTGGAGGGGATATTGGATTCCTAAATCACAACATTCATAAATATCAATTTTAGTTGGATTGTGAATACAAATATAATAGATAAAGCAATAAACTTTCAGAAGCAAACATACAATAATATCTTTATGCCAGATGGTAAGCAAAGATTTCTCAAAAATAGCACAAAAATACTGACCATAAAAGGAAAAATTATAACATTGACTATATTTGTGATTAGATCTTCTGGTCATCAAATGTTCCACAGATGAAAAAACAAAAACAAACAAAAAACAACAACTCACAGAGAGAGAATGCAGGTATATGACAAAGGACTTATTTCTATAATATACAAAGAATCCTGGAACATTAATAAGATAAACCTACCCTATTCAGTAGCAAAAAAGGCTGAAAAACCAGGTGCTTCACATTAGAGAGGTTACTTAAATAGCTAACCAATACATAACAAGATATTTCATTTCATTAGTCATTAGGGAGATACAAATTAAGGCCTCAAGAATATAGAAGTACACACTTGTCACAATGGCTAATAATAATACCAAGTGTTACTGAGAATGTGCAACAATTTCAAGTCTCTGAGGGGAAATCATTACCTAATACACTATGATCCAGCATTTCTATCCCTAGTTATATATTCAGCAGAAATGCACACATATTCACTAAAATCAAGTGTTAGAATTTTCATAGCAGGAATATTCAAAATTGACAAAAGCAATGAGAATGAACCAACTATAATAATTCCATACTGTGATACGGATATTACCTACAAATAAAATGTTGAACAAAAGAAACAAGATGAAAAGCATATCACTCAAAAATTCAAAAATCACTCAACCAAAGTCCTAAAATATAACACTAATCTATGATGCTAAATTAGGATAGTGGTTATCCTGGGGGACACAGTAACTATAAAAGATACGAGGTGGTTTCTGGAATTCTGGTGAGGTTGACTTGTCAATCTGGGTGTTCATGGCTTGTGTTCAGTTTGTGAAAATTCATCCAGCTGTATGTTTATGGTTTCTGTATTTTTATTTTGATAAAAAATTTACATAGAACATACTACAATATTTTAAAGGTGACAAATAATAAAATGGTGTCATTAGTTGGGTTCTACATATGTTATTTAGATATAGCCATGATATTTTCAAACTGTGACCAAAATAATCTATCTTCCAACTCAAAGAAAGGAATCCAGAAAAATACCTTCGGATTTTAATCCAGATACTGTATAGTGGATACTATTATATTACCAATCTGTTCATGATATCATGTTAATCCATTTTTCCATAGTAGATTCAATTTGTTCTGCCAAGCTACAAAATAAGCTAATCAATGTCAAATAACCAGCAGCCAAATGGGATTATCTTTGATGGGTTTTGCCAAAAAAATAAAAACTATTAAAATTGGGCCAAAAATAATATTGTTACTAAATCAGAAATCCAAATTTTATACCACAGTAGACTGCAAATTAGCTCAGCCTAAGTGAGGTGTGAGAGAGACACAGAGCTTTGTTAAATTGACATGAAAAAAGGGTAAATTTAAGAAATCTCATGATTCAAATTAATTGATGTTGATTACTTCAGGAATTGAGCAAGAAAGAAAAGTAGGTAGGAAGGAGAGATGTTAAAAAAGTAAAATTATAAGAATTAAATCCTGGAGTTAGCCATATGCGTAACAAGTCTATAGGGAACAAAGTTCTTAAATGTAAGTAGGAGAATGTGAGAAATGTGCAGATTATTATACACCCTGTGAAAAAATAAGTAATAATACTATAGAACTAAGAACAATTAAAAAATTTCTGATAGAAATTGTAAGTCAAGAAAAGAAAGCATATCAGAATGTGGCATATTGGATATGAGGGATAAAGGTAATCAGACAATCACACAAAAATGGAAATCTAGTTGAGATAAAATCATAGATATATCATTTAGTATGCCAAGTAAAATGAAAATATCAGCAAAATGAAATACTTCAAAGAAAACTTTACTAGCAAGAGCTAGTTGTCCTATCTGCCAACTGTGAACCACACAAAAGATGGATACATTTGAAATGTCATACTGAGGGGTGCCTGGGTGGCTCAGTCGGTTAAGCTCCTAACTCTTGATTTCAGCTTGGGTCATGATCTTGAGGTTCATGGGTTTGAGCCAGGTGCACTGTCAGTGCAGAGCCTGCTTGGGATTTTCTGTCTCCTTCTTATCTCCGTCCTTTGCCCCCTCACTATCTCTCTCTCTCAAAAATAAGTAAATGCATATTAAAAGTAAAATAAAATAAATGTCTTACTGAAAAAAATCCCAGAGGGCACCTGGGTGGCTCAGTTAGTTGACATCCGATTTTAGCTCAGGTCAGGATCTCATGGTTCTTGAGTTCCAGCCCCGCATGAGGCTCTGCGCTGACAAGTCAGATCCTGGAGCCTGTTTAGATTCTGTGTGTGTCTCTCTCTCTGGACTCCCCTCTCCCCCTGCTCACACTCTGTGTCTCTCTTCATCAAAGATAAATAAACATTAAAAATTAAAAAAAATAACAAATGCTTCTCAAAGCCTAATATGTGAATATGTAGCATAATTTTGGTTAAAACTAAGAAATGACAAGAAGAATAGTGACAGATATACTTCTTTGCTTGAAGTATATTGATATCAATATGCAATTTGACTTATTTTTTTTAACGTTTATTTATTTTTGAGACAGAGAGAGACAGAGCATGAGTGGGGGAGGGTCAGAGAGAGAGGGAGACACAGAATCTGAAACAGGCTCCAGGCTCTGAGCTGTCAGCACAGAGTCCGACCCCGGGCTTGAACTCACGGACCGCGAGATCATGACCTGAGCTGAAGTGGGACACTTAACCGACTGAGCCACCCAGGCACCCCATAATTTGACTTATTAATTCATTAATTAATGAAAAGATTGTGCTTAAATTCTATAGAGCTACTGATTAATAAACATATTTCTATTTTTATGTGAAATTTTCATATGCCATCTTAGAAGATATTTTCATTGAATTTAAGGTGATATTCTGTATATTAAAGATTTTATTGTATTCAAATTAAACAAAATAAAATGACATTTCAGGGGAAAAGTGGATTTTATTATATTAGATAGATCTGGGGAGTAGATACTTTTATTTCTGGAATCAGAAACACTAATTACCAATCCAAAGCATATTTGCATTGCAAGTATGCTAAACAGATGTTGAATATATTAATGAGTGTATTAGTAAAGGACCTTCATAAACATAGTAAAATTTCCATTTGAATATATTTTTAACAGAATATATTACATTAGTCTTTTACTAGATATATCAATTAGAAAAATAACTGTAATGTAATATACATTACTTCATTGTAAAAATACACGCATTTGTGCACGTACCCACATGAACAAATTGTGCATAATAAGTGGGAGGGAAAAGAGAACCTATACTGAAAAAATACAGTTCTATAAGAATAAATATTTTCTTTCACTTTTGCTTTTTTGTATATATGTAATTTTTAGGTAAGTTGAATGCAGATGTTTAATACTTTTAGTAAATATTAAAATAAGCTTATTTTATTCACTTTTTAAATAAAGGGGGTCTGGGGAGAGCAAGAAGAGAGAGATGAACAGATTCATAGAGAATCAAAAAATATGCATAAATATAAAATAAACAGACTATAATGAGAGTTCCATGGCACTGAACTGTAGGTCAATTTATTGTCCTGCACATATTTTGCATAATATGTTCATCATGACTATACGTGTAGTATAAATTAACAATTTCCAACATGTTTATGGTTAAGTAAATGAGAGTTATGGCCAAAAGTTAATACCTGTTTTATGTGATTTTTAAAGTTCATTCAACACCTTAACACTTCTACATTTTTAGCCATTTTAAAATAAAATGCCTAAACTTTCCTCAGGCAACGTATCACTTTAAAGCTGTACGTTAATCACAACTGCTTTGAAATTATACCCTATCCCAAAATTCATTAAACTTCAGCAACTTTTTATCTCCAAGAAAAGCTTGCAGAAATAATTTCCAACACTATTTCTCCTAACTCATATTGTTCTCTGAGTAGACCATGTTAATGGTAAGCCAAGGTTTATCAAACATATTGAGGGGTTTGGGTACACAATTTGCAAGTAGGAGCCAAAGGTAATCAATTTTTTCTATATAATAGTGAGATAGGAACAAGAAGCTGGGGTATGAGGATCAAAACTTATGAATACACTCATATACACACAAATGTGTTTATATACATACATATACATAAATATAAATGTGTGTGTGTGTGTGTGTGTGTGTGTGTGTGTATTTGTAACAATATTATTTTTGGCCCCAATTTAACAGGTTTTATTTTTTACATATATATATATATATATATATATATATATATATATATGTATAGATATGAAAGATTTTAAGATACTGATTCACATGACTGTGGAGGCTTAGTGATCACTGTGCACAATCTGATTGGGGGGGTTCAGTAGACTGGAGACTCAAGTAAGAGTTGAAGCCTAAATCCAAGGGCAATCTGCTTGAAGAATTCCTTTTTTTCTCCGGGGAAGTCAGTCTTTCATCTGGTAAGGCTCTCAACTGTTTGGATGAGGGCCAGCCATATTATGGAGGGAAACGTGCTCTACTCAAAGTCTACAGATTTAAATGTGAATTTCACACCAAAAATTTTTTCACAGAAGTATCCAGAATAGTGTTTGACCGACTATCTGGGGACCATGGCCTAGCAAAATTGCACATAAAATTAACCATTATGCTGATGGAGAGCTAACAGTCAGTGAGTCAAAGCACTGAAAGACAAGGGGTTAGAGAATGATACAGCCTATTGGCTAGGCAGCCCACAAAGAGTTTTAGAGAGATTAGACATATATCTAATCTAAGTCTTTTGGTTTTTAAGGATTTTCCTGAATACGTTCCTCTACTTCTTCAATGTAATCATGAGAATTAGTCACTTTATTCACTAATGTATTTGAGTGAATGGTGAAGAATCCAATCAGGGAGCACTATTATGTCAGTCATGGTAAAATGTGTGATGCTACAGTTGTCCACTAAAATTCTCCATGGTAATAAGTTGTAGCTGGAGTTGGCTGCCCATCTAGAATATATATCCTAGATTCTCACTGATAGATGTGGCCATGCATTTAGGTACTTAGGAACTTACCACAGTATGTAAACCAGTTGCAACTACCAGCTTTAAGAGAATGCGTGTAGGTGCCTGTGTGGCTCAGTTGGTTAAGCGTCTGACTCTTGATTTTGGTTCAGGTCATAATCTCACAGTCATGAGATCAAGTCCCATGTTGGGTTCTGCACTGACAGCGCAGAGCCTGCCTTGGATTCCCTCTTTCTCTGCCCCTCCCCTACTTGCTGGTGCTCTCTCTATCTCAAAATAAATAAACAAACTTAAAAAAAAGAGAAGATGTATTTTACTTTGTGCTGTCTTTCTCCTTCATAATAGTAATCTGGTGCATGTGAGTCAGGTTCAACCACACAAATGACACCAATGCCTTCAAATTTTTGGTTTCATTCACGCTTTAAAAATCAGTGAGGGCATTAAGAGCTTGTATTTATGTGGGTCATATATATCAACATTTGCATTTTTAGAAATCAAAACTGAGAAACTTTTAAATTATGGATATATTCATTCATTTGAAATAACAATGAATCCATTGCATGTTAAAGTAAATAGCACATTTTTATGAAGAACAATTATATTCTCAAACAAAAATATAGTAAAAAGAATAGCACTTTTCCATTTTTCAAATCTCATTAATGCCATTAATAGGAGGCCATTGAATTCTCATTTCTAATTCTTTATTCAACTTGTTATCACATTTATTGTTTTGATCAATTTGAAGAAATTTGGTTTTGCACAGATATGCAGTTGGAAAAAGATGAATATTTTAATAGCCTTTTCAGATAGTTGTGATTATTTTTGATAATTTATTAACACTTGATAAGTGCCAGTTTCATAAAAATTATTCGTGATGTGGAATTAGAAACCACATCAAAGAACTCCTCTCACGTTATTGCATTATGCTTCAAATATCTATGAACAATGTCCATTGTTCTTTTTGAAATTTTGGCTTAGTGGTTTATGAAGATCTAAAATTGACCCATTTCCTTATGCGATACAAACTATTCATATTTGTTAATATCTCTACTAGTCTCATCAGAAAGGTATTTAAATGTCAGAAAGTTGGCAGGCTCACAGAGGCATATATGAGTTTTCCAAAACTCAAGGTGTTTTTTGTTTGTTTGTTTTTGTTTTTGCTTTAAAGCTCTAATTTTATTATTAGCAACAAAGAATGTCATTTTTCCTTATAAAATGTTAATTTCAAAAGCTACATATCAAATACCCAGGTTATAATTAAGTCTGTCAATTGTTTTTTCAAGTAAAAATGGTGTTCTATGTAAAGCACATACAGATACATACACACAATCACACAGGTGCTCTAACTAGAGTCAACCATCATATTTCAATACTTAGCAGAATTTTTTATATTTTTAATCATTTGTGACACACAATATTAAAAAGGTATATACACTCAATTATATTTAAATAATGAACGCTTGTATTGCTTCATCAAGACATTATTAAGTATCACGAGGCATTTTAAACTTTTTTATTTAATTGCATGGCAGTGAAGAATACTTAATGCCTACATGCAAATATCTACACAGGAAAAAAAAATCAAATAAGGTCTTTAAAAAATGTAATGTTTATTTACTTACTTTTGAGAGAGAGAGAGCACCAGCAGGGGAGCGACTGAGAGAGAGGGAGACACAGAATCCAAAGCAGGCTTCAGGCTTTGAGCTGCCAGCACAGAGCCCTTTGCCAGGTTTGAACTCACGAACTTTGATATCATGACCTCAGCCGAAGTCAGACACTTAACCAACTGAGCCACCCAGGTGCCCTACAAATAATGTCTTAATACAATTATGAACTCGTTTTGATCTTAATTTCTCCTGAAAATGTCACAGAAACCCCCTGGGTTCTATGGACCACATGTAGGGGGTCCCTGACCTTAACGGTGTTGGCAACCTCAGATGAAAGAAGTATGGTTCCCTGAAACTAGGACTGTGAGATGATAGAGAAATAAAACTTTTATTCATTCAAATACTAATGTGCAGAGCTCTTTCTTTTAGAAGTTATTCCTTCACTTTAACAGAGAAATTCAACCTAGAAGTCAGGTGATGTGACAAAAATAAATATTTGAAATTGGCTGAGAAGTTGTTGATAGTAAGGCAAAACATACTGCAAACTACAATTAGACTTATAGACTTGATTAGACTTCTTATGCCATGGCAAAAATATCTTCCTGGTTATGAGTCAGTGGGTACCATGGGCTGAGCATGTAGCTACAGGGAAAGTATACAGAAATAATGTTAGCAGTAATTGTTTGCTCCTTGCTATTTTAACAAAGTAACAAAATAAAGAAATGAGATCAGGCAAAAAATTGCCAGTCAATAAACAGCAATAGAAGGAAACAGAATTTAGAGAGCCCGTGGCCCAGAGTTTCAGAAAACTAAACATTCCTATTCTCAAGATACTTTCTCAAGTGCCTATTAAGACTAAAAAGAAAGGGAGGAACCCCTGTGGCAAATGTTAAATTACAGAGGTGCCTTCCCACATTCAGTCTAGTGTTTTGGATGGCATAAGGTACCTTCCGTTGGAATGAGAGAGAAAAACAAGGTACAGAGTAGAACAACAACAAAAAAGTAAGCCTAAATGTCATATCCACTGCTGCACAGAGTGCTGACTTAGAGAGCAGAAGTCTGCTGAGTTTTGCAAACTGTATGCAAAAGAAATAATAAGCTTGGCCTACATAGCCCACCCCAAAGGTCATAAAGCAAGGCATTTTTCCAACACCTACTTCAAAAGAGGTCATAGAGAAGAGTAGACAAAGATGATTATATATTACTCTCACAAAAGACAAAAGCACAGTTCTCAAAATATAAAAGATGTTGTGTACCTCTAAAATTCATGTGTTGTAATCCTAACTCCCAATGTGATGGTACTATGAGGTGGGGCCATTGGGATTAAGTCATGAAGGTGAATCCCTCATGAATGGGATAATTGCCCTTTAAAAGAGATCCCAGAGAGCTCTCTGATCCTTTCCACCATATGAGGACACAGAAAAGATGACCATCTATGAACCAGAAGTGGGCCCTCAAAAACTTCCCAGCCTCCAGATATGTGAGAAATAAATGTGCACTATTTAAGCCACTATTCCATGGTAATTTTAAAAATAGAAATCCTAATATACTATGGTGAGAAAGAATGAAATTATGCCAGATAGCAGAAAGAGGGGTGCCTAGATGGACTAAGAAATGAATTTATTTCGGAGGGCCTGTGGCTCAGTCAGTTGAGCATTGGACTTAGGTTCAGGTCATGATCTCACAGTTCATGAGTTCAAGCCCCGCATCAGGCTCTGTGCTGACAGCTCTGAGCCTGGAGCCTGCTTCAGATTCTGTGTCTCCCTCTCCCTCTGCCCCTTCCCCGCTCATGCTCTGTCTCATCTCTCAAAAATGAATAAATGTTAAAAAATTAATAATAGAAAAATAAAAAAAGAAATGAATTTATTTCACTGCTTTGGTAGGAAGTTTCATAATTCCTGTCCAGGTGAGTTTTCTAATTACTATAAATTAATGATTTTCAGTGTTCCCATTTTTTAAAGCTTATTTATTTATTTTGAGAGAGAGAAAGAGAAGGCACAAGAGGGGCAGAGAGAAAGGAAGAGAGAGAATCCCAAAAAGACTGTCCTATCAGTGCAGAGCCCAATGTGGGGGATCAATCTCATGAAATGTGAAATCATGACTTGGGCTGAAATCAAGAGTCGGACGCTTAACTGACTGAGCCATCCAGATGTCCCCCCAGTCTTTCCACTTTTAGTTGGCTGCTTGTTAAAGTTATCAGCACATTATATATTGGGAAGAATAACCAGTTTTAGGCTACTACATATTAGAAGTGTATTAAATTTGGGGGATCATGAGAAGCCATATATAAACTAATAGACAGGTCTGCACATCATCAGATAATTGGAGTTTTAAGTGGATAGAGCAACCATATGGGATTTTGTTGTTCTCATTTCACGAGGGAGTAAATGTACTCTACGCATGGGAAGCGGGGTAGCCAGAGGGGAAAACTATGGTGAGATCATTATCAATACACACACACACACACACACACACACACAATTTGTTTTCCTGTTCCTCTTTTGAATTTTAGTTGTTAGGGTACAAAGCTTTCCAGGAACAGTTGTTAGGGTACAAAGCTTCCTACTCATTCTCCTTTGTTGTTAGGACAGTGGAATGTAACAAGAAGTAATGTACATGTACTAGTGATACCTCAGAATCTTAAGTCAGTGATTTACTTTCTTCTGTTTCTCCATCCAAACAGCAGGAATCTACATAGGATGATGTCATCTTTTGACCAGCCTGACCATAATAATGCCCTAGAGAGTGGTGGAGCCATGCAATAGAAGAAATGTGGGCCCTTGAGAGTTTGCACAAAATAGAGATGTAGACAGACCTGGACCATTCACATCAAATCAGCTACATAACAACCAAAAGTTATTCTTCAATAACCGATGAACTTGTGTCAACCTTTGTTAGAGTAGCTTAGCTCTTTCTCTAACTACTGCACGGTGGTATAAATACAACATTTGAAATTGCAGAAGTCAGAGTTGAAGAAATATAAAATTCAAGATTCAGGGAATTTGCAGAAATCTTTGAAAAGCTTAAGACTTGAAAACACTATGAAATCTGAGGTTGATCTTGGATCATGCCGAGATACAAAGAATGAAAGTTCCCTGGTAATAAATATGTCTTGCAAGAAAACGGCATGCTTTCTTTTAACTCCTTACTTCATAAATGGGGTAAAGCTGGATGAGAAACAGAGACTGGGTTAGGTTTAGCAACTGAGTGAAATGCAGGAGTGAAGTGAAAGTGAGTGATGCAGTGCCGGTTATTTGGTAAAACCATGGATATAAATTTTTAAACATCTCTTAAATTATTGCTAAAATTCAGTTTGAAATTAAGATGGTTAGTTTTCTGACACCCCCATTTCAATCCTACATATATATCAGTCTCACTTCGATTTTTAAAACATAGAAAAAAAGTATGCATGCTATTGCCAAAGATGTTAATTAAAGGGTTCTGAGTGTTAAGAAACTCAATAGAAAATTTTGAGCTGAATATTATATTGACACTAACCAAGAAAAGTTAATTCTTCCATGCCCTTCTAAATGTTAAATGTTAAAAAAATGAAAAATAAAACTGAGAATCATACTCTACTGTTAGTTGACTTCATAATTTCAATGATAGCCATTTTTCTTTGTATGCTCACATAATGTAAAATTATGATTTAATCCTGATCAAGAAAAAATAACACATATAGAAGCAATGACAAATGATCATAATGTTGCATAGGACATGTTTAAAGAGTCTATTATTCAGTAACAAGGTCCTATCTGAACTTATACTAAATGCAGATAGGATCTGATTTCTACTAGGTACTAAGACTGTGATTGCTGGAATGGTTGTAGTTTTTTGTTTTTGTTTTTCTTTAAACAGAAGAAGGCAATATTGATAAGATGTATTAGAGGAGATGAGTAGGATGTTATAATGCAAAGAAAGGCTAAAGTTGGGAGATATATTCAGGAAGACTGTAGAAGGGTTTTGGAGCATGGGTGTTCTTACTACTTGATGTCAGGGAGGAGACAAAGGCAATTTAAATCGTCACAGTACAAGTTTCATTTAAAAAAAATAGAAATTGAATCTCTGGCTGCTACATGAATAAATTCCTCCTCAAGTAAAACTGTCTATAAAATATATTGTGATAGAAAACTTTGGTATACGGTGTTGTGGCAATCCTGTAAATCCTAGAAAACACAAACACAAAAACATTATTTTTATTCAATATATAGAACACATTTGGGGTATATTACTGTGCATGATATATGTGAAAGTGTTACAAGTCTTTTTTCTTAAGGTCTTTTGGTTGCTTAGTAACAGAGGAATGGAAGGAGTGGTAAAAATAGGTCACCATTAAGTGAGGGATTTTCTTGTTTTTTATATCAGAAAATATTATTTGAAGATAATAATAGACATAAATCATGGATATGCTGTGCATTGCCCTGAGACAGCCCAAACTCTGTGAGCATTACTATTTTTTTCTATCATTCATCAACCCTTTTTTACCCTTCTGGGGAGATGTTAAACCTAAAGTAAGTCATTTCTCTTGCTTCCATAAATGTTAACAATCTTTCTTAATATCCTACGAGTATTTCAAATTAAATGTGAAATAAAGTAACACTTATTACACATTTAGAGGTACTGCCAATGTTTTTCACAACAATGATAACTATTTTGGGACTTTCAAATTAAAATGAGTCATTCTTTACTTGCAAACAAAATAAAATATAATGTATTACTTCATTAAGTTTTGATTTTATGTTAATGTTAAATGTAAGTATCTAAGACATTTAATTTAAACCGATTCAAGTGATCAGTTTGCAGGTGTGCTATATTAATTATAATCACATTAGTTTAGTGATATTCTAATTATGTGTTTGTTTACATAACACAATTTAGCCTGAAATCATTGAGGATTTCTTTTCTAAGATCTGAGAAGAGACAAAAGCACCATAAGGATTTATTTTCCAAAATAAAAAGGGATGACTTTGGGTTCTGCTTCCAGACACCCAGATAACAATTATATGTGAACAAAGTACATAAAGAAAAAACAAACAAATATCCAAAGGCACTGGAGAACAACCAAAAGGAAAAAAAATAAACTAGAAATGAATAGGTGCTGAAAGGGAAGCTGAACAATGGAATATTTGCATTGATATGACTTTCCACATGAAGGCATAGCCTAGTTGCACACTATAGGGCAAAGAGCAATCCTGCACAAAGCTATAGTGTTGCTGGTTCAAACTGAAAGCTGGTTGAAACAAACTGAAGAGCTTCCAGAGCTGTTGTGCAATGAGGGGAGAGATTCTAGTGAGAAGAATCATAAAAGGGAAAAGTCCCACATAAATGGGAGAGATATCAAGATTCTAAAGGGAAAAGGTGGAAGACTAAGCAAAGATTTCAGCAGTTGCCTACCACAGGAAAGACAATGTTTGGAATTTGAGTCTAGCCAAGATAAATATCACGTGGAGAGAATATTAATCAATATACATTTGAAAGTAGCAATCAAAAGTTTCTAAAAATTAGACATCACAATGCACAGTCTGCAATGAGAAAACAAGCAAATATACTAAGCAATGGAAGAAATATTAAGCTATAGTTAAGATAAAAAGCAGCCAATAAAAACTGATCCTGATTTGGGGAATGGATTAGAATTAGCAGTTTAGAAATTAAAGTTAAATATGATTACAATGAATTTACAGGTTGGTAAGTGCAGTAGGGAAATGAAAACTATAAAAAAAAAAAACAATCAAATGTAAATTGTAGAACAAAATCGTAAGGTACCTGAAAAGAAAAATTCAGTGGATGGAATTTCAAGCAATATTTGAAACTGGTGATGACTCATTGATTTCCAATGTAAAGGACAGATTTTTGAAAAGATTAAAAAATAACAGATCATTACTAAGATGTGTAATATCAAACATCTAATATCTAACATATGTGTCATTAAAGTTACAGAACAATGGGGAATAAAACAAAATATATTTAAAAAAAAATAAAGGTTGGAAAGTTCCCAAATTTTGTGATAAACATAAACTTTCACACATAAGAAAGCCAGGAAACCCAAAGCAAGATAAATACAAATAAATAAATAGCAAGATAAATTGGTGCAACATATCAAACTGGTAAAAAAGAGAACATTTTGAAAAAAAACATAACAGTATATATGAAGGAACAATGATACAAAAGGTTACTCACTTTCATATATAAAAACAATTTGAAGACATGGGATGCCTGGGTGGCGCAGTTGGTTAAGCATCCAACTTTGACTCTGGTCATGATCCCACAGATCATGACCTCATAGTTCTTGAGTTTGAGTCCCACGTTGGGCTTTCTGCTGTCAGCACAGAGCCTGGTTGGGCTTCTCTATCTCCTTCTCTCTCTGCCTCTCTCCCACTTGTGTGCGTGTGTGCACGTGCCCACATGCACACTCTCCTTTTCTCAAAAATAAACATTAAAAAAAATTGAATACAGAAGACAATGGAATGGGATCATTAAAATTCTTAAGGAAAAATATGTAAATATACAATTACATTTCCATTTTAAAAACTGTCAAAAGAGAATCAAAATAATAAACATTTTTTAATGTCTATCAAAGAATTAATCATTATCAAAACAGAGCTACAAGAAATTTGACAGAAAAACCTCCAGGGTGAATTAAAATACAAAGGATGGACACTTCCTTTTATAGGAAATAATGAATACAAAGAATGATACATGAGAATAACACATAAAAGGCTATAAAATTCTAATTATTTAAAATATATATTATCCTTTAAATGAAATAATACTATCCTGTGTTGAGGAAGTTATAAAGTAGGTAGATATATGACTCATGAAAGCTATAGAACAATTCATGGGTCTAACAGAACTGTACTGAATCAGACTTTTCATATTTACAGTGAAGTTGAAAATATTTATTCTAAATTGAACTTGATAAAGTGCATTTGTTTTTCTTAAAACTACTACAAGATATACTGCAAAAATAGTACAACTCTACTCTAATAGAATAAGTAAAATGCCATACTAACTGTACTCACTTTAAATGCAAAGAAGACAGGAAAAGAGGAAAGAAAGAGGGACAAAAGACAATGCATCTGCTTCTAACTCAGATGGATTAATATGGACTGGGTTTACTTCCTACCCTGAAACAACTTAAAACACAGAAAAATTATATGAAACACAAGTTTTCAAGACACCGGACATCAAGAAAAAAAGAACAGCCATCTCTGAAAGACAGGAAACAAATAAAGTAAACCCAATGACTGTCCCATCTTATTGCCATGAAAGAATTTCCAGGTTGTGGTGCAGTAAGTGGGAATCCAGACTTGGCCCAGTGATTCTCTGAATAGAGAGAATGGAGATGAAAATCTAGGAAGACCAGGTGGCTACAGCATTCATAACAGAGCCTTCATGCCTGTGAAGTTCCCCAGCCATAGTTACTGGGGAAAGAACCACCTGAAAGCACTAGAGGAAATAGATTGGATTAAAAAAGACCCAACTAATTGTTGGTACATAAAAATTATATGATGGTAACACTACTCAAGATAAAGCTGGCTTGGCTCTCTCAATATTGAAATAATTAGGTATCAGAACAAATAATATACCAGGGATAAGGAATGATTTATCAGGAAAACATAACAGTACCAAATGTTTATGGATCTAATAACAGAATTAAATAATACAAGCAAAATATCAAGAAATTTCAAGGAGCAATAAAAAATCCACTAATTGTGACCAATAATCTCAATAACTCCCAATAATTGAGAGACAAAGTAAACAATTAGATATAGAAGAACAACACTACCAACAACACTACCTACCAACTTCACGTTAAGTATCATTTATAGAAAATGTTACCCAATAATTGCAAAATACACATTTTTCAAACGAACTTCAAACTTTTATCAAACTTAACAGAAACCCATGGGGGAGGGGAAGGAAAAAAAAAGATTAGAGTGGGAGAGAACCAAAGCATAAGAGACTCTTAAAAACTGAGAACAAACTGAGGGTTGATGGGGTGTAGGAGGGAGGAGAGGGTAGGTGATGGGCATTGAAGACGGCATCTTTTGGGATGAGCACTGGGTGTTGTATGGAAACCAATATGACAATAAATTTCATTAAAAATGGATAAAAAAGATATACCATATTCTGAAACATAAAATAAATTTCAGTAAGATGAAACAGATCCAAGTCATAAAAAGTATGCTTGTCAAACACCATGGAATTAAGTTCCAGAAATCTCTGGAAAAATCATTGTATTCAAGCTCATCAGAGAAGCAGAACCAATAGGACTGAGAGAAGAAGAGAGAGATAGAGACAGATTAATTATCATAAGGTTTATTATAAGATTTATTATAACAAATGGGCTCACATGATTGTAAGTCCCAACAATCTGTCATCAGGAAGTTGAGACCCAGGTGAGCCCATGACATTGTTCCAGCTGGAATGAGAAATGCTGTGAACCAGGAAAGCCAAGGGTGTAATTCATCTGAGAGCAGGAGAAGACCCATGTTCCAGCTCAACAGTCAGAAAGAGAAAATGAATTCTCTCTTCTTCCACCTATTTGCTCTGTCCAGGTCCTCAATCTCATTTACTCAGTCTACTAAACCAAATCTAATCTCATCCATAAATATCCTCACAAACTCTCAAAAATAATGTTTAAGCAAATATCTAGGTACCTGGTAGCCCAGGCAAATTGATATGTAAAATTAACAATCACAATATTCAAATACTGAATACTAAATAATAGGCTTCAAAATAATCCACGGGTAAAAGAAGAAATAAAAATGGAAATTATAAAGCATTTTGAACATAATGAAAGTGCCCATATTGTAAAAGAAGGTCTCAAAACCATTATCCCATGTTCCACCTTGAAAAAAGTAAAATAAAGGAGTGCCTGGGTAGCTCAGTTGGTTAAGGTCCAACTCTTGATTTTGGCTCAGGTCATGACCTTACAGCTCATGAGATTGAGTCCCATGTGCACAGAGCCTGTTTGGGATTCTCTCTTCTTCCCCCCTTCTTTCTGTCCCTTCCAGGTTCACACGTGCTCACTCTCTCTCTCTCTCTCTCTCTAAATAAATAAATAAATAAATAACATTAAAAAATTAAAATAGAAAGAACTAATGAAATTCAAAGTAAACAGAAAGAGGGAATTAATAATCAGATGACAATCAGTAAAATGGAAATAAGTAAAAGATCAATAGAGAAAATTAATTAAATAAAAAATACAAACGATAAACCTTTAGCCAGACTGATCAGGAAAAGACATAAGAAACATATAATAAATATCAGGAATGAGAAAAATGATGTCATTTCAGATTGTGGAGGTATTAAAAGGATAGGAAAAGTATATTAGGCCAATTTGTGGGTATTTTGTGCTAATTTAGATGAAATGATACATTTATGAAAAACATAAATTACAAAAACTCATTCTAGAAAAAACAGATAAACTGAATGTCTTTGTATCTGTTCTGGCATTAATATTCGTTGAAAATCTTTTCCTGAAAAGCCCAGATAGTCATGATAGTAAATTCTACCAACCATTTGTGGGAGAAGTAATTCCAATTGTACACAAACTCTTGCAGAAAATTAAACAAGGAATATCTCCAAATTCATTTCATTAGTCCGGCATTATTCTGATAAAAATAAGACTATAGACAAAATTTCTCCATGAACTTGGAGGTGAAAATTCTTTTTTTTTTTTAATTTTTTTTTTTCAACGTTTATTTATTTTTGGGACAGAGAGAGACAGAGCATGAACGGGGGAGGAGCAGAGAGAGAGGGAGACACAGAATCGGAAACAGGCTCCAGGCTCTGAGTCATCAGCCCAGAGCCGGACGCGGGGCTCGAACTCACGGACCGCGAGATCGTGACCTGGCTGAAGTCGGAGGCTTAACCGACTGCGCCACCCAGGCGCCCCATTGGAGGTGAAAATTCTAAAGGAAAGTTTAGTAAATCATAGCGAGCAATATATTAAAATCGTAATACATTATAAGCAAGTGGGATTTATCTAGAGAAAACAAAATTGGTTTAATATTTGAAGCTCAATCAATAAAATTCACCATATTTAGAAGTAAATATGAAATTTAGAAGTAAAAATGGTATGATAACATCCATAGACACAGAAAAATATTTGACAAAATCCAACATCTATTCCTTAGAAGTTTTAGAAAGTTAGGAATTGATGGAAACACACATAAAAATAGGATATTATGAAAAACAAATATAGC
Organism: Felis catus; assembly: GCF_018350175.1. Lineage (NCBI taxonomy): Eukaryota > Metazoa > Chordata > Mammalia > Carnivora > Felidae > Felis > Felis catus. The sequence continues at coordinate 107,740,849 of NC_058371.1, forward strand.
CAACCATCTTTACATAGTTAATGGTAAAGATGGAAAACTTCTCCCCTGAGTTCAGAAACATAGCAAGGTTGTTTATTTTCACCACTTCTACTAAACATTTTAATGGAGATTCCAATCAGTGCAAATAAGCAAGAAAAATAAACCAGCAACCTGTCTGCAAAGAAAGAAGTAAAGCCCTCTTAATTTATTAATGACATATTTGTCTACATAGAACATCTGGAAAAATCTACTAAAAAACTGATAGAACTAATAGAGGTTAGCCAGATTGTAGAATATGAGGTTAAAATACAAAAATCAGTTGTATTTATCAATATTAAAGATAAACAAAAATTGAAAAAAATGGCATTGAAAATAGTTTCAAATTGTAGCATATAAGCCTTTGTCCAGGTATAACCGACAAAAGATACAGAAAAACTGTACACTTAAAAACTATACCTGGACTCACAGGAAACACAACACTTTTTATTAAGAGATAAAAACTGTTTGTTATTCATTAGGGGAGACCTGGGTGGGAGGGAAGCAGAGCAAGATCTTGTATTTCTTCTGAATCTCTCCTCTGAGTCCCTATCCCAACAGAGTAACCCAGGAAGGGCCAGAGAGCACTTGCATCTTTAGTGGGATTCTACAGGAGAAAAAAACCCTGAATTTAGAAGACTGATGTTATATAGAACTGCTGATTTTGCCTCCAAAGAGACACAGAAAGAGAGGGAGGTGGGGTGGGGGGAAAAGTGTCTTGGCCAAATTTCATTTTACAGTGTCCCCAAGGTTGGGGGACAAGTTTGCAAATGCATGCTACTGCTGTTCCATTTCCTGTAAGTTTAATAAGAAATGATCACTCAGCAACTGGCAAAAAATTCTCACAGTAGGTTTCTGTCTCACAAAGGAAAGGCTATTATGGTAATGATATGCAGTGGAAGATACTAGTGCTACCATACCCAACAAAAGTGGCCAATCCTAATACCAATACAGCATTTCAAGGAAGTTGCAAAATTTAGTTCCACCAGAAAACCATTACAGACACAGAGGTTTCAATTTGAATCAGAGGTCTCTTCAGTTCTTTTTTTTTTTTTTTCATTTATTTATTTTGAGAGAGAAAGGGAGAGAGAGAGAGAGAGAGAGAGAGAGAGAGAGAGAGAGAGAGCGAGCATGCACAGCAGGGGAGGGGCAGAAAAAGAGGGAGAGAATCCCAAGCAGGCTCTACACTGTCCAGCATGAGCCCAATATGGGGCTCGATCCCACGAACTATGAAATCATGATCTGAGCTGAAATCAAGAATCACGTGCTTAACCTACTAAGCCACCCAGGTGTCCTGGTGTCTTCAATTCTTAAACTTAGTAAGGACAAAAACAAGTTTTGAAGAATGACATGGATGATAAACTATTTTATGTACTAAATCCAATTGTATCTGCTGCACTAGTTGTGGGCTCCTTCGTGGAGGAAATCAATAGAGATCTTGACCTCTGATTGATCAGGTGCATCTTTTTCTCTCTGATAAGATATCAAAATTGTTAAGCAGCATTATTTTGTTAAATACAATAACTATTCATTGGCAATCTCAATAAAATTAACAGAGAACTATATAGAATAAGATACGTTCATATTGCTAAGACATAAGATGGTACACAAAATTCAATACTCTCTTAATACATTGACTATACACTTTAAGAGTAATTTCTGTATATATATGAGAGAGAGAGAGAAAATGAGTGTAAATTTCTTTTTTTAAATCTTTAAAAAATTTTATTTATTTATTTAGAGATAGAAACAGAGAGAGAGAGAGAGAGAGAGAGAGAGAGAGAGAGAGAGAGCGAGAGCGAGAGCGCACAAGCAGGGGAGGGGCAGAGAGAGAAGGAGAGAGAGAGTCCACATGGAGCTCAAATTCACAAACTGTGAGATCATGACCTGAGCTAAAATCAAGAGTTGGATGCCTATCCGACTGAGCCACTCAGGCATCCCGAGTGTAAATTTTTATATTGATGTCTATCTCATTCAACAGATAGACTATTAGATACACAAAATAAAATAAAAACATATGAAATTCTTTAAAGAATAAAACCCCAAATTTACTTATCTTTATGAATGATTATCTAAAAGACTCTTGCAATGTCAATTCCTAAGATTAGAGTATTTCATATTGCAATTTTTAAATATTATTCACTTACTATAGAGACCACAATGAGGAATTTTAGGAAAGATAGAAGGAAGTACACTTGGAATCTTGTTGTTCAAGGTAACATATACCATTTCCTGAAGACTCAATTCCATCAGCAGAGTTAAGAAAAATACTGAAAGTAAATTCCCTCCAGAGAAGGCAAGAATGAATCTAGCACTTGAACAAAAACTAAGGCTTTGTACTCACATTATAGTGATGAAGGGGAAGTCCCAGACATACTTCTCTCTCCCTCTCTCTCTCTTCCCTAGAGTGCACAGCAATTACTGCAATTTACCAAGACTAGTTTCATTGTATCTTTTATACTTGCTTCTTTCATCTATCAGAAGTCCCAGACTACCCACTCAACCCTCATGTCCTATGTTTTAGCCCTGTAATTCTTCATACATACTCTATGCTTTCCCCATCCTTCTGACATTTCCCAACTCTTGAACCTCTCACAACCCATTACTAGAAGACTTACAGTATTTTCCACCTCTTCTCTGAATATTTCCTTCAAGTTCCTGCTCTGGAAATCTATTTCTTTCTTGAAAACACTTCTCATAAAGCTTTCCAAAAATGTTTCCTTATTTTCCCCCTTAATTCTTATGCCATTGAACTTGGATGTAGCTAAGAGATCTCCCTTGCTTCTAGTGGTCATTTTCCAAGTAATCTTTCTCCTAATCCTCAGTGGTCAGGTAGGAGTCCTTAGTTTTTAATCTTATGTTGTCAGATTATATTATATATGAAGCCTATTATTGTTTTGATGTACTAACCAACAGGTTATCTCCTTTTTAAAATGTGTTTAGTTCTTGGCTCAGTCTATGATCTGTTCCTCTTCCTTACCTCAGCTTTTCACTCCCAGAGCGCATACAATTGAAAACTTGCTATAATCATAAATTCATGGACGCCAACCTGGAAACCACTATATTTTCAACTTGCTTTTTTTTTGAATTTTGACTCCAATAATTGTTCTCTTACCCTCTTAGCACTGTGCCCCCCTTCCTTGAATGCTCTCACCCCACTCTGCTCAATTTGAACTTAATGATAAATCATTGGAGTCATTCTTTTGTACATACTCTCCACTTCCTTGCCCTGTTGAAGGAAGAGGACATTACTCAAAAAAACTGGATTTATGGATTCTAATAAATGGAGAGCTGCATTTGTAGAACAAAATGTGTCTGAATGAAGCAAGCTGTAGAGCTTGTGTAGAATTTGGAATTTCAGAAGCAGGGATATTTAGGGATGGTGAACTTCAGCAGATAAAGTGTAGTAAAGAGGTGTGACTGATAATGATGGGTGGTAAGCTTACAGAAGTGAGAGAATGCCACTAAATGGATGGCATTCAGAATATTTTAATTAATGTAGAGTTCATATCATTATGTAATTATGACTAAGTTCATTTTTTTAATAATGTTTATTTATTTTTGAGAGAGAGAGAGAGACAGAGCATGAGATGGGAGGGGTAGTGAAACACAGAATCCAAAGCAGACTACAGGATCTGAGCTGTCAACATAGAGCCTAACATGGGACTCTAATTCACGAACTATGAGATCATGACCTGAGCTGAAGTTGGATTCTCAACTGATTGAGCCACCCAGATGCCCCTAGTTAAGTTCTGCTCTTTCTCTGATATGTGCTTGGAGCTATATGGATTAATATTCCTAGAGGAAGCTACAAGACTACATCCCTAATTCATGGTCTGGCTATCAGCTATTATTTTAATGATAGCAGAAAATATTATTTATATCCCTACTCCACATGTTCTTCCACTCTACAAGACCACTACTCCACATCTTCTCCTTCCTCCTTAAGCCCCAAAGACTTTTCCTCATCCTCATATCCTCACATTATGTTTTCTATGAGAATGCCTAGAGTAATCTCTATCATATTTTGAGTTTACTAATAAACTCAGGACTTCCCCAACTATTTTGCCTTACTGCCTGTTACACACTAGGTATCCTAAGACTTATCCTTAAAACTATTCTTTCAGTTTCTGAAATAAACCCCACTATTTCTTTGTTCATAATTGTGATTTAGAATTCTCTAGTCACTCCCGTATTATCAGTTACTTGCTTTGTATTGAATGATTCCCATTCACTTAACAAATTTTTGTTATTACTCATATTAAAAAAAATAATACATTATTTTGGCGACACTTCCTACACCAACTACTGCCCTATGCTTTTGGTTCATTTTTAAAGACAACATCCCTAATCCTTTATACTTCTTTATACTTAACTGTCTCCAAATCCCCTATGGTGGGGGAAACAAAGTCAGAGGTTTATTTCTTACTTCCTATCGGTAGCTTAGAAATATTCCACCTCAATAGGTCTAGATTAGCCTAAGGAATATAGAAACTTCTGATAATACCGAAGCCTGAGGTTCAGAGTCATACTCTTTCCAACAAAGCCATTTTCTCAAAGAGGAATCTGGGTAACTAATTTACTAGTTATTTCCTGACCTAATTAAAACTTCCCCCTAAAGACTCAAAATGTCATGTGGTCAATTCTCTTTTTGGGAAAACTTTCCCTGCTGCATTTAACCTTGTCAGACTGAGCATGACTGTGAGATATAATGGGAGATCAAAGGATTGTATTTAACTCTTCAATATCTCTGCTTTTGCTTCTGTTTTATGATAAAAGTACATCATGCTTTTATTGCATGTTGCTATTGATATGTGTCTATGCTCCTTTATGCAACCAAATTTCCTTCCATATATGTGTTTGTGTGTATGTGTATGTGTGTCCATATACATACATATAGATGACATCCTGTGAATCCAGTGCAAGTGCTATGAATCTGATGGAGTTTTATCAGACGTTTTAAAATTTGAGTTTTTTAATGACTTTTAAAGAATTTTAATTAAGAAATACAGTCATGGGGCTCCTGGGTGATTAAGCGTCGGACTCTTGATCTGGGCTCAGGACATCTCATGGGTCATGAGTTCAAGGCCCATGCCAGGCTCTGTGATGGCAGCGCAGAACTTGTTTGGGATTCTCTCTCTCCCTCTCTCTTCTCCCTGTCCCTGCTTGTGCTCACTCTCTCTCTCTCAAAATAAATAAACATTATTAAAAAAACAATTAAAGAATACAGTCCTATTTAAAGATTTATGTATTTTTAGTAGGAGTGCTGAAATAATGTTTCTGACATTAGTAATGTTAATCCATCTTGGGTAGATTATATAATGTATTTACAAATTCAATTTCATCTTATTTCATACTGATAACCCACTTATCAGCTCTATTAATAAGCACCTCTTTTTCCTTTATGCAATATAGGAAATAGCCTGAAATGCAATGCCTTTCATACACAAAAGTTTCATAGATGTGTAGATATGTTCCTTCGATCTCTGGCTTATTTTACTGTCTGATTTGATACTGATATACCTATTACACAGAATCTTAGCTACTAATATATATTTTAAAAGAGCGTATATTCTATTAGGACAAGTTATCCCTTTCGGATCACCTTCTTAAGGTACTTATCTATTCTTTGGCTCTTGACTCTATCATGTAAAATTTAAAACCATGATTTTTAGCTCCATAAAAACCTTACTGAAAATTTTACTGTAATATTGGTTCTAAAGCTTGATTTGGAAAGAATTGACATTTGTGTTATTGCTTTCCAACCTGTAAAAATTACATAAGCTCTTATACAATGGTATAATATTAATACATTAATACACAGTAATAAAACAGAATATATGTTAGTATAATAAAATGTCATTATATTATGCATGTATATAATCATACTTAAGCTTTCAAAAAATCTCAAAAATCTTTGATAATTTTTCCTAGAAGGGGTGTTCATATTTTTGTTAGATTATTTCCAAGGAAATTGATATACTTAAGTACTACCGTAAATAGTATGCAGTCTATATAAGTAAATTATTTGTTAGCTAAAAATGTAAACAAAATACAACTAATATTATATTTGTATATCCAAGTGAGTGATTAAACTCTCCCATTATTTTTTTAAAATATTTATTTACTTATTTTGAGAATGGGAGAGGGGCAGAGAGAGGGAGAGAGAATCCCAAGTTGGCCCCTGTCGTGTCAGCACAGAGCCCAACACAGGGCTCGATCTCCATGAGATCGTGACCTGAGCTGAAATCAACAGTCAGATTCTTAACCTACTGAACCACCAAGGCACCCCTCCCATTATTTTTAAAGTGTCTGTGTATTGTGGGTTCACAAATAAATATAATATCTGGAAGTAATAAGAGTTGTATTTCCTTTTTTCCAAACCTATACTTGAATTACGTTTTCTTGTTTCATTGCATTGACTAAGTCCTCTACTACCTTGTGAAATAGAAGTGATATTAGTAAGCATCTTTTTAGCATTCATGATTTTAAAGGAAACATTTCAATTTTTTTCCTGTTTAGGATAGGTTTTTCTGATGTATTAATGTGGCAAATGACATTCATGGATATTTGAAATAAAATGCCATCTTTGCAAAATGGGATTAAATGTATTTGGTGATTATGTATTATCTTTAGAATCACTGTTGAATTTATCTTCTTTTTGTCTTTTATAAATTTTGCAACTTGACACTTGAGGGAAATTGCCTGTGATAATTTGCATAGTTCTGATATTACATAAAGTTAATCTAATTGACTGAGTCATGAGGAGTCCTTTAGTCTTTTCAAAGAGAAAATATAAAATCAGATAAGGAATTCTGGAAGTGAGGTGAATTTCTCACTTAAAATTATCTAAGCCTGGTATTTTCTTTATGCGCAGTTACTTAGCCACTGCTTACATTTATTACATGCTTATAAGACTGTTCAAGCTTTTTATATCGTTTGACTAAGTTTTGTTGACATTTTTTCTAAGCATCATTTCATTTAAATTTAGGCTTAGAAATGGCTAGCATGCTGTCATTGATAATATTCTCTTATTATCTCTGTCATCTCTACCGCCTCTGTAGTAGTAATTCGTCCACCCACACTTCTTGCATGTGTTATGTCTTGTCTCTGTTTTCCTGTCATTCCAGCAAAAAATATTTCCCTTTTGGTAGAAATTTATGACCTTTTTTAAGGTTACTGTTTTCTCAACAGAATGTGAATATATGAATGTGGCATGAATTCACATTTTCACTCACCCTTAATTTATTATAGTTCTCCAGATTCTATGTGAACTGTATGGAAATATAACTTGGCATTTAATTTCCAGAAACTATAGAGTTTAAAATATGGTCAACTTTCTTTAAAAGGAATTATGAAGAATTCAGGACGACTACCTAATAACTCTCCAAGCTAAGGTTAAGACAAATAGAAATAGAGATAACATCAGTTAAAGTGAAAGTAGAGAAATACCTTAGTGGTTTTCTGGTTCCCTTATAACTGAAAACATGCCCTAAAAGACAATTACATAGAGTTAATTTTTTTCAGTCCCAAAGGTTATTAGATTTAGTGATACATATTAAAGTTTTTTTTTAAGAAACCAGATTTGAATAATGATTAATCCAATACTATTTACAGCAAATATCATTTGGTGACTAAAAAAATACTTCTTTATCAAAAAATAATCAGAGTAATGAATGACATAATTATATCTATTTCCTTCTCTTAGCTGTGCTTTCCTGTTAAAGCTGCCAACAACTGTTTAAATACTGTATCTGTTGGGTAAAAATATCATGGTAGACTCAAGGTAAGAACAGTACATGATCACAATATGTTCCAGGCTAGTAAAGTGGTAATAAGTGAGAAATTTAGAGGAAAAAATGTATATTTTAAATTTCTAAATAAAAGTGACATTGAAAAAATAAAGAACTGTGCATTGCAACACTGCTTTTTATCTTAAGAAATCCATAGTTCTTAAAATAAATCCACAGATCTTTTAATAGATCCACTAAACATTCTACCTCATATGAATTATATTCCTCACATGCCCGTGAAACTATATAATACCTTTAGTTTTGTAAATAAAAAAATTACAGTTTTCACAAAGGTATAATTTAAGTTCTTGGAATATACATATTCTTACCTTCAACATCATAGTTTCCTGTTCCGACACCTATTATAAAGGAAAGAAGATCACTCTAATGGTGCATAATTTTAATCACGTTTCAGAGGAATAATAGCATGATCATCTCATCCCATTGGTAACATCAATATATTGTAAAATTCAACAATATATTGGTAAAATATATATAAAATTCATTTAACTTAAACATTGAAAGTCTAGTTTAAAGCATTTAAAATCATCAAACTCTAAAATGCTGAAAATGTACATTAATAGTCAATCCCACATTAATGATTGAGTTTATTAATATAAATATTGAAGAGAAGTGAATGAGACAGTTCTTTACCACTGTTGATTGAAATTGTTCTTGTTTGTGCCTAGTAGGAAATTTCAGAAAATGTAATCCCAATTAATTTATCTGTAATGTTGATTTTTAAATAAATGTAAGCTTTTTTGGGGCCTTTTCAATTATAAAAATAATTACACAAATCTTGTGTGATTTGAAACATACTTAGGGCAATAAAATAATTAACAATAATAATAAAAGTAATTTGGTTATCATTTGATATATAAATGAAAAGATATGAGAAAATGGATATAACAAATAATAGAGCTTTTAAAACTTACACTAATAGAGAATGGTTAAATAGGAAATTTGAAAATAGTGATTAAATTTAAAATCCTCATGAGCAGTTTACATTACTAAATTAGGGTAAAACAATACATGGAAAAAATCCAGTTTAATAAGGTACATAATGTATCCATTATTAGTTTGCATTTATATTAACCATGATGACACATAATAAAGGAAAATCCAAATAAATTCAAGTGAAGATAAAGTGAAAATACCTGAGGAAAATTTCTACTAACCACATCAGTAATTGGAATTCAACTACAAGATCTACACTCTCATTTATAATTAAGCAAGAGGCTCCAGTGTAGGTAAAGATGGACTTTCATTCATTCCAGGTTGTTTCTTACTAATAGGAGATTGTAAGGGATATAACAACTAGAATATAAAGAAATCATATCTATGTATGTTGGAGCTATCTTGCAAACCAGCTAGAAACAAATCTCAACTCCTAATTTACGGGTTCAGCTCTACATTATCAGGATTAGTTCTTTTAATTTAGCAACCATTTAGAGGCATTTATGTTTACAATAAAATAAAAAGTGGGAATTTTATACTATTGTTGTATCCTAGCACACTATTATAAAGGAAAATAATTGCATGAAAAGGCAAAGATGAAAACAACAGGTGATTTTTAAATTGTTATATTAGGAAGAGAAAGTTTATTAAGCTGTATCTATTCTCCAGTCTTGTTACAGGACCAAACAGCAATTCCACACCATTATATAGATAGATGCCTAGTAGTTGTGGCAAATAGAACTGAGGATTATATTTGAGAGATCAATGCTCAAAACATGTAAGTTAAAAGTAGAGAGAGCCAAGAACGTCCCATGAATACTGCTTGTTCAAAATCACCAGGCCTGAACAAAAATGTGCACAAAATGTGGTGGGCAGATTCCAGGTTGGTTCCCTGTTCATGCCCTATATTACTGCCTTCCCCTCTTGAGTGTGGAAAAGTTCTGTGCCTTAAATATGGCAATGCTGATGTTATGTAATTCTCATGTTTATGTTATCCTATGTATACACTCTATCACATTAGTATGGATGAGAAGAATGTTTTGCTGGCTTTGAAAAATGAGCTGCCATGTTGCGAGTGGGCCAATGGAGAGGGACATGTTGCAAGGAAATGTGGAAAGCCTCTAGGAGGTGAGTAGCCCCTTGCCAATAGCCAGGAAAAAAATGGGAGCTCATTCCACCAAATAATGGAGATAAATTCTGCCAACATCCTGAGGAAGTTTGGAAGCAGACGTTTACCCAAACAAATTTCTGATGTGATGACAGCCCTGACCAACACCTTGATTGCAGCCTTGCGAGACACTGAAGCAGAGAACCTAGCTAAGCTGTGTGTTCAGAACTCCGACCTGTAAAAACTGAGATAATAAATATGTGTTGCTTTCAGGTATTACGTGGTCATTTGTTTCACAGCAAGAGAAGACCATTACAATGATAAAAACTTTACAAACAAAATATCATAATGAAAGGGAAAGATTCCTTTATAACTAAGTAATTATAAGATATAGATGAAAATTATTTCTGTAAGAAATAAGTAACAGTTTTCAATATATGTATATTTTCTCCAAATGTGAGAGGAAATATTGCTTTTATGAAACAGAAGAAATCATTAGTTTACAAAAAGTTGAAAAGTTTGAAAAAAAGAGATATGTAAAAGCATGCTTAAAATTTTTAAAAATATGAGAAAAATAAAATTCAGTAGGGTTTTAAGTATATCAAGGGTTAATTAACTAAAAATAATCAGGACTCCATAGAAATGCAATCAATTTGAAGTGTAAATTCAAGGATATTTCATAATACACAGAATGTTTTGGTTTGAATGTGACCTGATTACCCTACCCTTTAAAATTTCATTCATCTCCCACATTCCTTATCCTTCCTCCTCTTTTATTTTGTCACTAGCGATTGTCTTCTTCAAATTTATTACATATTTTATTTATTCACTATGTATTTTAACTCTCTATTTTTACTGGAATAAAAGGACAATGGAATCAGAATTTTGGTTTGCTTGTTCAATGATATGTCCCAAATATTTAAAAGAGAGCATAACTCGTCCTAAGTGCCCAAGAAATATTTATTTAATGAATGGGAGAAAAGAAATATGAAGAGAGAAAAGAATGATCAATAATAATTAAACTAGAAGAGATAAGAAAAAAAGATCAGGAAAAAATGCATCACAGAAAACATCCATGAGTTTTCAGGGTTGGTAGACTATAAATCATCAAAACTCATTAATTTTCTATAAGCACTCATAATGAGTGCTTAAAAATAAGAGAATTTATATGTGGATGATGAGGCATGAAACTTATTTTTCCTATTATTTTAAATGTTCAATTAGACTTTAATAAGCTTTCATCAATTATTAATTAACATTATATTCATTACCTAATAATGTATATTTATAATATCATAAATTATAAAATTGAATACAGTATAATTATTAATAATATTTATGAAATGTTTTGGTTCTTATAAAATGGCTGAGTACTGCTATTTTACTAATTTATATATTAAGCGTTTTAGATTTGCTTTCATCTAATATTTCTCAAGCCACATGTTTACTTATCTTTCATTACATTGCAATACATTTGGTTAATTCAATTTGACAATTTCATAGTTTGCATTTATTTGATGATTTAGAATAGTTATCTGCAGAAAAGTTTTGTCTTCCTATTTATTTTGATATCAGCACATTTCATTCAGAGCTGTAAGCACTTGAGATACAGCTCACCACCACCAGCTAATCTTCACTTTGCTTAATGTTTTGTTTCATAGTCTGTGTTCCATTTCTTACTGGTTTTTAAATCATTTTTCTATCTCTTGGGAACATCTTGTATTCTTTCTTTCCATGTTCTAAAGTGTATTATTTTGTCTAAGTAATAGCTTTTATTGGCATGGAATACTTTTAATCTGAAGTTTATTTTAATTTTGAGAACAGTCATTTGGAAACTACACTATAGCTAAATATTATTCTGCAAGTGACCTCACATTCTAAGAAAGGAAAACACAGGAATTCAGGAAATACAATCACGTTACTGTGATATCTATTTAAGATAAAGTGTGATGACATTCTAACTATTGCAAATTAACTCACTCTAAAATTTACTAGTAATATATATTAAATACTATTGTTTAAAATGCAGTCTGCATTTTCTTTTTCATTTTAATGATGGATTTAAAGCTTCTATCAAATGGAAAGAACTCATATATTTTTCATAGCCACATAATATACCATAGTATATATATTCCAAAAATTCCTTATCCAGTTATCTATCGATAGACACTTAGGTTGCTTCTAGATCTTGGCTATTGAAATAATGCTTCAATAAATATAGGGATTCATGTAATTTTTCAAATTAGTGTTTTTGTTTTCTTTGGGTAAATACACATTACTAGAATTACTGGATCATACCTAAAGACTATTATGCTAGGTGAAATAAGTCAGAATGAGAAAGACAAATACCATATGATTTCACTCATATGTGGAATTAAAAAAAATAAATGAATAAGCAAGTGAACAAAAAGCAAAATCAGATCTGTAAATAGAACAAGATGATAGTTGCCAGAGGGAAAGGGGTTTGGGGATGGGAAAAATGGGTAAAGAGGAGTGGGATATACAAGCTTCCAATTATGGAATAAATAAGTCACAAGAATAAAAGCACAGCATACAGTCAATGATATTGTAATGGAGTTGTATGGTGACAAATGGTAGCCACACTTATAGTGAGCGTAACATAATGTATAGAGAAATTGAATCACCATATTATATACCTGAAACTAATGTAACATTGTGTGTTAACTATAGTCAAATACAAAAATTTTAAAAAAGTCCATTATATTTTTGATGTTACAAATAATGCATATAATTTTCTTAAATACTACTTAACTTTATCATGTTTCAGTGGATATGCATAGCTTTACTCTTGATTTTACTTGTATTCGTCAGTGCAAATAATTCTAGGAACGATCAATGCACAGGTAATTTTCGAGCATCTAGGATTCTCAACACAAAGCATTCAATTTATGTAGAATAGAAAAAAACAAGACTTACTCCTACCATCAGTGATGTTCTGATCTGTCTTAAGACAATACAGAATATAGACTATAATTGGTTATAAATTTCAAAAACATTCAGAGAACAGAGAAACAAATCATGCAGTAGATATTTGAAGAGGCCATAGAGAATGAGGGACACCACTAGATTTTGAAAGCTCATATTAAAATATGAAATGAAAAGAATGAAACCAAGGAGCACATGTTTTGTTCACAGTGAGTTAAAATTGTTGATTAACCCTCCCCCCTCAAGGAAAATGTCCAACTTGAATGTATTGCCTGCATAGTGAGTACATTATGGATATAAACATGTAAAAACATATTACTGTGATGTAGAACAGAATTCCATATGGTACTGCATTCCTAAAATAAACATAACTGATTTTGTAAATTTATCTAATTGCCAATACTTTACCTGCCTTGGTCCTCCAATTTTTGAAATAAACAGATGATACAGTTAGAAAATTAGGATTTTCAATGAAATGTATAATTGATTTCATTTGTAAGAAATAAGGAGTGCCTGGATGGCTCAGTCATTTAAGTGTCCAACTCTTGTTTTCAGTTCAGATCATCGTCTCCCAGTTTGTGAGTTAGAGCCCTGCATTGGGCTCCATGCTGAAAGTGTGGAGCCTGCTTGGGATTCTCTCCTTCCCTCTCTCTGCCCCCCTCCTGCTCATGCTCTCTCTCTCTCTCTCTCTCTCTCTCAAATACATAAACATAAAAACAATTTTAAATAATGAAAAAAAATTTTTAAACAGATTAGATCAGATAATGCAGAGAGCTTGGGCCCAAACTGTCTCATTTTCCTTCCTTCCTCAGATGAGTATATTGAAACATACAGAAGTTTAAGTTTATTTATGGTGCAGCAATATGATTTCAAAATCCATGCTTGTATGATTACTCAACTGAAAACAACACACACACACTTAAACTTAAAACCTTAAGGAAAAAAACCTTAGATGATCCAGGGATTAAAGGAGCTATGTAATTACAAAATACTGACAATAGATTAACAATAATATCATTAAATTTATTAAAATGTGGGGCACAGGTAGATCAGTACTAGAGATAAATTCAGAATTTTTAATGTTTGTAATTTACTCATTCGTTATCAAAGGTTTATTGAGCAAATACTATGTGCTAGGCAATGTTATCCTTGCTAAAATGAAGAGTAAAAGATGTTCATGCTTAGAATGAAACCCAAGGATATAGAAAAAGATAAAAAGCATAAACACAAATAACAATTAAGAAATAATAGGTTTAAAGTCAGAAAGAAAATGAGAATAGCATAAAAGTAATAGAGCTGTTTAAAATTGCAAAATTGTTCTTTGAAAAATAGCCATATTCTAGAGACACAAGGGGGGGATAACAGAAAGTTAAAGCTGATTATACATGAAAACACATGATTAATTTAAGATGTCAGAGACTATTTTGGGAAATAATATGCAAAGGTGAATAAACTACAATGTTTCTTCTATTGGATTTTCAAGTTCTGTAACTGACAACAAGAAGTGGTAAGTGCCCCACAAATTCTGAAGAGAAGCTGTTCAGCTTAAGCTGCAGGACTTAATAAAGAATGTGTAAACAGCATTGTTACATCACTTCCTTATCCACAGCTAGAGTATATATCAAGACACTAGAAATTCAAAGAGTGATGAAATAATATAGTAGAATAATGAGGCAGCTAAGCAAGAGAGGAGAATTCAAGAAACCTAATGATAAAGATTGGGTCTGCAAGAAGGGGAGACTCTCTTGTCATTCCCTTATACCTGCCAAGTGGCAGGAATTCCTAGGTCCATCCAATACTATAGTCCAAAAGGAGTTGAAAATTCACACACACACTTAAAACTAGACTTGTATATACTAAAGTTTGGGACATATAATAACATGGACTCTTGTTGTCTGGCTTCCACCTTGTGAATTCTTTTTTTTTTAATTTTTAATGTTTATGAGAGAGAGAGAGACAGAGAGACAGAGAGAGACAGAGAAACAGAGAGAGAGACAGAGAGAGAGATTGTGAGCAGGGGAGGGGCAGAGAGAGGGGGAGACACAGAATCCAAAGCAGGGTCCAGGTTCTGAGCTGACAGCACAGAGCCTGACACAGGGCTCAAACGCACAAACGGCAAGATCATGACCTGAGCCTAAGTCAGGCGCCTAACAGACTGAGCCATCCAGGCGTCCCACCACCTTGTAAATTCTAAATAGAGGATACTGTTTGGAGGGTCCACAGGTATTGGATGAATGGAGAAGACACAGGCTCCAACGTTTGGCACATATTGTACGACATGATATATGCTGTACAATTTCTGTGTGCCAATTGATCCTGAAGAAGAAAGAGACTTGGTCAATCATTATTAGTACTCAATAAAAAGGGACATCCTGCTTTTGGTGACAAGACCACAGAAATAGTCTGTAAAAAGAAAAAAAAATGTGTATCCCTCAAGACAGTAGTGCAGTGTTCCTTGGTAACTTGTGAAGAACGCCTATCTACACATCCCCAAAGGGAGGTAGCATTTAGTAGTTGAAAGTAGACTGTGAAACATAAAATATGTGTCTAATAAATCCCAAGTTAACAACTGAATTTTATAGAAATAGAGGTACTAATAAACCAATAGTAGAGATAAAATGGAATCATAAAACTTGCTCACCCAACAAAGGCAGGAAAAGAGGGACAATACCAACATAAAATAGGAAAAATAAAAAATAACTTGATATAGCTGCAAAAGATACAAACATCAAATATTTTTACAGCATTTTGTTTTCATGAGAACATTTGAGAAGAGTGCATGGTGAGTGTGCTACAATAGGCAATTGCTCACTAAAAGAGCTGGGCTAGCTATATTAACTTAGACAAATCACTCTTTAAGGCAAAACACTCTAGAAGATCCAAAGAAGGTCATTACATAAAGATAAGAGGAATTCACCAATAGCATGTAAAATTAATAAAGAAGTTAAAATAATAGCGAGGACTTAGAAGATTTAAAAAGCAATATTAACATATTTAATCTAATGGATGTATATACAGTATATATAACTGTGTGCACGCATGCACACACACACACAATCCTACATTCATTCAAATATTAGAATACCGATATCACTTAAGTTCATATAGGCATAACCCAATTTATTCTTCAGAAGAAGATAATTGAATTTTTAATGCAAACATGATTGTCTTTTTGACATTTAAATACTTTTAAACTAACTGTTTCCTTGGAAAAAAATAAAAATTGAGAATGGGCACAATGGCTTGAATGTACTTTCAGGATCTATTCCCTGAGTGTATCTTCACCCTCTGCTCTTGGTTTTGTTTCTTTGTTTTGTTGCACTTTCAATAGATGTGGACTTTTGATTTCTTGAGGATTAAGTTTCTCTTTAGACCTAATGCTACAGATTCACTCTCTCCTCTACCTGGAAAACTCCTCACAGTTCTAACCCATGATCATCTCTTCATGTTTTGCAGTTCTTCTTAGATGCGATTTTTATCTATTTATTTATTTTTAAATTTAAATTTAAGTTGGTTAAGATATAATGTAATAATGATTTCAGGTATAGAACTTAGTGATTCATCACTTAAAGTGATCATCCCAACAAGTGTGCTCCTAATGCCCTTCACCCCTTTAGCTCTTCCCCCCTCCACCCAGCACCCCTCCAGCAACTGTCAGTTTGTTCTCTGTATTTAAGAGTTTCTTACCATTTCCCTCCCTGTTTTTATATTATTTTTGCTTCTCTTCCCTTATGTTCATCTGTTTTGTTTCTTAAATTCCACATATGAATGAAATATATGATATTTGTCTTCCTCTGACTTATTTCACTTAGCATAATGCACTCTAGTCCCATCCACGTTGCTGCAAATGGCAAGATTTCATTCTTTTTGATTGCCGAGTAATACTCCATCATATATATGTATATATATATATATATATATATATATATATATATACATACACATACACACATATATATATGTATGTGTGTGTATGTGTATGTATATATATATATATACATATATATATATATATATATAGAGAGAGAGAGAGAGAGAGAGAGAGAGAGAGACACACACACACACCAAATCTTATTTATCCATTCATCAGTTGATGGACATTTGGGCTCTTTGCATACCTTGGCTATTGTCAATAGTGCTGCTATAAACATTGGGGTGCATGTGCCCCTTCAAATCAGCACTCCTGTATCCTCTAGATAAACACCTAGTAGTGTAATTCCGAGGTCATAGGGTAGTTCTGTTTTTAATTTTTTTGAGGAAACTCCATACTGTTTTCCAGAGTGGCTGTACCAGTTTGCATACCCACCAGCAGTGGAAAAGTGTTCCTCTTTCTCTGTTAGATGCTATTTTTATAGAGACGCTTTCTCTAACTTCTAGTCAAGGTCAAATACCTTAATATATGTTGTCTCAGCACATTGTACTTCCACTTTTGCATTCACACATACTCTACAATAGGGTTTATGATATTTATTTACCCCACAAGACTTCTTAAAGTTTAATACAATACTTTCTAAATCCATCATTATATTCATTGTTCCTAACAAAATAGCACATTAGAGAACTTTGAAAATGTTTTGAACTGATAAACAAATGATCAGTGTATAAACAAATGGGTGAGTGTAAACCATATGTCACATAGAAGATAAATATTGTTAGCATTTCTAAACTTACTATTTAATAAATCTATTATGAGACTATGTTGTTATACCAACTTTTGCACTTACCATTTTTAGCTAATTCTAACACAAATGCCTCATTTCAGAAATTATCCTAATCTAAACCCAGTCCTTTCATCTCAAAGCAAATAATATTTCCTTTATCTTCATGTCATTATCAGCATTTACTTATTTGATTACTAATTACAAGATTTACTTTGCTCTGTATCTATTTGCATGTACATCTTTATTTCTTATTACTAAATCTCCAGGAGAGACTGAAAGGGTTTTCATCATTACCTAAGGTGGAGTTAATGCTTGGTCATTGTTTGTAGACTACAATCTGAATGAGACCATATATTGTGTAAGTATTTCCAAATTGTTATGTTGGTACTCCAAGTGGCCAAGAGGGCACTTGGCAAATGTATGAATTCTAATTTGTTAAATGAATTAGTTAAATAAAATAACAAAAGTGATAAATTATTTGAACACTCCCAAACACCTTGGTATGATTGATATTCCTTCCTCTAAATCTAAACGGGGCTCTGACTGCTGGCTGCTTTCCTGTCTGCCAGATGACGTCTCGTGACACATCATATTTATGGCTCACTGAAGTCCAGCCCAGAGTGCTGCTGAGTCTTGCCTCTTCTTCATCCAAGTTACTGGTTCTGAATCAGAGAAGCAACCTCACTTATTAAAAAGGATATGTTCTTTTAGGTGGTAGCACAAATCCTAGCAACTGTATGGCTTTGACAAATTGTCAAAATGGTACAAATATCAAATGGTGGCTAATACTACAAATATAGTGCTGAAGAACTGTATACACATTGCACATTTGTGAACATTACAGATGGAGTATATCCAATTACTGGCAGATACTAGGAATTCAAGCAAGTACAGAAATTACTTTGACTGTTTCTCCATTTAACACTCCCTAGTCCAGTTTTTGCCTTGTGTCTATTTCAAATTCATTGCTTATGTCTGGTCGTAGAGAATGCTTTATACTCACCTCACAAATTCCTTCTTTTTAAAATCAATGGAAAGCAATACAACTTTAATATGTCAAAAACATAAGATCTAAATAACTGTGAATGAATAAAAATGGAAGTTACAATTTTTGAGAGGAATTAATAAAACCTGTATAAAATAAGGAATCATAGTTAAGAAGCTAAAAACCTTACTCAGCAGCCCTAATGGATCTGGAAGCAATTTATTTTTGCCCAAAGACATTTTGACTTATAATAACCTATTTTAACATTATCTTAGCATACCCCATGAGAAATCATTGCAGAGTTTACTAGAGTCAGAGTTAACATGTACTGATTGGCTTCACTATCCATTCAGTATCTGTCAGCTGAAGAAAAAAAAAATTCCTCTCTGTACAGGAGCATATGCCAAAAAAATGCATGCAAAATTCTGTTAAAATACAGCAACAGAAATAAATGCAAATCATTTGCATATACTGTGAATTCCTTTCAAGGCATACCAATGCTAGGTAGTTTTTCCCTCCTCAAGATTACCACAAAAGGGCTGCCTTTTTGTATTGTGGATAGCAGGATAAATGCATCCTTTAAACCACAGCTATGTGCTCGGCAATGTAAAATATACAGAGATTATTCCAAAATCTAATGTTCCTTTAATACTGCTTTGAGTTTCTGTATAACAATTACAAAATATATCAGTGACCATTGATATAAGCAAAAGTTCCTTTTTTCACAAACTGACATGTTGAACTGCCTGCAAGTGCAGCAATATTTGATTGCTATCAATTAATTTATTCTTGCAATTATGACTTAAGTGTTATCTTCCAGAATAACTGGTTCAACTATTCAAGGATTTCTTCAGTATAAGGGGGAAAAAAAGGTTAATTCTTACTGCCAGCATATCTTTTGAAAACTATTAGGTAGTGAGAAAAAACTGATTCTCATTTTAGATCCTAGTTTTCTGCTAGTATCTCACTGAAATTGCAAATTTTTCCCATATGTGCAGTCTTTTCTCACCTAATTTCCTTTGCTTCTATGTGGTTATAAATTAGCCACAAGGTCACTTCTACCAAAACATATCATTAACTTATGCATTTAATATTCTACATATTTATAAAGCTTAAACAATTATTTACACTATAAATGGACTAGCATGGGGCATGAGCAATACGTTTAGAGCCTGAGCATCCTTAGACAAATTCCAGAATTAACACCAAATAAAATTCACAACCTAGTTAGTCTGATTGTTATTGATATGTGTGACTCCTAATGGCTGAGGAGTAATTAGGAACAATTGATAAAAAATGTATTGTAAATGACTGAAATTAATATTTACTTTTCTAAAAACAAAGTTTTGTGCTGTTGTTATTTGGAAAGGAGTGTGGCCATGGAAGGAAAACTTATCAAAAATTTTCCTTTCCCCAGTGAATGAAACTAGAAGAATTCATCCTTTAATTTTTTTATTTTACATCAATTTCCATTTGGGGTTTGAAGCCAGGCTTTTGTGTCTTTGTTAGATTTTAGGTGAAAAGGTTGTCCATGTTAATCTAAATTGGTCCATGGACGATAGTGATTGGTCTGCTGTATGTCTCAAGAATGGAACGCATAGACTTGTGAACAGAGAGCTCTCTTATGGTGGTGACCTTTAAGCTACTTCCTGAATACCAATCACGTATTCATGGAACTGATTTCAGAGCAGTTTCCTGCTCTAGAGAAATGGCTTCCATTTCTCTCTTCCTCCATCCTTCTGCCCATTAAGAAAGAAAGCTGCATAAGAGTTTTTATTCAATACTAATTATCTTTGTTCCCAAAATATATTTCATATGGTTTTCTGAGAAATATGCCAATTATATCTGAGAAGATTTGATGTTACAAGTCAACCAACTTTAACATAAACAGGAATCTATCTGGCAACTTCTAGTTGTCTTAATACCGCAACTGTTTCTGGTATATAATCTCAGGGAGTTATAATCATTATAATGGCACAAATAAATTATCCTTATTAGAGATGAGGAATATCTGGTAAGCCTGAATTCTTCTATTCAATATTTAATTATGTAATAACAAAAAAATATTATGCAATAAATATGAAAAAAATGAATAGGCAAGGATAGGAAGTTATTTTGGCTTACAAGGTGCTGGAATGTAGGAAGTAATTTAGTGCAGTATGACAGCTATTTGATTCTTCAGGGTGAAAAATACAGCTGCCCCCAGATAGTTTTCAAGAACTCATTAGGAACCAAAGGTGACAGGTGATGCTTTCTGATTATTACCTAAAAAAGTTACAGAGAATTCATCTGCAGAAAAACATGGAATCCCTGTGAGTCCCTGGATCTGGCATTTGGATTAGCTCGAAGCACAAAGCCATTCATGCATGCTTACATTTTTTGAAATCAAAATATTATATATGGGACTCCACTCTGCTTTGCCTAATAGCATCTGGGATGCACAGTGAGATAGCATTCCTATAATAATTGGAGAAAAAAATGATTCTTTTTCTTACATGTTTCAAAATAAACTCCAAGTCTCAGGATTGTGAGGCAATACTATCATATATATATATTTTTTTTTCCTTCAGCTTAAGGAAATCAAAAATATGTATAAAGAGAGGGAAAGAGTAAGAATAATTTTAGAATGTGGAAATCATGAGCAGAGATTTAAAGTGATGACATCTGACCTTTTAAGATCTTGCTACTCAAAGTGTTGTCAAAACCATCAGCATCAGCATTACCTGAGACTTTATTAAAAATGCAGAATGCATGTTTCCATTCTTTAGATGATTAAGCACATTGAGAGAAAACAGAGATTAATAAAAGGGGGAGAGTGTGAAGAAGATGGGAGCAGAGAATAATTTTACCTATTTTAGACATCTCCCTTAAGCTAATACTATTCTCTGCCTTCACTGTAAAAATGAAGTATACTGCCTTGACCTCCACCTTGTATCTCGCCTAATGTGTCTTTCTTTTCTCATTAGTTCTTTTTTTAAGTCCCATCAATAGGTATTCCAAAAGTCCCAGACCTTAGTTCACAATTCTTTTTAAATTCTCTTTCCAGAGTAGTTCTTGTAGTTCTTCATATAACCTCTAAGATAATCATTTTTAGGGTTCTGTCATCACTTTTTCCCCAAAAAATGATCACAAAAATATCTTCCTACATAGCTTATTTCTACTTGGATTTTAAACTAGGATTTCAGATAAATGTGTAAGTCGACTCACTGTAAAACAAAACTAGTTCTACTCAAACCAGTAATTCCTTCACTAAATCATGCATTTGATCAACCAGATAAAATTCAAAGAAATTGCTCCTTTAGAGTCTTCTATATGTATTAAGTCCCTGGTATAAAGTAAATTATATATAAGATAAATTTAAAAAATATTCAATGTTTTTTATTTATTTTTGAGAGACAGAGAGTGACAGAGCATGAGTGGGGGAGGGGCAGAGAGAGAGGGAGACAGAATCCAAAGCAGGCTCCAGGCTCTGAGCTGTCAGCACAGAGCCCAATGAGGAACTCGAACTCAGAAACCCTGAGATCATGACCTGAGCTGAAGTCAAATGCTTAACTGAATGTGCCACCCAGGAGCCCCAAGATAAATTTTAAGGTAAATAATATAATGTAACAACAGATTACATGGATTCATAATTTTTTTCCGTGCCCATTCCAACAAGTCTAATTTTGACTCTCTTAGCTCACTTTTAGAATATTCGAACTTAAATCTAGATACTCTTTCTATTTCTAACCTTTCTATCATAACTCTTTACTGTAATTCTCCACTCTTCCATGTCACTAAATGCTTAGATGAAACATTAAACACTAAACAATATATTAAACATAATCTTACCTATTCTAAGTCTCAGTACTCTGATTTGAAAAGCCCTTTGAAAAATTTTCTTTCCTGGTAGCCTGGATCATTAATTATGTAACATTAATAATAATTACTTTAGATTATCACTACAGAGTTGATTATCAACTGGCATGAGTATATGGAAAAAGTTTTAAATTTTTAATGTTTATTTTTGAGAGAAAGAGCGTGAGCAGGGGAGAGGCACAAAGAGAAGGAGACACAGAACCTGAAGCAGGCTCCAGGCTCTGAGCTGTCAACACAGAGCCCGACGCGGGGCTAAAACTCACAAACTGTGAGATCATGACCTGGGCTGAAGTCGGCCGCTTAACCTACTGAGCTACCCAGGCGCCCCTGAAAATTTCAAGTTAGTAAACTATTTTGGAAAAGTTTTAGGTTTACAGAAACACTGAGCAGAAAGCAGAAATTTCCCATATGCCCTCTTCCCCCAACCAACTCATATACAGTATTTCCCCTATTAACACTTTGCATTAGAATGGTATATGTACTATAACTGATGGACTAATACTGATATATTATTATTATCTAATGTCCATAGTTTACATGAGACTTCACTTTTTAGGTTGTACAGTTCTATCTGTTCTGATAAGTGTAGTGACATATCTCCACCATCACACTATCAGACAGAAAAGATTCATTGCCCTAAATATGCTCCCAACCTATTAATCCCCCACCCTAGGGCAACCACTAATCATTTTACCATGTCTATAGTTTTACCTTTTCTAGCACGTCATGTAATTGACATCAAACAGTATGTAGACTTTCCAGACTGTTTCTTTCACTTAGAAATATGCATTTACGGGTTTTCTATGTCTTTTTGTAGCTTGATAGTTCATTTGTTTTTATAGCTAAATAATATCTATTGTATGACTCTACCAGTTGGTTTACTCATTCACCGATTGAAGGCCATCTTGGTTACTTCCAAGTTTTGGCAATTATGAATTAAGCTGCTATAAACATTTGTGTCCAAGTTTCTTTATAGATTCTTTCAAGATTTTCTGTCTTTGAGTCTCTTCAGTTTGAATATGATATGTGTTAAGTATAGATGTTTTCAGTATTTATTACGTTTGGTGTTTTCTGAGCTTCCTGGATCTGTCATTGGTATCTTTCATTAATTTTAGAAAATTCTCAGCCATTATTATTTCAACTATTTTTTGTTGTTGTTGTTAATTATTTTCCTTCTGCTGCTCCCATTACACATAAATTGTATCTTTTATAACTGTTCCACGAGTTTTGTATATTCTAGTCTGTTTTTTTCTTCTTTAATTTTTAATTTGATAATTTCTATTGACATATATTTAAGCTCATTGACTCAGCTCAGCTATGTTCAGTCAACTGATGATGCCATCAAAGGCATTCTTCACTTCTTTTAGTGTTTACTGTTTTATTTCTAGCATTTCTTTTTGATTCTTCTTTAGAATTTAGATCACTCTGCTCATATTATACATTTGCTCCTGCATATTGGCCATTTTTCCCATTAGACTCCTTAGAATATTAATCGTAGTTGGTTTCAGTTCTCACTCTTATTATTCCAGAATCTCTGCCATATGAGGGTCTGGTCCTGATGATTGCTTTGTGTCTTCAGACTGTGTTTGCCTTTTAGCATACCTTATAATTTTTGTTTAAAGTTGGACATGATACATTGGGTTAAAGAAACTGAGATAAAGAGCTTTCTTGTAAAACTTTATGTTTATCTGGCTAGGAGTATAGGTGTGTCTTCTGTTTATTATAGTTGTAGTGTCAAAGCCTGAAATTTCCTCCAGTCTCTTTGTCTTTGCCTCTTCTGTTGTCTTTTGGTTTCCCCAAACATATTTTTTCTTAAATAAGGTCTGTGCCTTGCAGTTCCTTCAGCTGTACTCTCATGTGATTATACTGAAGACCTATCAATGTGTTGTTATGTGTGGCAACAGGAGAAAATCTATGCTCCCACCATTAGGGTCCAACTTTTAGTAAGCTTGTGACCCAGGGCTTTGACTTCCCCATGGGCTTCCCAGCTCTCCCATTTAGGTAAGACAAGAAGTCTAGAGGAGCCTGGAACTGGGTACTTCTCTTCTTCCAAGTCCATTGGGCTCTGGTAAAACTACAGTTGTTTAGGCTCTGATAAAACAGTGTCCTTGAGGGAAAGCTATTGTTAGGGAAAACCTGTCACTCTGGGCAGTTTATCCTGTGACATCAAGTCTTTAACTATCTAAGAATCTTTGAATTTCCATTTGTTCCACAGTTTTTCTTGTTGTGAGGATGGTAGTGGTGACTTACAAGTTCTTTGCATATTAGATTGAACACAGAAGTTTCCATTTTTAATATATACTTTATTTAATCAAATGTATGTACACATACATGCATAAAGTGACAAAAGCAACTTAATCTGAAAGTTTATCATAAAAAAACATAGATTTTTTTTATCCTCCAACTCTGATTCCTATTCCCCAGAAACAACACATTTCAACTACTTCAGGAGGTTTTTTTTCCCTTATATTTACCTCTTTTTTTTTATATATAACTGGCTTTATTCAAAAAGTTCTTGAAAAACCAGAAGCAGCAAGATGGCGGCTTAGGAGGACACTGGGCTCACCGCGCGTCCTGCTGATCACTTAGATTCCACCTACACCTGCCTAAATAATCCAGAAAACCGCCAGAGGATTAGCAGAACTGAGTCACGGGAGCCAAAAGCAGACGAGAGGCCCACGGAAGAGGGTAGGAAGGGCGGCGAGGCGGTGCGCGCTCCACGGACTGGCGGGAGGGAGCCCGGCGGAGGGGCGGCTCACCGGCCAAGCAGAGCCCCCGAGTCTGGCTGGCAAAAGTGGAGGGGCCTGATGGACTGTGTTCCGACAGCAAGCGCGACTTAGCGTCTGGGAGGTCATAAATTAACAGCTCTGCTCGGAAAGCGGAAAGGCTGGAGGACAAAGGGAGGGAGAGCTGCTGAGCCCCCGGACGACAGAGCTCAGTTTGGTGGAGAACAAAGGAGCTCGCCAGCGCCATCTCCCCCGCCCATCCCCCAGCCAAAATGCCAAAGGGAACCAGTTCCTGCCAGGGAACTTGCTCGCTCCACGCAAACACCCAACTCTGTGCTTCTGCTGAGCCAAACCTCCGGCAGCGGATCTGACTCCCTCCCGCTGCCACGGGGCCCCTCCTGAAGAGGGTCACCTAAGGAGAAGCAATCTAAGCCTGCCCCTCCTGCCCCTGTGCACCTTGCCTACCCACCCCAGCTAATACGCCAGATCCCCAGCATCACAAGCCTGGCAGTGTGCAAGTAGCCCAGATGGGCCACGCCACCCCACAGTGAATCCCACCCCTAGGAGAGGGGAAGAGAAGGCACACGCCAGTCTGACTGTGGCCCCAGCAGTGGGCTGGGGGCAGACATCAGGTCTGACTGCGGCCCCGCCCACTGACTCCAGTTATACACCACAGCACAGGGGAAGTGCCCTGCAGGTCCTCACCACGCCAGGGACTATCCAAAATGACCAAGCGGAAGAATTCCCCTCAGAAGAATCTCCAGGAAATAACAACAGCTAATGAGCTGATCAAAAAGGATTTAAATAATATAACAGAAAGTGAATTTAGAATAATAGTCATAAAATTAATCGCTGGGCTTGAAAACAGTATAGAGGACAGCAGAGAATCTCTTGCTACAGAGATCAAGGGACTAAGGAACAGTCACGAGGAGCTGAAAAAAGCTTTAAACGAAATGCATAACAAAATGGAAACCACCACAGCTCGGCTTGAAGAGGCAGAGGAGAGAATAGGTGAACTAGAAGATAAAGTTATGGAAAAAGAGGAAGCTGAGAAAAAGAGAGATAAAAAAAATCCAGGAGTATGAGGGGAAAATTAGAGAATTAAGTGATACACTAAAAAGAAATAATATACGCATAGTTGGTATCCCAGAGGAGGAAGAGAGAGGGAAAGGTGCTGAAGGGGTACTTGAAGAAATAATAGCTGAGAACTTCCCTGAACTGGGGAAGGAAAAAGGCATTGAAATCCAAGAGGCACAGA
Organism: Felis catus; assembly: GCF_018350175.1. Classification (NCBI taxonomy): domain Eukaryota; kingdom Metazoa; phylum Chordata; class Mammalia; order Carnivora; family Felidae; genus Felis; species Felis catus. Next base: position 107,767,156 of record NC_058371.1, read on the forward strand.
GAACTCCCTTCAGACGTAACTTGAATCGATCTTCTGCACGACATATCCTAGTGAAACTGGCAAAATACAAGGATAAAGAGAAAATTCTGAAAGCAGCAAGGGGTAAACGTGCCCTCACATATAAAGGGAGACCTATAAGACTCGTGACTGATCTCTCTTTTGAAACTTGGCAGGCCAGAAAGAATTGGCACGAGATTTTCAGGGTGCTAGACAGAAAAAATATGCAGCCGAGAATCCTTTACCCAGCAAGTCTGTCATTTAGAATAGAAGGAGAGATAAAGGTCTTCCCAAACAAACAAAAACTGAAGGAATTTGTCACCACTAAACCAGCCCTACAAGAGATCCTAAGGGGGACCCTGTGAGACAAAGTCCCAGAGACATCACTACAAGCATAAAACATACAGACATCACAATGACTCTAAACCCATATCTTTCTATAATAACACTGAATGTAAATGGATTAAATGCACCAACCAAAAGACATAGGGTATCAGAATGGATAAAAAAACAAGACCCATCTATTTGCTGTCTACAAGAGACTCATTTTAGGCTTGAGGACACCTTTAGATTGAGAGTGAGGGGATGGAGAACTATTTATCATGCTACTGGAAGCCAAAAGAAAGCTGGAGTAGCCATACTTATCACAGACAAACTAGACTTTAAATTAAAGACTGTAACAAGAGATGAAGAAGGGCATTATATAATAGTTACAGGGTCTATCCATCAGGAAGAGCTAACAATTATAAATGTCTATGCGCCGAATACCGGAGCCCCCAAATATATAAAACAATTACTCATAAACATAAGCAACCTTATTGATAAGACTGTGGTAATTGCAGGGGACTTTAACACCCCACTTACAGAAATGGACAGATCATCTAGACACACGGTCAATAAAGAAACAAGGGCCCTGAATGAGACATTGGATCGGATGGACTTGACAGATATATTTAGAACTCTGCATCCCAAAGCAACAGAATATACTTTCTTCTCGAGTGCACATGGAACATTCTCCAAGATAGATCATATACTGGGTCACAAAACAGCCTTTCATAAGTTTACAAGAATTGAAATTATACCATGCATACTTTCAGACCACAATGCTATGAAGCTTGAAATCAACCACAGAAAAAAGACTGGAAAACCTCCAAAGGCATGGAGGTTAAAGAACACCCTACTAACGAATGAGTGGGTCAACCAGGCAATTAGAGAAGAAATTAAAAAATATATGGAAACAAACGAAAATGAAAATACAACAATCCAAACGCTTTGGGACACAGCGAAGGCAGTCCTGAGAGGAAAATACATTGCAATCCAGGCCTATCTCAAGAAACAAGAAAAATCCCAAATACAAAATCTAACAGCACACCTAAAGGAACTAGAAGCAGAACAGCAAAGGCAGCCTAAACCCAGCAGAAGAAGAGAAATAATAAAGATCAGAGCAGAAATAAACAATATAGAATCTAAAAAAACTGTAGAGCAGATCAACGAAACCAAGAGTTGGTTTTTTGAAAAAATAAACAAAATTGACAAACCTCTAGCCAGGCTTCTCAAAAAGAAAAGGGAAATGACCCAAATAGATAAAATCATGAATGAAAATGGAATTATGACAACCAATCCCTCAGAGATACAAGCAATTATCAGGGAATACTATGAAAAATTATATGCCAACAAATTGGACAACCTGGAAGAAATGGACAAATTCCTGAACACCCACACTCTTCCAAAACTCAATCAGGAGGAAATAGAAAGCTTGAACAGACCCATAACCAGCGAAGAAATTGAATCGGTTATCAAAAATCTCCCAACAAATAAGAGTCCAGGACCAGATGGCTTCCCAGGGGAGTTCTACCAGACGTTTAAAGCAGAGATAATACCTATCCTTCTCAAGCTATTCCAAGAAATAGAAAGGGAAGGAAAACTTCCAGACTCATTCTATGAAGCCAGTATTACTTTGATTCCTAAACCAGACAGAGACCCAGTCAAAAAAGAGAACTACAGGCCAATATCCCTGATGAATATGGATGCAAAAATTCTCAATAAGATACTAGCAAATCGAATTCAACGGCATATAAAAAGAATTATTCACCATGATCAAGTGGGATTCATTCCTGGGATGCAGGGCTGGTTCAACATTCGCAAATGAATCAACGTGATACATCACATTAACAAAAAAAAAAGAGAAGAACCATATGATCCTGTCAATCGATGCAGAAAAGGCCTTTGACAAAATCCAGCACCCTTTCTTAATAAAAACCCTTGAGAAAGTCGGGATAGATGGAACATACTTAAAGATCATAAAAGCCATTTATGAAAAGCCCACAGCTAACATCATCCTCAATGGGGAAAAACTGAGAGCTTTCTCCCTGAGATCAGGAACACGACAAGGATGCCCACTCTCACCGCTGCTGTTTAACATAGTGCTAGAAGTTCTAGCATCAGCAATCAGACAACAAAAGGAAATCAAAGGCATCAAAATTGGGAAAGATGAAGTCAAGCTTTCGCTTTTTGCAGATGACATGATATTATACATGGAAAATCCGATAGACTCCACCAAAAGTCTGCTAGCACTGATACATGAATTCAGCAAAGTTGCAGGATACAAAATCAATGTACAGAAATCAGTTGCATTCTTACACACTAACAATGAAGCAACAGAAAGACAAATAAAGAAACCGATCCCATTCACAATTGCACAAAGAAGCATAAAATACCTAGGAATAAATCTAACCAAAGATGTAAAGGATCTGTATGCTGAAAACTATAGAAAGCTTATGAAGGAAATTGAAGAAGATTTAAAGAAATGGAAAGACATTCCCTGCTCATGGATTGGAAAAATAAATATTGTCAAAATGTCAATACTACCCAAAGCTATCTACACATTCAATGCAATCCCAATCAAAATTGCACCAGCATTCTTCTCGAAACTAGAACAAGCAATCCTAAAATTCATATGGAACCACAAAAGGCCCCGAATAGCCAAAGGAATTTTGAAGAAGAAGACCAAAGCAGGAGGCATCACAATCCCAGACTTTAGCCTCTACTACAAAGCTGTCATCATCAAGACAGCATGGTATTGGCACAAAAACAGACACATAGACCAATGGAACAGAATAGAAACCCCAGAAGTAGACCCACAAACGTATGGCCAACTCATCTTTGACAAAGCAGGAAAGAACATCCAATGGAAAAAAGACAGCCTCTTTAACAAATGGTGCTGGGAGAACTGGACAACAACATGCAGAAGGTCGAAACTAGACCACTTTCTCACACCATTCACAAAAATAAACTCCAAATGGATAAAGGACCTAAATGTGAGACAGGAAACCATCCAAACCTTAGAGGAGAAAGCAGGAAAAGACCTCTCTGACCTCAGCCGTAGCAATCTCTTACTCGACACATCCCCAAAGGCAAGGGAATTAAAAGCAAAAGTGAATTACTGGGACCTTATGAAGATAAAAAGCTTCTGCACAGCAAAGGAAACAACCAACAAAACTAAAAGGCAACCAACGGAATGGGAAAAGATATTCGCAAATGACATATCGGACAAAGGGCTAGTATCCAAAATCTATAAAGAGCTCACCAAACTCCACACCCGAAAAACAAATAACCCAGTGAAGAAATGGGCAGAAAACATGAATAGACACTTCTCTAAAGAAGACATCCAGAGGGCCAACAGGCACATGAAAAGATGTTCAGCGTCGCTCCTTATCAGGGAAATACAAATCAAAACCACACTCAGGTATCACCTCACGCCAGTCAGAGTGGCCAAAATGAACAAATCAGGAGACTATAGATGCTGGAGAGGATGTGGAGAAACGGGAACCCTCTTGCACTGTTGGTGGGAATGCAAATTGGTGCAGCCGCTCTGGAAAGCAGTGTGGAGGTTCCTCAGAAAATTAAAAATAGACCTACCCTATGACCCAGCAATAGCACTGCTAGGAATTTATCCAAGGGATACAGGAGTACTGATGCATAGGGCCACTTGTACCCCAATGTTGATAGCAGCACTCTCAACAATGGCCAAATGATGGAAAGAGCCTAAATGTCCATCAACTGATGAATGGATAAAGAAATTGTGGTTTATATACACAATGGAGTACTACGTGGCAATGAGAAAGAATGAAATATGGCCCTTTGTAGCAACGTGGATGGAACTGGAGAGTGTGATGCTAAGTGAAATAAGCCATACAGAGAAAGACAGATACCATATGGTTTCACTCTTATGTGGACCCTGAGAAATTAACAGGAACCCATGGGGGAGGGGAAGGAAAAAAAAAACAAAACAGGTTAGAGTGGGAGAGAACCAAAGCATAAGAGACTCTTAAAAACTGAGAACAAACTGAGGGTTGATGGGGGTGGGAGGGAGGAGAGGGTGGGTGATGGGTATTGAGGAGGGCACCTTTTGGGATGAGCACTGGGTGTTGTATGGAAACCAATTTGTCAATAAATTTTATATAAAAAAAAACAAAAAGTTCTTTATTAAGTATAATATATCAACTCCTATAGAAATTTAGGATTCAGCTTTCTTATGTCCTTTTCATTCCTCTTCCTACCAGAGACTTCATTTCCCTCTATTCTCACAGTTTAGTTTTCGCATTTGGTTAGCATACTGCATATTGCTTATATTACTATGATATAGGTACTTTTCTTAGTTCTTTCATAGATATTTACATAGTTCTGATATATCATGGTTTGGCACTGTTTTCATTTTTCATTTCTTTACTTTCCCATGTACTAAATATTATTCCAAGTTTAAGCTCTTTGTCATCAATAACAGTGTCTTCCCAGTACAATGAAAACCCCCAGAAAATCTAGCAATATTACTTTTTATTTATGGTGAAGTTATTCTGGGATGAATTCACTGTCTGCTTCATTCTGGAATAATTCCATATCTGCTGCTGAGTTTTGGTTTCTAACCCTCTATTTGTTTTTTAATGTATATGTTTGTTGCTTACTTGCTTAAAGTGTTTCTTACATAGCTTCAGAATAATTTTTGATAAATATAATATTTACTCATCTCTTTGAGAATGCAAATTATAGTTTTGATTTTTTTCAATCTCCTTATTGTCTATGTAATTATAACTACTTTCTAATAATATCTGTGTTTAGTTAAATTTAATACATTAACAACTGGAACCAGAATCAAAGTATGGATGTGCTTAACAAATATATTGAGTTAAGTTTCTCAGGATCCACATAAGAGTGAAAACATATGGTATCTGTCTTTCTCTATATGACTTATTTCACTTAGCATAACTCTTTCTAGTTCCATCCACGTTGCTACAAAAGGCCATATTTCATTCTTTCTCATTGCCACGTAGTATTCCATTGTGTATATAAACCACAATTTCTTTATCCATTCATCAGTGGATGGACATTTAGGCTCTTTCCATAATTTGGCTATTGTTGAAAGTGCTGCTATAAACATTGGGGTACAATGGGGGAGGGGAAGGAAAATAAAGTTAGAAAGGAGGGAGCCAAACCATAAAAGACTCTTAAAAACTGAGAATAAACTGAGGGTTGATGGGGGGTGGAAGGGAGGAGAAAGTGGGTGATGGGCATTGAGGAGGGCACCTGTTGGGATGAGCACTGGGTATTGTATGGAAACCAATTTGACAATAAATTTCATATTAAAAAAATAATAATAAAAAATAAAAAAAATTAAAAGGCAGAAAATGACAAGTTTTGACCAAAATGAAATATATATATATATATACATGCAAATAAACACAGGAAAATATTGAATTTACATAAAAGACCATATTCGTTAAAATTTCAACAGTGTCAATTTACCTATAGAACTAGTATCAAGTTATCCATTCAATAAATAAAAAACTCTCTAAGACAAGTATTTATATATTATTTATTTTAATAAATTATTAATAATTTATGTGCAAATGTCCATAAACAGACAAAATAGAGGACTGATATGATTTTGTTATAAATTGGTGCATTCTGATCTGAATCTGACCAGCTGACTTATTTTACTTGGCCAACAGGGTTTTTTGATTTGGTTTTTATCCTTTTTAATAAGATGAATAACTTTATAGAATTGATGTGCTCTCTAGTTCATTGGAACAACAGCTATTTATTTCTCATACCCAGATACTTCACACATTTATATTACCTGCAGGCCTCTGAAGTCATTGTGATCCCTATGTTGAGATCTGTAAATAAACTTCCCTCCTGGGAACGTCTGACTTTCATGCCTTTATATTCTCTATTTCATCACTCTCAGTCTTGCAAATAAATTTGACTCCCAAGTGTCTAGTTCTAAATCCTGATGCAAGTTCTTAGGATACCAGAATTATTTTAGGACAAGGCACAGTATGAATAATAAAAATGATTTTATCATTTAACATAAAATTACAAACAAAAATAATTTTATGACATATAAACATAAATACCAGATTTTATTTGTAACATTAATCATTAATTCCAATGCAAATATAAGTACTGTTTTATATAAAAACTAATATTGCTTACTCTGCTTATTCTATCTTAATATGAGTCTTACAACATGTGGATTAGAAATGTGCTTCAACCTGTCCTGCTCTTTTCCATGTTTTATTGTGGGGGGCCCGGCCCCGGTGCCAGGCTGAGACTGGGTCGAGCAACGTTCCCTGTTGACTCAAGCCAACCCGGTGGTTCCCCCTCCCATTCCCCCACTTTCAAGGGCATATAAAAGCCTTGTCAAGGCTGAGAAAGTTAATTCCTGAAGACTGTGGTCTGCAGGTGTTGGCAGTAATGCTACCTCCCTTTTTCTACCCCTAGTCAGATAGAAACAAACATGGGAATTGTGTTTTGCTAGCAATCTTATCAACAAGGTCTTGTGACCCGTCTAGAAAATGCACAAGAAACACAGAACTAAATGTTTTGGTTGGCAGCAATTATGTGAAACCTGTTTATTCTTAGAATGACCTAACCCATAAGAGTCTGGTTATAAAACATTGTGTATAGCAACAATAAAGCCGTCACTTGGGCCATCAGCCTAGGGGACCCTCCTGTTCCCAAACTTTCTCTTCTCTTTTTTTTTTCTTGCATTCCCCTACCCTCAGGACCCTGACCTCGGTGTTTGTCGCGCCGGCCGCGACATTTTATGTATTTTTTTGTTAATTTTTATTTATTTATTTTTAGAGAGAAAGAGAGGGCATGCACGAGCACAAGCTAGATGGGGGCAGAGAGAGAGGGAGAGAGAGAATCCCAAGCAGACTGCACATTGTCAGTGCAGAGAGATAGATGCGGGGCTTGATCCCACAATGGTAAGATCATGACCTGAGCCAAAATCAGGAGTCGACTGCTTAACCACTGAGCCACCCAGGTGCCTGTTTTATGCAATAGTAATGTAGCTGAATTAATTATAGTGAAAAACAATTCCATGTAAATTACAATTCCATGTGAAAAACAATTCCATTGTGAATTAGCCTCTAGAAAACTATATCCTTACTAATAGTGAGTGGGAATTCTGGCCAGTGACATAGTTTCTCAAGGGACAGAATTAGTGCTGATAGCCATAAGGCACTGGATGTATTTAATGCCCGATACACTGGTTTCATACTGTGTAAGTTATAATCGCAATTTATTTGCCTCCAAAGATTGACAAAATTTTCTAATTTGTACTTATATTTATCAATGAAACACAATTAAACTATGCCAGTCTTGTAATTAACTCATGTGATAACTGAATTGATTTCTATCAATAAAGTCTGAAGGTGTGTTTATATAAACAAATATATTCGAAAAAAAGATACGAATCTTAAAATGCAAAGAAGATAAAAGTTAAATGGAAAGGCATAAGAAATAAGACTGAAAGGGGAAAAAATGTAAAGGAATAAGCACATTACTTAAAGGGTAAATTAGCACAAAAATGATTACTAAAATTTACATAACATTTCTAGACGCATAAAACTATTTAAATCCTAGAATTGAAATAAATAAGATCAATTACAGTTTGCATTACTAAACAATTCATTTTAACCATGATTTAGCATGTGATTGTTAAGTAAATTGTATTGTTTATCCCTCCTATTCACAACCCCATTTTAAACAGATGGAGATCTTTGTATGGCCTATACTAACTGGTCTGGAAATTATACAGGATTTATGCTCAGTATATATAGATTTGAGTTGACTTACAATAGTTGATTTCAGTTCTTATCCTTCTATAATATATTTCTGCATTCACACATACACACACACACACACACGCACGCACGCACACACACACCATTCTTACCATTGCAGGCTGTTTTTCACCTTGAGAGAGGAAAAAGGACAACAAAGGATAAAATTTTGTTGGCATCATCTTTCATTACTGACATAGACATAAAATGTTGCTAGCTGTTTTTAAAATTGTAGGTCAAGTAAACTAGAATAAAACATTGGTCTGAATTATATTTTAATTTTTAATGTTTATTTTTGACAGAGAGAGAGAGAGAGAGAGAGAGAGAGAGAGAGAGAGAGAGAGAGAGAATGAGTGGGGGAGGGGCAGAGAGAGAGGGAGACACAGAATCTGAAGCAGGCTCCAGGCTCTGAGCTGTCAGCACAGAGCCCCGAGCGGGGCTCAAACCCACAAACCGCGAGATCATGACCTGAGCCGAAGTGGGATGCTCAACCTACTGAGCCACCCAGGTGCTCCTGAAATAGATTTTAATAAACTTAGAACGCTGGTTAAAAAAAGATGGTTTGATTGCTAAATAGTATGAATTTGCTCTCTCTAAAGAATAGACATCTATTTAAAGAACCCCATACCTTCCTTTGAATTTCAGGAATAAATTAGTAAATATGAGATAATATCCCAATTATAATGTAAAATATTTAAAGTGAAGGACCAGTGAGAATTGGGTCTGATTCCAACACAAATAAATAAATAAAAACCACAATAAGAAAAACAGGATATGGAGAAAATATCTTAGAAATTCTGAAATCTCATTATTAATTCCGAGGCTACGTGATTAAAATTCAATTCTCTGAACCACTCTCCATCCTAAAAAATAAAGACTTCTAAGAAAGTATGTTTTTGCCATGACTCAACATGAGCCTTCTTGACATATTTAAGATCATATCCAAAAGCCTTATTGTAATGTAAATGTCCCACATGCCCAGCACTCTGGCTGCCATTGACCCTTATCTGTTATTTTCTCTCCCACTTCATATGATCTCATATTTGAAAAGCTCCATTGTCATTCCCTTTCCACTTCCTGGACTATATTTGCAATTTTCTTTACATGGATCACTACGGCCAACTGGTTCCCTGTTATAATTTAGTACATCATACCACTCTTTTAAAACAATTACAGAATTTAGTCTATCATTATTAATTGCCTTTGTCCTTTTCACTAGAAGGTATGTTCTATGAAACTAGAATACACATTATTTTTTATATTTTTTACAGTTTTAATCCTAAAACCCTGGATGGGGTCTGACTCATAATAGGTAACACATTTAGATTTTACAAATACAACTATAACTACTTATTTGATGAATAAACATAAAGTTAGGGAAAATAAAAAGAGAACATCTTTTAATTGATGTTGGAAGTGATTCTACATTTTATAAGGATTGCCTGGGTATTATCTGTGAGATATATAAATATTTCTTTCAGGTTTAATTTTAATACCCAAAGTTTTGCTCATTACTTTGGTGTTTCCACTAATAGCCACATGACTTCCCAAAACTATTTTAATCTCCATTTTTCTGATTTCATTATATAATAGTTTTAGTATAATAAATGGCACTAAATCACTGCTGAATAAAACCTTAGCATGGAGGAATACTTTTATAATAATTGCCTTCTTCCTTCTCAGAATACTTTTCATTCCCACAGGAGCTCTTTGGACTTAGCGTCTAAAGCTCTGTGTGTGTGTGTGTGTGTGTGTGTGTGTGTGTGTGTGTGTGTGTGTATACCAAGATGGCAGGAAAATTTATACTAAGTTTGGCACAAAAATAATTTGACTCATTGCTGGTGTTAACATTTGATAAGCCAGTGTTATGTATTTATTTCAGTTATACAAATGGTTAAACTATTAAAAATGGAATAGAATCAGTTATTAGTGGAATGTTTGACATAGATTGAAAACAGTTCTTATAAGTATCTTTTTTAATGTTTGTAACTTTTTTTTAAGGATTAAAGACAGAGACAGAGCTGGAGCAGGGGAGGGGCAGAGAGAGAGGGAAACACAGAATCTGAATCAGGTTCCAGGCTCTGAGCTGTCAGCACAGAGCCCAACACAGGCTGTGAACCCATAAACTGAGAGATCATGACCTGAGCAAAGTTGGATGCTCAACGGACTGAGCCACTCAGTCGCCCCAAAAACAGTTCTTATCATAGAACGAGCATGATATTTCGAGTAAGACCTAGACTCAAATCCCAAAATGGACTCATGGTAAGAATATCATCTTGTATGTATCTTGGAAAATTCTGAACTTGTAAGCCAAATGAAGGTCTGAAAACCCTGGTAGACAAAATCTGACTATTACTAAATTTTATCTTTAGTAGACTACTTTTTGCTTTCTATAATATGAATTTTTCTTCAATGTCTTAGGGAAATGTACAAATTACTGGGACTTCTCAAAGAGCAGTGCATTTCCCTTATCTTTGAGCCAACTGCCAAGAAAAACATATTTAGCTTTTCTCAAACATTGTTTTCTAATCAATAAAATTGGAACTGTCATACATTTAATAGGGTTAATAATAAAAGTAACTGTGATGGCCACGTAAGATGACTAGCACATAATTTTTCACCACTCTTTGGTGATACATTAAACTGAGCTTTCCAAATGCAGTCATCACAAATGACTGCCAAAGAAAATAATTTTACAACTAGAAATCACCAAGTATTTCATATTTCACTTCCTATTGTTGGAACTGTAGCACAGAGAGAGTGTAATGATATAAATAATGTGAAAGCTGTTGATGGGCTTGGGACTAGAATCGAGCAAAGTATACATACAGAGTCAATGTTCTTCTACCCTTTTATCCAATTACCTCCCTTTGTTTCTTTTTATTTTCTTGCTTTATTTTCATTCTTTCCTTATGTGGTAAAGGGAAGATTTATGTTAGCCAAAATATACACAGTCAAAAAGATGCATATTACTTCAGGAACATACAAAATACAAACATGCATACTACCAAATGCATGCCCTCCTAGGTTTGCAAGATGACTTAATGGAAATTTACATTTTATATTTACCACAGCTCAAAGTCAATTATTCTGTTGCTCTAAGGGATTTACAATATTGAGCACCACCACTATCTCTCTTTCTTCCCTTTCTTCCTTCCCTTCTCCTTCTGTTTCATGCTCTTCTTCCTTGCTGTTCGAAGAAAAAAAATAATGAGCCAATGCCACATCCCTGTCAGGGCCATTTCTCATCTCACTAAAAGCAAGGTGTATTTCAAGCAATCAGTATGTATATAGACATATTCTATTAGGATAGTAATTAGTGGCCATGGACTTCAGTTTTATTAAAAGACTTCCTAATTAGCAATAAAGAACACAACTTCACTGGCATTTTAATGATGGCATCAATACATGGCAATGTCAACTCACCTTGTTAAGGAAAAAAAGAACGGCTGATTATAATGTAAGTAAGTCACCTCACATGTTTAGAATGCATATGTATCCTATAATATGTTTGTTCTGACAGAAAAATTTCACAAATGCCATTTTTCTTTCTACTAATCAATTACCTTGGAGCCAGTGAACTGTAGGACAAAAGAAATCTTGGAAAATAGGTACAGGCATGTTCTTTTCAGTCTTTTCTGAAATCAAAGATAATTGAAAATGAATATATTGAGTATCACATGTTAATTTTATCTTGGTATATCATAAAGGACTGTGGTATACAGTAGGTGTTGGCTTTGGAAAACCTTAGGAACTAATTCTAGTCCCCTTCCTTATTATATAATGGGCATTATAATTGTTAGTAACAATTTGAACACTAATTTCAGTGTTCTATTTCAGAAACTAAATAAAATGAATGCAAAACTGCTTACAGGTGTGTCATCAAAAACATTTCTCTTGCCCTTTCCTCTCTATTTTTTACTCGGTAGTGGATATTTTCAAAGCATATAAAAGCTACTAAAATATTCTTGAAATCGTTTTGAATGCAATACATCATTGAAAGACAATCTACAAAATTCATGTCTATGCATGTTTACGAGGTAGAAAAAAAGTTTAAAGACACAAAGGAAGTATGTAACATCAGGGAGTATATCTCAGCAATCTCTACTTCTGTGTCAATTACTAATTTATTATCTCACCTCCAGATTTATTCTACAGTGTATGCTTTGATAACAGATTTCTTTTAAGCATTTCTCCATTAAAATAAGCACTGTGCTAAGCTTCTCAATGTTGTAGAGACATTTCAGGAAGAAGGGGTTTTCATGCAGTTTCTTGGTGCTGTGAGCTATCTGAATGTGAGAACAGACCATCATGCCTGCCCCAGTTATGCAAAACATGATCCCTGGATGACCTTGCAACCTTGGCTTGGTGACAAATTTCTCTGTGACCCTCTCAACACAAAAATCAGTGCCTCAAAATCTTCCTGACTGCCTAGCCTTCCTGATTCCCTTCTGTAAACATATGCATAGCCAGGAGAGCCCCCATATTGAACCACACTTACTACCTTTGCAAGCCCAAATATGTTCTGCCTGTTCCCCATAGGTTGTTACGTAGCCAACTGCCTCTTCAACTTCCTGCACCCAACATCTTGCACAGGACAAGTCAAGAGTTCCTGCTTGCTTCCTGACTGCACATGGAGGGGTTGCTTCTTGCTTATTCACTTACTGTGGACCAGCTCTTGCTTGGACAAATCAGTAAATTTTGCCACTATCCAGTAGATTGAACTATGCTTTTTTCATTGAGGTCTGAACCCCAGCCTTGGGAGGAAACCCCTTCAAGTTTGTTCTCCTTTGAGTACTTTCCCTCAGCCATAGGGTACCATAAAGGCTTTCATTATACCTTATGGCCACTCTTCTATCATAGTAATGATTTTTACCAATAATTTTTTTCTGTCTAATCCACTATATACTTTCTATATCATGAATGGCCCCAGAATGATAAATCTATACTATTTTTTTATTCTACTACCCAAGCTTACAAAAAAACACAAATTAAACCTTTGCTTTAAGTCACAAATCAACAGTCACCTTCTTTGCTAAATCTACACTGGTCAACTTTGAGCTCTTTTCTACTAACAGATATTTTTGTGTTTAGTCACATACTCTCCTATTTAGTTGTTAAAACACCGTAGCCTATTAGACACATAGTGGATATAAAGTAAGTGATTGAGTCCAGGAACCAGGTTCACAAAAATAAATATTATAATATACTAAGATGGTGACATGTCATTTTAGCAAATTTGAAAGCATTCATGTTACTTTCAAGACATAAAAGAAGAGATGGAAAAGAGAATAAATATTTAATTATACATGTGCAAATAGGAAAACTGAAGTTCAGAGAAAAAAACTAACATATAGAGCCAACAATGCTGTAATGGTGAGTGGAGATTTTACCTCAATAGGTCTAACTGTAAAGTTCATGTTACCTATGGAGTGAACTATGTGTGCTCAGCTTATCGGCTTTAAATTATTGAGAAGAGAAGAGGAAACAATTCAGGAAAAGAAGAGAGAAGGCAATAAAGACGCAACATAATTAAAGAGGTTTGGGGAAAGATGGATTAAAAGGTTTTCAGGACCTACTGAAATTTAGCTTGTGCATTGTATATTCTGAAGGAAACAGAGTTGTTTCATCCTAGAACTCATCTGTCTTCGGCCTTACTGGATACAAGCTTCTCCACTTTTGTAAGGAAAAGTTGGAAAGATATTCATATTATTTTAATTTTTCATTGAGCTTGAATCATAGCCTCAAATAGAAAGAAAATATGTATGTATTTTATAGTAAAACTAGTTACATTAACAAATGTGATAAGAAATTAATATAGTATGTCAGAAAACTACTCTCAAAATTTGCAACAAAGTGTCTGTTTTAAAATTTTATATTTGAATATTCTGATAAAAATATATCATCAAAGAACTAAATAATGTATTGATCCTCATTAGAAAGTTAAGAAAGAAAACTGAACTTATTTGCAATTAAAATATTCATAATGCTGGTGTAAAATGGAAATAATTTACCCTCTACTGTAATAAACTAGTCAATAAGAGATAAGATACTTACCAATGTTATATGAGAGACAATGTTAAAATATAAAAGGATACAAAAAACATTCAATATCGGATTAGCCTTAGAATATAGTCTTTGCTGGGAGCCAAGTATATTTATCACAGTGGGGAGAATTTGAGATTAAGGTGTATCATAATTGTAACAGATTGAAAGCAGGAAAGGAACATTATACAATTTTTTAAAAAAGCTTACCAAATTCAACTTGTTATAATATCCAGACCCTTACATTACCATTAATTTGGTCATCTTTTTTAGCCATTACAATCAACAATAATATGTATAGTACAATCTGGACAATGTGAATTGGAGAGGGTGTCCACTTTTAACCAAGAACAGAAAAGCATCTACTGTGATTTCCAGGTCTGTTCACAAAGCTGGGCTACCTACTGTTCACAATTTGAAATCATTTGCTTCATGCTGTACTCAGACTAGAAGGATACCAGGGTGTTACAGCCTGTGTAGTTCAATGAACGAATAAATCAACAAATATATTAAACAGGGATAGGTCTTAAAGCAGTCTCTGAAGACAGGACTGTGTTTCTTTTAAATATGTATCTTATTTTAATTTTTTAAAAATAATATGTTGCATTTTATCAAATATATATAGTAATTTTCTTTGGAAAATATTTGCATATTAATCATGAATAAAATATGTAACAACAATGAATGTCACCTATAGCAAAATCTATGCAAAATACTACTATAAAGCAAGCAGCAGGAATTCTCTAAATGGAAAAAGATAAATCACATTAAATAAATTATAAACAGGGAAAAATGTATGCCAAAATTTTCCTTGAGGCTCATAACCTCAGTACCTAAATATAATTATTTTAAATACTAAAGTTGCTTTTCCTGATATCTCTGATGGATTGTTCCTGACAACTTTTCTACTTCCTAATATAATTTTTGTAAATACCAAAACTCAAAATACACCAAGGTAGGATTGTGCTGCTGAAATTCACTGTCAGGAATGTGGAATGCCCATAATCACATTGAGGGGAACAGGTCACTTTTACCTAGCTTTTTAGTTTATATGTAATAAATTTTCAATTTGGCAAATATGTTGGTCATTGGGAATTGCTTTCAAAATGTATTATCACATTCTCATTTTCTTAGACTTTGTCAAATATACAGCTGAGAAAACATTTGTAATATTTTTGTATTTCAAATTTAGTTTATTTAGGAATCTCTCTTGCATCAGTAATAGTCCTTGGGTTATAGTAGGAATTCTGAGTAGTAGACAATGGAAAAGGGGAAATGTGATTAAATAATTGACAACTACAATATATATATATATATATATATATATATATATATATATATATATATACATACATATATACTAAGATATATATATATCTTTATCCTAACATGGTAGGATAAAAGCTCAGCATCACAAACAAGAAAGCACAAAACAAATTCTATCTTTATGGATCTGATAGCTTAAAGACCATGAGCCCTTGTTTTAGAATAACCATGAATCCTTATTAAGCATTTGATACTAATTTTTCCTTTGACTGGTTTTATAATTGTGATATAATTCTCTAACCCTTCATTGCTGCAGTTCCATTATCTGTAAGATAGAGATTAATATGAGTAACTCTAATCATAGATTTCTTGTGAATATGAGTTTAAATATGTAAACTCATAGGTGTGAATATTAGTTATTATGTGTCCAAATTCATGTTGTGATGGTAGTAAGATGTTAGGTCCTTTAGTAAATGATTAGGTTGTGAAGACAGAACTCTCATGGATAAGATTAGTGCCCTTAATAATAAAAAAGACCCCAAAGAGCTTATTTGTACCTTGTGCTATATGAAGTTATAGCTTGATAGAGCCATCTGTGAATAATGGTTTCACCAGACACAGAACCTGCAAGTGTCTTTATCTTGGATTTCCCAGCCTCCATAATTGAGAAATAAATTTATGATGTTTATAAGCCACCCAGTCTATGGCATTTTGTGATAGCAGCCTGAAGGGACTAAGACAGTTAATATATGTTAATATGTATTGATTAATATATGTTAAAGAGCTTAAGGGGTGTATTTGACTTACCATATGCATTCAGTAAAAATTATAAAGTCTTTCTTGTTAAGTGCTTATAATTTATTCTACAAATAGAGTATTATCTACATCCAAATTAATTTATTCTATTAATATAAACCAGTGACAATGCAGGATTAATTTAGAACTTCTTTCCTCCTGGTGCAGTCTGAGACCTAGACTGTGGCACATGGAACTGTTCTCACCAACCTGCAAGCTCTCTGAACCCTGCTCTTTTTGGGTTTTTATGGGGCTTTATCGTATAGGTGTGATTAATTGCATCATTGTTCATTGATGATTGATTCAAAGTCCATGAGAAGTTCCAACACTTCATTCTAGGTCCCATGGCAAACAGCCCTATCCTTAGATGCAGTCCAAAAGCCACCTTAACAGAACAAAAGACACCTTTGCTGCCCTCAGCACTTAGGAAATTCCCAGGGTTTTAGGGGTTCTGCCAGAAACTGGGGTAAAGACTAAATATATTTTTCTTATTATAAGTCACAATAAATCACAGAGATACAATCTGAAATAAAGGTGGCAGATCATGTAGGTTTAGACTTTAAAATAGTCTTCTAAATGTAGAAAAAACATAAAGCCAAACATGGAGAGTTCCAACACATGAAGGAAGTTATCAAACACATTTAGGTTTTGTGAGAAGCACATCATAAAGAGGACAGAGGTAAATAGAGAACTGAGTTAGTATACCATAAAAATCAAAATGAAAAATAAAAATCTTACACAAGAGTGACAATAGTGAAGATGGAAAAAAATGAACACATTGGACATTTATTCTGAAGTAAAGTCTAAAAGCTCTTTGAAGGATGGGGCACCTGGGTGATTCAGTCAGTTGGGTGTCCAATTTTTGTTTTTGGCTCAGGTCATGATCTCATAGTTCCTAAGTTGAAGCCCCGCATCAGGCTCTGTGATGACAGCGCAGAGCCTGCTGGAGAGTCTCTCTCTCTCTCTCTCTCTCTCTCTCTCTCTCTCTCTGTCCCTCCCCTGCTCTATCTCTTGAAATAAATGAATAAATAAATAAATAAATAAATAAATAAATAAATAAATAAATACATAAATACATAAATACATAAAATTTTAAAAATAAAAAAAAGAGCTCTTTGAAGGATTAACTGTGAAGTGGGAAGGAATGAGTGGAATCAAAATGGCTCCTACGTTTTCAGAATGAGCAACTAAGTGGAGAGCAGTTTAGTTGCTCTTTGCAAACATTTGGGAAAGATGAACGTGCAGGAATAGCTCATGGAGATTGAGGCCATACAAGAAATCCATTTGGGCATGTTAAGTTCAAGATGGCAACTGGACAAACAAATGAAAATGTGACAGGTAGTTTTATGTGTGGTTCTGTGGTTCAACAGAGAAGTGGGAGTTAGAACTTAAATTTGTAAGTTAGTACTATATAGTTGGCTTTTTTTTTTTATTTTATGGTTAGAGCATTGCATGACATCCTCCAGGGAGAGTATGTGGATAAAACAGTTAGGTTAAGATAAAAGCTATGGGAAAAAGTTTGGTTAAGATAATCCAAGATAAATCAAAAATAAATTTAACTTTAACAAAATGGGAGGAATTCAAAAAAATTTTTCTAAGAGATAAAGAGATTTAAATAGAAATTTAAGTTATATGGAATAAAATCAAAATAGAAAACAAAAAAGATATAAAAGTTCCATTTGATAAAGAAAATATTATTTTCATAAACATACAAATAATGATAGATGAAAATTATTTACATTATGATTATATTCCATATAACATTTACCAGACAATGTTCTAGGCTCTTTATAAATGTTAGCTCATTCAAATCTCATAACAATCTTTTAGGCATTTGACAATAAGACAAATGGACATAGAAAGATTCAGTAGAGTCCTACAGATACCCATGTGGTAAGTGCCAATCATTTGATTTGAAACACACCTAAAAAAACAATGAATAATATTTTCTTAATTTACTTGAAAAAAATTTATAAGTATGTGATTTGAGTTAAATTAAAGCAACAAAAAAATTAAAAGGCATGCAGTGTATAGTTTATGACTAAATACAATTACATATCAAGCAAAAACATAGTGTGCAACATCTATAATAGTTTAAAAGTTATGAAATGAATCAAAATCCATAACCAAAAAAATTCCCAATCCTATTAAAATATTTTCTTTTATAATTTAACCTTTCATTAAATTCATAAAATTTGTGAAATTCCTTTCATAATTTCAATAATTAAAATATAATTGATATGTTTTAGAAATAACAATAATGTATGATTTATTCAGCTTCCTGACACTTCACTAATTAAATGGCTAATTCTACTGATCTTATTGACTATCAAGTTATATTTCTTCCTTTACCAGTCTATGTGTACACTATCTGAAATTTAAGGCTGGGTCAAAGAAGCATGGCAAAGAGAAGTGTAGTTCTTCAAAACATTGTATTGAGATGGCTGCAGTTCTCAGCCAACGAGTTTGCTAGTTGGATCATTTCAGCTGAACCTCCCTAAATATTTCAAATACATCATGACAGAATATCTATTAAGTATCACAAAAGATTCTATACAAATAGCAAACTAGAAATTCTAATCAACAGTATTTACTTTTTGTTCAAGTTGAGCATTCTATACAATTTGTACTCCTAGAGGTCAGATTTTTTCTTCTCCTAAAATGTGTTTAATAAGCCTTTTAAAATTATTTTGGAGGGGTGGATAATAGCAATCAAGGGCACATACAAAAGGGATTTTTATCTCCCTATTGGATATTAAGGTCAAGTTAAAATTATTCTAGGTAGTTTTTCTCTATATTTATAAATATAACTTGCTGTTCTTGTCAGTAATTCTATTTTCCTTAAGTTTTATTTTTCCCTAATGTAAACTACCTTTGGTACTGCTCAGTGACACATTTTTCTTTGCAATGAGCACAGTACTTTCTAGCTGAAAAGATATAGTATGTGGCATTCTTCAATTTAATTAAATGAAATACAATTTATATATCAACCACAACGTTGAGATAGAGCAAAAAAGCTCAACTAATTTTAATTTCTAGAGAAAACACAAAGCAAAGAAGTGATTCCATTCTTACCAACCACCACATGACTGCCATGAATAGACAATCTAACAGCCATGTCAAAATTTATTCAGAGACACATTATGAAAATATGAGGAAAGAGCACAGATCGGACTTCCTCTTAAAGAGCTATCAGAGAATAGGTCAAAAACCACATAAAAATAAAATCAAGGATATAAAATAGGAACTCTACCAACAATGTGATACAATGTAGCCTTTTTGATATCTAGCAAAGACCACACTCAATCATAGGGTGTTTGTATGATCCTGTAGACATATTTTATATTTCATAATGAAACACTATCAGAATCTTCAGAGTGGGCAAAGCTCTGGTAATAAATTTGTCACAACGTGATAAATCTAAGCAGAGTGAATCAAGATATAAATATAAAACTTTGAAGTTTTCATCCACTCTGGCTCTTAGGGAGACTTGACTGTCCTGGCAATGTCAATGTAATGAACTGTAGTGAAAGGCTTAGTGAGTTTTCCTTAGGAAAAAAAAATGTAGGAAAAGCAAGGTCATTCTCTTGCCATAAAAACTGTGAGTGCCAAACTTGGAAATAAAGCATTTACACATAGTATACAATAAAATGAAGCATTTAACTTTCACTCTTGACTGTTTTTAGTTTTAAAAAAATTGTTTAAGTATAAACAGCTGCATCATCAACATGTGCAAAACTGTCTAAAAGTTGTTCCTGAAGTGAATTAGGTTCAAACTGAAGATTAGGAACGGAGTCGCAGGATTCCCAATTTTATTTGTTTTCTCTCAAGTAAAGTCTTGCACACTTATTTCTGTGTGTAATTAAAGTGACATTCCCTAAGTGCTAAGACATGCCACATAAGTTCAACAAGAGGTACGAAAATGGAATAATTGAACACTTTTTGAATAATTCAATTAAAATTAAAGAAAACTTGAAAATATAACATTAAAATGGAAATAAAAAATTATCAACCTAAGCTACTAAGTACTATTCATACTTGTATATTTTGTAGAATTATACAATGTGTGTAAACATGATAGTATTGCTTCAAAAAAGTATTTATTAAATTAATTGATAAAATGAGTAGATGAATCAGTATTACACAAAAAGGAAATAAATTAAGCATCCTTTTTTCCCTATTCCTTTATATGTTCTACCAGCAACTGGGCAAGTGTCTCTCATGGTTAATTTAAAAACAATTCCTGTTGTGTGCACAAAGTGGAACCAAATACCTCAAGATCATTCTGGGCATGGATTTGGAGCATTAGGGTTTCTAGGCCTGAAATGTTATTAAAATATTCAGTTTTACAAATGTGTTATTGCCTTTGCCTGAAATATCATTAACCAGCACCTAATAAGGACTTTGTTTTATTTTACAAGGATAGTCCCCTAACTACATACAATAAAAGTGTCAAACCCGAAGTGTATCATTTGATAAATCCCCATAGTAGCTCTCACTACTGTGTTGAGAATAAAATACAGAGACACAAGAGAAAAAGGGGAAAAAACTATTAAGACATAAAGATGATGTCTGCTTTATTTCTAATACATTTTGAAGATAAAAATCAAAGGATTTCTGATGGATTCAGTGGAGTATGAAAGAAAGGTGAGAAAAGGAAAAAGTGGAGCTGAAGCAGCTACTATTGACAAAATTATGAACGTATTTTGTATCAGATTTCTGGGAGAAGATTGGGAGTTCAATTTTGACATCTGAAGATAAATATCAAATGGTAAGTTGCATTTAGGAGTATAAACTTTGGGACACATGACTGGACTACACATACAAATTTGAGAGTCATTGATAAATATAAAGATTATAAAATCATGGCACTGGATGAAATCAAGAGAATGGTAAAAGTAGAGAAAACAGACAAAAGCCTGAAGCTGGTATCTTGGGACCCTGCAACATTAAGAGGTCTGAGAAAAAAACAACCAACAACTAAGAGTCATAAAAGAACCCACTAAGGAAATAGTTGTGCTATGGAAGCCACGTGAAGCAAATGTAGAAGGAGGGGGGTGATCAGCTGTATCAACTGCTGTTGACAAATCAAGGAAGAGAAGACCTGAGGATTGGTCACTAGATTCAGGAACAGGGACATCAAAGTCTGTGTGAGTAAGTTAAGAAAGAATGAATGAACAGGGACAATAGAGGGCAAATTAGACAACTTCTTTAAAGAAGTTTCTTGACAAAAGTGTTAAAGATATATATTAGTAGCCAGCATAGTAAGTGAAATTAAGATATTTATATTTTAGTTATATGGGAGAAAAAAAGAGTATGCTTATATGCTGATGGGAGTAATTCACAAAGGAGAGAGAAAGGGGGAACCTGAATGGAGAGATGGGACTGCCCGGTGGGCACAAGAAGTATCCCCAACCTCTTTCTTCATTCTGAACTCTCGATGGCCACTAGCTAGACCCACCTTCCCCAAGAGGAAAACATCTATGATTTAGTCATTAGAATTTAGGCCCCTGGACACAACCTGAGAAGTGAAACATAAAAAAATGCATCTGGCTCCAGAAGGCGGCTGAGCAGGTGGAGAAAAATCAGCACATTTCCTCTTTTTTCTCAAATAAAGGATTTTATTAGAAACCTTAATCCATATCACAGAAAATGAAAGAATGATACAGTGTCGTGTGGACCAACACTTGAGAAATTCACTGGCTAACTATGAAAAGAGACAATGATTTTGGATTATTAAATACTCATATTTAATACTAGATAAACATTAAAGAGGAGTAATAAATATTCCTTCCCTTAGGTAGGATCACTGCTATCTTTATGTGTCTCATGAAAAATGGTATCTATTTTCTTTGATATATCCCAATATATTTTAAGGGGTCCAAATACATATTTATAATTATGACTGTGTATTCATGTTTTTGATCATACCAGTTCTTACTGGGCATTCGTACTAAGATTTCCTTTTTTTTTTTTTTTTTTAATTTTTTTTTTTCAACCTTTATTTTTTGGGACAGAGAGAGACAGAGCATGAACGGGGGAGGGGCAGAGAGAGAGGGAGACACAGAATCGGAAACAGGCTCCAGGCTCTGAGCCATCAGCCCAGAGTCTGACGCGGGGCTCGAACTCACGGACCGCGAGATCGTGACCTGGCTGAAGTCGGACGCTTAACCGACTGCGCCACCCAGGCGCCCCTAAGATTTCCTTTCTTAAATTTTTTAAATGTTTACTTATTTTTGAGAGAGGGGGAGGAGAGAGAGAGAGAGAGAGAGAGAGAGAGAGAGAGAGAGAGGAGAGAGAGAGAGAGAGCGCGCACACGCAGAGGAGGGGCAAAGAGAGAGGGAGCCACAGAATCCAAAGCAGGCTCCAGACTTCCAGTTGTCAGTACAGAATCCAATGCAGGGCTCAAATTCACAAATTGAAAAATCATGACCTGAGCTGAAGTTGGCCACTTAACTGATAGAGCCACCCAGGCACCCCAATACTAAGATTTCTTTTAAACGAATTCATATTGGTATTTTGAAGTACAACATTATTTGTTGTATGTTGTCTTTATATCTGAAAGAAGAATGAAAGGACTGTATAGACTAAAGCCCATTTGTTCTATTTATTATATAACTTGACCTTAAGTATATTTTGTGCGGCTCTCTTTTTTTTTTTTTTTTGATTCAGGGCAACATAAATTCTCAAAATTACTTAAAATCCTTTGTCCTTGGTAATGTTTCTAAATATTTTACATACAGAATCAAGGATGTAAGTATAAAATACTTACAAAAATGCAAAGCAAACATATACATGCATCTAATGCAAAGATCCAATAATCTTTTAAAACAATAATATTTTAGTATCATTTAACAAATGGAAAGATATGCATTCCTGGGGCCTTTATTTTTAGCGATTTTACAATATATAATATCTAGGTTGATTCATACTTTCAAATGTATATGAAGAGTTCTAATTTGAATAATTATTTCTGATGTTACTATAGTAAAAAAAATAAATAGTAAGAGTGGAGATTACAATTTTCTCTAATTTTGTTAAATAAGCAATGTATAAACACAAAAAAAATTTTTTAAAACCAATTTTTTCTAGAGAAGAATGTTACCATATGAAGACAATAACACAAATTATTGTCAGTATTAGTAGTAGCCATGTATATTATGATCTGACAGTTTGATATTGCATTAAAACCTCAATAAGTTAAAGTGCTTTAACTTCTGAATTTTAAAAAAAGTTAATATGGTCCTATAAGAAAATTATCTTTTTCTTTATTAATGATAGCAACATGTTTTAAAATTTACTGTGAATAAGTCTGTTAAGTGCCTTATATGCATCACTTTATTTTTCTAACACAATTAATCTACTACCCTAAATATATAAATCTATATAGACAGATGTAAATCTATCTATACTTCATATATCTATATTCATGCCTGTTTTACAACTGAAGAAATGAAGAAACAGAAAATGTAAACTGATACTGTATACAGAACAGTTAAATGGCACAGACCAACTCACAGTGACTCCATAGAGTTTTTACAGTATTTTCTTCACTTGTATAGAGATATGATTATTTGGAATGTGCAAGTAAAAGTTAATAAATAATCACCTCATCGTTCATGGGTTTAAGCTCCACATCAGGCTCTATGCTGCAGTGCAGAGGCTGCTTGGAATTCTCTCTCTCTCCCTCTCTTTCTTTGCTCCTTCCCTGCTTGTGCTCACATGCACTCATCTCTCTCTCTCTCTCTCTCTCTCTCTCTCTCTCTCTCTCTCTCTCACTCTCCACTCTCTCAAAATAAATAAGTAAACTTTTAAAAAAGCAAATAAGTAAATAAATAACCATAGATAGAGTTGAATATATAACATTACAGATATAAATATATATAATATGTACAAATATCACAAATACATAGGTGTAGTCCACCCACTATCCTATCTTCTAAGAGCTCACAATATACCAGGAGTTAGAAAGATCACCAAAGAAGAAAATGAACTAACTTGTCTAAAGAGTGTTATATATAATTGAAAAAAAATAGTTATGCATATGAGATAATCTATAACATACAGAGAGTAAGTGCTTCAGAAATGCTAAGAAGAAGAGTGCTGAAGTAGGTTAGGTAGTTTTTAAGGAGTCCACAGAACCTGAAATGGGAATTGAGGCAAATTTATATAAGCTGTACTAGGAATAGAGTACCTCCATAGAAATTTGAATATAAGTATCCCAATTCTGTAGCATTTGCATTTAATAATAACTGTGGAACTTCCAGAAGAAAGAAAACACCTTCTTAGAAGATCACTTGACTTGATTGTATTATGACTTCTCCAGATCAATAGTGTATTAGTTCTAGGGCACAGATGTCCATAGGATAGTAATGTAAGCTATTACTCCTTTGTTAACAGCATTTCAGACACTTCTAACTCAATCAAAATCTTGATGGCTTTTTCAGTATCAAGGCTAAAATATTTATGAAAGGATTTTAATCTGCTTTCAGTGTGTCTGTAGTCATAATCTGTCACAATACAGATTTCTATAATCCTCACTTTAGAGTATTACAGTATGTTTGTTGTAGTAACCCTTTTTAAGAATTACCCTGCCAAATCACCTAGTTGTAAATTTCAGAATCTAACAGTTTAGAGATGTGTGTTACTTGGAGTTTATTCTCCGTGTTCTTTATAATCTCTGAAATCTAGTATGCTAGAGTTAGTAATCTTCATTTAGTTTCCCTTGCTTCAAGGTTGATTTTGTCTATTCAATTTTACCTTTTGTAGCTATCACTCAGGGCATTCCTAATAAGGTAATAAATATAAACCCCAAGAAAACAAAATTGGATTCAATTCTCAAAAGGATATTCAATTCTGAATTATTACAGTACTCACCCACATTCTATCTTTCTTAAATATGTATAAATGACATGTTATTTGTTATCAAATTACTGTGTTTCTTGATATATTTTTATTATAGAAGATTTATGAATATTACACATGTATTAGTACATGTACACATCAATGATTTTTTTTAGAGTTTATGTTTAATTTTTCTATACTTGAGCTACTCACGACATAGAGATGCTATGGCTTCTTTGTAATAATTATAGAAAATGCCAATTTTCCAGAAGGCAAGAATAAAGACATTATAGATTGTCTGGACTATATACCATGTAATTGGGAGGATTGCACTTGGTAAACAAACATTTTTGACATTATTTTCAGATGCTGTATTTTAGAACTATTCTATGAAATTCATTTATAAGTCATAATTTATTTCTATAATGTTCTAGTTCAACTAATAAATACTATTAACTATCTTATATCAATCAGCCACTTAAAATGGATTATTTCAATTCCTAAAAGCCACTCAGCAAGGCAGGTATTAATTCTGTCAAATTTTAGGTATTCTTTTATAAATCACATTTCTGCTTAATTTTTAAAGCTATTTTCAGTTTCTACTAAAAACAATGACTAATATAGAATGCTAATCTTTGTTTGCAAATAATAAAAAATATACAAACCTTGACTTTTTGCATGGGATTGAGTTTAATGTGTCAGCATATTATTCTCATTAATTTATGACACATATAAATCCAGGTAATATATTATATATCATTTTAAGTGTATGATACAAAAAAAACAAAAGAAAAACAGGCATGCTTTATTAATATGTGTGTTTATGTGTATATATGCAAATAGACATAGGTGTGAATAAGTATTGCTTTGATTGTTATTTACTTTGTAATATCTGGGGCCTAACTGAATTAAGAAAATATATTTTTAATATACGTGGGTGCAAAATTAAGAAATCCAGATAGTTTTAATTAGCTGCAGCTCTATCATTTGATGAATCATTTGTCTTCTATCAGGGTTTTAATTACATTGTTTTTACATTACCCTATGATAGGATAGTATTGTCTCAGGGTAGAAGGTGATATTTAATTGCTTATTGTCCTTATACTGTGAGGAAAAAATCATTGAAACACTGTGAGGAAAATGGGTAGAAGAGCAAGGGAAAAAAAAAAGTAAGTTCCATTGGGTTAGAAAGAAATAGAGCAAAGTAATAGTAAATACACATTAGGTCTGTATTTTGCTATCCAAGCAAACCTTGTTGGAACAGACCAAAATAATTTCCATAACTTGAACAATTTATTCATGTATTTGCAGCTGCATTTTAGCTAGAGGAACCTATCATATTTAGCATTGTTTTTAAAAATAATTTGGAAATTTATGCAATAAATAATTATATCATATTTAGCTGAAATATAGGTTTACAAAAATGGCTGTAGATTTCACCCTTAAAATTTATATATTTAAAAAAAAATTTTAATGCTTATTTATTTTTGAGAGAGACAGAGACAGAATGCGAGTGGGGGAGGGGCAGAGAGAGAGGGAGACACAGAATCCGAAGCAGGCTCCAGGCTCTGAGCTGTCAGCACAGAGCCCGACGCCAGGATCGAACTCACGAGCTGTGAGATCATGACCTGAGCCGAAATCAGACACTCAATGACTGAGCCACCCTGCACCGCATACAATTTATATTTTTTAATCACCCTCTCTTTTTCAAAGAAAAAAAGGGTTCAGGAATATGAACTGAAAACTTTATATTCACCTGAGAGTTTAAAAATGTTAATATCATAGCACAGTGTTATTATCTTGTAACTAATAAAATTAGATATACAATAACTGGAAATTTTTTTAGACAGTGTAGTATTACACCAATATCTCCAAACTAAATCTCCAAACTAAACACATCTCTCACCATTTCTATCTTTCTTTATGTCCCTAGTCCAAATCACCATTTTTTTCTTTCCAGGAGAAATACAATTACCTCCTAACTAGCCTCCCACATCATATTCTTGTCTCTCACTATGTACTTTAACCTAGTGAGTACTATTTTGTTCATAAACAACATGGAACACACATGTAAATTGTGAAACAAAACAATGAAAAGAAACACACCGCCTCTGAACGCTCAAGAACAAATTTGTGCTAATAGCACTGCATGTCTTTCTGTGCTCCCATTTTAAATCAAATTACCTTCTCTCCTTGGGATCAACTTTTACCCTAAAATTTGTTTTTCAATGTGAACTTTTTATATAGTTTTATCAAATGTATATATACACACATATATATGTGTGTGTGTGTGTATGTGTGTGTGTATATATATATATGTATATATATTATTGAGTTTTAATATTCATTTTTATTAACTTTGTCCTCAAAGTGCACATGGGGTTTCAGGATCAGAGACATCTTATTATCTTATAGTAAACAAGGACTGATAGATCCCTCTGTGACCAAGTCCTTACCACTGGAACAATAAGATGAAAGCCAGACGTAGAAAATATGAAAGGAAAATCCATAAGTGAGGTGTGGGGAAAAAAAGGATAATCTCTGTTATGTATACAGGAGAAAAAGGGGGGAGAAAAATCTTTGCTTCTTGAAGAAGGCACAGAAAGGTTTCTAGGTTCTCACTGTGGCCTTTTGAAACCAAATACACCTCTTCAAGGGTGATAAGCCTTGGTATCACTAGCTTTTACAAACTAAAGATGTCTCCCAAGTACAATCATCACTTTCTGCTGAAATGTAAAAAACATGCTTCCGGAGTTAAGACAAATTTCTCTGAAGTTCTCTCACTATCCAGTTATAAATTAACTCCTCTAAGGCTTACTCTCAGCCAAGGATCCCAAGTATGCAGCAAAATATATTCAGAGAATGCCACCTCTGCAGGAATACAAAAATATTTTTTCTTCAACCCACACATCCTAAAATAATAGCTTCAGGTTTTTTCCATATTTCTATTCATTTTTGAAGAAAAATACACTCAAGGGGTTCAGATATTCAAACATACAAAAAGCTACACAGTAAAAAGATCCTTGCTTTGTTCCTCCTTTCTTAGATTCCACCTCAATACTCCACAAATAAATACTTGTTTCATTTCTTATGTTTCATTCCAGAATTTCTCAAATGGAATGTTC
The DNA here is from genome assembly GCF_018350175.1 of Felis catus. NCBI lineage: Eukaryota > Metazoa > Chordata > Mammalia > Carnivora > Felidae > Felis > Felis catus. The sequence continues at coordinate 107,795,357 of NC_058371.1, forward strand.
TGATTACTGCCTCTATATAAAAAATTACCCCAACTATGTGGCTTGAAACAGTCATTTATTTTTTTAAATCTCACAGTGGTTGTAATTCAATTCCGGCAAGGCAGAGCAGGGATGGTCTGTCCATCTGTGTTTTCCACCAGGACAGCTCCAAGGCTGGGGTAATTCCAAAGCTGGCTTCTGGAATCACCGAAGACTCATCCACTCACAAAGTTTATCCATAAGCTAAAATGACTGAAAGGTCAATAAGAGCCCTTAAACATGGCCCCTCTGTGTAGCTTGAATTTCATAGTATATTCAGGGTTATTGAAGTTTTTAGAGGGCATCTCAGGGCTGGTTCCAACACAAATGTTCCAGTGAACGAAGTACAAGCAGCATTGCTTTTATTGGCCCAGCCTCCACAGTTACACACAGAGTATAATACAAAGTGAAGATTCCCAGCCACTTTTTCAATAATTTTTAAGAATTTTAAGACATTGATGATTACGGCATTAAACTAGGTATGAGGTTCTTATGAATGTGGAGTTCTATGTGATCTACAGGTTGCATGTCCACAAAACTGGTTCTTTTAAATTTTTTTTCAACGTTTATTTATTTATTTTTGGGACAGAGAGAGACAGAGCATGAACGGGGGAGGGGCAGAGAGAGAGGGAGACACAGAATCAGAAACAGGCTCCAGGCTCTGAGCCATCAGCCCAGAATCTGACGCGGGGCTCAAACTCACAGACCGCGAGATCGTGAGGTGGCTGAAGTCGGACGCTCAACCGACTGCACCACCCAGGCGCCCCGCACAAAACTGGTTCTTAATTACATAGCACCACTTCTGACACATTCTGTTGTTTACAAGTGAGTCACAAACTTACCAAGTTTCAAAGGTAGATCACATGTATGTCATCTTTTGATGAAATGATTGTTGAAAAATTTGAGGACATTTACAAAAATCATTATAGAATTTAAGCAAGTATAAATATCTGTACTGATTGTTACCATTTTTCCATAAAATGTGACATTATATATAAAATTACAATACCTTGATCATTTCACTTAATAATATATATTGGATATTTCATATAATCTTACTTAAAATTTCCCCATTCTACTATATAGCTGGATAACATTACATTAAATAAGCAATACTATAATTTTACGAATCCCTCATATGATGACCATTTAGGTTCTTCCAAATCTTTTATTAAACAAATGCATGTTGTTAGAGTTAAGGCTAATAAGTTCATCTGCACTTATACGAATGTGAAAGATCTCCAAAAGTGAGAAGCTAGATCAAAAGGTAAATGCTTTTGTGAATTTGTTCAATTGAATACAATGATTATATATATAATAAATATTTTGACATAATAATACTGTTCTTTACAGTGTTGTTTCACTGTAACCCACTACCATTAACATATGGAAACAATTATTTTACCATCTTGTTTTCTTAAGTCTTTCCCTTCCATATTTACTGTCTAATTTGTTATTTTTCACCAGTCTAACAGGAAAACAATATTTTACTCTGGTTTTGATTCACATTTCTCTTATTATGACTGATTTTGAGCATCTTTCATGTTTCATAGCCATTTATATTTTATTTTATTTTAACTATTTGTTGATATCCAACATTTATTTATTTGTATTATTTGCTCTTTCTTATGGATTTAACTGATCTCCTCTGGTAGTAAAAACAAACAAACCAACAAAGAAACAGAAAAAGCCTACCTATAAGATGAGTCAGTCTGGCATTACTTGTATCTATATTACTTAAACACCAACATTATTATTTATAGGAGACTAAATAAATATGTTATAGTGAATTTTTCTGTACAACTAAAGCAGGAAGTAGTTAATCTATGAGCAAGCCTTTTACACTTTCTTCTAAAATACATTCCAACATGTTAAAAAAGCAAAGTGCAGAACACACTGCATTGTACACCATCATTTCATTTTTAAAAATATTTTTATGTGTTTTAAATAAACTTTTGAGAGTACATATATGAGTAGTAATAGCTGATATTATACAGGAAGAGGGTATTAGATAAAGGAGGGAGGGAAGAAATAGTAGGATGATTTACTACAATTTGCTAATACTTTTAATTTTTTAAAGCTGAAGGTGTTAAATATATAAGAATAAATACATTTATAAAAATTATTCCGAGTTAACAATGGTACAGATTGATCTTAATTTTGTATACTTTGACATTCTGAGATTATTTTTAGTTATTTCTGTTTGAATGCTAGGAAAAAATACTGGAAAAATAGCTTCATCTTTTAAGAAGCTTCACCATTTGTTATTATATCGCATGAGACTTTATATAAATAGCTTTATAAAGGAAAAGGAAATTTATCTGAAACAGAAACAAAAAAAATTGGGGTAACAGAGGCTTCTGTTGATTTTTTTAACTCAACTTTGTTCTGATTTCATAATTATGAATTATCGTGTGGTGAAAATAATCATTAAACATGTTTTTCATTTCACTCTTTATGACCTTTCTTAATAGAATAAGATTCTTTATGAGTTAATTCAGTTCTTCATATTTTTACAAACTTTTTAAATAAAAACTGAGACATAAAGCTGAAAATATAGAGCAATAACATAAAATTCAGAAGTCCATAGAGACAAACTCTCAACTTTTGTGACTTTTATATGACCAAACGAATCATCTTATTCTTACATTCTTCTCTTTCAAATCTATTAAAACATTAGAAAGTCTCATTTTCCTGAAATAAAAACCACCATGTATGTGCCATTTTCTCATAAATTACTGATTCTGTTAATCTCAATAATTATTTAAGTCCATGACCTTTAACTATCAGTTCTGACAAAGGAAGATTATAATATATGGCACTGAGATATTTGGCATGTAATGAAAATGGTCCTATTTAATTAAAATGTAACTTATTGTTAGAAAGAAAGGTCATACTAAGAAAATGTCATTTCAGAAGTATATTAGCAAGCACCCTCCAGTGTTTGTTACATGTAAAATATACAGTTCGTACTTGACATTTAGAGAGGAAATTGGAACTATTCATGATATATACTTGAACATTTTGTGTTCTCATGTTGCATTTTTTCATCTCATTCAGATTATTTTTTTAATTAGTTAAATGTTAGGTTTTGTCCTGGGTACCCAAGTGCTTTACTGATAAAGAAATGTATTCAAAAATTTAAAAGACTAAATGTGATTTTGGGAATGTATGAAGAATATTTTTTTATGTAACTTATTGTCAAATTGGTGTATGAAGAATTATTTGAACACAGGGTTTATGCTTTACATTTACCCAGTTAAGATATTATAACTGTATAAGACATATCTTTTATTGAGGTAGTGTAAGATACATACTTTGCAAGTAATCTCTTGAAAGCATAAAAATGTGATTCTTTGTATACTGTCAGCATTCTTATTAAAAGATTAACCTATTGTGAGATATAGTGTGTTTTATGGTGATACTTACTAGTGAAGTTGTTTGAAATTCAGTTTTAGCCAATTTTTCCCTAAGAAATCAATAAATAAGATGCTTTGGAGTATTAGAGTGTGTAGAGAAATATATCAATGATAGTGCAATTTAATAATCTTGATATAGGTAAGAAATAAAAATAATCTCCCCTTAAAATTACTCATCTTTACAAAAAAAAGTAGTTCTCTTTATTCACATCATCATGTGATTCAGTAAATACTGAAGCATGCAAAATTGAACTAAATTGGCATCTAGGCTCATTACAGATAATGCAATCTTAACTCAGTTCTTCGGTTTTTTCTGCACGTTACATTGGAAAGGAATAAAAAGTGCAAATATTCTTTTTAAAAATGCCAATCTCTTATTCTTCTAAATTATGGCCATCATTAGGAAGAATTATAAATTTACTATTTCATATTGTATATTTTGTTCCTTCAAAGAATGAATTTTACTCTATTTCAGTAAGAAAGGAGCCTCTGTCTTTGAGGAGTGGTCCCACAAGAATAATTATGTAAAAATGATACATTAAAAAAATCCAGATTTATGAATACAGAGATCATTGATTATGTTGATAAGAGAATTGTCAAAGGAACAGTAAGGTGAGAGCTCAATTAATATGAGTATAGAATAAGATGAAAGGCAATACTTACAGCTATTTATTGTAAATGAGAAATAATTCAAAATAAAACAAAATTAAGAAGCTAATTTTTAAGGTGACAGATGGTAACAACACCTCACTTATTGTGGTAAGCACTGGGTAATGTATAGAATTGTTGAATCACTATGTTGTACACCTGAAAGTAATACCACACTGTAAGTTAACTGACTTGAATTTAAACAAAAGCTTAAAAAAAGAAATATAGATAAATAAGTACACACACAAATAAAATTGAAGAAAATATTCTGGTAAAAAAAAAAAAGCCATGACAAGAACTACCACTGACAATGAATATATTTTAAAAAAGTGAACTAAATCAAAACCATTGTCATAAATAACTTGTACTAATACTTGATGCAAAACATAAAGTAATGCCAAAATAAATTCTTCATAAAGAAAATAAAAAAATTTATCTGTTTCTGAAACCTCAAATCACATTTACAAACTGAGAGGTAGATCAGAAATGGGTAGCAAAATTTCATACAATTAAGCAGTATTTTAGCAGTTTTGAAATGTGTAACTTTAAGAGTGAATAGTAGATGTAAATTACATGTTTAAACCTGAATGTGAGCATGTGTACACACACACACACACACACACACACACACGCGTGCACACACACACACACACACACACACACAATAGACTTCTATAAATCATATATGAATATAAAGGAAGCAAAATAATTGATAGAGAAGAATGACACAAACAAAGCATAAAGTATGAGAGAAGTAAAAAGAGATATAATCATTTTCACAATTATATTTTGATTATCATCCAAAGAAAACAATTCACACTTTATATCAAAAAAGCATCATCTGACCCTACGTAATTTACAAAGTATGCAAGAAGGAATACAAAACAGAAGGTTTATAATTTTTTTTCAATTAGAAAAATCAGGCAGAACAGAAGGTTTACAATTTTTTTTTAAATTAGAAAGAATTCAGGCAAGGTAAAAAGTAAACATTTGATATTAACACCAGACAAAACAGAACTTTAGAAAGTTTTAAAGAATAAATAAGTCGTTATTTTGTTTTTAAAATCAAACAAATTGCAATGAAGGCATAGTGTTCACGAAATTTTGTGCACTGGCATATATAGAAAAGAAATATAGACATTTAAAATTGTTAATTGTTTAAATTAAATATCCCTGTTTTATTGAGGAGAAGCTATGGAAACAATAGTAACATATCTTTTATAATATATTTCAGGACTAGGCAAATATGATCCTCAGGCCAAATCTGGCTCTCTACCTGTTTATGTATTGCCCACAGTTATAGTTTTCTTTGTATTTTTTTGTTTTGTTTTGTTTACAGTTTAAATGGTTGAAAAAATAAAATAGTAATTTTTTTGTTACATGAAAATTATATGAAATTCTGATCCATTTGCCTATAATAAAGCTTTATTGTAATACAACCACACTCGCTCATTTACATATTGTTTATCTGTGGCTGTTTTCTTGCTAAATGACAGAGGTGAGTAGTTGTGATAGAAACCATATGGTCAGCATAGCCTAAACTATTTGTTTCCCAACACTTTACAGAACATGTTCTCTTACCTTATTTTATATCTCTATGTATAACATTTCTTAAAAATAGGTGTATGGAATACCCTCCCATAATAATATGTTTGTCTAAAATATAATCCTTATACCATACTTATGGCATACTTCTTTACAGAAAATGCAAACACAATAAAAAAATATTTCCTAAGTGTCAATTAAAACAAAATCTCTAATTCATGAAGGGAGATAGCCTTTGAAATGCTGCTAGGAATGAAGAATAGGATCCCTCTTCACAAGCAGAGTCCTCCACTGCTTGTTCCTCAGGTAATCACTTGTACCTTAGTAATTTACAATTTTAACATGTATTCACCACTGTGGTTTTCTGCTCCCTGTCTGGTGAACAAAGATGTTTGTTTGTTTGTTTGTTTGTTTGTTTGTTTGTTTGTTTGAAATTAAGATAAAATTAACATACCAAAAAAGCATGGATTCTCAGTATAAAATTTGGTGATTTTTGAAAAACATATACACATGTGTAACCAACACCCCAATCAAGATAGAGAAAATATCCCCATCAGTCAATCCTCAACCCTTGTAGACAACTGTTCTATTCAAAACTATACATTTTTTAACCTCTTCTTAATTTTTATATTAATGGGATCATCCTTTATGCATTATTCAGTATTTAGATTATTTTGTCAACACAGTACTTTTGAGATGCATTCATGTTGTGTGCCTATCAATAGTCCATTTCTTCGTTTTAGCTGAGTAGTATTCCATTGTATTAACATACTGCAACTGATTATCCTTTTTCTTGTTAATGAACATTTGGCTTATTTTCAGTTTCTTGCTATTATGAATAAAATATCATACAAGTCACTTTTCCCAACAGAAAATTCAGAACTAGACCCACACATATGTTGGCAATTGATTTCTGACAGAATGGAAAAGGCAAATATATGAGGGAAAAAAAAGCCTTTTAAGAAATAATGGTGCTCCAGCATCTGGATAATAACTTACAGGGAAAATGGTCTTTGATATTCCATGTCACAACATGAACAAAAACTACTCTAATATTGAATTATAAACTCATACAGAAAACTGAAATTATAAAGCTTCTAGAAGAAAACATAGAAGAAAATCTGGGCAGAGGTAAAGATTTCTTAGGGGAGACACTAAAAAGCACTAACCACAAAGGAAAAAAAAACCCACACACTTGGCTTTGTGAAAATTAAAACGTCTACTGAGCAGAAGACACTGAGAAGGAAAACGAAAAAGCAAAGAGACACTTGTATATGTTACAAATAATTCTATCTTGTACAAATAACTTCTTTGACAAAAAAAAGGGTCCCCAAGAACTTAATTCATGGGCATAAACAGAAATTATTCATTTTTCCTGCTTCTTCTATCAGATTTGTACTCATCACTACACCAGTTATAGTTTTTTGCTTCTTTTTTTTAAGTTTATTTATTTACTTTGACAGAGAAAGAGAGAAAGAGAGAAAGAGAGATTGAGAACGAGCTCCGGAGAGACAGAGAAAGAGAGAGAATCCCAAGCAGGCTCCACACTGCCAGCATGGAGCCGAATGCAGGGCTCAAACTCATGAATCACGAGATCATGACCTGAGCCATAATCTAGAGTTGGACACTTAACTGACTGAGCCACTCAGGCTCTCCATATTGTTGTTTCTTTTTAACTGAAGGATCAATACAAGAACACTGCAAATTGACAGTGAGATAAACTTTCCATGTACATGTCTTTGTTGAGAAAATCATTTTAAGTTGTTTTACCCACTGGGACAAGTACTGAATGTAGATAAGAAAGGATTTGGATTTCAGAAGCATCAATTTTGAGAATGCAGTGATATAATCCTTACTTTGCTTAGGCAGAGACCATGCCAAGCCCTTGGAGAGCTTGTTAGGTAATCCCCACAGTTGTAGCAAAGTGTAGAGTGTGATTCCAGGACTAACTGTTTTAGTATCAGAACCAGGAGAGTGCTGATGACTTGGAGAAGATCAAGGACATCCCCAAATCACAGTAAAGCCAGTGTTAGAATTCAAATTTCCTGGATATATCAATCCAGCAGTGTTATTCTATGCAAAATTATGTTTATTCTCTTATGCTCAAATAAATTACAGAAGTATTAGAAAACTACATTGGAATATTATTTACATCCCTATGAATAAATAACTTGCTTTTAATGAGACAGGGAGGATTAGTGAAAACATATTGGCAATTTTGATAGACCTAACTCACATATGCATATATTCACTCTCATATAAACAGCTCTGAGAGGTGGCTTTTAATAGCATTATTCAGAATGCCAGAATAAATTTCTCCTCATCCATCATTATTTCCTTGTACAATAGGCCATAACCTTGAGTGTGTGAATAAGATTAAAAAAAAAAAAGATGCAAAGGATATTGCCGTTGCAGGAAAGCTTACTGCACGTTCCTTATTTAAAAAAAGAAAAAGAAATAAAGTGCTCAAACATTTCCAGAGTATTAGCAAGGTGACTAAGGTTTAATTTTTTTTGTTCTTTACTGCATGTCAAATATATTCTAATAGGGACATAAGGAGAGACCATAATCAACTATTTCAACCCAGGGTAAAAGCATAATAGTGCAAAAATTACAATTTTTTCCATTTACTATTTTTTCCTTGATATATTCTTTGCTTATTAAGCAAGGTTATTTCCTTAGGCCAGGATTAGGAATAAATTCAATTCATCAATTCATATAATGTATACAGAGAGGCCAAATATATACTCTTAACATAGTGCAAATATGAAGGCATGGACCCTGTAAATAAAGAGTTAGTTTGAATTATTAGACCTTTTATCTTTTTGCTAGAAAATATGTGAACTTGATATTGAATTAAGTAAATAATTTAAACTATTACTAGTTTCATAATTATAACAGAAAATAATTCAGTGGATCCTGGTGGCTCAGTCGGTTAAGCGTCGGACTCCAGCTCAGGTCATGATCTCGCGGTCCATAAGTTAAGCCCTACTTTGGGCTCTGTGCTGACAGCTCCGAGCCTGGAGCCTGCTTCAGATTCTGTGTCTCCCAGTCTCTGTCCTTCCCCTCCTCATACTCTCTCTCTCTCTCTCAAAGATAAATAAGCATTTAAAAAAAAAGAAAAGAAGTAATAGACTAGGAGTACAGGTAACTCTTTTATAAATTCCATAAAACATCTAAAAGAACAGTATTTAAGTCAATTATCCATAATATAAATCACCAAACTTCAAAGGATATAGCACAGATTAAGTCAGCCCTTCTCAATGGGGTTCTGTGAGAAATTTAAGCCCTTAAAACCCAAAGGTACCCATTAAATTCAGTTAGCTAACTTATCTCCTAGACATTTAAACATCTAGAACAATACTAGCTATGTATCATCCTTTGCAGAATTTAGAAAAAAGTCATTGATATCATACATTTTTTTAAATTTTCAATTAGAAGATGAATCAAGCTTGAAGGCTCTAATGTACAGTATGGTGAGTATAATTAGCAATACTGTATTGTTCCTGAGAGTAAATCTTTAATGTTCTTACCATGCATACACACAAAAAGGTAATTAAGTGAGGTGATGGATATGTTAACACTACTATTGCAGAAATTATTTCACAATATATATGTATATCAAATCATCATGTTGCACATCTTAAATTTATACAATGTTATATGTTAATTATATCTCAATAAATCTGGAAAAAATAAAACATTTCCTCATAGATCTAAAAAATAGAGTAGATGGGAGCAATACAGAGTATGTAAAGGCCTATTTTACTCTTCTTTTATAGTCAAAGCCGATATCAGGACACTTCCCAATTCTGGGCATCTTTAAGAGGCTCCAAGGTGAGACTCTTAGATCGCAAAGACGTTGATTGTAGACAATGATGGAGATGCTTGGGAGGTGTCCTGCAAAATTCCAGGTACTTAGGTATGGTCCTGATTAAGTAGAAGAGAGCAATTGACAGCCTTTCGAATCTCTCTTGCACAAAATCAATGATCTCTGACCCCATTGAACAGTGACCTCAAGTGTAGCTGTTTGCAGAATCTTCCTTTTTGCTAGGGAACTTCTGCAGGTGGAAGAGTGAATGATACTTCTGTGTAGGAATACCATCTGTAACCACTGGTTCCAGGCCCATGAAGAGTGCTCTGGGTGGTTGCTTCTCACCTCTTGTCTCACAAAATATGGTATCAAAAGATGTAGTCATATTGTCTTTTTAACATTTTCCAACCGATCTTTTTTACTGTCAAGAACAACACTATCTGTCTGGATTCCACGTTCTAGTCAACTGCTTGAGACAAGAGTCCCCAGTCTGGGTGCCAGCTTGGCCCACTGTGCTGTGGTAATCACCACTGAAATAATTATCTATAGGGTTTCTCTTTTCTACCAAAATTCCCTGTATAATAAATTAAATCACTTTGTATGTATCACATTATACTTGACATATCTTTAACTTTTTAATTTCAGGTAATATTTGCTTCTTTTGCTTTTAAATTTTCTTAGAAATTGGGCTGATCAGGGGTGCCTGGGTGGCTCAGTCAATTGAACGTCCGATTTCGGCTCAGGTCATGATCTCATGGTTGGTAAGTTCAAGACCCGCATTGGGCTCTGTGCTGACAGCTCAGTGCCTACAGCCTACTTCAGATTCTGTGTCTCCCTTTCTCTCTGTCCCTCCCCAACTCATGCTGGTTCTCGCTCTCTCAAAAGTAAATAATTATTAAAAAAAACAGAAATTGGGCTGATCACATGTCTGAACTACAAGTGAATAATTTATACAAATTAAAAATGAAATTCCAATAAGAAAGACAGTTTATTATCACCATTATTAGATCATGCAAGTTGTATTAGTTGTCTAGGAATGCCATAACAAAGTATTACAAACCAGGTGGCTTAAATAACATAAATTGACACTAAGCAATAGCCCACATGATTATGGGGTTGGCAGCCCAAGTTCAAGTTCCTGGTTCCTTCTGAGGGTTTTGAGAGAACAGTTTGTTCCAGGCTTCTCTCTCTGGCTTGTACATATCCATCTTCATGTTCATATGGCTTTCTTCCTGTATACATCTCTCCATGTCCAAATGTCCTCTATTTATAAGGACACCAGACATAATGGATTAGGACCCACCCTAACTGACCTCATTTTAAGTAGCATATCTCTGTAAAGACCCCATATACAAATACATTTTGAGATACTGGGGTAATAAGTTCAACATATGAATTTTGGGGGCAATACAACTGAATCTATAACGTGTACATAAATTATGCATATAATATAGCTTATGCACTACTCTGCTACATATCACTCAGGGATGCTTAAAGACTATAAGGCATGAAATGAAATACAAAACTGATGTAAGTCATGGTCCTCATGCTGAAGGAGCTTATAAAGTTAAGACTAAATTTACTCAAATAAATGAGACAGAACAGTCTTTCTTTCTTTCTTTCTTTCTTTCTTTCTTTCTTTCTTTCTTTCTTTCTTTCTTCTTTCTTTCAAGTTTATTTATTTATTTTGAGAGAGAAAGTGAGAGTGAGAGAGAGAGAGCACAGAAGCAGGGAGAGACAGAGAGAGAGAGAGAGAGAGAGAGAGAGAGAGAGAGAGAGAGAGAGAGAGAATCCCGAGCAGGCTCTACATTGTCAGTGAGTGGATGGTGTGAGGCTCTATCTCATGACATGAGATCATGACCTGAGCCAAAATGAAGAGTCAGACGCTTAACCAACTGAGCTACCCAGGTGCTCCTATAATAGTATTTATAATGTAGCATAAGTGACATATCCTGAAAATAAAGTAATGCTTCTGTCACACAGTATTTTCTTCCCACTGTGGCTCTTTTGAATATTATATCCTATACACAGAGTCTTCCAGAAGGTTATATTCTATTTCTAACTAGGGCTTTAGACCCTAAACACTCCTACTTTGAAGAATTGAGATGGAGCACTTGTGAATCTCAGGCAGTCATGGCCCCTGTCCTAAGCCCATTGCACCATCAGTGGGAACCTCTCTAAAACATTCCAGCTGTGCTAATCCAGTGGGCCAAGAAAATATGCCCCCCCAGCTATCTCTGGCCTCCTGATAGATCACAGTCTGCATACTCAAGACTCTGGAATTCCCTGTCTAAATACCCAGAGTCCAGTTGCATGACCTTTGCTTGGTTATTTTCTATTGGTTTTCATAAGGGCAGACTGTGCTTCACATATGCATGTCCTTAGGTCCAGGCCTGACTGAGGATTGGATGTTTGCATGAGATGGGTTTAGAGCTTGGATGTGTGTATTGAGTTGTCATATATATGTGTATAAGACCTTCTGCTAAAGGATGAAACCAGGGTGGGAAGAGAACTGAGGGCTGTTGATGTGAGACCATTTTGCATTTCTCTATCTTCATCATTTCATCATAATAGTTCCCAAATATTGGAAATAAGTCTTTTATTTTGGATGAAAATGAAAATTTTTATCCATCAGTATTTCATAATATAAGGCTACTTTGAATGATATTTTTCTCCTTTTGATTGTTTCTAGTTTAGTATACTAGAATATAGAAATGCATTGTATTTTTTTATTTTTTAATTTTATTTTTTCAAAAAATAGCTTTATTGTGGTATAACTGACATATAGTGAACTGCACATATTCAAATTATAAAATGTGCTATTAACTAACAAATGTTACACCTGTGAAACCACCACAACCTGAAGATAATGAATATAAGCATTATCCCAAAGTTTCCTTTTGTCTCTTGGCAATTCTCTCCCCACGCCTAACTGCTCACTCCCTTCCCCTGCCACTGACCTGTTTTCTATCACAACTTACTGATCCACTGTTGTTTTTTTGAGTCTTTTTTTTACATTTTAAAATTTACATCCAAATTACTTAGCATATAGTGCAACAATGATTTCCAGGAGTAGGTTCCTTAGTGCTCCTTACCCATTTAGCCCATAGCCCCTCCCGCAACCCCTCTAGTAACTCTCAGTTTGTTCTCCATATTTATGAGGAGAAAGCAGGCAAAAACCTCTTTGATCTTGGCCGCAGCAACTTCTTACTCAACACATCTCCAGAGGCAAGAGAAACAAAAGCAAAAATCAACAATTGGGACCTCATCAAAATAAAAAGCTTCTGCACAGAGAAGGAAACAATCAACAAAACAAAAAGGCAACTGACACAATGGGAGAAGATATTTGCAAATGACATATCAGACAAAGGGTTAGTATCCAAAATCTATAAAGAACTCATCAAACTCAACACCCAAAAAACAAATAATCCAGTGAAGAAATGGGCAAAAGAGATGAGTAGACACTTCTCCAAAGAAGACATCCAGATGACCAACTGACACATGAAAAAATGCTCCACATCACTCATCATCAGGGAAATATAAATCAAAACCACAATGAGATACCACCTCATGCCTGTCAGAATGGCTAACATTAACAACTCAGGCAACAACAGATGTTGGCGAGGATGCAGAGAAAGAGGATGTCTTTTGCATTGTTGGTGGAAATACAAGCTGGTGCAGCCACTCTGGGAAACAGTATGGAAGTTCCTCAAAAAATAAAAATAGAACTGCCCTATGACCCAGCAACTGCACTACTAGGCATTTATCCAAGGGATACAGGTGTGCCGTTTTGAAGGGACACATGTGCCCCCCATGTTTATAGCAGCACTATCAACAATAGTCAAAGTATGGAAAGGGCCCAAATGTCCATTGATAGGTGAATGGATAAAGAAGAAGTGGTGTATAGATAGATAGATAGATAGATAGATAGATAGATACACACACACACACACACACACACACACACACACACACACACACACATGGAGTATTACTCGGCAATCAAAAAGAATGATATCTTGACTTTTACAACTACGTGAATGGAACTGGAGGGTATTAAGCTAAGTGAAATTAGAGAAAGACAAAAATCATATGACTTCACTCATATGAGGACTTAAGAGACAAAACAGATGAACACAAGGGAAGGGAAACAAAAATTGTATAAAAACAGGGAGGGGGACAAAGCATTTGATTTTTTTAAATTGATTTTGTACTTTTCAATTTTGCTAAACACATTTAGTGTTCTGGTAGTTTTTCCCCTTATATATAGATGATCATTCATGTGTTAATGAGAGTTTTATATGTTCATTTCCAATCTACATGACATTTATTTCAGTTTCTTGACTTACTGCATTGGAATAAACCTCAATTACAATATTAAATGTAAGTGGGGGCACCTGGGTGGCTCAGTCAGTTGAGCATCTGACTTCACCTCAGGTCATGATCTCATGGTTGGTGAGTTTAAGTCCCATATCAGGTTCTGTGCTGACAGCTGAGAGCCTGGAGCCTGCTTCAGATTCTGTGTCTCCCTCTCTCTCTCTCTGCCCCTCTCCCACTCACTCTGTCTCTCTCTCAAAATAAATTTAAAAAAATTAAAAGAAAAGTTTAAAAAAATGTTAAATATTAAGTGGAAACAACTGATATCTTCATCTTGGAGGAAAAGCATTCAGTTTTTTGAGAAGTATAATAGCTGTAGGTGCTTTGTAGATGTACTTTACCAGGTTGAGAAAGTCACTTCCTATTTCTAGTTTGATGATAATTTTATGAGGAACAGTTATTGGCTTTTACCAAAAGCGTTTTAGTATTTATTGCCATGCTTATATATTTTTCTTGCATATTTTCCTACTATGGTGAATTGCATTGTTTAATTTTAAAATCTTAAACCAAACATATTCCTTGGATGAACCTCACTTATGCATCATGCACACACACACACACACACACAATGATTTGCTAAAATTTTGTAATAACTCTTTGAACTTCATGAGTGATTTTGGTCCCAAGTTTAATTTATCTTCATTTAGTTATGAAATGAGGGTAATGTTGACCTCTCGATAGAGTTGTGAAATATTCCTTTTTCTTCAATTTTTTAGGAAAGTTTGTTTAAAATTGTAATTATTTTTCATTTAAATATTGATAGAATTCTCCAGTAAAGCCATCTCATCCTGGATATGTATCCTTCACAGAATTTATCCATTTTACTTAAACTGTTGAATTTACTGTCATAAGTTTATTCATAATATTTCCTTACTACACTTTTATAATATAGAGAGAATTTAGAAAAACCACATCTATCATACCTAGCATTAGTAACTTTATCTCTTCCTTTTTTTCCTGCTCAGTTTGGCTAAATATATAACATTTTTTTTGTAATCTTCTCAGGGAATCAGGTTTTAGTTCATTGTTCCCTATTTTTCTCTTTTATATTTTATTGATTTTTTCTCTGATATTTTTTATTCCGTTTATTACACTTACTTTATTTTGCTCTCTTTTTTCTATTTTCTTAAAGGGAAAGCTGAGGTAATTTTTAGAGACCTTTCTTCTGTTCTAATATTGAAGTTTAATATTATAAAATTTCCCCTAAGCACTGTAACATTTGCACACATAAATTTTGATATGCTGTGTTTTCATCTTTATCCAATTAAAAATACTTTTAAATATTCTCTTGATATTTTGGCCAATTGTTATTTTGAAATGCACTACTTAGTCTCCAAATATATTAGTCTCTTGAAATACTTTCAAGTCGACTGTTTATTGTTACAATTTAAAGGAGTTCCTTTTATTTAAGTGAGGTGTTTTGTTTTTTTTTTTCATGGCCCAGATCATAATCAATATGTCAAAAACATAATATTTTACATAGTCTGTATGGACATTAAAAGATGTGTCTTCTGCTGGTTGAGTGCCTCAAAAATGTCATTTGTGTAATGTTGGTTGATTCAATGTTGTCTATACCGAGACTGTCTATACCCTTAGAAATTTAGTTCTATAAGTTTTTAGGAGAGGGAAATTTAATCTTCAACTATAATTAAAAATTTTTCTATTTCTCCTTCCAATTCTGTCAGTGTTTTCTTCACGTATTTGAAAACATTCTTCTTACATATAAATATTTAGGATTTTTTTTAGTCTCTTGATGAATTGATTACTATCACTATGAAATAAACTTATCATGGTAATATCTGTTGCTGTAGCCATCTACTTAAATGTTAATATAGACTTTCAAGTTTTCTTCCTTTTAATATTATTATTGAAATATTTTCCCATCTTTTTATTTTAATATACTTATTTCTTTATATTTTAAAATTAGTTTCTTTCAGGCATCATAGTTTCATTTTGTAAAGCAATTAAAACATTTGCCTCTTAATTAGGTTGTTTAGAACATTTTCATTTAATGTGGGGTTTTTTTTTTAGTATCTAGCGTTAAATCTACCATTGTGATATTTATTTTATTTTATTATTTTATTTTCTTAAAAAACGTTTTCTTAAAAAAATTTTTAATGTTTATTTCTTTCTGAGAGAGAGAGAGAGAGAGAGAGAGAGAGAGAGAGAGAGAGAATGTGAGCAGGGGAGGTGCAGACAGAGAGGGAGACACAGAATCCGAAGCAGGCTCCAGGCTCTGAGCTGTCAGCACAGAGCCTGGTGTGGGGCTTGAAGTCACAAACCATGAGATCATGACCAGAGCTGAAGTCAGCCACTTAACCTACTAAGCCACCCAGGTGCCCAATACTTGTTTACTGCATGTTGTCTTTGTTCCCTTCAATTCCTCTTCTGCCATTTTCAGTATTGAATACTTTTGCGTGTGTGTGTTGTATATTAGCATATTAAGTGTAACTCTTTATTTTGTATTTCTGTTGTTACTTTAGAGTTAACAGCACATATTTTTAACTTACACAATCTGCTTTCAAGATATATTTCACATTTCATTTATTTTTTAAGCATTTTACAATATCATATTTGTATTATACCTCTCCTGGTCTGTATACTATTATCATACATTTTACTTTTACACAGGAACTCCATAATTCACTATTATTGTTTTTGCTTTAACTAGTTCATTATTTTTTAAATGGAGAGAGCATGAGCTGGGGAGGGACAGAAAGAGAGAAGGGCAGGGATCCCAAGTGGGCTCTGCCCTGACAGCAGCAAGCCCAATGAAGGGCTCAACTCAAGAATCATGAGATCATGACCTAAGCCAAAGTCAAAACCTGACACTCAACTGACTGACCCATCCAGGCATTCCAAAATAGTTAATTATTTTTAAAGACTTTAAAAGATAAGAAAAGTTGAATTTACTCATATTTTTACCATTTCCATGGGTCTAAATCATTTTCAAAAACCACGAACTCATACCTGGTATCGTTCTCCTTTTGCATGAAGGATTTCCTTTACCATGTATAGTAATACAAATTTGCAGGTCATGAATTCTTTCAGCTTTTTATGTCTATCATGTTTATTTCACTTTTGTTTTTGAAAGATATTTCTTTAATGTAATTCTAGGTCCACAGCTAATCTGGTTTTAATTAATCTAAAAAATGCTCCACTCTATTCTGGCCTGCATTATTTATAACATAAAGGATGCTGCCATTCTTATTTCCATTAGTCTACATGAAATGTGTTTATTTCCCTTTGTTGCTTTACAAATTTTTATTGTGGTTTTAAGAAACTTGATTAAAATTTGCAATTTTATTCATGTTTGTAATGTTTGGGAATGGTTGAGTATCTTGGATCTATGAGTTTATACTTTTTGTCAGTATCAGGAAATATATGACTGTTATTTCTTCAAATATTTTCCTTTCCCCACACTTTTCTTGGACTTCATTATCCATATATTGAGCGTCTTAAAATTGTCCCACAGTGCACAGCTATTTTCATTTCACTATGTTTTATCTGTCTTTGATTTTAGAAAATGTCTATTATTATATCTTAAAGTTACTATTTTTTTCTTCTGCAGTTTCTAATACGCTATTAATCCATCAACAGAGCTTTCATCTCAGACACTGTATTTCTTATTTATAGAAGCTTGACTTGGGCCTTATTATATGCATTTTTCCATGTGTAGCTAACATGCTCAATTCTTCCTGTACCATCTTGAACATATAAAACATATTTAATAACTTTTAAAAAATACCTTTATCATCTACCATCCTAATCATTTGTTTGTTTCTATTGATTGATGTTTTCTTATTATTTCATATTTTCCTGCTTCTTTGCACATACAATAACTTTTTATTGCATTCCAGATATTGTGAATTTCACCTTTGTTCTGGGACAAAATTTAAGTCATTTAAAGTTGCTTTTAAGTTTTGTTAGGTGAGACCAAAGCATCTGTAAGTGTACGGCTATTTTTGCCCCCACTAATTAGGAAAAAAACATCGTGAATACTCTTGAATTACAAGATTTTTTAAGTTTGGCTGGTTAAATAGAAACAAGTCTTGGCATTGTGTCAGCTGTAGGAATTATTCCCTCTGCTTATTCCATGTTGTTCATTCCCAGTCTCAGTTTTGTCACATGCACACAGTGATCCTTAGTTGGCCAAATCCTCCAGGGACACTCTGCAGATCTCCCCAATACATTATGTCTCTCTCTTTCTTTCTCTCTATCTCTCTGCTTTCCAGTACTCTGATTTGCATGTTCTAAAATTATTGTCCTCCTCAGACTCATAAAGATCTCTTCAACTCAAGGAGACCACTGTATGTACTCTGGTTCCCTAGCGTTTCAAAACTTTCCCTTGGCATTAAGGTGGGGTTTTTACAGGGTTTGCCTCATTCATCTCCTTTCTCCCAGGAATCAGAGTACTGGACTACCTAATATGCAATAGCAGGATACCATTTAAAACATAAGACCATTTTTCTAGTTGCTTCAGAAGGTAAGTCTTGCCCTTGCTATTCTATATTGACCAGAATCAAAACTCCCTGAAATTCTTTACTTCTGAAAAGCAACTACAACAAAAAACGTTTCCATTACCTAAACAACTTTTTAAATATACGACCACACAGTAACCTAGAAAAAATACTCTTTATATACACATCTATCTAGACAAATTCTCTCTTAATATAAACACGTAATATTTTGAAGAATTTTAATAAACAATGTTTTTTAGAAAAGCAATGATCATATAAATCAAGGAAAACTGTAATTATGTTATTTACCAGGATTTGCTCATTAGTAGAGAAAATCACATCTCCAATGGCAGAGGTTCCTATGTATTATCATTACTACTATTTATTATTATTTTGCCAGTATAAAACACTTATCAGTCGCTTTGTGGTTGCAACATTCATGGAATTCAAACGTATACACAGGAAAAAAAAGCACTCATTTCATCTTCATTTTAAAAAGCCAACTAGAAATAAAAGCACAGACAATATTTCAACTGATAGTTCCAAGTAGGTTTTATAATTTTACTAACAAATGCAGTTACCAACATGCCTTCACTTATTTATTTTTTTCTGATTGTGGGGGGTGTGAATCAAGATTAAATGTTACAAAGAAATATACTTAAAAAGTTGGAAAAGGCATAAAATACTTCTCAGGTCTGAAGAATAAAAAGTTTCCTTCACAAGAGTAGAAAATATGAAAAATAAAAGTTGGCAATCCCACAATATGTGAAAAATTCTTTTCCCAACTGCACAAGGATATTTTTGGATGAAAATCTAATGAAATAATTAATTTTATCTCATTAAGCAATGACAGTGTTTAGCGAAGAAATGTACAAGAGAGTGAAAGATCTCAAATGAGTGTCAAATAGTGTCAGCCATGCCAACTCTGTGTCAGATACGTGTCAATTGTATAATAAGCTATAGTCAAGCCGATTTTCATTACTGGTAGATGAAAGTATCCTGCTTGAAAAATGAAATTTTACTGCCAGAATTTGTAATGTCCATAAGGAAGTAAAAGGTGTAAGAAGTAACATTATTTTCAATATCTAAAACACTAAAATATATTTCAGATAGGTAAACAAATTTACAATTACATTTTTGTGCAGAGACCCACCATTATTGATTTGATCAGAAACACAGGTATTAACAAACATTAAAAGCATCCACTGTTTTATCATTCCATTGATCTATCCACGTATGACACTTAATAGCTAAGAATTTAGTGAAAGAGTTCATAAATCAAAAAATATTATCCATGTTATTAATAACATTAAAAGCAATCCTTTGAATGATTGATAATTTTATAATCAGTGCAGAATACCTTTAATAGGTTTTTCTACACAGAAAAAAGTCTTAACTACATTTTTAAATAATTTTTATTATTAAATGTTATTATAACAATTTTATTCAATCAATAATAATTAAATATATAAATGTAATTTAATTGAAATATTAAAAATAATGTAACATAGATGTAAAATATGTAACATATGTGAAAAGTTTAATCAGGTTCTTCTGAAGCTTCAAGGAAAATGAAGGATTATTTATATTAAAGTGAAGGGAATTACCATTGTTTTGAAAGGCATGTTACTTAAAAACAATATTAATCTTTAAGAAATTTTCTGTTGCTAGCTCTAGTGCTTTTTCTATAACACATATATTACATATACTGATGTATAGCCAAATTATTCCTATTGGATCTATTAAAATTATGCTTTGTTGATTTTAAGTTTTTACAACTTTCTTATAAAAAGCCATAGTATAGAATGTTTTGGCACTCTTTATAGAAGGAATTGGAATAAAAAGTGACCTTGATGTAAAATCAAATTATTTAATCTGCCTAACTGCAAAAGATTTTATACTCAGATTAAGACTAAGAAAATATTCAAGAATCCTCTGAACAGACTTTAAAGAAATATATTAAATTTGCAAAGACATATGCAATAAAACATTATTATTCAATCTTACTAAAAGGTAATTTTCACAATATTCCCATTTTTCTTACCTTTGCATATTCAAAAATTATTTGCAGCACAATTATTAAATATTAATGTGAAAATTGCATATTAATTATTTTTTATATATTTTTCCATTGCTTACTTTTTCCTAATTGTATTCTGATACTCTCCTCAGTTTTCCATACAAATGATCCTTTCATTCCACTGCTGCTTTTCCTAGTTAATCTTCTATTCCTTACCACATATCAAACAATGTGGTCTTCAAGGTATTTTTAAACTACCAGAGGTTGAAATATGTATCTCAATATATTGGGGACTTCAAAACAGAAGACAGGTTATTTGAGTTAATTTCTCATTTTTACCATCGTACAACACACTGTGGAGAATTATTTTGTCACTGCACTTATAAATAAGGTATAAGTCATCTGTAAGAATCACATACTTCATTTTCCTTTTCCAGCTTGACTTCTCAGGTATTTTGTTTACCATGTATTAAGCAAACTTATACTCTTCTTTTTCTTACATTCAAATACATTTTTATTACTTTTATTACTTTTTATTACTTTTATTAATAAAAGCTTTATTTATTTTCCCAAGGAGCTATTTCTACTCTAATGCCCACTCCTACATCTGCTTTTAAACTGTCTTATGGTCCTTGTACAAAATGACTTCTTAACTCAAACAATTTCACTTACAAATTGATGTATTTCCTAGTAGATGACTATTATGTATATCAGTATGGTCATATCTGGGAATTTACACATGGTTATGGTATAAACTGTTTTTCTTTTATCTCTCCCTTACACCGTGACAGAAACTTTTTTTTTAATTTTTTATCGTTTTTATTTATTTTTGGGACAGAGAGAGACAGAGCATGAACGGGGGAGGGGCAGAGAGAGAGGGAGACACAGAATCGGAAACAGGCTCCAGGCTCCGAGCCATCAGCCCAGAGCCTGACGCGGGGCTCGAACTCACGGACCGCGAGATCGTGACCTGGCTGAAGTCGGACGCTTAACCAACTGCGCCACCCAGGCGCCCCTTTTTTATTTTTTAAATAAAGTGTATAGAAAATTTTCATTAGCAATGAATTTTAATGTTAAAATAGTGAGAGTCATATTAAAAATTATTTGATCAAAAAGAGTAACTGGATCTATTATAGTTAAGAACCTTGGACTAGAATTATTCTCGTTTTCCTATCAGAAAATCACTATATTCTCCTCAAATGATACTATTACAAAGACTTTCTTACCAGAGGGCTTCAAAAGAAATAGGATAGGAAAATCACTGGTCATATGTCTGCTTCCATACTGCCTGTTAACTTTCCACTGGCAGTAGGATTCTGTTGAAGAGTTTATTTTGTTGTACTATATAAACTGTTAGAGATGTAATAGGAAAAAGAAACACCATTTCTGTCTTAGTCCATTTAGACTGCTCTAACAAAATACAATAAACTGGGTTCCTTATAAAGAAAAAAAGAAATTTATTTTTCACAGTTCTAGAGAATGGAAGTCCAAGATCAGGGTGCCAGCATGGTCAGGCGAGGGCTCTCTTCTGGGTAGTAGACTTTGTACCCTAACGTGGCAGAAGGGGCTAGGGATCTGTCTGAGGTCCCATTCCTGAGGGATCTATCCTCGTGGCCCAAACACCTCTCAAAGGTCCCTTTTCCTAGTACTATCATATTGGGCATTAGGATTTCAACACATGAGTTCTGGGGGAACACAAAGGTTCATATCATGCAGTTCCCTTCAATTTCTAATAATATAAAACCACCTTACTTTTTAACAGAACATGACAATTATTGAAAAAAATGACTGAATCCAGTTTGCAACTAGTGACAGCTCTATGGTGGTGGGAAGTGTATAAGCTAAATCATGTGTTACAGCATTGCTCACACTGGGTTCTTTGCAATCAAAGACCAATTTAATAACTGCATATGTTATTAGGCTTTATTACACCATTCTTCCTTTTCACTGGTCTTGACCTTTCAGGGTACAAAAATGTATAAATACTTAAGTTGATAGTGCCTACATTTACCTTGTGTCCTAAAGTACTGTGAAAATAAGGTGAGGAACAACAAAAAGAATATGAGTATAAAGCTAAACATCATTGATGATTTTAGTGCCTGAGGAGATGTATAAAGAAATGTATTGATGAGATACAATGTGTGAAATGCCCTGGTCAATTCAGGAACTACACCTACACTGTGGACTGGTATTTTCCTTCTTTTAGTAAGGAACCACCTAGAATCTCAGGTTAAAGTGTACATATACTGAGAGGATGGATAGAAATCTACAGACTTACTTCTTGATTTCACTTTATTGACTCAGGGTCCTACCCATATATACCTCTTAGTGGATAACCTTCTGGAGGGTTATTAATCAATATTCATTGATTCAGTAATCCTCTACTTTGTATCTATGTTCCATGAATATTTCAACTTGTAAGGGAGAGTGAATCATGGATAGCTATCAGTAACATACACCTTGAAAACATATGTGATACCAGACTTCCCCATTTCCTTAAATTTTACTCATAGAGCAGTCATTTATATTTAAATCTCATAAGTGATAAGGTGATATTATTATCCCACTTTTACAGATAAAGAAACTGAGGTACACAAGATTAAGTAACTTTCTCAAGGTCACTTAGCCCTGGTAAGAATGCTAGTCAGGCTCCAGGATTTTCTCTAAATTATTATGCCTTTCTATCTTCTATCTTCTTTAACCAATGAAAAATAATTAAGTACAATTAGCAAGCAGTGGTGGATTTTCCTAGCCAAAGGTAGGTTTGCCCTTACCTTGGACATCTCGGTATCATTGGACAATATTTTCCAACCCCTACACCTTAAGAGTCTTTCTCTAGGACAGTGTCTACCAGGTTACAATCCTTTCCTGACTTTCTCTGAGTTCTGATTATTGCATCTCATCTCTCTTCTCTAATTCTTCCTGAACAGTTGCTTCTTAAAAGTTTTCCGTTTTTACAAATTACCACATTTTTCCTCATTTAAGACATTTCTGTCTAATATTTAGCTCTGTGTCTTATAGAGCTCTCAAATTCAATATATTCAATTAGTTACATATTATTTGTTTTCTCCAAGCGCCTTCACTGGTATTCTTCATCTGTGCTAAAGAATACAATCAACCTAATCTTCCAAGTTATAAACCCCAGGATTATTCTCAATTTCCAAGTTTCCTTCATTCTTACTAGCACACTGGTCACAGTTACGGGTTGAAATGCATAACCTCAAAAATATGTTGAAGTCCTAAGCTCTGTTCCTGAGAATGTAATATTTGGAAATAGGATGGTTTCCAAATATCGTTATTTAAAATGAGGTCATCCTAGAGTAGGATGGGATTTAAATCCAATATGTAGTTTTAGAAGAGAAGGAGAGACAGAGACACAGACAGAAAACATGCCATTCCATTAAAGAAGGAGGCAAAGATTGGAGTTATACAGTTGCAAGCAACGGGAAGCTAAGGATTGCTAGCAGCCCCCAGAAGCTTAAAGAAAGACATGAAAATGATTCCTGCCTAGATGCTTCAGAGACTATAGCCCTGTTTTCCCCTTGACTTTGGATTTCTAGCCTCCAGAACTACAGTTAACAATTCTTTTGCTTTAATCCACCCACTGTGTGCTACTTTATTATGGCAACCCTAGGAATCTAATACAGTCTCCACATCTTGACTCTTATTTTTAATGCCTATCTTTTTCCTTCCTTCACAGATCAAGGTCTCTTGGTTTTGTTTTTGTTTTGTCTCAACTATTTATAAAGCTTCCGTCAATATTTCTCTTCCATCAACCTCAAATAATATAGCCAGATGGATCTTCCAAACATACCAATCTGATTCTGCCATCACCCTGCTTAAATATTTGCTGGCTTCTCATTGCACACAGAACAAATCTCAAATTTTCTTAATGTTGCCTGTAACCTATAAGCCAGCCTCAATCATCACATCTGTTTCCCACATTATAAAATCAGTCAATACTAAACTTTTATAAAATCAGTCAATACTAAACTTGAACATCCTATTCCTTCTCAAATTTTAAAACAACTACATTATGAAATTATTATTTTCAGGAGAATGTTCTCATCCTGCACCTGCATCTATGCTCTCATCTTTCAAGACTCAGCTGAAAAGTAACTTAGTAAGTAAAGAGACCCTAAGTCCTTAGTAAGTAAAGAGACCCTGGGCTGGGTTAGGATGCTTGTTACAGATTCTTAAAAACCAGGACCACCTTCATATTTTATTGCTATTATTTATAAATGTGTGTTTCCTTGTAGACTTGGATCACTGTGTAGGGCAGAAGCCATGCCTCTTTTGCTCGCTACTTAGCTTAACTCTTACCATCTAGTAGGTCCTGATAAATAGTATTGTCAAGTATTAGGGGACTTTCCTTCTTAGAGGAAACTAGAACACCTCTACATTATTGCCAGAACTATCATCTTTAAAATTAATGTGAATTATTTTAAAATACATAAATCAAATCCTAATGTTAATGTTATATGAGAATTTTATTTGGAATTATCCTCACTTAAAGTTTTGGTATATCAATACCAGTGATTTAAAAAAATAAGGGAAAAACCAAATGAAGTTCTTGTAAACTATCATAGATTAAGGTGTAAAAGAATGTATGTTTTAATATGTATGTAATTTTGGATATAATAATGTACCTTTTATTATTGTCTAAGATAATTCCAATAGGAAAAGTTCTGGAATTAAATGTTTTCTTTTCCTGTGATTTTTTTAATTAAAAATAACATTATGCTTCTTGTAAAAATAAAATAAACAATATGTAATTTGAGTAAAAGTTATGTCAGCATTTACCTTGTTACTTGGTATATTTTGAAATCTAGTCTGTATTGTCATATTTAAAATTTCCTTCAGAAGAATAAGTGCATAGGGAACAGGTAACACAATGTATTTTTTTTGCGTAAAAGTTAGCTCCGTTGTCATCAAGATTCAAGTAAGAGGGAAAAAAAAGAAAGTTATTGTAAGTTATTACCCGCATCGAGTCATTATAATTGAGCCATTCTAAATTATTACTATTCTTTAAATAGGATCCCACAAAAAATAAAGTACTCAATATATGAACTATAGTAAATAGTATAGACCTAGGCATACTGTATCACTTGTATCTAATACATTCTTCTCTGTGATGTAGAACCCAGTTTCATCTATGTTCTTTACAGAAAATAGGTTTATTTCTCCTTCTAATGGTAATAATGTTTCTTAGCACATTTTAAAATGATTTTTGATGATGCTTCATTGCTACACATACATAATTACTTTGGTCTTACTCTAAATCATAGTCATTCACTGAGGCACTGTCCAACATTCTAGAGGTTATTGCGCATCTGAAAAATATAATAATGTCTTTTAAAAGGAGAACAACATATTTAGTGTTAAACAACTAGGGTGTGTAATTTAATAGTTTTTCTTTACTACAGCTTAATTTGATTATAATTAATACAAAAGACTACCAATAGAAGATCACTTAGTAATAAAAATGAAAAAAACATGCCAACGTGATCGTAAAATTTTTATAATGTTAACTTCAATCACAAATGGAACTTCATGCTCAATATAATACTTTTCTTGACAATGAAGTTATTTAGATTCATTTCTACTTTTGAAGAAACTCCAAAGTTATGATTACAACCTTTTACTCCAGAATTTGTCTCCCTATGACAAAGAACCTCTGTCCTTTCAATAATGCTCATCACCACATCAGAGTGCTAAATAAACAAAACAGAAATGGACAAGATGTGTGTGTATGAATGATTTATGAAGCGTAGAAATTTGAAATTGCCTACTCATACTGAGATAGAATGTTCCCAAAGAAAATTTGTACAAAATGACCTCCACAAATATGTGCAGTCAAAAGCAACACATATACATATATACATTTATGTTCATGTATATGCACACGTCCACACATACATACACACATGCATGGCAATGTCCACAAAGTAATACACAATTATATGTTGTTGGCATTGGTTTTGAAGATGTCACAGCTGGCTGTTAAATGAAAAACAGGTATTAATAAATAGGACCTAACACCTAATAAAACATTTTACAGTGTCAGTGCTGTGTTTTTATATATAGGATGTTTATTTTTTATTTTTTTAACTGCATGTTTTTTTTATTTTATATATGAAATTTATTGTCAAATTGGTTTCCATACAACACCCAGTGCTCATCCCAAAAGGTGCCCTCTTCAATACCCATCACCCACCCTCTCCTCCCTCCCACCCCCCATCAACCCTCAGTTTGTTCACAGTTTTTAACAGTCTCTTACACTGTGGCTCTCTCCCACTCTAACCTCTTTTTTTTTTCCTTCCCCTCCCCCATGGGTTCCTGTTAAGTTTCTCAGGATCCACATAAGAGTGAAACCATATGGTATCTGTCTTTCTCTGTATGGCTTATTTCACTTAGCATCACACTCTCCAGTTCCATCCACGTTGCTACAAAAGGCCATATTTCATTTTTTCTCATTGCCACATAATATTCCATTGTGTATATAAACCACAATTTCTTTATCCATTCATCAGTTGATGGACATTTAGGCTCTTTCCATAATTTGGCTATTGTTGAGAGTGCTGCTATCAACATTGGGGTACAAGTGCCCCTATGCATCAGTACTCCTGTATCCCTTGGATAAATTCCTAGCAGTGCTATTGCTGGGTCATAGGGTAGGTCTATTTTTAATTTTCTGAGGAATCTCCACACTGCTTTCCAGAGCGGCTGCACCAATTTGCATTCCCACCAACAGTGCAAGAGGGTTCCCCTTTCTCCACATCCTCGCCAGCATCTATAGTCTCCTGATTTGTTCATTTTGGCCACTCTGACTGGCGTGAGGTGATACCTGAGTGTGGTTTTGATTTGTATTTCCCTGATAAGGAGCGACGCTGAACATCTTTTCATGTGCCTGTTGGCCATCCAGATGTCTTCTTTAGAAAAGTGTCTATTCATGTTTTCTGCCCATTTCTTCACTGGGTTATTTGTTTTTCGGGTGTGGAGTTTGGTGAGCTCTTTATAGATTTTGGATACTAGCCCTTTGTCCGATATGTCATTTGCAAATATCTTTTCCCATTCCGTTGATTGCCTTTTAGTTTTGTTGGTTGTTTCCTTTGCTGTGCAAAAGCTTTTTATCTTCATAAGGTCCCAGTAATTCACTTTTGCTTTTAATTCCCTTGCCTTTGGGGATGCGTCGAGTAAGAGATTGCTACGGCTGAGGTCAGAGAGGTCTTTTCCTGCTTTCTCCTCTAAGGTTTTGATGGTTTCGTGTCTCACATTCAGGTCCTTCATCCATTTTGAGTTTATTTTTGTGAATGGTGTGAGAAAGTGGTCTAGTTTCAACCTTCTGCATGTTGCTGTCCAGTTCTCCCAGCACCATTTGTTAAAGAGGCTGTCTTTTTTCCATTGGATGTTCTTTCCTGCTTTGTCAAAGATGAGTTGGCCATACGTTTGTGGGTCTAATTCTGGGGTTTCTATTCTATTCCATTGGTCTATGTGTCTGTTTTTGTGCCAATACCATGCTGTCTTGATGATGACAGCTTTGTAGTAGAGGCTAAAGTCTGGGATTGTGATGCCTCCTGCTTTGGTCTTCTTCTTCAAAATTCCTTTGGCTATTCGGGGCCTTTTGTGGTTCCATATGAATTTTAGGATTGCTTGTTCTAGTTTCGAGAAGAATGCTGGTGCAATTTTGATTGGAATTGCATTGAATATGTTGATAGCTTTGGGTAGTATTGACATTTTGACAATATTTATTTTTCCAATCCATGAGCAGGGAATGTCTTTCCATTTCTTTAAATCTTCTTCAATTACCTTCATAAGCTTTCTATAGTTTTCAGCATACATATCCTTTACATCTTTGGTTGGATTTATTCCTAGGTATTTTATGCTTCTTGGTGCAATTCTGAATGGGATCAGTTTCTTTATTTGTCTTTCTGTTGCTTCATTGTTAGTGTATAAGAATGCAACTGATTTCTGTACATTGATGTTGTATCCTGCAACTTTGCTGAATTCATGTATCAGTGCTAGCAGACTTTTGGTGGAATCTATCGAATTTCCATGTATAATATCATGTTATCTGCAAAAAGCGAAAGCTTGACTTCATCTTTGCCAATTTTGATGCCTTTGATTTCCTTTTGTTGTCTGATTGCTGATGCTAGAACTTCCAGCACTATGTTAAACAGCAGCGGTGAGAGTGGGCATCCCTGTCGTGTTCCTGATCTCAGGGAGAAAGCTCTCAGTTTTTCCCCGTTGAGGATGATGTTAGCTGTGGGCTTTTCATAAATGGCTTTTATGATCTTTAAGTATGTTCCTTCTATCCCGACTTTCTCAAGGGTTTTTATTAAGAAAGGGTGCTGGATTTTGTCAAAGGCCTTTTCTGCATCGATTGACAGGATCATATGGTTCTTCTCTTTTTTTTTGTTAATGTGATGTATCACGTTGATTGATTTGCGAATGTTGAACCAGCCCTGCATCCCAGGAATGAATCCCACTTGATCATGGTGAATCATTCTTTTTATATGCCGTTGAATTCGATTTGCTAGTATCTTATTGAGAATTTTTGCATCCATATTCATCAGGGATATTGGCCTGTAGTTCTCTTTTTTTACTGGGTCTCTGTCTGGTTTAGGAATCAAAGTAATACTGGCTTCATAGAATGAGTCTGGAAGTTTTCCTTCCCTTTCTATTTCTTGGAATAGCTTGAGAAGGATAGGTATTATGTCTGCTTTAAAAGTCTGGTAGAACTCCCCTGGGAAGCCATCTGGTCCTGGACTCTTATTTGTTGGGAGATTTTTGATAACCGATTCAATTTCCTCGCTGGTTATGGGTCTGTTCAAGCTTTCTATTTCCTCCTGATTGAGTTTTGGAAGAGTGTGGGTGTTCAGGAATTTGTCCATTTCTTCCAGGTTGTCCAATTTGTTGGCATATAATTTTTCATAGTATTCCCTGATAATTGTTTGTATCTCTGAGGGATTGGTTGTAATAATTCCATTACATGGAATTCCATTTTCATTCATGATTTTATCTATTTGGGTCATCTCCCTTTTCTTTTTGAGAAGCCTGGCTAGAGGTTTGTCAATTTTGTTTATTTTTTCAAAAAACTAACTCTTGGTTTCATTGATCTGCTCTACAGTTTTTTTAGATTCTATATTGTTTATTTCTGCTCTGATCTTTATTATTTCTCTTCTTCTGCTGGGTTTAGGCTGCCTTTGCTGTTCTGCTTCTAGTTCCTTTAGGTGTGCTGTTAGATTTTGTATTTGGGATTTTTCTTGTTTCTTGAGATAGGCCTGGATTGCAATTTATTTTCCTCTCAGGACTGCCTTCGCTGCATCCCAAAATTTGGATTGTATTTTCATTTTCGTTTGTTTCCATATGTTTTTAAATTTCTTCTCTAATTGCCTGGTTGACCCATTCATTCTTTAGTAGGGTGTTCTTTAACCTCCATACTTTTGGAGGTTTTCCAGACTTTTTCCTGTGGTTGATTTCAAGCTTCATAGCATTGTGGTCTGAAAGTATGCATGGTATAATTTCAATTCTTGTAAACTTATGAAGGGCTGTTTTGTGACCCAGTATATGATCTATCTTGGAGAATGTTCCATGTGCACTCGAGAAGAAAGTATATTCTGTTGCTTTGGGATGCAGAGTTCTAAATATATCTGTCAAGTCCATCCGATCCAATGTCTCATTCAGGGCCCTTGTTTCTTTATTGAGCGTGTGTCTAGATGATCTGTCCATTTCTGTAAGTGGGGTGTTAAAGTCCCCTGCAATTACCACATTCTTATCAATAAGGTTGCTTATGTTTATGAGTAATTGTTTTATATATTTGGGGGCTCCGGTATTCGGCGCATAGACATTTACAATTGTTAGCTCTTCCTGATGGATAGACCCTGTAACTATTATATAATGTCCTTCTTCATCTCTTGTTACAGCCTTTAATTTAAAGTCTAGTTTGTCTGATATAAGTATGGCTATTCCAGCTTTTTTTTGGCTTCCAGTAGCGTGATAAATAGTTCTCCATCCCCTCACTCTCAATCTAAAGGTGTCCTCAGGTCTAAAATGAGTCTCTTGTAGACAGCAAATAGATGGGTCTTGTTTTTTTATCCATTCTGATACCCTATGTATTTTGGTTGGCGCATTTAATCCATTTACATTCAGTGTTATTATAGAAAGATACGGGTTTAGAGTCATTGTGATGTCTGTATGTTTTATGCTTGTAGTGATGTCTCTGGGACTTTGTCTCACAGGGTCCCCCTTAGGATCTCTTGTAGGGCTGGTTTAGTGGTGACAAATTCCTTCAGTTTTTGTTTGTTTGGGAAAACCTTTATCTCTCCTTCTATTCTAAATGACAGACTTTCTGGATAAAGGAATCTCGGCTGCATATTTTTTCTGTCTAGCACCCTGAAAATCTCGTGCCAATTCTTTCTGGCCTGCCAAGCTTCAAAAGAGAGTTCAGTCACGAGTCTTATAGGTCTCCCTTTATATGTGAGGGCACGTTTACCCCTTGCTGCTTTCAGAATTTTCTCTTTATCCTTGTATTTTGCCAGTTTCACTATGACATGTCGTGCAGAAGATCGATTCAAGTTACGTCTGAAGGGAGTTCTCTGTGCCTCTTGGATTTCAATACCTTTTTCCTTCCCCAGTTCAGGGAAGTTCTCAGCTATTATTTCTTCAAGTACCCCTTCAGCACCTTTCCCTCTCTCTTCCTCTTCTGGGATACCAATTATGCGTATATTATTTCTTTTTAGTGTATCACTTAATTCTCTAATTTTCCCCTCATACTCCTGGATTTTTTTATCTCTCTTTTTCTCAGCTTCCTCTTTTTCCATAACTTTATCTTCTTTTTCACCTATTCTCTCCTCCGCCTCTTCAATCCGAGCCGTGGTGGTTTCCATTTTGTTATGCATTTCGTTTAAAGCGTTTTTCAGCTCCTAGTGACTGTTCCTTAGTCCCTTGATCTCTGTAGCAAGAGATTCTCTTCTGTCCTCTATACTGTTTTCAAGCCCAGCGATTAATTTTATGATTATTATTCTAAATTCACTTTCCGTTATATTATTTAAATCCTTTTTGATCAGCTCATTAGCTGTTGTTATTTCCTGGAATTCTTCTGAGGGGAATTCTTCTGCTTGGTCATTTTGGATAGTCCCTGGCGTGGTGAGGACCTGCAGGGCACTTCCCCTGTGCTGTGGTGTATAACTGGAGTCGGTGGGCGGAGCTGCAGTCAGACCTGATGTCTGCCCCCAGCCCACCGCTGGGGCCACAGTCAGACTGGTGTGTGCCTTCTCTTCCCCTCTCCTAGGGGTGGGATTCACTGTGGGGTGGCGTGGCCCATCTGGGCTACTTGCACACTGCCAGGCTTGTGATGCTAGGGATCTGGCGTATTAGCTGTGGTGGGTAGGCAAGGTGCACGGGGGCAGGAGGGGCAGGCTTAGCTCGCTTCTCCTTAGGTGATCCACTTCAGGAGGGCCCTGTGGCAGCGGGAGGGAGTCAGATCCGCTGCCGGAGGTTTGGCTCTGCAGAAGCACAGAGTTGGGTGTTTGCGCGGAGCAAGTTCCCTGGCAGGAACTGGTTCCCTTTGGCATTTTGGCTGGGGGATGGGCGGGGGAGATGGCGCTGGCGAGCGCCTTTGTTCCCCACCAAACTGAGCTCTGTCGTCCGGGGGCTCAGCAGCTCTCCCTCCCTTTGTCCTCCAGCCTTCCTGCTTTCTGAGCAGAGCTGTTAACTTATGACCTCCCAGACGCTAAGTCTCGCTTGCCGTTGGGGCACAGTCGTCAGGCCCCTCCGCTTTTGCAAGCCAGACTGGGGGCTCTGCTTGGCCGGCGAGCCGCCCCTCCGCCCGGATCCCTCCCGCCAGTCCGTGGAGCGCGCACCACCTCGCACCCTTCCTACCCTCTTCCGTGGGCCTCTCGTCTGCGTTTGGCTCTGGCGACTCTGTTCTGCTAATCCTCTGGTGGTTTTCTGGGAATTTAGGCAGGTGTAGGTGGAATCTAAGTGATCAGCAGGACGAGCGGTGAGCCCAGCGTCCTCCTAAGCCACCATCTTCCCTCCTTCCTGCATGTTTATTTTTTAACTGCATGAGCTGTCATGGGGAACTAGAATGAATTTTTTAAATGACTTTAATTTGCAATTGTGTATAAAAACCATGTAATAACAAAAACAATACTATGCGGAGCTACTAGCATAGTCATTTTTTAAATACACTGTAACAGGAAGTGCTCAAAGGAAAAGGTTTGAAATACAAAGATTTTTAAATCATTGTCATACTAGAGAACTAAGCAAAATTTTATTTTAAGCATAAATCTTCAAAGAGGGCAAATATTTTAAAGTGCAGGTCACAAAGCTCACAGTAAACGAGGCAAAGAAAGACAAATTATAGGGACACTGTCTATAATATCACTTTTATGTGACATGCTAAAATATTCATATAAAAACCTGTCTCTTCAGCATTCCCTTCTCTGCTTCACTGGAGGTAGAGGTTAATCCTTGTCTTCAGAGAGTTCTGAATTTCCTTATATCTATCACTTGTGTCCTCATCTCCAGAGCCACCTTGGTAATATATGACAGACTTGATAAGCCAGTTATCTCTTCATGCCAGTCCAAATCAACATTCTTCTCTTAAAACCTCTGTATAAAATTACCTTACTTTTTTAAAAAAATTTTTTAATGTTTATTTTTGAGACAGAGACAGAGCATGAGTGGGGGAGGGGCAGAGAGAGAGGGAGACATAGAATCTGAAGCAGGCTCCAGGCTCTGAGCTGTGAGCACAGAGCCCGATGAGGGGCTCGAACTCACGGACCTTGAGATCATGACCTGAGCCGAAGTCGGACACTTAACTGACTGAACCACCCAGGCGCCCCAAAATTATCTTACTATTTAAAGCCACATTGTCTTACTGATACAACTCACTTTAATAATAAGAAAAACTTATTCAAGAAACAGTTGCTCTGATGCATGTTCTGCAAAAACAAAATTTTCTTTTTCTTTCTCCTTTTCTACTTTGAAAGAGAGAGAGAGCAAGCTGGGGAGGGGCAGACAGATGGAGAGAAAGAGAATCCCAAGCAGGCCCCACACTGACAGTGCATAGGTGCACTGATACAGGGCTCGAACTCAGGAACCGTGAGATCATGACCTGAACCAAAATCTAGAGGCCAGTGCTTAATTGACTGAGCCACAAAGGCGCCCCTCAAAATAAGAATAATTTTAAGTAAAATTTACTTATATCCTATCTGCCCTCTCCTGACACTTAGGCCTCCAAAGTCCTCAGTTTGCCTCTAATACACTGGCTGCCTAATGTGTAACTCAGCTACTCTCTGAAGTCTACCCTCCTAAGGCAGTGCTCTTGAAATACAATTATCTGCCCACCCCTTTTATAGAAATGCCCATCCCATGCTCAATGCTAACTATCAGGGGAAAAACTTAATAAGTCAATATATATTGACATCTGTTCACATAAACACCTCAGGCCACATTTTTATGGTAGAATTTCAGATGCTTAGGAGAGGCAGTGCATAATGTATTTTGAGTATTAAGGGCTTGCACAGCATATCATGGAAATCCATTACAATTATACAAAAGGTCAACCTTTGCAAGATATAGACATGTATGTTGAAGTGCCTTAGAATATTAGTTTATGTACAGAGCAGGAAATGCAATTTAGAAAATACTGACTCATGTGTTATTTATATTTTGGTTACCAAAATTATTATTTTATATGTGATCATGAAGCTTAATTATAGGCACCCTTACCTGTTCCTAAAATTAAGAATTATATTTAGAATGCATATATTAGACTGAGTATGTTACCTTTGGAATCAGTAAGATATGATATTTTAACAGTGTTACACAAGAGGAGTAAAATATGATTAAAAATATCCTACAATGTGTTACTGGTATAAATCTCAAAGATGAAGAATGAAGAAAAGCAGTTCTGGGAAGCAATAAAAGGACTAAATTATAAATGATCCAATAGAAAAAAAAATAAATGATCCGATAGATACAGATTTGGAAGATGTATACACCAGAGTGTTCAAACAACAAAATCATCCTGCTCACCGAGATAAATTCCTCCATTATAATCCTCACATCCATGGTTGTTTTTATGGGTCCTTTTGTCACTCTTCTTTTAAAATCATAATGGTGATTATTTAGGTTATGTCCCATTAGAGTAAAACCTTCCTCTGGAAGCATAATTCATTCCGGAAACATGCTTGTAATCCAAAGCACTTGTATATCAAAGCAAATTTCAAGAACCATTGGCTCCTGTTGTGATCATGTGTTGTTCAGCATCACATACTACTCATATTGCAAGACATCGCTCATTTATCAAGCTAAAATTTATTAGCAGTGTTTTCTCGTCTGCAGAATTCTCATAGAACCACTTACCCATAATCTAAGGTAATCTGGGGAGGGGCAGATAGATGGAGAGAAAGAGAATCCCAATCAGACCCCACACTAACAGTGCAGAGCCTGATAAAGGGCTCGAACTCAGGAACATAGGGTTTGAAAGGACATAGGGTTTGAAAGAAGGAGCATCTAACTCTGCAAATTTCTGGGTAACTCAACTTTAGTCTCAGTCTTCTGAGGTTTTAATTCAATAAATCAAAAGCTAAGCAAATTATTTTGACTTCCCTGTTAACTCCAGCTACACTGCACTCTCTGCTCATGGCACATATCAGGCACTCTGCTACTCAAAGGTTTTTGTACTCCCTTTAGCTAGAATGATCTTCTCCATTTTATCCTACCCCCATATCTCTTTGATTCCACTTCATTAAATCCTCTGCTCTTTACTCAAATGTCTCCCTCATGGATTCCCATGCTTATTAAAGTACCTGAAAAATGATAGAAATGTCTAAGCAATTATTGAATGAATGAAAAAGTGAATTGATGGTGATAGAAAGGTGAGGGTCTAAGAACTAAGTGATTACCCATATTACTATCCAGGTTAACAGGATAGATTACCATTTGTTCCATCCTAATTTATATTGACTTTCCCACATTTGGCAGAGCATAAATGTTCCAATATTTTTCCCTCTTTTAGCCTTTTTGCAATAAAGTAGCCACAGATTGAACGTTCCTGCCATTGCAAACTTCTTACCATTACTGACAATGTCTGTCTTATTACAACCTGAGTCTTTGTATATGGGTTCTAATTTTCTCCAGATTTCACTGAACTGTGAGTACCAATGGAGGTATAATAATGCTGGGAAAAAAGGATTATCAAGCAACTGTTACAGTTTACACACTGTGCAAAGTTATTGGGACTAAAATTAATCTT
The DNA here is from genome assembly GCF_018350175.1 of Felis catus. Lineage (NCBI taxonomy): Eukaryota > Metazoa > Chordata > Mammalia > Carnivora > Felidae > Felis > Felis catus. The sequence continues at coordinate 107,830,926 of NC_058371.1, forward strand.
ACCTTCAAAGCTCTTGATGACAATGTACACAGATGAAAATTGCTAAGCAAGAAATTATGACACGGTCACTATGCCTTTGAGAAACATCAATCTAATAGCAGAGATTAAATTTTTGTGAAGTCCATAGAGAGAAAATCCTACAGAAGTCATGATTTAAAACAAAATTAATGGAATGAATGAAAGAATAGAAACCATAAGTATTTATAAGGGGAAGTCAGACCTCATGACTAGTGGAATGTGGAAAGAGTAAGAGAGAAAATAGTCTTATGACCCTTAATAATGACTTGAGAAATGGTAATCTATTAAAATATAGATGTAAGGAAAATGGTGGTTAGATTGTTCAGTTATATTTGGATTAGGTTAAATTTTTTTCATTCATAGTACTGTCAACTGAAAATGTAGGTCAGACTCTCAGTAGTGAGGTCTGGGCTAAAGCTGTAGATTTGGAAGCATCAGTGTTGAAAAGTATAGATGTGGAATCATGAATAAAGAATATAAAAAGTAAGAGGAGAGGGCCATGAAACATTTTTCAGTAGCTGATAATTGAATAGAAAAGAATAAAGTGAAGATCTTAAATATAAACTGATTTTCAAGATGCGTGATGAGAAAGGATGTAGGATAAATGAAAGTAGAAATATACAGTTAAGAGAAGAGGGTATAAACTGAACTTACATTGATTTTACAAATTTTATACTTTATGCCACAGATGTTCCATATAGTTCATTTTCATATGAAAATACATCTATTTTGTTGATAACTCACCTAATTTGGCAATGACTCATTTTAATTTTCTCACTTTAATGCTATGGATCACGGTGCACAGATTTGTAAACAAAATATCTTTAATTTTTGCCACTTCCCAAAATAAAATGACCCTCTTTTTATCGTTTGAAAATGGTTACTAAGATTATATACTATAGTAGATAGTAGATAGTAGCATTAAACTCCCATATTCTCTTTCTTTTTTGTTATTGCTCATTTCATTAGCACCTTGTATACACATGTTAAATGTCATGTCTGCTTTAGGTATCTGCATTGTAGCCATTATTCACTCCTCACAGTTAAGTTCATGAGATGACTTAGCTAAAATTGCCTTTCTTACTTTATTGGATGCTAACAAAACATTTGGAAAAAGCACTCCATATGGGTTTCCATTAACTGTGTACAAAAGGATATCATTATTGTAGATTACACAATTATGATAATCCCTTTCAAAAATTTATATTGTTGATTACTACAAGGAAAATAAGAGGTATATACATATAATTTATAAAAAGTTCATCACTTTCTTGCAAAAATAATAAACAACAGAAAAATATACATTGAAGTCTAATCAGTAACATTCTTGATATATGAATCATCTTATTTTGTTACTTTAGGAGTAGAACGATGTAATATCTCATTTTGGATGTTTTGCAGATAGAATAGGAAATATATAACTTACCAGTACTTCAATTAAAACATCAAAAAATTTGGAATATTAAGTCAATAAAACTCAAAACAAAAAAATCTACTTTATACTGTGAAAATAGTATCGTTCTATGATATTCTTCTTTTATTATGCTATTAACTAAACTCCAGTTGATGTAAACTTGGAAGTTACACTTCATCTCTGTCTTAAAATATTGTGTTGAAATTATTTATATTTGCTTACAGAACAGTACTTTCAATAATATGTTTTTTCCATATTTCATATATTCCACCTGGCTTCAATATTTTGCTTTTTTCAATCTTAGCATACCATAAGGGTTTATCTACTATCCCATATGATTAAAAAAATAGAATTATCTCAAAGTTATCTTTTTACTTGATCTCAAATCATGATTTAATTATCAATAATTATCTAAATTTAACCCCTATAATTGTTATGTATTATTTTTATAAATATTTGTAAAATTTTAGCACTCAATTATGCCTGGTTTATAACTGGAGAGGCTATATGATTCTAGCTGATCACATTTGGTCAGCCATAATACAGATGCAATATTATGTGGTAATGATCATATATTCACAAATACAATAGAAGGTCTGTTAAATGATGAAAAACAATTACATAAGGATGTTTTCTATATGGAATGGCAATAATCCCAGTATACTAACTTAGGCCAAAATAGTTAGAGCACCACTGTAAACTACATGCCAATATTAATTGTTATACTCATGTAATCAGTATACTACTACTACTGATGTAGTAGTTACTACATCAGTTACTACTGATGTAATAAAAAATAGATGACTAGGGGCGCCTGGGTGGCGCAGTCGGTTAAGCGTCCGACTTCAGCCAGGTCACTATCTCGCGGTCCGGGAGTTCGAGCCCCGCGTCAGGCTCTGGGCTGATGGCTCAGAGCCTGGAGCCTGTTTCCGATTCTGTGTCTCCCTCTCTCTCTGCCCCTCCCCCGTTCATGCTCTGCTTCTCTCTGTCCCAAAAATAAATAAAAACGTTGAAAAAAAAATAAAAAAAAATAGATGACTAAATAAGATTCTACCCATAAGTAATTAGCATGTGCATGACTAAGCATGTATATGCCCTAAGTATAAACATAACGTGGAGATTCTTGAAGCCATTTATGATTCAATAACTAAAAAAATGAACATTTATGTAAGAATAATAAATGTCCAGGAAAAAGTTCATTTCCTATAGTGGCTTCTCTTAAAAAAATTGGTAATTAAATTAATTCCAAAATAATTTTGGAGTCTCTGTTCTGCTGCTGCCTAGAGCATGTACTTAGTCTTCTATTTGGACAATCCAACACAAATTAAGCAATATTAAAACAGTTGACCTATGTACAATACAAGGGTTAGAGGTGCTGACTTCGTGCAGTAGAAAATTCAGGTACAGCTTTAGCTCTCCCAAATCTTTTTTTTTTTTAATTTTTTTTAATGTTTATTTATTTTTGAGACAGGGATTGACAGAGTATGAACGGGGGAGGGTCAGAGAGAGAGGGAGACACAGAATCTGAAACAGGCTCCAGGCTCTGAGCTGCCAGCACAGAGCCCGATGCGGGGCTCGAACTCACAGACTGCGAGATCATGACCTGAGCCGAAGTCGGATGCCCAACCGACTGAGCCACCCAGGCGCCCCAGCTCTCCCAAATCTTAACTACTAGTAGCTTGCTGTTGACCTGAAGCCTTACTGACAACATAATAGTTAATTAATACATATTTTGTATGTTATATGTATTATACATTGTATTCTTACAATAACATAAGCTAGACATAGGAAAATATAATTAAGAAAATCTTAAGTGAAAATACATTTACAGTATTGTACCACATTTTTCGAAAAAAATCCACATGTAAGTGGACCTGTGCAGTGTAAACATGCGTTGTTCAAAAGTTAAGTGTATACCACATTACTATATGTTGGGAGTTGGGGTACAACAATGAATTGAATTAATAAATTTTGAAGCTTGAAAGTTAGCCAAAGATAATTTTCAAATAAAGAAACTTAGGCTAAGACATATGAAATGACTGGTCCAAGTTAAGAAATTAGTTGAGTGAGGTAAAAATCTGAACTCTTCGAGGATCAAAATAGTATATCAGATGTGAATGCAAGGGAACTCACAATATTGTACAAAAAATTCAAAGAATATAGAGAGCACTAAAGCTTACTTAGGAGATCTACTGATGCCACATGCAAAATTTTGTATCTTTTTCTTTTAATTTTTTTAATGTTTATTTATTTTTTGAGAGACAGAGACAGAGCATGAGCTGGGGAGGGGACAAAGAGAGAGAGGGAGTCACAGATTCTGAAACAGGCTCTAGGCTCCAAGCTGTCAGCAGGGCTGGAACTCATGAACCACGAGGTCATGACCTGAGCCGAAGTCAGATGCCTAACTGACTGAGCCACCCAGGTGCCCCAATTTTATATCTTTTAAAAAAGAGGATACTATCCATTTTATTTTTAAAATAAATGTTAGGATTATGGTTTTTCTCAGGACACGTGGAAGCCCCGGGGAAGCCTGGATGGGACTTTAAGTGGTGTTAGTGAAACAGCTGTGGGGGAGGAAAACCCTTGCTTTGGCTGAAAGGACAGAACCTGCCTGGCACTCCCCAATCCCAGAGCGGTGCCCTGAGGGCCAAACTGTTCTTACAGCCACTGCTGCTATCTCTGCAACCCCACACAGTAGGAGCAATGATGAAGTCATCTTGTAGGGCCTCACCATTACATGGTGCTGCGGATTTGAGACCCATGACAGCAGAGGATTTTTTTTTTATTTTATATATGAAATTTATTGTCAAATTGGTTTCCACACAACACCCAGTGCTCATCCCAAAAGATGCCCTCTTCAATACCCATCACCCACCCACCCCTCCCTCCCACCCCCCATCAACCCTCAGTTTGTTCTCAGTTTTTTAAGTCTCTTATGCTTTGGCTCTCTCCCACTCTAACCTCTTTTTTTTTTTCCTTCCCCTCCCCCATGGGTTTCTGTTAAGTTTCTCAGGATCCACATAAGAGTGAAACCATATGGTATCTGTCTTTCTCTGTATGGCTTATTTCACTTAGCATCACACTCTCCAGTTCCATCCACGTTGCTACAAAAGGCCATATTTCATTTTTTCTCATTGCCACGTAGAGGATTTTAATGCTTGCAAGACACAGATCTGATGTGCCTTATCAGGCCAGATGGAGAGCGGAGTATGCTCTCCCTGATTGTGTTCTCTCTAAACACCTTCTAGATAGTGGCAGATAGGAGTAAAGTAGTTCACTTCTCAGTATCAGTGATACCCATACTCGAAAGTATATAAGAGGAATCACAAGGATAGCCTATTTAAAAAGAATTCAAGCCCCACTCCAGGAAATTATAATTCAGCTGTTTTGCTTAGATGCCAAAGATTTGTATTTAAAATACATGTACAACACACACACATACATACTTGCATGAGTCTGATGCAAGTGGTCAGTGAACCCCATATTTAAGAAGCAACCCTGCAGATATAAGAAACCAAGTTGTTGTGCTAATATGTGTTTTGGTTTGGAAGTGAATCACAACCTGCTGACATTTCAATTTTAAAATCCACAAGGTAACTGAAGTAAATAATATATTATTTAACATATTTATTTTCATCTGGTGGAGCAGCTACAATGAGGATATCATTTATAAGCCACATTGCAAACAATCCATATCCAAATTGATGAAATTGACACAGAGCCAGTATTACTTAAGAATGACAAAGAAATTATAAAATGTATAGTTCAATACAGAAAATTTTGTGAAGCATAATAACATACCTTGCAGAAAATTATGAAGGCTTTCAGAACCTATTTGAATTTTCTCCTTCCATACATTACTTTAACCCATTTTTACTAGTTTGTATATATCAATTTATCTCTGTGGAAATACCATCTTGACTTAAGTGGTCAAAATTCTGGAATGAGGGTCAGTATATGGATTATATGTTTACCTATAAAGATGGAAAGTTATCGTTTGTATATCCTATAAGATCATGAAAAACAAATCTTCTAGAAGGAAACTTCTAGAAATGAAACTCTGGAAGAAAAAGAACTATGATTTGTCCAAGAATAAAAAGAGAAAATCAAAGAAACTTTGATCAATTGAGACCAAATAGGAAAGCCTCAATAAAAGAGATGGGGAAATGAATGAAGACGGAAGTTTTCAGTATAGTGCATTTTAGATATAGCACAAAGGTAAAAGAGAAGCACTTCTCATGAAAGTCAAGATATATATTAGATGAAAGGGTTGGCTAAAGCATAAATTCATGGTAAGAATACAAGCAGGTTGAGGATTGAGAATAAGTTGTTGGAACAGACTTGTGAGCTTAAAAGATAGCAGTTTTAGTAAACTGAAAGTGGGGAACTCATACTACAGGAATATGAAAAGGGATTGAGTTAGAAATTGATAACTGTTGGGTAGAAAATACCTTTTTTTAAAACGTTTGTCTTTTTGAGAATACAATTTAAGACATTTATTACTGTCGAACAAGTAACAAATCTGGACTTAAGAGAGATTTTATCCAAAAAGACTACTGAAATAGGGAGAATAGTTGGAACATTCCAGAAAGCTATCAAAATTAAACAGAAAAAGATCTTTCTTTTATAGGGAAGCATAAGCAGGGCTAGAAAGAACTTTGTGATGGAGAAGGGTAAGCAGAGACAGGTGAGCTGATGGCATGACTGGGGAAAGATGAATAGGAATTTTTCTGCCCTGCGGTTTTTAGTCCATTCTTAGGAAGAGCCTTTAATGGACGAGGTTATGCTTGTTAGTGTTTGCCTAAGCTAAAGAGTGAGCTAACGTTCAAGAGCCTATAAAGGAGGAGAAAAGCCTGACTAAAGTTGAGTCAAGTTGAATCAAGTTAAATCAATGGGTGAGTTAATGGGTAAATGTGAGCACTTGGTCATTACATCCAGACTATGTATATGTGGAAGGTTGGGTACATAGGTAGGTAGGTAGAGAGACAAATAAACAGAGAAAGAAAGAAATATAGAAGACAAATTGAGCTAATAGCATCTGGATGATTAACTTAGGTCTGTTTGATTGCAGGCCACTATTAAAAACAAATTCTGTGACTCTGCCCAAGGCTCTTGCCCTTTCTAAGCTTAAGGTCTCTCGGTAGCATAATGAAGGCATACTATCAGATGGTATTTCTAGGGCTACCGACATTCAGTTGATTCTCTGAACCCCTCCTATGACTAAACCTGGAAGGACATCATATAATTAATACCACTAAATTCAGGAAAATGATTTGTAGCCTGGGGATGTAGAAGTAATGTTGATAATGCAGAAGCCTTGGTAAGGAGATAAAGGTAGGCCCAACTCTCTCCTTACAGGCTTTTCACGCTGTTGTCAGGGTCACTACTGCAGGTGCAATTACTTTGTTCTGAAATAAGGTTGTTTTCTATCTATCTATCTATCTATCTATCTATCTATCTATCTCTCTGTGTTTGTGTGTGTGTCTCCCTCCCTTTCCCTCTCTCTCTCTCTCTCTCCCTTTCTCTCCAAAATGGAAATCACAGTTTTAGCAATTTGGAGAAAAACAAATACCAGAAGAAGATAAAATGGAAGTCAAGTAATTTAACCCATTAACATACTAGAATAAAATGGCTAGAATTTTAGAAAACTAAATTATTTTTTACAGATTCTGTAGAGAAAGAATTTTTGCCACAACTGTCAATGGTCTGCTAAATGATTTTGCTATTTGACAAATGATTTATTTCACTTTTCCTATGAGAAATTATTTAAGATAACATGATCTTTATACTTTGGTTATTGAAATCTGATCATGCCAACATGAGTAAGCATTTATTCTATCATTATATCTAAGAAAAAATTAGTGAATACAATGAGTATTATGGAGCTCTTGTGAGAATATGTTTTATTATTTTTGCCAAATATCTTATACTGAATACTCTGACTTCTTTCAAGTGCACTGATACTCTAATTAACTGTGTTGGATGATTAGGACCACTCTGTGAGACTCTGCTAACAGACAGGGTTCACTGAAGACTCACGATTCAGCAGAATGAAGGCACATGCAGGGAATAATGGTTTCTTAACATTTGTTTTTAAATAATCAAATGTGTACAAGTTGCATATACAAGAAAACTTCCAAACATTACTTTGAAGCTTTTATGGGTTTTACTTTTTCTCTTCTGATGAAGCAAATAATTTCCAGGCAAGGCATACATTCTTCTTTCTGTCTTACTAGTGATAGATTATGATGCATATGCAAGCTCCCTTCTAGCCCTTTGGCCATTATTTGCAGTGTACTTGATCACCATCCTGCTTTACATTTGGTCAGTTTACTGCCTGCTTCTGAGAAAGCCCAGAATGACTTTCATCACAGTGGGTACAAGGAGGTTGCTTATAATCTGCTTAGCGAGAAAAGTCTTGCAGATGCCTTGCTCTCTCTACTCTCAGGGTCAGGTGTTCTCCTGCGTGGTGATCTGTCTTGGTTATGAGGGCCTGAGGGGGAGAACGGCAGTGACAGTCTTCTATTTTGTACTGTGAGTGCAAGGCAGCAGGGCGCTCTGCATATGGTACTTTTAAAGATTTAACGATTAGGATTTAGGTTCGGTCTGAGGGAAAGATTGATTTTAGCATATTGGTGAACCTTCGCTTCAGGCTAAGAATAAAAATCTTACTTCTCAAGTCTGATGTTATTACTTTTCATTTGTTTTTATTGATTAGCTGTCAGTGATAAGATCTTGCCTCTCACAACGAGACAGGTGCTGGTAGCCATTTTTCCTTTTTTAAAAGCTTTTGTTGAAACAACTTACAGAAAATAGAAATAAAAGAGATAGAAATGAAAACAGATACTCATGTCATTTTGGAAATAGTAGCTTGATGTAAAATATTGAAATACTAGAATTTTACTGACTCAGTGAGATAAATTTAAGAGAAAATAATGAAACATGCTTTTCATGGGTAAACCACACTTTTTATGTTACTTAAGCAATCTGGTGTATTTGTGTGTGTGTGTGTGTGTGTGTGTGTGTGTGTGTGTGTGTGTGTTTATACATACATACATATATGTATGTGTATATTTGGGAGAAAGAGAGAGAAGAAAAATGTTTTAAAAAATAAAGTATTTTTCAAAAATTCTATTATCCACTGTGTAGCTTGCGTTTCTTAGGGAAGGAGGAGGAGGGCATATTTGACACTTTCGTTAGTAGATCATTTTAAACCAGCCTCTCTACTAATAATCGTGAAAAAAAGGCAAATAGTAACAATTGCCTGAAAAGAAAGGCAGAAAACATTTTCTTTTATATAAATAATCATTCAAGTAAAAATAAAACAAATACATAAATTAAAAAACTAAGAAATGTATTTTTTAAATTGAAAGAAATCTTACAGTATAAGTGGAAAAGGTAAAGGGTTTTTATTATATTTATGTATTGTTTAAAAAGGACATAAATGCAAAATGAAAAACCCATCTAAAAAGTACACTTTAGGAGTGCCTGGGTGGCTCAGTCAAGCATCTGACTTTAGCTTAGGTCATGATCTCATAGTTCATGAATTCAAGCCCCACATTGGGCTCTGTGCTGACAGCTCAGAGCCTGGAGCCTGCTTCAGATCTTGTGTCTCCCTCTCTGTCTGCCGCTCCTCCACTCATGCTCTCTCTCTGTGTCTCAAAAATGAATACATATTAAAAAAATTTTAATAAAAAATAAAAAAATTAAAAGTGCACTCTACAAAGTTCAAAGAAGGGTATGCACATACAGTGATTTCACCAAAATAATGGGAGTTCTGGTTTTTTGTATTTACAGTCACTGTGCTTTAATTTTTATATACAAGTAACAAAATGGTATACAGAATACTAGAGGGCTGTGATATACGAATTGTACCCTAAGCAAGCTCAAATGATTCTGAACGCCCTTGGGGACTCATGTGGTGAAGCCCCGGTGTGTTGAAAGATCACTATATTTTTGGGGGGAGTTCTCCAAATAATATCTGCAAGGAATACAACTTTTACCAAAGTATAAATAACATTAGTGTACTAATTAAAAGCTTAGAAATTTATATACAATCAGCAATAACTGCAGCAGTTTTCTAGAATATCGACCAACAAAAAGTTTTTTTTTTCAGGGAAGAATATTTAATCAGTGATATTAGTAAGATTGCCAACACAGAATGATTTTTATTTTTTAAATTTCCTAACACAAAATGATTTTTAAAATAAATCATATCAGTGTTGAATTGATTTTATTATTGCTTATAAACTTTCTATAGACAATGTAGCGTTCTTTTGTACCCCTGGACAAACCACTCTCACTGCTCCATTGTTGGTCCACCACTAGAAAGATTAATTAGTAAGTACTTCACATAGAATGTAGCATGATATTTAATTTTAAAAACACTTAGATAACACTGATGTTAAATTAAGTAGAATCCTCTAAGTTGTATTTGGCAGAAATTCAATTCAACTTAATATGAGAAGGAATTTATTATTAGTGTACTGTGTTTACTAAAGAAATGAAATAAAACTTTCAAGAATCAAGAGAGTTCCAGGTAACTCAGGCTCCAAAACAAGAAATTAAGTTATTTTGTTCCTTTTCTTTCTCTTGCACTTTAATACAATATGGGAGAACCCATAGAATCTTGTCTGGAATTGACAGTCTATATTGTAATTTTTGTGTCTTAACATAACTGTTGTTTTTGGGGTTATATTCAAACCGCTAACCAAGAAATAAACAGACACTATCCCTTACTCCCTCCAGTTAGAAACATCTATGAAAGGAATCTAACTGGCCTGGCAGCTTTTTTTAAAAAATGGAATTAAATGTTTTTGCCTGAATATTTAGTTTAAACTGTACTACAATGTAATTTCTGTGTGTGTGTGTGTGTGTGTGTGTGTGTGTGTGTGTATCTCCCAGTTACCATGGAAATCTAGAATATTTGAGGATAACAGCTTAGGTTCACAAAAGTCATGGAGCACTAGAAGATTAATTGGAATATTCTGTGAAAAGAACTAAAGGCAAACTATTAGGATGGAGAGAAAAGTTGTTAGTTACTATATAAATATCAGCTTAACTGTATTAAATATGAAAACTGTGGTGAAAGATATTTAGATATATGAGAAGAACATTCTTAGTGCTTAGACCAAGACAAATATGTTAGATGTTGTAAATATAGGCTATGAAGTATGCAAGATATTATAAGAGGTATTTCCTGTCTTTGCAGTATTTGGAAAGATAAGGGACATGTTAAATTCTCTAGCAATATAAAGTTGTATCTGACTGATTTAAAATGAACATTACCACCAACAGGTATATTATATTATATTATATTATATTATATTATATTATATTATATATACAAACATTTAGAGGAAGAAAATTCATAGTACACTAGGGTGCTCAGCTCCACGGAAGACAAAGGCTTTGAGCAGGGAAACAATTTATGGGCAATATTTGGATCTGAGTACGAAGTGAGATATAGTATACGTCTATGTGCAAAGACATGGAAAACAGATAATCTTGAATAGATTATTCTCACAGGAACAATTTATTTATATTGGAAACTGGAGGGAAAGAAATAGAAAGTTATGATGCAGCCAAATTGAGGAGAGTCCTAAATACTAAAGGTGTATATGACAATGCAGAGCAAATTAAATATTTTTAACAGAACAATGAAATGATGAAAGCACATTAACTTGACAGTAAAGCTCAGGATTGTTGAAAACATAAGAAAATAAGAAACTGAAAATGAAAAACGGTGAGATGGCTACCATTGAGATGAACAGTCATGACAGCATAGACCAGATGAAGGACAGGCAGAATGAAAAGACAGAGCCATGGCTAGAGGTTATTAATTGAAAACTGGTAATAAAAGAAGGGGACAATAAGCAAATGTTTCTGAGGGTTTTATTCTTAAATTTCTGCCCTCTTTTTAAGGAGCCTTTCTAGAATTTCCCCCACTACTGTTCTTTGCTCAGACTTAATTGCAAGGAAAGATTAGAAAATTACTGTAGCTTGATTTTGCTACAGTGATATATTTTATATTGATATAACCAATACATTGATACATTGATATAATTTATATATATAATTGGCATAATTGATATATTGATATAGTTAATACATTGATATAATTGGAATTCTCTTATTATAGGAGGACAAAACATGGATAAACATGGATACAGAAAAGGCAATATTGAATCTCTGCAAAATATTACCAGCAGTCTGTTTTTAATTAATAGGAAACAAAACTTTAAGTTTTTTCTAAAAGAGATAGAAAATTCTGGGACTGGAAGTAAAATGAGTTTCCAATTAGACCAAAAGGTCTAAGCAATTCTGACATTACTTGAAATGTTTGATTTTAACCAAGCATATTTATCATGCAATCTCTACTTCATCATATATTTGAATGGGAAAGTAAATGTACCTAAGATTACCTGATATTCTGAGCAAATATAGATGGTGTAAAATTAAAAAGTTATATGTATTCCTGCATCAGGATCAAGTTACACATTTTGAAACGTTTATAGTGGAAAAAAAATAATCCAAATGGGTGTGAAAGAGTTTTCCAGTTACATAAGCTTATCTATAAACACAAATTAGGACAGGCTAGGGTAGAAGTTATGCAGAAAGGGATGAAAATTTGTCTCTTATTTGCAATACAGTATGTTGTTAGAAGCATTTTGTAAAAATGAATTAATGCTAATAACTATGATTGTATTTACAACAGCATGGCACATAAATAATAATGATTGCTATATATTCACTACTGCAGTAATGTGTTTGTGTAGAAATATGAGCACCCATTAAGTAAAGGTCAAGGAAAGACTTTCTAACATTCTTATCTGAGTGACTTAATTTTTGCTGCTGCAGTGTGTAAATCCTTATACATGCTTAGTTAGGGACTATTTATGACACTGTTACACCACTCTCCTGCTTACAGCTGCCACAGTAACCATTTCTATTTAGAACAACACATCAGCATTTGACATATGTAAACATTAGAGGCAGAAGGGGGATACTTTACCATGATACAAAAAGGCATAAATGGGAGTAATGGGATGGAATTAAGAGAATGGCAAATATCAAGAGAAATTGCCAAAGTCCTTTTTTAAGCCTTAACAGAGAACTTCTAAAAATAACCAAAACAATACGGAAAAGAAAAAAGTAGTAATATGTTTTGAAACATCTGACCAAGACTGAAAAAAAAAAACACTGGAAAATAAAATAAGTAAAATTCTACTTTGAGTGTGAAATTAAATAAATGAACTTTAATCTCTATTCCCTTCATCAGAAATCCTGTTTCATTATCACCTAGGAAAGCACAGTAACTGAGTTTAAAAGTGGATACACTGCCACTCCCAAAAAACTCACAGTAAAAATAAACATAGAGATAATATATAATGGTATTGTTCTGTAGGTATAGAATAAAGAAATTATTTATTGTTGTTTTCTTCTATTCTCAAAAAATAATAGGTTTGATTTGTTGCTTCAGTTCAAGTCAGGGAAGATTGAGTTTCTATTGTTTCCTTCTTTCCAAGCTCATTTGCAATTGAAGAAACTGAAAAACTAGGTTAGCATTTCTCAAAAGTTACCTATTAAAATTGCAGAATTTTTTTTCTTCCCTTGGTGTCTATTTTTTAAATTTATTTTTTAAGTTATTTATTTATTTATTTTTGAGAGAGAGAGAGAGAGAGAGAGAGAGTGAGAGAGGGAGAGAGAGAGCACAGGAGGGGTAGGGAAAGAGAGAGAAACTCAAGCAGGCTCTGCACTATCAGTACAGAGCCCAATATGGGGCTTGAACTCACAAACTGTGAGATCATTCCAGAGATGAAATCAAGAGCTGGATGCTTAAACAACTGAGCTACCCAGGCACACCAGTGTCTATTTTTTAAAAATATTTTTTAATGTTTTTTTTTTTAATTTAGTTTTGAGAGAGAGAGACAGAGTGTGATCTGAGGGAGGGCAGAGGGAGAGGGAGACACAGACAGAATCAGAAGCAGGCTCCAGGATCTGAGTTGTCAGCACAGAGCCTGACATGGGGCTTAAACTCAGGAACCATGAGATCATGACCTAAGCTGAAGTTGGATGCTCAACTGACTGAGCCACTGGGCACCCCTATTTTTTAATTGAAGTATGACTGGCATACAATAATACTTCAATTTAAAAAATGACACGAAGAAAGTGAAATCTGTAATTTCTGTTCCTCACCACAGACCTACTAAACCAATTTTTCTGAGAATGATTTTGTATAGAGTGTCATATGCTGCAGGGAAGTCCAAGACACTTTAAAATTCGAAAAGCACTGAGTTATGCACTAATATAACTTTACCCTGAAGGCTTCACAAGAAATCAGAGTAAATTGATTATCAAAGTGTAAATGTAAAGTGTGAAAGATTAGTAGTCACATTACTGTATTCTGTCCATATTGCACATTTATATGTTACTAATGCATAGTAGAAATGCTAATATACATTGTTATGTATATATAATTTCTTATATCTATATTCATAGATGAAATGCAGTACAAATATTTGTGTATCAATCAAATATCATATAAAAGGAATTTCTAAACATGTCTTATGAAAAATAATTTCCGGGGCGCCTAGTGGCTCAGTTGGTTAAGTTTAGACTTTGGCCTCGGTCATGATCTCGCCATTCCCAAGTTCAAGCCCTGCATCAGGCTCTGTGCTGACAGCTCAGAGCCTGGAGACTGTTTCAGATTCTGTGTCTCTCTCTCTGCCTCTGCCCCACTCTCACTCTGTCTGTCTGTCTGTCTCCCTCAAAAATAAATATTTAAAAAATAATAATTTCCAATTATTCAAACACATTTATTTGTCCACTTAATTAATATTCCTTAAACCTAGCGATTACTTATATATTATATTCTATTTAGATTTTATCTTTTAAGCTAATTAACAATGATATTTCTGCCTGATAACTTTCATCATATCCCTAAACACTGTGCTTTACATTTAATATTCTAGATATGTGGGTTAAAAATGATACTGTCCATACTTTATAGGAACATACACTCAGAAGTAAGAAAAAAGATTAGCAATACATTCTAACTTGTGTCCGAAATGATACTTAAATATGGAATGGGATTTGTTCTTGTGTAAATATAATTCTTCCATCATTTCTTCTGTTTCTGTGTGATCATCAGCAATTGAAACACAGACAACTCTGAAAATTAAATTTAAGAGTATTTAAAATCAGTCTAAATGGGCTAGTTTGCTTTCTTTGAGTAGCAGAAGTTAGAATAATTTCTTGGCTTTAAGGGTAAGGGGAGGTGACTCATGAATATGTGAACTTAACCAGAAAGTGATCAGATAGAAAAAGTACCCATGACAATTATAGCAGAAGTCATCTACAATTTAATGAAGAAAATCGCCTTAAAAAATAACTAGCTCAACCATAAAATTTAAATATTAGAAAACTTGAGCCAAAGGCTGTTAAGTGATTAAGCCAAATTAACTTTGAAAGTTAATTACATGCTTGAGACAAGAATCTAGTTCTCTTGACTTCAACTTTGATGCTTTTTTTGGTTGGTTTTTCTGTGCTCCCTCAACAGGCCCCATGTTTACTCAACCACTCTTTCTTGAGGTAGATCAAAAATGCCTTTTCCCACCCTAAGTCTTCAGTAAATATATGTAATTTAGCATCCTGAGTTCACTCAGGTGGCTGGCTGAATATGGAGTCTGGATGTCTATGTATGGCTCATAGTGTAAAAAATCCACTAGATTATTGTAGCTGAGGCAATGGTTATAAAATAAAATAAATAGGGTTATAGCATTTTCCCCGTGGGGCAGAATGTCCATATTTTCCATCATTTTCCCAGCAGTTAAGCTCTATGTGACTGAGGCTGATTAGTGTGTGGCAGGTGGGGGTGGGGGGTTGGAGGGGAATGCTGGGTACCATTGAGGACAACAATGTACACATAATGGGAGTGCCACAAGGAAAGCAGAGAAAAATATTCAAAGAAGTGGTGTCTGGAAACTTCTAAAATTCGATGAGAATTAATCTACACATTTAAGAAACTCACCAAAATCTAAGTAGGATAAACACAAGATGATCTACAAACAGACTTGTCATAGTAAAAATGCTGAAAGCTAAAGGCAGAGAAATCTGGAAAGCAGCAAGAGAAAAAATGACTACTTAATGGGACTCCAATAAGAATAGCAACTTATTTCTCATCAGACACAATCAAGGGCAGAAGGTAGTAGGATAATATATTCAAAATGTTTATAAAGGGGAAACAAATGTTAACCAAGAACTCTGTATCTGGCAAAGCTCCCTTAAAAACTAAAGGTGAGGGGCACATGGATGGCTCAGTCCAACTTCGGCTCAGGTCATAATCTTATGGTTTGTGAGTTCAAGCCCTGCCTTGGGTTCTGTGCTGACAGCTCAAAGCCCTGAGCTTACTTCAGATTCTGTATTCCCTCCCTTGCTCCCCCTCCCCCACTCCAGCTCTGTCCCTGTCTCCTCTGTCTCTCTCTCTCTCAAAAATAAATAAACATTAAAAAAATAATAAAGGTGAAATGAAGACATTACAAACAAAACAAACAGGGGTGCTTGGGTGGCTCAGTTGGTTAAGCATCCAACTTTGGCTCAGGTCATGATCTTGAGGTTCCTGAGTTCAGAGCCTGCTTTGGATTCTGTGTCTCCCTCTATCTCTGTTCCTCTCCCATTCACACTGTCTCTCTCTCAAAAATAAACATTAAAACAAACAAACAAAAATGACACTATAAGAATTTGTAGGTAGCAGACCCACTTTACAAGATATATGAAAGGAAGTTCTTCAGGCTTACTGAAAGGGATTCCAGACAGTAATACAAGTCCAGCTGAAAAAGCAAAAAGCACTGGAAAGGACAACTATGCAATTATAAAAGACAGTACAAACGCATATCTCATCTTTTTTCTTCTTTTAGTGATTTAAAAACCAATTATATTACACAACATGTTTATAATTATATTACTGAACTCATACCATATAAAAATATAACATATTTTTCAGTACTAGTACAAAGAAGACAGGTGAAAGCAAGGCAGCAAAGGGCTAGGTAAATAACTCCAGATTGTAACTGAAACCCACAGGAAAAAAGTGAAGGGAAACAGACATGGCAAATAGATGGCTAATATTTCAAAAGCTATAAATACATACTTGCACTCCACTATTATCTTCTTTAAAAGATGTAGTTATAAAAATAATAATTAAAATTGTTGAGTAACATGTGTTTATGAAATACATATAATATTAATCCCACAAAAAAGGAAAAGGAAATAAAATTAAATGGGAATCATGATTTGATATCTCACTGAAATAAATCTGAAACATATTCAGATAAGATTTGTGTGGCAGCCCCGATAAATCGTTAATAATGGAAAACTAAACAATGAACAATGACAGAAGAAATTGAAGTGTTACATTAGATAATATTTTCTTATTGCAAATAATGCAGTAAACGAGAGAAAACACAGAAACACAAAAGACATGAGACATACAGAAAACAAAAAGTAAAATTATGGACTAAATTATATCAACAATAACTTAAATGTAAATTGTTTAAAGAATCCTATCCGAAGGAAGGATTTAAAAGATTAAAAATAAAAGATACTATCTGTATATACTATGTTCCACACACTTTAGATCCAAAGATACAAATAGATGGAAAGTAAAAAACATAGAAAAAAAGATATATCATGCAAACAGCAACCAAAAGAAAGCTGTAGTACATGAATATCAGACACAATTGATTCAAAATGGTTCTAGAGATATAGGGGTACATTTTATAATATTAAAGGGTTAAAACATTATGAAACTATAACAGTTACAAAAATATTCACACCTAAACATAGTGCTCCCAAAGACATGGAGGAAAAGTGATAAAACTCAAGGTACACGTAGACATTTCAACAATAGTAGATAGAAACATCAATACCCCATTTTCGTTAAAGTATATAAGCACTATACTGATGATCAACATGAAATAGAAGACTTGAAAAATTTTGTAAACTGATTAGATCTAACAGACAGCAATAGAGCACACCATTCAACAACAAAATAACAGGTATTCCTCTCAAGCGACATGAACCATTCTCCAGAGTATAGCATATGCTAGTGACTTAAAATATAGTACATTAAAAGAAAACTTGAGATAATATGAGGCCAACATTGCCATTGAAAAGAGAGTTTATTACCCACAGTTCTTGAGAGTTGGGGACATACCACACTACAGGCGGCTATAGGAGAAAACAGCAGAGAGATGAGAACAGTTGGCAAAGCCTTTATTGTGGTTTATGTGGGAAAGAATACATGAGGCAAGGGAAACAGGCTTAGAGTTGAGTAGTTGAAGTAATCTTAGCAGCTTTGGGGCATTTGGCAAGTTCCTAAATTGTCAAAGCATCAGAAGACAGAATAAAACAAACAAATAAACAAAAATAACCACAACAACACAGCAGGCCTGGTTAATATAGCTAGACTGTAAATTGACCTCAAAAATTTAAAAGTTTGAAATAATACAAAGTAGGTTCTCTGACCACATGGAATGAAATTAGAAATCAGTAACAGAAATACCTTTGGAAACCAGAAATGTGAGGAAATTAACACACATAAATAGCCAATGGGTCAAAGAAGAAACCACACACGAAATCAGAAATTACTTTGAGACTAATACAAAATGAGGACATAATATAGAAAACCTGGAATGCAGTGGAAGTACTGCTTAGAGAGAAATTTATAGAATACACCTCTATTTTGTTTTTAAAAACAAAGAATGATGTCAAAACAATAGCTTAACTTTCTACCTTACAACAGTAGAAAAAGAAGAGGAAACTAATCCTAAAACATGCGGAATGAAAGAAGAGAAAAATATGATATACAGAATAGAAAAACAAGAACACATTTTTTTTAACTCAAAAGCTGATTATTTTAAAAGATCAATAAAATGGGGCATCTAGGTGGCTCAGTCAGTTAAGAGTCTCACTCTTGATTTTGACTCAGGCCATGATCTCCCAGTTTGTGAGCTGGAGCTCCTCATCATGCTCTGCGCTAACAGCTTGGAGCCTGCTTGGGATTCTGTCTCTCTCTCACTCTTTCTCTCTGCCCTTCCCCAGATTGCTCTCTTTCTCTCTCTCTCGCTGAAAATAAATAAATTTAAATAAAGTTTACAATACACTTAAAATAAAATAAAATAATCAATAAAACGGATAAAAATTGGAAAAAAATAAAAGATAAAAATCAAATTGCTAGATTCAGAAATGAAAAGTAGACATTACTACCGATTTTAATGAAATAATAGGTGAATTGCTTAACATGAAAAAGATAAATTCCTAGAAAATCACAAATTACAAAAACAAAACAGACTCAAAAAATAGAAAAATTTACATCTATAAAAAGTATAGTGATGGAAGTTATCATTAAAACCTACATACAGTATATTCATATCTGAGCCAAAAAAAAGCAGAGAAAGAAACATTTTTTAATATTACTCAGATACCAAAACCAGCCACAAATGTGCACAGCAACACTGTTTACAATGGTCAGAAAGTAAAAATAACCCAAATGTCCATTAATGTATATGGATAAATGGATCAACAAAATAAATATACATACAATTGAGTATGATTCAACAATAAGAATAAAGTACTGATACATATTGCAGTTGTGAGAAAAATTGAAAAAAATCAAGCTAAATCAAAGTATCTATACACAAATGTCACATAATGTATCATTCCACTTACATGAAATATTCAGAAGAGATGAATCCATAAAGACCGACAAAAACCAGATTGGTGGTTGTTAGAGGCTAGAAAGGAAGGGATGGGGAGTGACAATATAATGAGCAGAGGTTTCTTTTGAGTCAATGAAAATATTTTAGAACTTGTGAGTGGTGGTTGCACAACATTATGAAGGTACTAGTTTGTAACAGCTGAATTGTGTAGTTTATAATGGCTAATTTTATGTTATATACATTTCCTCTCAATAAAACAAAAAACAATCAAGTGGGTTTACTTCTAAATAGGGATCATTGAATTTAAAGGTTCATATTCTGCTTTCTTCAGTAAAACAGACCCTTGTTCATCTTTTTGTTTTTTAATGTTTATTTATTTATTTATTTATTTGAGAGAGAGAGAGAGAGAGAGAGAGAGAGAGAGAGAGAGAGAGGGGCAGAGAACCAGGGAGAGAGAGAATTACAAACAGGCTCTGCACTGTCACCATGGAGACCACCTCAGGGCTCAAACCCACAAACTGTGAGATCATGACCTCAGGCGAAATCAAGAGTGAGATGCTTAAATGATTGAGCCACCCAGGCACCCCATAGACCTTTGTTCATCTTAAATTAATTAAATAGTGTAAAGATTCAACCCTTCACCCATTTTGGACAGGCTAGAAGTATAAGTATGAAGGATTTTTATTGGTGGATTGCAGTTTTGCCTAAAATACCAACCAATAAATATTATTAAATATCTTCAAATCATCTAAAAAATGAGCAGAGTCTCAGTAAACATTTCTCCAAAGAAGAAATGCAAATGATCAATAAACATACAAAAATATGCTCAACATATTAGCCATCAGAGAAATTAAAATCAAAACCACAATGAGATAACAGGTTATACCCTAGGATGCCTATAAGAAAAAAAATCAGATAAAACCAAATGTTGGCAAACCAAATGTGAAGAATTAGAAACCTTATAAACTATTTGTGGAAATATAAAATTAAGCAGACTCTGGAAAACAGTTCCAAAAGTTTATCCAAAAGTTAGGCACAGAGTTACTATTTGACCCAACTATTCTACTCCTAGGTATATGTCCAAGAGAAGTAAAAATATATGTACACATAAAAACGTGTACAAAAGTATTTATAGAATAATTTTATTTAATAGCTAAAAGATGGAAACCCAAATGTGTATCAACTGATGAATGCATATATAAAATGTCATCTACCATACAGAGAAAGACAGATACCTTATGGTTTCACTCTTATGTGGATCCTGAGAAACTTAACAGAAACCCATGGGGGAGGGGAAGGAAAAAAAAAAAGAGGTTAGAGTGGGAGAGAGCCAAAGCATAGGAGACTGTTAAAAACTGAGAACAAACTGAGGGTTGATGGGGGGTGGGAGGGAGGGGAGGGTGGGTGATGGGTATTGAGGAGGGCACCTTTTGGGATGAGCACTGGGTGTTGTATGGAAACCAATTTGACAATAAATTTCATATATTGAAAAAAAAGAAAAAAAGAAAATGTTAGAAATGAAATTCAAAAAAAAAATAAAATAAAATGTCATCTATGTATATAAAGGAATATTATTCAACCATAAAAAAGAATGAAGTTCTGATACACACTTCAACATGGTGGAATCTTGAAAACGTTATACAACTTGAGAAGTCACTAAGTACATTTTGTGTGATACAATTTATGTTAAATGTCTAGAACAGGCCCATATATAGAGACAGAAAAGAGATTAGTATTAGCTTAGGGCTTTGTGGTATAGGGTAATTTTGTGGTGATAGCAAAATAGTACAGGTTTTGTTTTTGGGATCATGAAAATGTGCTAAAAATTGACTGTAGTGATGGTTGCACAATTATGTAAATACATTAATATCCACTGAATTGTAAACTTTGAATGGGTGAATTCTATGGTAAATTAATTATATTTTAATAAAGCCTGTTACCAAAAAAAGAGGCCCTCAATAAATGGCAGATGGTCAATATGAGAATCGATTGCAGGATAACAAAAAAGAATTGTTTCTGCTGTTAAATTTGCAAAGGTCAGTCTGTTTTGTATATTTGGCAATGTAATGTATGCTTGATTCTGATTTATGCTTAAAATTGTGTGAACTTTAGGATACCTGTTATGAATTCATATTGCAGCGCAAACTTAGCATTTTTCCTATTCTTGTTTTTCTAGTTTTCTGTGACATGAGGCTGATATAAAGCCAAAATAATTCGATGAAGCATTAAATATTTTATTTACACCCAAAAATATATTTATAATTTTCATCCTTATAGAAATAGACATAAAGACAGGGTTTCATGACCCCTAATCTCTAATTTAGCTTCTAGCTATCTCAGACAGATGGGTAAAAATAAGGATTATAAATGTTTTAAGTAAGGCTGATTTCATGATCCCCTTTAGGAAACTTTTCCATGCATTTCAGCAACAACTTTAAATTTAATTTAAGTTAGATCCAATCAAACTAATTGTGACTTTTATATAACTACATACGATATATATATATATATATATATGAGATATATATGAGATATAACTATATACAATTTCATTATATAATAGTCAAGTTTCAAAATATTGTTACAATTTTGATAATACAAAATGTAATAGTAATAAAAAGAAATATTTAAAGGAAAGCACATCCTGATACATGGAACTCCTATAAAACAAGAAAGGAATCTTCTTACTTAGAATGACATAATTAAAGAGTTAGAGTTATCTTGTTATGCACTATAATTTTCATCTACCTTACCGTGCTGCTTAGTGATGAGTACTTTGATCTCAAATGAGAACAAGAAGCTTTGGATGACTTCTGTGTTTTGCAAAGATTTCTACTTCCCAAATAATTGCTTCCACTACTTCACTCAAATCTTGACATCAGAACCTCCATAAACATTGGTTAAATGAACAAATCCATGGTTAAAAAATGTGGTAAATCTTAAATACTTGCTATATAGATCATACCCAGTAAGATTAAAAAAAAAAAAAAAAAGAACTTTACTAAAGTAAATCAGACTGCAGGATTTTGAGACCCAAAGATGACAGCGTGAATGGAGACTGAAAAGTGAAGCAATAGTGGGAACAAAAAGGAAAGATAAAAAGCTAATAAAATAAAACTATAGTAGCTATATTAATACTTAGAGGTAAGAGGTATTATTAGGGATAAAAGTACATTTCACAATATTAAAAAGGTCAATTTCACAGTGTTTATATAATTATAAATTATTATTATAATACAAATTTAAAACTGCTTATAAACCAAAAACTAAATAAGTATGTAATAAATAGTTTATATAGGAAAAATATATAAGAAAAACATTTCACATGGTGAAATAAATATACCTATGAGTATACAAGCATTCAAAGACCATGTCATCTGCATATAAATATGAGGAAAATATGGAACTATTCAGAAATAAGCCATCAAGAAAAGAAGGGATAGCATGGTAAAATCAAATAAAGTAGTTTTAAATAATAAAAAAGACTTGTAATGAAAAGACTTTTTATCTAAGTGATTACATACATTTTTAAAAATTTACTGTTTATTTTATTTGGGAGAGAGAAAGAGAGAAAGGATGCGTGGGGGAGGGGCAGAAAAGGAGGGGGACAGAGGGTCAGAAGCAGGCACTGCGCTGACAGCTGTGAGCTCTATGTGGGGCTATAACTCATTAACCATGAGATTATGACCTGAGCTGGTTGCACTGACACTCAATCAACCGAGCCACCCAGGCACCCTAAGTAATTATATACATTTGAAATGATTGAGAAATTGTATGATAATTGGTTATAAATGGTTATTAAGGATTCTTGAAATAGAAAACAACTCATTACTTTAGAAATGCAAGTATTTCAATAATTTCAGCAAAACTTTGGTGCTGAGGTATACACACTTATTATGTCATGAGAGGTTAAAAATAAAAGGGCAATCCAAAAGACAATAGGAGCAGCAAAGTAAAAGAGCAATACTGCTCTTAAATTTAGACATAAAATCAAACATATAGTTGGTGTTTCTTAGAGATATTTTCAGAAAAAAATTAATAGTCTTTACAAAGAAAACCTTTAAAATATTTAAAGTTAGACATTTAAAAATCTACATTCTATTAATTAATAAAATTAGTAATAAAAAATAAAAATGATTACAAATTATAAATACTTAGAAATTAAGAAATGCTTTTAGATAATGTTTGGCAAATAAGAAACTCAAAATAAAGTTATAATCTCCCACACAATGAAAAGAGGAAGACTTCATTGAATGGCTGTGAAAAAAAATATGTTCAGAGAAAAAAATTAGTATTTAATGATCTTATTATTTAAGAAAAAAAAAAGCAAACGAACTTAGTACTAATCTTTAAAATATTAGGAAGGGGCACCTGGGTGGTTCAGCTGGTTAAGTGTCCCACTCTTGGTTTCAGCTCAGGTCATGATTTCCTGGCTCTGAGACCAAGCCCCATGTTGGGCTCTGTTCTGACTGCTCAGAGCCTGCTTAGGATTCTATTTCTCTATTCTGCCGTTCACCAGCTTGCATGTGCACTCTCTCTCTCTCTCTCTCTCTATATATATATATATATCCCTCTTTCTCTCTCAAAATAAACATTTAAAAAATCAAAAATAAACAAAAATAGCAAAATAACATGTTATACTTAAAAATTTTTAGAAATGTAAATTACTAAATCTAAACGCTGAAAATAATGAAATGTTAAAGAATTAAAAACAAAAAGTTAGAAATGAGAAAATTTTTTAAAAAATTGTGTTGTTTTTAAATATACAAAAATAGAGATAAACTTATAACAGTTTAAGTAAAACAAAAAATGAAAATAGAGTGCAGAAAGTAAAGATGGAAGGAGAAGTTAATGAAATTAGGTAAATTTAGGAATAAGGAAGAGATATAACCATGGATATAGAAAGAATAAATTATGATTTTGTTTAAAAACCTAAAATTCAATTATAAGGCAAATCAAATGCAATATTTAAGGATATTGATGGTTTTCTGTTAAAAGGCAATGGCTAAAATTGATCAAAGAAGAAATCTGGGTGTTGGTTTTAATGTTTAGGAATTCTTAATTTCTAAATCATTGATTTTGGAAATCATCTATTTATTGATGCATATTTTACAGGAATTTTTTCAAAGATTATGATCTGTAAAATCTCCTTGGAGAGAAGAATATGACCATGTATTAGAGACTGCATTTTGAAGCAAGACCTATTATTTCAAATCCCAGCAGTATGTGATCGAAAGACATAAGAGTAATGAGTTTAGATCCCTTCTGTTTGGGAAAGCCATGATAGCTGAAGTCATTTTACCTTTTATGCCTTTCTAGTCTGATAAATTAATCTGGTTCCTAGTGAACTTGTTCTGGATTTATACCTATCTTGGAGCCAATAAAGGTAAACTACTCTAAATTTCTTGAGTTATTGTTTTGTGAAAAAGTGACCTATGGTCAAATTCTCTCCTGTTCCTCAAACTAGATGGAAGGCTGTAGATGTCTACAATATCAGGAAGTCTGCCTGTTCAGACTACACATCAGCTCCTTTAAGGGGCACTTAGACTTTTACTAGTTACTCACAAATGGATATACGAAGGACACATTTGATAAAAAGTTTCAATTGTCATACTTTCTGTTATATCTCTAAAGAGGTACTGAAGGTACAGGGACAAAAAGGCTTCATAACTAAGACAGCATTTCATTAACAATGTATGCCAGGAAGTTGGAAAATAAAATAGAATTACCAATTCTACTACAACACATTGGAGGATAGAAAAACCATTCACAGGAAAATGGATATAAAATGCATGTTTCAGGAAGGCACATCAACATGTACTTAAGTAGACGGGAAAACAAGCAACTAAGAAAGAAAACCAAATTGCTTAATGACAACTGCAACAGAAGAAAATCAGCTTGGATTGGTTTAACTAAAATAAGTATTACTAGCAATTGGCAAACTATTTTATACAAAGTGTTGTCAATTGTTTATTAGTAGTTATGCCCAGGAAGAATGTATTTTGTGTCACCAGGTTTGGGTTTCCAGCTCTACATACTGTACTGAGGAGATAGATGGGCTGACCAGGTAGGTAGTGCCTAAATGTGGTCCCTTAACCTTTTAGTGGTAGTGCTCCAGAAACTTGGTAGAAGCGTGACATTTCCTCTAAATTTTAAAGTGTAAAATCAACTTGAAATAAAATATCTGATCAGATATAAGTCAAAAGAGAAGGAACGGTTCTGAAGCAAGCAAAGTTTGACTAGAATATGAATGAGTAAATTTATACATCCAAAAAATAAATGTATGATGAAGTTTGAAAATGGCAGGATTCAAGAATTGTAAACAGGAGACAAAGAATCATGGGCAGTGTTCATCTGTGCAGTATCAAAGAGACACAGGGCAATTGAAAATTACGGAACTTAAATATTTATGGATCATCTCTAGAGAAGAAATAACTTTATGTAGCATGAAACCAGAAGTTCCCTCAGTAATACAAATGTTTCTAGTGTGTGGTTAACCATCTATCAGACTTTGTGGATATTTAACATTTGGATCTTGTCATCTCTCTTATTCTGACATCATCCAAGGAATAGCAGCAATTCTTTTAGTAGCAATTTATAGGCATAGTATGATTCTCTGAATACTAACTACGTACCAGGTACCAAAATCAACATTTTACATGTCTTAGCTCATTTTGTTCTCACAGTAATCTGATGAAATTCTATTATTGTTCCTTTTTTTTTTTTTGATGATGGAAAAATTATGACAAAGAGTGACTGCCTTGCTGAAGAATGGTGGAGCCAAGATTAAGCCTTTTTAATTAATTGAAACAAAGGCGTTCCGATTATATAGCTTTTATTTCTGCAATCTACTGCCTGATCATTTTAAATAGATCTGACACATGAGGAAAAATTCAGAGTCATATAAAATTTTGCTTTGTTTCATTTTAAAATGATTTATTACAAGGAATTAGTAAATTAAATTCTGATTATGATTTGTCTTCTTCCACAGCTGCATTAAAAAAAAAATAGTTCCCTGACATTATATTTTCATTGTACACTAGTCAGTGACTCTCTTGGGGTCAATTTCAAAACAAGAATATATAGCAAAATTTGTTAATAGGAAAAGATTTCCTTCAGTTATTGGTAAATGAGAAAAACAGCATAGAAGAGTGTATAATAATATTTATACATCAATTTAATATAAAAATGTCTGTGTGTTCATAGAGTGAGGATATATATGGCATTCTACTGGTTGTGAAGAAAATCAATATGAGTGATCAGTAGACTGTTAAGGTGAGTTTATAAATAACTCACAAATATTACATATAAATTGGAGAAGACACAGTTTAGTGTATTAATGATTTACAGTTATGCTCTGGAAAAAAATCTGAAATGGGAAGCATAAGATTTATATTAAAATTAGTGTTTAAGAAGAAATTGATAGATAGGTGATCATGAAGTAGGGCTAATCAATACATATTATATACAATGCATAAATAATACAATGAATTTATATTAAGTAAACAATATATGTGTATATATGTATACATATATACATATATACATATATATACACACACATGAAGTATTTTAAGCAAAAACACCTATGAAATCAAGATTATTAAATCTAATCATTTATAACATTTCAAAGAAATCAACATTTAAATTTATGGATTAGTCTTTGATACTCTAGATTTTCTTCCAGATAATGAAGTATAGTTAGATGTAGAACATTTTACAGAAAAGCCATAAAATTCATGAAAATCAAAAGCAAAAAATGTAGTGGATTTATATTAGTAAAATGCTGGCAAAACTTATGAATCTGGAAAATTATCAAATAAAAGCAGAGAACAGGAACTCATGCCAGCTAATTTTCAGAACACATTAAGAGGACAGGCACAAGATGACTCTTATAATGACTGGCAAGAATACAGCTATTATGTAACTGCAGAAGATGCTGTAAATCAAATCAGTTTAAAATTACTGGCAAGGGACAAATTTTGGAATGAACAGCAGTAGCCAGATAAAGAAGACAAAAATAATGACATCAACAAGGTGGAACATGATTTATTTTCCTCTTATTAATATTAACCATCATTATAAATCAGTTTTGGAAAAATACTGATCAATTAAAAAGATGTACACTTAATATAATTGAAAAACAAACACAAAACAATGTATGTTCAGTTTTTGCCATTAATTTTTTACCAGTAATTACCAACCTCTGAACAAGTAATGCAATGTTTATTACCGCCTCCAAATCACTGTCTAACCTTCCTAAAAACTGCAGTTTGATTACTCTATTCTCAGTTCTCCTATTCTTCCCAATACAAAGGTCAATCAACGCTAGAGAGTTTAGAAAGATGCCCAGTCTCTTGGGTTTGGATGGAATGAATGTTAACAGACAATAGTAGTGAAGGTGAAGAAAAACAGCAATCCTGGCAATGCATGAAAAGTGAATTTATATTCTACATGCTAAGTTCTTGATATTTTATCCTTTAACCTCCATAGAACACAACCATAGCTCGGACTAACAAAAAGGGATTTGATAGTTTTACACTTTTCAAAATTTCCTAAGTTTTTAAAACATGGACACTTATTATATCTAAAAACTGAAAAATAACTTTAAAGTTACCATGCTAAGTTGGTGCTTTTCCTAAAAAGGTACTTAAGTTCATACACCTTGTTTACCAAATTTGTTAAATGTTAACTGTAGTAATAATAATCACTGGCATTTATGCCCAGAGATTCTGTGAAAAGATTTAGGTTTATTTTTTATTTCATCCTAGCTCTTGAGATAGCTATATTTATATTTTTCAAACTTTATTGAGACATGGACTTCTCAGACGTTTACAAGGGTTATCTATGGCTATCTCCACTTTACAGGTAGAAAAAGAGAGGCCCTTTTATAGATTCAATAGGATTTGTGGGGCGCCTGGGTGGTTCAGTTGGTTTAAGTGGCTCAGGTCAAGATTTTATTGTGTGTGAGATAGAGTTCTGTATCGGGCTCCACACTCACAGCACAGAGCCTGCTTGGGATTTTCTGTCTCCCTCTCTCTGCCTTTCCACTGCTCAGGGGTTCTCGTTCTCTCTCTCTCTCTCTCTCTCTCTCTCTCTCTCTCTGTCTCTCTCTCTCTCTCTCTCAAAATAATAAATGAACTTTAAAAAATAATAATAGGATCTGTAAACTCTGAAACACTGTACAGTATTTTTTGAGGTTTTGTTTCTTTTCTTCAGAGACTGACGTATCATTCAATTCTCAATGGTTTTTACAACATAAAACAAGTAAAAGCAACTACTATAATTGAAGATTTAAAGAATATAATTAGTACTCCATAGGTTAATGTCACATTAATGTTTTTTAAAACCCTCTGGCATGACTCAAAGCATGCTATTTTTGGCTTGAATGCAAAAATGGCCCAGCACTGGTTAAATCAACTTGCTCATAACCACATGCAAAATTACAATCTCAATGTTAACCATTACTCAAGAGAAATACGGGTATTGAAAGTCTTAAACTTCAAATGTAGCATTTTCATAATAAAGAATATGCTTTCACAGTCTTTCAGTCACAAATATGATCAATTTGACAAAATTTTTAAAATTTTTCAAAAACCCCTTGGTGTGCAAAAGGAAACTGATAAACATTTAAAAATTTCCAAAATCTAGCTCCCTGATTAAAAAAAGTAGCCTTTGTAGAAACGAGGAGACTCTAGAACTCAGTGGTATTAGCATATTCTTACTTTGAGCTCCTGTGCCCAATATTTTTCTGTTCAGATATTTAAAAAAAGGAGGAGGAAAGGGGCCTTCAGAGTTATTTTAGTGAATCTTTCCTCACAGACTAAAAGAAAGTAATAAATACCCAGAAACAGGTTTAAATATCTATGGGATTTTAGTATATGATAAACAGGGCTTAGTGCTCCAGCTAGGAGAGGTTATTTTGCTGTTAATAACCTCCAGACATCAGTGGTTTAGATCTTGCTTCCATTCCATAGACATGGATTGCTGAGACTCTGCTATGCATGTTAATTCAGATGTCTAGGAGGCTCAACCACCTCAGAACTGAAACCCAGAACATGGGCACATTTAGTTAACATGAAAGGAAAAGGAAGGGATAGGTGAAGTACACCAGCTTTCAACTACCTCTTACTCAAAACTTCTTATTTTTCTTCAGACACAAAAACACAAATAGCCCTGGCCAAATAGAAGAGCACACAGGAATACATAAGAAACCATGTGAACTATCTTGAATGGAGGGACAACTGACAAAATACTACTGAGAAAATAGGTAGTAATTAGGGGGGATAAAATCTGGATACAAATCTAAACAAACAACGAAAAAATGCTAGAGGGAAAGGCATATTATTTTTTTAAGTTTATTTATTTATTTTGAGAGGGGGCGGGGAGAGAGAATGCACAAATGTGCATGAGCTAGAGGGGAGCTAGAGGGGAGCAGAGAGGGGGAGAAAGAGAATTCCAGGCAGGCTCTGTGCTGTCAGCACAGAGCCCAATGCAGAGCTCTAGCCCACACATGGTGAGATCATGACCAGAGTTGAAATCAAGAGTTGGAAGCTTAACTGACTGAGCCACCCAGGTACCCCCAGAAGATTATTTTTTTTAATTAATGAACAGTTTGTATTAAAAATATGATACAACCTAGAAGCCAAAATAAAAAGTCTGAAAAAATAGACCATATCAACTGAAAATTAATTGAAAAATTTGGACTAGTCAACATACATTTATCTCACCAAAAAAGACAAATAGCAATAGACAAAAATTTGGGCAACTCATAACACACACACACACACACACACACACACGATTCCTCTCTCTAACAGGCTAGAAGCTTCTACAGATTTAGAAAAGACCAATAACCTCATAGAAAAATACACAAAAATATGTACAAAAAAATACACAAAAAAATACTAAGAGGGCAACTGCTTTTAAAGTTTATTTTTGTTTATTTTGAGAGAAAGGAGGGGTTAGAGAAGGAAAGAGGGAATCCCAAGCAGGGATGAGCCTGACACGGCGCTCAAGTCTGACATGGGCTCGATCCCACAGCATTTATATCTTGCTATCCACACAGCATGATATAAATGTTGTTTATATACATACTCTTGTGTAAACAAAAGGGAGGAGTTGATAATCTATAATAATATTTTCTTGTATAGCCATAGGGAAACTCAAGGAAGAGTTTGGAAACAGAGGAGATGAGGAACTGTGATTCAGGAAATCTTTTCACTGTTGACATCCTTATACTTTATGATGCTTACACTAAACACATGTAATACCAATCCAAAAAATCAAATAAAATGTTAACAAATCAGATGTAAATGACAAAAGTATAATATTTTAATGAATTAGACGCAATTCTTATGGACATGCTTTTAAAACACTGATAGTATTGCAATATCTACTTCACACAGTTGGACTAGAGTGAGATTAAAATCACTTAAATATCTTCTACATTTTTAATAAGCACTGCTATTAATGAATATATTTCCTATTCAGTTTTCGTGCTCTTGGTGTTTTGTGTACATGTGTATATGGATTTGAATTATTTATGTTTCATTTTGTCCTGATACATTTGGAATTTGCTGAGTGAAAACTGGGAATTATTACACAAGAAACAACATGTACAAACATACAAAGACCTGATTTCCATTTAGCCCACCCTTGTTTAATGAATAGTATGAAACATTTTTTTCCAAGGCGGTTCAGTTACCTGCTATTTTCCCAATATTTGTGTTAGAAAGGCAGGGTGGTTCATCAGATAGCCTCAATTCAAGTCATGCTAGTGTTTCAGTTCTTTTGTGATTCTATCAAAAAATAATGTCATTCCTATGACTATTATTTCCTTTTGATAATCACTTATTTTTTTCTTTTTAAGATTCAAAATTCTAATTACACTTTTAAGATGAAAAACTTATCCTTTTAGCAATGTACCTGATAATCTTTCTTGGGATAGACTGTTTTGTAAACTATATTTTTCACCTTTGTAGAGTCAGACCTTCATTTACTTCATACTAACTTGTGGTACTTCCAGTTTAATAACTACTTTCCTATCTCTCAAAAGGTTATCAGACTCAACTTCAAGTACTTGTAGTATCCTAAGGCATAATTCGCAGAGATCAAGAGATTTAGAATCATTTAGAGCAGCTATCTACTTTTCAAAAATCTCATTTATTTTGAGCCTCAATTTTCTATTTCAAATATTTGTTCTAGTCTATAGGACATTTCCAAACAAATGTATTTTCAACACCTCAACACAGCATAACCAAAAATAAATCTGTTATCTTCATGTTCCTTCCCAATACACAGACATAGAAACTGCGTTTTCCTATATATATATATATATATATATATATATATATATATATATATATATATATCACATACAAACTACAATTCTTTAATGAATAGCTTGTTGTATAATTATGAAATAATTCTGATATATTTTTTCACCTATGTATTTGCAAACAAAATCACAACTATTTTAATATCAAGTGAAATAGGTAACTAAAGCTTGATATTAATATCTCATAAAAATTATTGAAATGGGTTATTTTGCTAGAAAAGCATAACATAAGTATTAAATAATTCTATTAAATATTTCCAAATAACAAGCAAATCATCCTTTAACGTATGCTAAAGGAAATACTTATGAAATGTAATAAAGGGCAAGAAAAAATAGTTTAATATTGGCTTACAACATTTATTCCTTCCAACCACACCTGAGGAATATCACACTCATGTCTTTTCTCAAAAAATCTGAAGGAAGAGGATTCTAATCTCCCTGCCTAATTCCTTGAGACAGTATTACACAGAAGGAGGTAGAGACCCCTATTGTACAGTATGAATATATATTGTTTTACTTTAGTCACACAATCTGTTTTTAGCTGAATAAAATGTCAGTAATGCTGACCAGGCACAAGACTCCATTTCCCAATCTCCCTTGCAGTAAATGAGGTCATGTAGCCAAGCTCTGAACAATATGGGTAACTCAGAAGAAGAATGTAACTCTCACAGTATATCCTTATGGGGCACCTGGGTGGCTCAGTTGGTTAAGTGTCTAACTCTTGATTTTTGCTCAGGTCATGATCTGAGTTCGTGAGTTCAAGCCCTGCATCAGACTGTGTGCTGAAAGCATGGAGCCTGCTTAGGATTCTCTCTCTCTCCCTCTCCCTCTGCCCCTCCCCTGCTCTCTGCTCTTTCTCTTTCTCTCAAAATAAATACATAAATATATTTTTTAGAAAGAATGTATCATTAAAGTGGGAAGCTGCAACTTCCACCTTCCTATTATTTCATCCTGTTTCATAGGATTGGGAAGCACTCCATATTCATGGATTGGAGGACTTATTGCTAAAATCTATTATCCAAATTAATCTACAAATTTGATCTTTATAAAATCATCACTCTCCCTTCCTTCTTCCCTCCTTCTCTTCCTTCTTTCCTATTTTATTTTGTTTGTTTGTTTATTGTAGATACCAACAAGCTTACCCTTTATTTTGAAACAGAGTAGATCCAGATTATTCAAAACAACCTTGAAAAAAACAAGTTGAAGGGCTCACACTTCTTGATTTGGCAAGGATATGGAGAAATTGGAACCCTGACACATTACTGCTGGGATTGTAAAATGGAGCAGCTACTCAGGAAAAGGGTTTGGCAGTTCCACAAAATGATAAACGTAATGTTACCATATAGCCCAGCAATTCTACTTCTAGCCTTATACCTATGTGAAATAAACATCTGTTCTGCCCAAAACTTACACACAAATGAAGCTTTATTTATAATAGTCTAAAAGTGGAAACAGCCAAAATGACTTTCAACTGAAGAGTGAATAAAAAAGATGTGGTATATCCGTGCCATACTTTTTTTTGTCATTAAAAAGGAAAGAGGTACTGATACATATTACAGCACGGATGAACATTAAGTTTCGTAATTAAAGAAACCAGGTGCAAAATGCTACATACACATTCTATCATTCTGTTCATATGACATGTTCAGTGTAGTCAAATCTGTAGATATAAAATTAGATTCATGGAGGGGGGATGGGGAGTAACTTCTAACAGGAATAGGGTTTCATTTGGAAATGTACTAAAATTAGATTATGGTGATGTTAGCATAACTCTGTAAATACACTAAAACTATTGAACTGTGCATTTTAAATCGGTAAATTTTACAATATGTGAATTATAGCACAATAAAGTTGCTTAAAAATAAAATTACTCAAGCTATAGGTAGAGGGCCATCCATTGCTTACAACTGGAGATAGGACATCAACTTCTTACTCTAATAACTGATAATTTAAGGAAAAGCTGTAAGTGGTTTTGAAATTTCATTTTATCCAGTGTTCCATACATTTTCATCTCTGACCTCCAAGTCTTTACCACCAGCCTCCTCCAGTCTTTTTCTAATGTTCATCCACCACCCAATTTCAAAGCCAGTGGCACATAATTTTTATTTCTATTATGTCAGATTCCTACTTCTAGGTATCATGTTTCTGTTCCAATTAGCCACTGATACATAACAAATCACCTCAAAATTTAGTGACTTAAAAAATAATTATTTTATTATCTTCCAAGATTTTTGTGCATCATGGATTTAGGAAATGTTCACTTTAGACATTTTGTCTTGGAGTGTTTATATGTTAGTCAAATAGTGGCTGAGGATGGAATATTGGTGGCATCTGTGTGCTGGATGAGCCGGTGGTTAGTGTCTCTCTCTCTCTCTCTCTTTCTCTCTCTCTCTCTCTCTCTCTCTCTCTCTCTCTCTCTCTCTCTCCATGAAAGGCTAGGTTGGTGTTCTTAACAGCATGATGATGTCATAGAAATTGGAATATTTACTCTGACACGTGATGGCTTAAGACATAAGTATCTCAATATGCCATATAAAAAGGCAGAAGTTGCACTGTCTCTCATGACTTATGTCCGGAAATTATAAGCATAATTTCTGACACGTTCTGACAATTACAAGTGATTTAAAAACCCATTCAGATTTAAGGGAAGGAAAATTATACAATACTTTGTGATGGTAAGTGACAAGATTCTAGAGAGGCATTTAGGTAAGAGATGATATTGTGGTCATCTTGGGAAAATAAAATTTGCCAATATTATTTTAAAAATTAAATAAATCCATACTAAAAGATATGCAAAGCAAAAGTAAAACAAAATAAAAATAATTTAAAAAGATGTGAAGTAATTTTGGCAAAAAAACACACTGTGAAGTAATTCAAAGAAAACAAATGATTGATATGTGATTTGAAATAGAGCATCACCTTTATACGTGCTATAAAAATCACAGAAATGTGAAACCATGCTGTATTTGTTATTCTGTAACTGATTTATTTCACTTTGCATAACTTCCAGTCCCATCCATGTTATTGCTAATGGTGGGTTTTCTTTTTTCTTTTCTTTTCTTTTTTTTAAAAGCTGAATAATATTCCACGGGATAAAGAGATCTAGAGCTCTAGAGACGAAAGATAGAGATCTATAAATACTTGTTTCCTCTATCCATTTGTCTGTTGATGGGCATTTGGATTATTTCCATATCTCAATTATTGTGAATAATATTATGATGGACATGGCAACACAGGTATATCATTGAGATCCCGATTCTTTTGAATATATACCCAGGAGTGGGACTGCAGGATTATATGATAATTCCATTTTTGTGAGAAGTTTTTTTTTTAAGTTTATTTATTTATTTATTTATTTATTTATTTATTTATTTATTTAGAGAGAATGAACAGGGGAGGGGCAGAGAGAGAGAAGGAGAGAGAGAATCCCATAGATCAACATAGGGCTTCATCTTAGGAACCATGAGATCATGACCTGAGCCAAAATTGAGTCACACACTTAACCGACTGAGCCACCCAGGTGCCCCATGATAGTTTAATTTTAATTGTTGGAGGGACCTTGTATGGATTTCCACAGTGATTATACCATTACATTATTTCCAATGGATACAAGATTTACAATTTCTCTATATCCTTGCCAACACTTATCTTTTGTCTTTTTGATTATCACTATTCTAACAGGTATGAGGTGATAGTCAAATGTCTAGAAACATGAAATAGAATGGTGGGTTCCAGGAGATGAATGGAGGGAGAAAAGGGAAGTTTTTTTCAATGGGTATAAAGTTATAGTTAAACAAAATGAATAAGTTCTATACATCTGCTGTATAATATAGTGCCTATAGTTAGCAATACAGTATTGTGCACTTAATTGTTACAGTGGTAGCTTTCAGTTTAAGTGTTTTAGAACAAAAACAAACAAAAAAACCCAAAGGGACAAATGAAACTTTGAGAGGTGATAAATATGTTCATATTGTCATGACTTTGGTGATAGTATCACGACTGTATGTATATGTAAAATCTCATCAATTTGTATTCATTAAAAATGTGCAATTTTTGGCATGCCAATTAACCTCAATGAAGCTGTAAAAAATGCAGAAATGTGATATTGGTGTTGAAGTGACTAGATGGAAAGAAAGAATAGATGCAGATATTTGAAGAAATGGATAGTGGTATGCAATGTCAATAATACTGATGTGTATTCAGTGTATAATAATTCTATGATTTTTATAATACATATTATATGCACACATATAAGTCACTAAGTAGATTTCCAATAAACTATACATGACTGTATTACAAGTTGTGGAAAAGAATAAAATTAATTTTATTGATTTTAATTAAATTTAAACTATAATTAAAATTAAGCTATATCATAAACAAAAAAAATCAATACAGTTTGATCATAAAGTATAAGCCATATAATCAAGAAAGCACTAAAACTAAAAAGGTAAATTTTTACATAATATCAAAGAGGGAAGATCCTGGGGCACCTGGATGGCTCAGTCAGTTAAGCAGCCAACTACTGATTTTGGCTTAGGTCATGATCTCACTGTTCATGAGTTCAAGCCCCACACTGGGGTCTGAGTTGCTGGTGCTAAGCCTTCTTTAGATTCTCTGTCTCCCTCTCTCTCTCTCTGCCACTCCCCAGCTCGCACTGTCTCTGTCTCTCTGGGATCAGAAACTGATCCCATTCACAATTGCACCAAGAAGCATAAAATACCTAGGGATAAATCTAACCAAAGATGTAAAAGATCTGTATGTTGAAAACTATAGAAAGCTTATGAAGGAAACTGAAGAAGATATAAAAAAAATGGAAAAACATTCCATGCTCATGGGTTGGAAGACTAAATATTGTCCAAACGTCAATACTATCCAAAGCTATCTACACATTCAATGCAATCCCAATCAAAATTGCACCAGCATTCTTCTCGAAGCTAGAACAAGCAATCCTAAAATTCATATGGAACCACATAAGGCCCTGAATATCCAAAGTAATTTTGAAGAAGAAGACCAAAGCAGGAGGCATCACAATCCCAGGCTTTAGCCTCTACTGCAAAGCTGTCATCATCAAGACAGCATGGTATTGGCACAAAAACAGACACATAGACCAATGGAATAGAATAGAAACCCCAGAACTAGACCCACAAACGTATGGCCAACTAATCTTTGACAAAGCAGGAAAGAACATCCAATGGAAAAAAGACAGTCTCTTTAACAAATGGTGCTGGGAGAACTGGACAGCAACACGCAGAAGGTTGAAACTAGACCAGTTTTTCACACCATTCACAGAAATAAACTCAAAATGGATAAAGGACCTGAATGTGAGACAGGAAACCATCAAAACCCTAGAGGAGAAAGCAGGAAAAGACCTCCCTGATCTCAGTCGTAGCAATTTCTTACTTGACACATCCCCAAAGGCAAGGGAATTAAAAGCAAAAATGAACTACTGGGACCTGATGAAGATTAAAAGCTTCTGCACAGCAAAGGAAACAACAAACAAAACTAAAAGGCAACCAACGGAATGGGAAAAGATATTTGCAAATGACATATCGGACAAAGGGCTAGTATCCAAAATCTATAAAGAGCTCACCAAACTCCACACCCAAAAAAACAAATAATCCAGTGAAGAAATGGGCAGAAAACATGAATAGACATTTCTGTAAAGAAGACATCCAGATGGCCAACAGGCACATGAAAAGATCCTCAATGTCGCTCCTCATCAGGGAAATACAAATCAAAACCATACTCTGATATCACCTCACGCCAGTCAGAGTGGCCAAAATGAACAAATCAGGAGACTATAGATGCTGGAGAGGATGTGGAGAAACAGGAACCCTTTTGCATTGTTGGTGGGAATGCAAACTGGTGCAGCCACTCTGGAAAACAGTGTGGAGGTTCCTCAGAAAATTAAAAATAGACCTACCCAAGACCCAGCAATAGCACTGCTAGGAATTTACCCAAGGGATACAGGAGTACTGATGCATGGGGGTACTTGTACCCCAAATTTATAGCAGCACTCTCAACAATAGCCAAAGTATGGAAAGAGCCTAAATGTCCATCAACTGATGAATGGAATAAGAAGTTGTGGTTTACATACACAATGGAGTGCTACATGGCAATGAGAAAGAATGAAATATGGCCCTTTGTAGCAACGTGGATGAACTGGAGAGTGTGATGTTAAGTGAAATAAGTCATACAGAGAAAGACAGATACCATATGGTTTCACTCTTATGTGGATCCTGAGAAACTTAACAGAAACCCATGGGGGAGTGGAAGGAAGAAAAAAGAGGTTAGAGTGGGAGAGAGCCAAAGCATAAGAGACTCTTAAAAACTGAGAACAAACTGAGGGCTGATGGGGGTGGGAGGGAGGGGAAGGTGGGTGATGGGTATTGAGGAGGGCACCTTTGGGATGAACACTGGGTGTTGTATAGAAAGCAATTTGACAATAAATTTCAAAAAAATTAAAAAAAAATAGATGACAGTAAAATATTACTAAGGTCTTGCATAAAACCTAAAATTAGATATTTAAGAACAAATAAAATGGAACTTACTCTTCAAGAAATAAAATTCAAGTTGATGAGAATTTTTATTCCCTGTCAATAATTCTCAAGTTTTAAAACCTTAAATATGTGTATAAAATATACATAGCTATAAAAAATGTATAATATAAATATACGCTTAATCATATCTAGATGTCAGACAGTGGCAATGAATGCCAATAGAATGCACATAAACCTTCTAGTACCATTGATTAGAGATTCATTAGCCATCAAGATATATAATTGACCATTTTCATTAGTATTAAAATGCCTCCACTTGACATCCTGTCACTCATGAAGATGGGGAAAACATGCAATTTCATTGGCAATCAACTAATGAGCATTAAAGCCCATTTAAGAAAAAAACCTAAACATTTACAGCTTATGTAAATACAAGACAAAGAGAAAACCACTAAGCCATGTACAAAATTCCAAGTATTTAAATAAGCCTCACATCAAAAGTGTATATTGTCTTGTCTTTGTCACTGGTAGGAGGTAATAATCTGGAGGAATAATATAGATTTTATTGGTTGTTACTATAGTCCTAAAGTTATTCTAATAGTCCTAATTAGACTATGTATATGTATAAGCATATAATATATATGTATTATATATATATATATGCATATAATATACATGTATATGTATAAGCATAGTGCCTTATACATATTAAATATTTTAAATCTCATGACTCCCCTATGAGGATCATATTATTACTTCTATTTTATTATTGAGACACAGAAATGTTAAGTACTTTGCACAGTTTAACACAGTATGTGAGGTGCACAACCATATTCCAACCAAGATAGTCTTGTTCCATAGATTGCACCCTTAGGCCTCATGCTACACTGACTTTATGTTCTGTCAGTGCCACTGAGAAGAAGAAGGAAACATTCTTGACGAGGAGATCTGGTACACATAGACAAACAGCCTCAAAGCACAGACATTAAAACATATAAACTAAGAATCTTTGAAAAGCAAGTTGAAGTTATAATCCACATAACAGTCAAGGGGAAACTAAAAGTCCATAGCCTCTAAATTCAAAATTTGATTAATAATATGTAACAAAAAAATAATAATAATATGTAACAGTAGGGCAGGACCAGGCAGAATAAACAAAATGCTCCACACTTTTGTCTTTCTGTTAAGATTTTCAGTTGTTTGAATCAGTTGAGGGAGTAAATAAATGTTCTAATGGAAAGAAATAATAAATGTTCTAATGGAAAGAAAACATGGCACTGGAAAAAAAGACTCCAGAAGCACTTAAAATCTTTGAAATCAAGGAATGGATATTCCTTTAAGGGTTTTCTTTTATGTATGTCTTTAAAAAAAAAGAAAAGAAAAGCAAGAAAGAAAGAAAAATAAAAGAAGGAAATAAGAATTAATAGAACTAAAGTAAAGAAAAATAAAAATGAAAAAAAGAGAAAGAAAAGAAAAACAAAAAGAAGGGAAGAAAGGAAGATATTCATTACATTAGATCTCATCTGTCAATCCCAGTGCACATTTCAGATATATAGCTACTGCCACCATCTCTCAAACGGGTTAGTGTCTTTACTTTTTACTTGTGTGTGTTCCTTTTTATATGATGTTCCTTTAATCAAAAGCTTCTCTCTTCAATATCAACACAAACAGTATATGTACTTAATCTCAAGTTTATTCCACTCTTACATGAAAACTCCAACTAATTCCAAGCCACAGTCAGGAATGTAGTTATTCTTTAAATGACCCTATTAAATATCTTCCGTGGTCCAGAAAGTGTGATAAGACTTAAAAATATAAATAAAGCTCAAGTTCCTAAAGTTCCAATGTATTCAAAATATTCATGATTCAGACTATAAAATAATCAAAGAAATTAATCAAGGTGCAGTGCAAAGTGATTTTATACACACACAGAATGCAAAAGGAATCATGTCAGAGATTTCTCTAATTCATCAAGAAAGGCTCAGAGAAAGCTTTCTAAAGTAAACTATGTTTGACTCAAAAAACAAAATGAGTAAAACACAAAAGTGAGAAATTGCACTATATAATTTGCATGTAGCATTAAAGATTGTATATGCAGTTGTATATAAGTAGAAAATTAATCTAAAGAGAAAATGAGACAAAGCTTTGCACACTAAAGCTGTTTGAACTTTACACTGAAAGCTTTGGGAAGGCACTGAAGGCTTTGAGCAGGGAAGTGTCCTGAACAAATTAGTTTTTTTTTTTATTTTTTTATTTTAGAAAGGTCATTCTAGAATTAGTATGGAAAATACACCACCCAGGAGTCATATGAGAGGTAGGAAAAATAGTTATGATGCTTTTACTAATAAATACACGAGAAGTGGTTAAGAGTCTAAATTATAGCTGTGGAAGAGGGAAGACAGAAAACAGATTCTTGAGATAACGAGTGATAGAACCTGCAGCATTTACTGACGTGATAGAATGTGTAAATTAAGGAATATGATGACTCCAAGATTCTAACTGAAGAAAATGAATGAATGGCGAGTTAGT
Source organism: Felis catus (assembly GCF_018350175.1). Classification (NCBI taxonomy): domain Eukaryota; kingdom Metazoa; phylum Chordata; class Mammalia; order Carnivora; family Felidae; genus Felis; species Felis catus. The sequence continues at coordinate 107,871,447 of NC_058371.1, forward strand.
CATTGATTGAGATACAGAATATTGGAGAAAAATACTTTCTGAGGAAGTGGCAGAATCTAATTAGGGACATAATGAATTTGAGATATTGATGGAACATCCAACTACTTGAAAACATACTCTTGGCTCTTTGTTTCCAGAGCCAGTAATGATACCTATCACACAATAGTAGCTTCAAACAATTTATTATATGAATGAGTGTTGAATGAAATAATTTTGAATGAATATTAAATAGAAATGGGTTATAGCTTGTTAAAGACATCAGAATCCTTAGACAAAGCCAGGAAAATAGATGTGGTTGACCAGGGATTGGTTATGTGGTGAAAGAGGTATCAGATCAAAGATAGAGCTTAAGAATAAAATCATCAAGTTCAGTAGCAAAAAAACTAAATAGTGGTCCTAGAAAGTAGGAGAAAATCTAGAAGACAGTGGTGTCCCAAGAGGTGAGGGAAAAGTAATTCAAGAAGGGAGAAATTCAAGAAAACTTATCCTAAGTTTTATAATAGTTATTTAATAATTTTCTTTATTTAGTTTTGAGAGGGGGGTCAGAGAGAGGAGGAGACACAATCTAAAGCAAGCTCCAGGCTCTGAGCTGACAGCACAAAGCCTGACTCTGGGCTTGAACTCATGAACCTTGAGATCATGACCTGAGTTGAAGTCAGACGCTTAACCAACTGAACTACCCAGGTGCCCCTATTTAATAATTTAATATCAGGACAAAAACAAAACAAAATCGCCTTTCTGTTTGCTAATATAGATAAGATTTAGGAATTCAGCACTGGCTGAATTTTCTTTTGGTTTGTATCACACAATTCAATATAATATTCTACAATGTATGCTACTTAAGGAATATGTATACTGGGTCTTAAAAACAATCTCTAACGGCTGCCTGAGTGGCTCAATTGGTTAAGTGTCCATCTCTTGTTTTTGGCTCAGGTCATGATTTCACAGTGGTGAGATTGAGCCCCACGTCGGGCTCCATGGTGGGCATGGACCCTGCTTTAGATTCTATCCTTCTCCCTCTTCCCCTCCTCCACTGTTCTCTCTCTGTCAAAATAATAATAATAATAATTATAATAATAATCTGTAAGATACAGTAAGGCAAAGGCAATACTCAAATCTGATTTGCTGTGCATGTGTGTACAGACATGCACGTGTGCACATGGTTAAAACAGAAAGAGCTCTGCACTTAGAGAAACCTTAATTCAACTTCCATTCCAGCTGTGTGAACTTGGATAACTTTGAGTAGTTTTCCTATTTAATACAATTAACAAAGTATTACATGCTTCCAAGGAAGTTTTAATAACTAAATATAAACAAAACAAACATAAAGCACTCAAAACAATGTTTGAAACTTAGTAGATGCTGAATAAAGGGCAGCGTTTTTAATGTCAGAGTTTAAAATCTTCTCAGTTAAATACATTCACTGAGAATTAAATCTGAATGCAAAGATATTATTTCACATATTCTGATTATCTGATTTAATATTCTGAGAAAGAGAAGGTGGAAAATGAGAAGCACTAGTTTGTAATATGAATTCTTTAAAGTATAGTACTGCCTGGCATTGTTAGCTAGAACTTTATCCAAAACATGAGGAAAGAACACATCATCAGAAAGAACATAAAGTCTCTGAATAACAATGTTCAATACGTTCAGAATAAAAGATTTAGCCATGAATGAGTAGATGAAAGTTCCTTCTCCCCTGATTTTTTCCTTCTTTCATTAACCCCTCTTTCCTCCCACCTTTTTGTTCAATCTACCATCAAATCCCCATCTTCTTACCTTCTGTGGTCAGATTCAAAAGACCACTCTCTCCCTCTTTCCAAAAGATGACATTATGGCATTCCTCCATATAAATCAGCTTGTGTCATCTCCTGTCTTTAGCCTGTATCTTCTGTAAGACAAATCCAAAATTATTTTGTTCATATGTACCTTTCAAGTATTATCCAAGTATTATTTCAAGTAGTCAAGTATTATGTTGAAAGACCCTACCAAAACAGGGTTAGATGAAAATCAACACCATGGACAGAGATTATCATTGAATCACACTAATTAATAGAAATAAAAAAATCTTACAAATATCATAGAAATGACCACTTTAGAAAATATGTTTTTACTATTACATGAAAATTAATAAATAGTATTATATAGTTAACTTAAATATAATTATGTATGAAAACTATAATGGGTCTCTTTCTTTTTAAGATTTTTAAAAAGTATTTCAACACACAATGTGGGGCTTGAACTCACAACCCTGAGATCAACAGTTGCACATTCTACCCACTGAGCCAGCCAGGTACCCCTATAATGGGTCTCTTAATTATCAATTTTCATTCTCTAAAGATCTGCTCATTTTTTTTCAATCTGGATTGCCTCTTGCTGATCTTCATCTGAATATTACTGACTTACTTTTTAACCCTAGTACTTGGGTATGGTATTCTTAAATTGGAATTCTTATTTCTATTTGTAAAAAATGTTCTCTTCTGTTACTAGGTAGATAAAAAATCATTTTAAATGTAGCCTTTTTCAACTGCCTTCTTAAAACATTTTGTTCCTATACATTCTGCAAAAGCCCTACAACCCATTGCATTATAACCAGGGAATGGCTCTCTTTACAGATTGCTTAACAGATGTTTTCTTACCTAAACAATGTGCCTTCATGACCTATATTCTTTTTCTCTGTATTGTTGTTGGTTTAATGTACTTGGCATTTGGGCAGAAATATGGAAACAGGATACCTATTGCATGGTACTTCAAAGTGCCTCCTTAGATTCCCTGTGATGAATGTGTTCTACTAAGTTATCTTTAACAAAATATTAATACATAAAACACAAGTGACAAATTATTTTTAATACAGTCAAGCCCAGAGCAATTTAAAATGGATACAGTGTAGAGAATAACTTAAAATTTAAAAATTAAAGAATATATTTTAGGTGTTTTATGGTTTAAAATGTATGATTTTTCTTACTGGTTTAAAAAAAAAGATGCTTTGAAAGTGACTTCTAAGTTACTATACAATGCAAAGTGCATCATTTAACTCTGTTAAAATAACAGAAAAAATATATTTGTTGTTAATGAATCACCATCAAGAGATGGAAGTAATATGCAGCAACACCTTGGTGTTACTCTCATAAGTATTCTGACATTTCAGCATGAAATTTTAACACTGAACTTTGATGACTCTTCATTTCTTCCATCTGTTTTCCTGGTTGGTTGACATAGTTTATTTCTTTGTTTTGTTTACATTTGCTTTCTGGAAGATTTTAATAGCATACTTAGGGTATTTTCCCCCCACAGTTTGTAAGCTATTTAATTGAAATAAAACCCGACTTCATTTATAATGAAACTACTAAAAATGCATGTGTTTGGGTGATGTAAAATCTGACTTAAAACAAAGAAAGCTTGTTGGCAGTCAAGGCAATCTGGCACTCAATGATCCCTGCAAGTTGCACATTTAATTAGAGGGGAAACTCATTAAAGTATCTGGGAATATTAAGATGATGCTATGATTCTAAATAGCTGAGTCCAGCCCTTTGAAGAGTTGGCTGAGATTATCAGCACCTGCCTTGATTGTGTCTGTCTTATTCACATACACAAATATTCAGATACAACCTTGTGTGACACATAATAATTAAGAAAATCCTGTGTAAATTGCATACCTTATATTCAATTTCATTCAAGAACAGCATTTTACAGAAATGGAATATATAAAGCAATGTATATTTTTGTTCAGGTAGTACATGTGAGACACAAGTGAATGATACTAATATTAAAAAGTTGTTCTTGGGGCGCCTGGGTGGCTCATTTGGTTAAGCATCCGACTTCAGCTCAGGTCATGATCTCACAGTCTGTGAGTTTGAGCCCCGCGTCAGGCTCTGTGCTGACAGCTCAGAGCCTGGAGCCTGCTTCAGATTCTGTGTCTCCCTCTCTCTCTGCCCCTTCCCCGCTCATGCTCTGTCTCTATCCGTCTCAAAAATAAATAAAAACATTTAAAACACTTTTTAAAAAAATAAAAATAAAAAGTTGTTCTTAAATTCTCTGTGGTAGAGCAAGTTAACAAAGAAATTATTGTCAAACTGCTCAATATTTCATATGGAAAAATCTCTGTAGGGTAGCATGGGAAGAGGAATTATAATTGAATTTAAATGGGCAGAAATATGGAAATGAGATACCTATTGCATGGTACTTCAAATCATATATGATTTATATGAATTATATGATTTTAAAGAAAATAAAGTGGTGGCTAGATGGTTCAGTTCATTGAGTGTCTGACTTCAGCTCAGGTCATTACCTCATGGTTTTTAGGTTCAAGCCCTGTGTTGTGCTCTGCACTGTCAGTGCAGAGCCTGCTTTGGATCCTCTGGCTCACTCTCTCTCTCTCTCTCTCTCTCTCTCTCTCTCTCTCTCTGCCCTTCCCTGCTCATGCTCACGTGCGCTCTTCCTCTCTCTCAAAAATAAATAAACATTTAAAAAGTAAAATAAAGTAAAATAAAACAACCCAAATATATAAATGAAATTATGTGCTTGCAGTTATTTAGTAAAACATGTTTTGCAATTGTTCTGCAAATTGTTCTGCATGTTTTGCAAATTCTAAGTAATACATAGAATGAAATAACTTAGTCTAATAGCAAAAGAGCACTGAACCAGGAATAAGAAATGCCTACACTAAATTCTTAATTTTACTATTTATCCATTATGAGTTAGATAAGTCATTAACTTTTTAAACTTTGTATTTTTCTCTGTAAAACACACACAAAAACAATTTTCAAAAATATTTAACAAAGATTCTGTTAATTAACATTCAATTTAAAATGGGCATAACATTCCTACGTAAACTTTATTCTGCTATACAATCTAACAGCTCTTTTCTAAAAACTTGTCATTATTATTTTATTCACTGGAATGGGCAAACCATAAATGTAAGAATAAAACTTTTATTTATAGTATCTCCCATTTCTATACGCCAGGCACTTAACATGCATTATATTTCTTATATTTATCATTAAAAATCATAAATGTATGAAACATACATCTTTGCTTCCCATTTTATGTATTAAGAAAAAAATAACGAAAACTCAGAAATGTTAAGTTATATGTCCAATCACATACAGCTAAAAAGAGCCAGTTAGCTAAAAACTCATTTCTATCTCCTTCAGCATAAATGAAATTTTCTCGAATAGATATTAAATCTCAAATCATTATTTATTTAAAATAATGAGGCAATATATTAGAATGAATGCTACCTTTCCCTTGTAATAGCTACAGTGTAGCTGGGTACCTGTTATTAAGTATGTTAAGTATGTTGCTGATCACTCTGGGAACGATCAATAAAGAAAATGTATCATGTTGCTACCAATTGTCATGGATGCCAATATTTGAGAAATACCAGTTCTTGAGGAAATTCTCTTGGAGGCACCTTGAGATTTTAAAAACTCACTCAAACAAACAAAAATTTATTTACCCTATCCCCAGCTTCATGTACTTTAGAAGTAGATGTAGAGTTACTTTTGAGTTTCAGAGAGAACGTTTAGATCACATCTGGGTGATCTGGTTGTGTGAACTCGGTGATCGTTATAGAGCTTAACAAGCTCAGGTGCAACTGTCAGATTCAAGACACTTGGAGATTCAGGACACAATTGTGAAATACTAGCTAGTAGTCTTCCCTAGCCACTATGCTCAGTAATCTGAAATATAGCTCTGAAAAGAGTTATACCACAAGGATAAAAAAAAAATTATCCTCTAGACTCCAACGAATGTACATAGTAAGACGCTGAAAAAGAGGGTATGTGTAAATTCTCTTTATTTACCAGAATAAAGCTATCTCTGATAAAAATTCATTGTGCAGAAAGTATAATGAATACCTGTTAATTTATCCCAAGGAACTCTATCCTCTAAGTTTCTCTTTTCTCTAACTTTACTTTCTATCCTCTACCATTTGACTTGATTTCAATGAGTTTCTATTTTTTTCTTTTTTAAAAGGATTCATCACCTTGCTTAAATTGTAAGCTTTAATGTCTTATGTACTGAGAATATATTCAGAGTAGTGTAAAGCTAATGGCAATTATTCTAATTTTAAATAATAAATTATTATTGTTAAGGGCGGGCTTTAGGCAGGGATTTGATATTGCAAGATAAATTTGTCCAGATCCCAGTTCCAGTTTGTCGAGGAGAAAGATTTTCCTTACCAGCAAAAAGCAATTCATTGACACCAGCAGAATACCTAAGATTTCAACTAAATTCTGATACTATCTATCCAGAGACAGTGTCAGATCCCACAGGTGAGGGCTCAGTCCTACAAAACTTCCTCCCCTACCCCCACAACTTCAGAGGCCAGTAACAAGGCCAGGTTGTTACCTGTACTTCTGACCCACTAGCTATAAATTAGAGCTTCTCACGGCCCCCTCCTTGAGTTTAGTTAATTTCTAGAGCAGCTCACAGAACTCAGAGAAAGATGTTACTTATTGGATCGCTAGTTTATATAAAAGGATGTAACTGGGGAACAGCCAGATGGAAAACATTCACAGGGTAAGCTAAGGTGAAAGGGCATAGAGCTTCCATGTTCTCTTTGGACACCCCATTGTATCAGCACCTCCACATGTTCATCCATCCATAAACTCTTCAAACCCAATCCTTTTGGGTTGTTAAGAAGTTTTATTACATAGGCATGCTTGATTAAATCATTGGCAATTGGCAACTGATTCGACCTCCAGTCCCTCTTCCTTCCAGAGGTCAAGGGATAAGATGGAAAATTCAAACCCTTAAACCAAGGTTGATTCTCCTGGCAACAGCCTCTATCCTTAAGTGCTTTCTAAGGGTCACGTCGTTAACATGAGAAACACCTCTATTGCTCTCATTACTTCGGAAATTTTAGGAGTTTTAGGAGCTCTGTGACATCAATGGGGAGGAAATATATATATATATTTCCTATTATAAATCACAATATCACAAAGGTTAGGGAATACACCAGAGAATATCATCAATGGGATGATGAAGTACCAAAATAAGAATAATTCAAATTTTAAATATATTGTAATATATGTTGTTATATATATGTATATATATAAAACAATAAATGTATATATTTTATATATATTGTTTTTTTGTTTTATTTTTCCTTACAACCTATAAATTAACCAGCATTTCTCATTCCTTATGCCCAATGTAATAGAAAGAGTAAAGTTAAAAATAGTTTTGTGGGTTTTTCTGAGGCATAATTGATATCCAATATTATATTAGTTTCAGGTGTAAAACATAATGATTTGATATTTGTATATACTGTGAAATGATCACCACATAAGTCTAGTTAGCATCTGTCAACACACATAGTTAGAGAACTTTTTTCTTGTGATGAGAACACTTATGATCAATTCTTTTCGCAATTTCCAAATATGCAATATAGTGTTATTAACTACAGTTGCCATGCTGTACTTTACATGACCATGACATTTATTTTATACCTGAAAGTTTGTACCTTTGGATCCTTTCACCCATTTTGCCACTCCCTTTACCCCCACCCGTAGCCTTTGGCAACCACCAAGCTGTTCTCTGTGACTATGAGCTTGTTTTGTTTCATTTTGTTTAATAGTTACATTCCAATAAAAATTTAAATAGTCCTTCATACGTCTGTTAAATAATATCTGGGTTTGACCTCTAATGAATATGCTCCCCCACTTTACCTCATTTTCAAGCCTGGGATAATTCTTAATTACAAAGTAAAGAGCATGGAATAAATTCTATAAAACAAAATCCATTAGAACTATGAGAAAGTGTAAACACAATTTTAGTAGGCTACATATTTGACTTGTCCTCAAGAAATTAAGTAGATAATTGGACTAACATAATTTAAAAAGTGCAATAAATACTTTTGTTTATATGTATGAATTTACATATCTATAAATTGAAATATATGTAAAATTAAACATTACTAATACATTATCTATGCAAACACATACACATGTATACACACATATATAAGCCCCGCACATATATTAATACATGATGTTTAGCCTAGACTGAAAAATAATCATCTTTTAAAAATATGTGATTTTCTTTTAAGGAGTTTCCTGGAAGTAAAGAACGGTTAGCTCATGACTGTTCCTTTCAATCCTCCTGCTTACTTAAGAATTAGAGGATATTTATTCCATTTTTGGCAATATGTTCTTTGAAGTTTTAGTTTTCTAATATTGTTATAATTTAGCAATATATTGCTATTTGTGATTTTAATTTTTAAATTATATATATAATGATGGTTACAAATCTGAGTCATGAGGAAATGAATTTTTTTTTAATGTTTATTTTTGACAGACAGAGAGACATTGTGAGAGCTGAGAAGGGGCAGAGAGAGGGAGACACAGAATCCGAAGCAGGCTCCAGGCTCTGAGCTTTGAGAACAGAGCCCGACGTGGGGCTCGAACTCATGAACCTTGAGATCACGACCTGAGCTGAAGTCTGACGTTTAACCAACTCAGCCACCCAGGTGCCCCGAGGAAATGATTTTAATGAAAGCAGTTGCTTTTACTGCACTGCTCCTTGTGTATGATCAGGTTTCCCAGGATCATATCATTTTCCTAATATTTTTTACATTCATTTGGGTATAAATTCATAAAATCATATATATTTTTTATTTATCCACATTAGAATTCTCACTCTGATAGATATGGATTTAGCTCATTTAATCATTCATCACCACAAAGACATCTCTCCATCTCTATGTTCCTTCCCTGTACTGTTAACATTTATAAGTTTAAATTTCATTACCTGTCATTGTTGTGGTGGTTGTTATTATATTATCTATAAAGATAATCCTTTAGCTTGGTTACTAGAGGCAATGGGGATAGAGGAGAAGCTGAACATTTTTTCTTACAATGTCTTGATTTTGTTTATCCATAGGTTATTGGACTTTAGTGAATATGGGATTCTGTTTGTTGTATTTTTCCATAATCCTGCATTTGATTGCTGTGGCTGAGGACTCTATGTAGTGAGTAGGATCTTACTAATCTCTTCAATCGTCATTTTTAATTTGACAAGACAGTTCATTTTTCATTTGTGAGATTTTGATATTGATTTTTACACTATCCAAAGGTGCTGATAATTTGTCATCACACGCTGGCAGCAACAAAGACAAAAAGATTCAGGAATGACACAAATATAGCATAAATTCTACATAATTCTAGGGTTATTTTTGTAAACTGTCTTTTATATTTCTAAAGTTGTGGCTATTATGCCTCTCTTTTGTTACTCTTAATTGTGTTCCATTCTTCACTTCAGGTATAGGTTGATTGGATAAGTTGAAATCCATTAAAAACATGTATATATTTTTAGGGGCACCTGGGTGGCTCAGTCAGTTAAGCAGCCAACTTTTGATTTGGGCTCAGTCATGATCTCACAGTTTGTGGGACTGAGCTTTGCCTGGGGCTCCACACTGACAGAACGGAACCTGCTTGGGATTCTCTCTTCCTCTCTCTATGCTCCTCCCCCTGCTCATGCATGCATATACTCTCTCTCTTAAAAATAAATAAAATAAAAATTTAAAAACATATATATTTTTAATTATGTAAATATGATTCATTGCAGAGACACAATGTGGCAGGTAAATTCTAGGATGGCTCTTCATAATGCCTGATTCCTGATGTCAACTACAATTCCCTGTCCTTGTGTGTAGGCAAAACCTGTGACCTGCATCAAACTAGTAGAACATAGCAAAGTTTATGGGCTGTCTTCCCATGATTGTGTTTCACTACATAACTCCATCTTGCTTGTAGAGTCTTTTTAGGACTCACTTTTGCTGGCTTGTTGAAGTGAGCATGGCCAGAAACTGTGGGTGGCCTCTCTGAGCTGAAAAATGTCTCTAGTAAATTAGAATAACCTCCAGCCACTTGCTAGGAAGAATCCAGGAATCTCAGTCCTACAACTGTAGGTTGTATTGCACAGTCTGTATAAAATGAAGTTTTTCATTCATTCATCTTGATCAGCACTGAACAGAAGCATTCAGTTAGGAAGTTTTACATTTCCTTTGTCACTCTGGAAAATCCCTTCTGTTAATTCCACGGTATTGGAAAAATGGACCCCTAAAAGATATCCACATTACATCCTTAGAATAACTTTATTCTATATATCCAGTACTATTTTAGGAAGTAGGTAGCTCTTGGCCTCACAGAGCTTATATCTTGGTGCTGGCAACAGATGGACAGATATTTGATGAGTATTTAAATAAATATTTATTGGGCAATTAATAAAAATGACAAGAGGAAAGCATATGAAAGTGTAGAAAAGTGGTATTTTAGACAGGTGGTAAGAAAGGCCTCTATGAGTATCATACTTGAAGTAAAGATTGAACACAGAAAGAGAGGAAATCTTAGTGATATCTGTTATAAGACTATTCCAAAGTCAAAGATTACCAGTGGAATATCCATAGAGTACTAGCTTACTTTGGATAGTATGGAAAAGAAAGACGCCAATTTGAGATAAAAGAAGCGGGGGAGAAAGTTGTAATAAAGACAGAGGGCCTGGTGCAGTTTTCATTTTAGGTGTCTTGGGAAGCCATCACACTTAGAGTAGGCTTCTGAGCAGAGGTGTGACAGAAATTTACTTTTGCTTAAAAGGGATGACTGCTATAGACTGTAATTGGGTTCCCCCAAGTCATATGTTGACGTCTTGAAGCCTAGTACCTCAGAATGTGACTGTATTAGAAGAGTCTTTAAAGAAATAATTAAGGTAAAATTAGGTCATATGGATGGCCCTTAGTACAACATAACTGGTGTCCTTATAAGAAGAGGAAATTTGGACATACTGAGACACACCTAGGATGCATGCACACACAGAAAAAACTGTGTGAGGACAGAGTGAGAAGGTAGCCATCTTCTCAAGGAGAATAACAAAGGAGAGAAGTCTCAAGTGAAATCAGTGCTGCTAACACCTTGACCTGGGGCCTCTAGCTTCCAGAACTGTGAGATTTCTGAGATAATAGATGTCTCTTGTGTAAGCCACCTAGCGTTTGGTATTTTGTTATGGAAGCCCTAGCGAACTAATACAATGACTCTGGTTAATATGTGGAAAACATATACTAGCAATGTAGGTTCAGACGTAATACCAGAGTGAGATATTGGCAACATGGGCTACAGAGGTAGCAGAAAATGGTGAGAGGTATTTAGATACTCTCTCTATATATATATATGGAGAGAGAGAGAGAGAGAGAGAGAGAGAGAGAGAGAGAGAGAGAGAGAAAGAGAAATTAGAGCCATTAGGATTCCTCAATAAAGTGGATGTGGGATGTGATATATATTAAGGCCTCAAGGAAAGGATAATCCAATGGTTTTGCTCATGGCCATGTTTCATTCTGATTCCATGTTGAAAGTAAGATTATTTTTCTAGTCTAAAATGTGTTTTAACAAACAGTAGCCTTGTTCATTTGTTTGCTTTTAATAAATATCTTTCACTAATGGTAATTTGCATTACACATTATACATTAAAAATAGGAGCCAAATAACTTAATATTAGATTTAGTTAATCTCACCTGTCCACAGTGAAGTTATTAGACAGCCTAGCTGGAAATATATTCACTGAGTGACAGTATGGCAAGTCTCTTTTCAGTTTTGAAAAGTTTGGATGAATTCCAGAGATCAATGTAGAAATTAATTGCTTACAGTTTCTGGCACAAGTCTTCTCATCAGCACTGATTTTTTGAACAGCCATCATAACAGGGCATTGCTTGCCAAGGTAAGGAGCCTGACAGTTTCGCAATTAGAGAGGACTGGGGGTTGATCTGTTGGTCTTAGGAAGAGATATGCACAGTGTACAAATTACATGCAAAGGCAAATTAATCAGAGTGTTTTAAAAAGAATTGTTTAGCATTCTATCATTTAACTTCTCTGTCATTCATTTCATCTCTCCCATAAGGGACAGAGTTGAAAATAATTAGACATAGATATTTCTGAGCTTAGCTATTTTTTGTATGTGTTTTCACAATATTGTACTTATGATTTAATCATTCTAGAAATTATGGAAAATTGATTTTTATGAAAATAAAGCATCTGGTGACATAAATAACGTTTGCAGAGTTGAGTAATTTATAACACCTAAGGCATTGCATGTGGTGAACTTTAACTCAGAGTGATAATGGAAAGCATCACCCTATCCTCTGAAGGTTTCAGAAAAGTACTCTGTGCTATGAAGGAACACAGATAGATGGTTTGTGTATTATAAATTAGATTTAAATTATTTATGAAATGCTAGCTTTACCACCTCATTATTCCATGTGAACTTTCAATTTATGTACCACTAATCCTGATTATATAACTAAATAAATTTTGTGATATATAAATATTATTTCCCAAACAGATGTATTTATTTAATTCTCACACACATTCTCTTACACACATGCACACTCCAATTTTCAGTCTTTACTTTGATATGTTGATCTTTACTTTTCTGTAACTCAGGTTAATTTTTATTTTGAATTACCTATCAACGTAGAAGAAAGTTAATTTTAGTTAATCTGCTACTTATCTCCTTTTTCCAGGGCTGAGTGAAAATTCTGGGAGGACATCATACTACCAAATAGTAGGAAGCATATACAGTCCTCATATCTATATAACAGTATACATATCAACCAATTCATTGAGATGCATCATTCATCTATTTGTCTCTAATTTGTCAGTGTTGTGACCATATTCTTTAGTATTTCCTATAAAGGCGCTTGGGTCCAGCAGCTCTCTGCTCATTTCATGTTCTAGTTAAGAGACAGTTTGCTACTTTTACATCTCACTGATATAAAAAAATGTTAGAAGCCCTTTACAGCTTCAATTGACTAGCTTCATGATCGCCATTTTTCTTTTTTAAGTCTTGCTGAATGCGTATAGAAAGACAGGCACAGAGCTTTGTCTTTTCATCAAATCCTAGGATATAGGCCTTTCTTTAGAACCGACTGATCTATTATTTGCCCCTTCTTTTGCCTTAATCAGGAGAATAATTTGTAGCCTTCAAAGGAAGTCTACATACTTACAGATCCCTTATTATAATTTCTGAATATCTATCAAATATTCTGCCTATGAATACAGTCTTTCAAAATTGCTTGAGTTCTTTGAAACCAAAACATTTAAAAAATGTTATTTTAAAATTGTTTTTGGTCACATTCCTCCCCTGGGAAAATGAGCACCAAAAGTCATAAGTGCCTGAATGAGAATTGGGGAGAAAGGTATGGAAAGTAAAATGAAAAGAAAAAAAAAAAAGAAAAAAAGAGTGTAAGTTACTATCAATGAAAAAATTAAAAACATGTTTGCGAGGCAGAACAAGGCTCAATTTGTAAAACTTTCTCTTTTTGTTAAAATGTTTTCAATTTATTTATTTTGAGAGAGAGAGAGAGCATGAGCAGGGTAGGGTCAGAGAGAGAGGAGAGAGAGAATCCCAAGCAGGCTTCACACCATCAACACAGAGCTCCATGTAGGACTTCAACCCACAAACCATGAAATAATGACCTGAGTCAAAATCAAGAGTTGGACGCTTAACCAATTGAGCCACTCAGGTGCCCTTCATTTTGTAAAACTTTCAATAGTGTTTTCAGTTTATAATATTTTCAATATATATAGAACATATAATATATAAAGGGGATTCTGGTTTTCTTGATTTTGGATGTGGATCCTTAAGCTGAAAAAAAAATGGTGTCAAGTAGTTCTGCAACCTGAAGCCAGGAAAAGAATCACGTCTACAGAATAAGCTAAATGGATACTGAAAGGTACTCTCAGAAATAGTGTATCACCACCTCCATGCTTTATGAGAAAAGTAAAGCTATGCCTGAAGAGATTAAAGACTGTAAATATATATAAATATATATACATATAAGTATATATATATACACACACATATATATATACTATATATATAGTCATATATATATATACATGTATACGTATTCTTATACATATATATACATATATGTGTATATATATGTTCATATGTAGAGATATAGATAAAGATATATATGAACTCTTTGTATAGCCAAGGAAGGTTTTAGTTGTAAAGAGTGTGCTTTGTAATTGTAAGTGTGCTTTGTATATTCTCTCTCTTCTTGAACCAAACTCAAGAGTATGAGGGGAAATGCTTCTGCCCACATCCAGCCAATTGAAAGGCCTCAAAATAATCATTGGGAGATCTTGCCATGAGTCCACTGAAGTCCAAGGGACATCTGACTCCATTGGTCAACTCTAAAGTGAGCAATGGGTACTAGAGTTGCTACTATTTAGCAGCAGAGCATGGATAGCTGGCATTCCATCTGGGTAAGGATGCCTGTAATTCTCTTGTGAACCTTGCATAAGGAGTCAGACAGGGCCATCTCTAATAGATATACTGAACGGGCTAGGAAACACAGATAGCAGTATAATCATCCAGGCTGTATAAACAATGCCCAGAGAAGACATTACTCACTTGATAAAGTGAAATAGTGAGAGATGCCCGACAATGGAATTCTCTTGGAGAACTCACATATCTAGGGGAAACAGCCAGAAATTTTTAACCTATAATATACTAATTGCTATATTTTCTAATCACATGTATAATTCCCAGTCATATGAAATCTTTCCCTATGTCTCCATGCCCTCCTATAACAGCCCTTATCATGCTGAGGGGGATAAAACAGCAAATAAGAAGAAGGAAAGATGTACAGCACAAAGTAAGAGAACAACCACAAGTGTATGGGGTTTTATCCAAAGGGAGCTATTAAAAGGAAAACTGATGAAATGAAAATGCTTACCTTATATTATAGAGCCTAGTTTATTTAAAATACTTTAAATATATTTAAATACTTTATATATACAAATATATAAATACTGTAATATTTCATGGACTCTTATTGAGTCTATTTTTTTCAAAACACTTCAAAAATATATAGTGCATGATACTATTTGCTTCTACTCATAAACATACGTTTCCTGATTAATACAACTTTATACTATAGACTTTAATTAAAAAATTTAAAATTACCTGTGTATCAGTCTCCTCTTTTCTCTAGAGTATTTGGGAAAAAGTAGAATTAATCATTTCCTAGGGTAGTTCTAGGATGTAACTGCTTTTTTTGTGCCTTACTTATCACTACTGCATTGAGGCTACTGCTTATCATGGTTGGAAAGATCATAAATGATCACCCTTCCTAGTGCTGGCTTCACCACTATAACTTAAGCAGAAGATTGAATACTGGTTGGTCACGGCTTTGCACTATTTTTGCTCCCAGTATCATCATTCAAGGCTCTCCTAGGTATACCAGATTTAACTGAATATTTAAGGCAATTGATCAGTTTTATTATGCAATAGAAAAACTACCTAGGATAAATATAACATATTTCTAATATTAATGAAAAGTTAGTTGAGAACCTCTCTCAAAGAAATTTCATAATTTCTAGCTTGCCTAGTCTCACTCACCTTTTGGTTTGCATCATTCTCTATTCTCCGTGTATTCCTACTCCAAAAACATTGTTCATGTATAAAGAAATTTATCTTTGTCCTTTTATCCCCTCTCACCCTTTGCTAAACTGCATCTTCAGGTCTTTATTCCCAGGCAGCTTATATTCATTTTCATGAATTAAAAAAAAGCCCTAGGTGTGTGTGTGTGTGTGTGTGTGTGTGTGTGTGTGTGTGTACACATATATATGCATATATATGCATGTATATGTTTACAACTTAAATCCAGATGCAAGTATAAAGTAGACAATCATTTTTAATTTCTTTTATATCAAAGCATTTGTCTTTTTTATATCTTAACAAATCTCTCCTTTTATCTTTATAAGGAGAAGTTATATATAGCAGAAATTATAATCAATGTAGATAAATATTTTTAAACAATCTCTAGCAATCCTAACAGTATAAGATGTCCATTATAGTACTAGTCAGAATGCCCACATGAAACAGATGGTGATCTCAAATGGTATAAATGAAAGAGAGTTTAATGGAACACTATCTACAGAGGTGAAGACAAGGTTAAGGAAAACTTAACAAGTGATAGTGAATAGGTACAGGGCTAGCATTAGCAGTCAGCCATTCATACCCTTATGCTGGTAGGGAATATGGAGCTAGTGGTTATCACATCTGATTGCTACAGCTGTTAAAAAACAAAACAAAACAAGACAAGACAAAAGAAAACAACAGTGGTGAGCAATCACTGCCAAAGTACAGCCAAAGAGAAATAAAAGTGAGCCAGGATAATAAATACCCTGACCTTTCTCCAATTGTCCTTGAACCCTTCTAGGGCTGCCCATTGGGCAATTCTCCCAGATGATGAAGATTAAGAGGCTTTGTCAGTTGCTAGCCAGTTGGTCAACGTTTGTAGCAGGACAGAGTACGTGGAAGAATGGACCTGGAGGCATAAATGGAGAATAATTTGTACAATCTACCTCTTTTTCCCATTAACATCAACTCAGATGCTTTGTCTGGATGTAAGACTCAGATAAATTAGCAGAGCAAAGGAAATGATGAGACCAAATAAAAAATGGTTGTTTTTATGTAGCTAATCATTATCCCTATACCATTTATTCCATGTTACCCCTACCTTCTATAGGCATATACACTGGTTGGAACTTTTTACGTAGAGGGTTAACTTGACACAAATCTTCATCACATGGGACACAACTTCTATGTGCTCCTGTCCTTACCAGGTTGACCACTATTATTGAGCACAGGGGAAATAGGAGGAACTTAATAGGAACTTACTTTATAATATAGTGATATGGTTGTTCTTGACACTACTGGGGAGAAGCAACTTAATTTTCCTTTAGTAATCAGTATCAAATCACCTTGGCCAGCACATTAACCCCTTTCTGTTAGTTTAATAGCAGAAACATTAAATAAGAAGTGGACATTCTTAATTTTCAATTTAAAAGATACATAACTATATTTCCTAGTGAAAGCATTCCTTCTAGGGTATTAGAAGACCTAAACATAATTATCCCAAGATCACAGAAATAGAATGCAAAAAACTTTTTAAGTGTGCTACCAGAGTAGTAAGTGGGGGTTGGGGGGTAGTGATTCTTGATCACTCCCAACCATGAATCCCCAGGCCTTTGCTTTCTTTCTGTGGAGTAGATCAAACTGAATATTGGGTCATGGATTTAAAGCCAGAGTGACTGTATTTCCTAGTTTAGCCCAGGCAGTGCCAGTTCAGAACTTTTGTCTTATCATATTGTGTAGTTCTCCTTTCCTTCTGAAAAATGTCTCGCTTTACACAGTAAGTTATATGATCATGTTATTAAAGGCACTAATGCATGTTACAGAGCAGCTCCCTATACTTGTAGGGAATTCTTTTTGTCTACTTGACATCATATTTAATTCTGCAATAAGCCACTTAAAAATTTTACCAACTCAGATAGAGTACATTAAGACAAATGAATTCTTGTCTTTTCCCATGGCCTCACTTTTGGGTGTTTATATTAAATTCCCTGGTTGAGGGCTATGTTTTTGAGATACCTAGGTGATGACTAAAACATTGCTACTAAAAGTGCAGCTTGTACCTCAGTGCTGATTGCCAAACTACCAGTTACCAGTCCAGGACTAGATTTAATTCAGAAACTGAGAAAAAAAGATTAGAATATTTTATAGAATTTTTACATGGCTGCTATAAGCTAGCACATTAACATTGGCCCCATCTCTGAACATATTATATATCCATTAGAGTTCTACAAACTTATGCCATGAATTGAATGTCAAACCAGCTGGGTATTTATTGTATGCAGTAGGCCGCACTGTAACACTTGATATTTTAAGATTAGTTTGTCAACTGTAACCTAAAATTATATAAAAATCTGAGAATATGCATTTATAAACTTTTAACATTTATAAATTTAGCATTTACAATAATTTTAATTTTTATTCAAACACTGTTTTTATGTATTATAACTTTATTAGCTAGTTTGGGGAAGTAAAACCTCTATTATTTATTTTCAAACTGAATTTAAAGATATGAAAATAAGATTCACTGGACAATTTTGTCAAGATAAGGCACATATATTCTAACAATAGTAGTAAAGCAAATTAAAACAATAGACTGGTTCTAAAATAAATGAAGAATGAAAAGCTCATACTAATTTTATTTATTTGGTTTATTTTTATAGCTGCAATTTTTGGTGAGATATTTAACGTTAAGTGTGTCCTTTGAGGAGATGTACTGGCTAACGAAGCCATCAAAACTTGACCTATCCATGGCTAACATTTTGGTGTCACCTGTAGACTATAGGAATACGCCACTCTGGGCACATTTTTGGTTGGCATAATTGTTTATTTATAAGAGAAATCAGAATTTTTTAATGGAGAGATTTGCAAAATTAGATGAATTGGGAAGATAAAATATTTATACTCTAAAAGGAAGAAACAAAAATTGTATCTAGTAGAGACTTAAATTCTAGGTCAAATAGGTCTTTAAGAATGTCTTTGGTAACTGCACTGCATACCTCAAAATATTAAGGTAAATTATTACCTAATTTAAAGAAAGATATTATCTAAGAATATCATTGTAAAGATAATGGGTGCCTCAACAGTTTATACAGTTCAGCAAAATAATAGAATACAAAAATAAAAAAGAACCAAAAGAAAATATCATTAAGAAAGGACAAAGCCAAACATAATAGTCATGAATCTAAGTTTTATTTTAAAGAAAGGCAACATTAAAAAAAATCTACCTATAGGACAAGAAACAAACCCCAAGTTTTGTTTGATACTAGTAATGATTAAAGAAATATTTAAACATGAACGGCATAAAAATGATTAAAATTAAAAAGTGGCCATTAAATAAAGACAAAAATTTAAAAAAATAAAAGTATATAAATAGCATGAAAAATAAAATTCTTGGTGAAAAAATAAATATTTAAACAAATGTCTAGTGGAAAGGTTTTTACAAAAGTGAAGTTAATGGTTATTATAATTAAAAAAAAGTGTACTGAGCAAGCATGCTGGAAGTCCTTGGGATGTCATGCATTAGAGTCGATGATTTTGATATCAAAGCAGGACAAAGTTTTCCCCATAGAAGATAAGTCTTTAATGAATTAGTTTAAACACATTTGGTCTTCAAAAAATTTAAAAATACAAATAATAATATATTTATGATCTGATGAATATCTTTGTTTTTTATTTTTATCTTTTATTAATTGTCATATATCAGGCTTATGTAAAACTTTAGACTTTAGAGAACCTTAAAGATTAAGGAAAAAAAACACACACATTGTAGTGATTAGTAAAATGTGGCTCAAAAGATTAAGAAGGCTGTTCAAAGAGGGCTGTTTTAGGACTAAATGCAGATATCATGACTTCCTGCCAAACTCACCACGTATTCTTATTTTTATTCTCTCTATATGCATATAAAACATAACTTCTCAAAATGCATGAATGACAGCACATAACATTTATTTTAAATTGTTATAATTATGATAAGAAGTAAGAATTCCATATTAAATATATGACTATTGTTGATTGTGCTAGATTTTCTCAATAACCACAGGATTTGGTCTCTGACAAATTTCTACACGTATGTATTTTAGCTGGAACTATATGTCAGTTTTCTGACAGAGCTTCCATATGATTAAGATTTCCTTTTTAGAGGAACTGTAAGAGCTCCTCACAGAATACAGTTAATAATCTGTTTAAACTAGCTACATGTTTTCCAATTACTGGTCAAGAAATTTTAAATTACAATTGCTAAAGAGATAATTATTATTTTTTTTAAATTTTTTTTCAACGTTTATTTATTTTTGGGACAGAGAGAGACAGAGCATGAATGGGGGAGGGGCAGAGAAAGAGGGAGACACAGAATCGGAAACAGGCTCCAGGCTCTGAGCCATCAGCCCAGAGCCTGACGCGGGGCTCGAACTCACGAACCGCGAGATCGTGACCTGGCTGAAGTCGGACGCTCAACCGACTGCGCCACCCAGGCGCCCCAAGATAATTATTTTTAATAGAAATTACGGATTGACTTATAACTGATGTCAGGCAAATGGTGATTACTCATTTATTTTCAAAACACTGCTCTGCAAATTTTTGAGGAAAAAGGAGAGTCTCAAATGATATTTGGATTGCATAAAGTCAATTGAATCAATCTGACATAAAAGAAGTGATTATGTCAAAACGAAAATAACCTTTAAAATAGGACAATAGGGAGCAATCCATTTCATTTATTCTTTCATTTTTCTTCTTTTATTTAACCTTATGCCAGTTTATCTTTGTATTCTAGATAGTAATACCTTCAGTGAAAAAGTAGACTTAACTCTTATTTTGTCTGGTGTTTTTCTTGCTGCTGCTGTTTCCCCCCCTCCCCCAAGTTAACCCAATAAGGTATTATTAAATGTTATTACCTTTTATTCTCCAAGAAAACACTTTGTAAAGTTTAAATATTTCATTAGACCCTAAAGCAATAATAATGTGGTTTACTATCACAGAAAGATTTTATTTATATCAAACTTTAAGAAAAAACAAAACAAAAACACAAGCTTTTTGTGTTTTTATACTTTAGAGACAAAAATTACAAAGCCAAACAGGTGTTTGAACAGATACTATTAAATCAAGTCATCATCTACAATTTTACCTATACACTTCAGTTATTTTTTTTTTTTTTTTTGCCCAATAGGATACTGTGACTACTATGTGAGTTCCCAAGTATTTGAATTCCAAGTTTGGACAAGATATGTTACAGCACTGATTAGGATTTAAGCAGCTTTTCCTTCTTACAACATAAATAGGAAAAGGAAGTTATTTTTCATGAAATAAACACAGCTCATTTATTTGATTATAAAACCAGATCCAAAAATGATACACGGTTCTGGGAATTTTGGGTTTCATCTCTTTCAATCAGAGGAAGACCTTTTCTTGCTAAGGCTGTAACATGTTTATATTAAACACTAAAAGAGACTCATTGATTTCCCAGCTCTCTGACTCATGCATTCTGAGATTTGAAAGTTCACAACAAAGGTAGCCAAAAGTAAGCCTATAAAATGTAAAATGCGTTCCAAAACCATGTTCAGCTTATGGTGAAAGTCACATTTTAGTGAAATTTTTCTAAATAAAAGAATCTAGTTATAAAGCACTATGATTAATGGCAGATGTGAATAAGCATACCTGTTAAAAATGTATAACTGTAGTATTACCTTTGGCCAGGATTTGTTTTGGAATCATCACTGTGGAACATTTGTATCAAAATTTAGAAATGGACCATTTAAAAACTTAAATGTGTAAGGAATTAGGTCTGAGTACTTTAAGACATCAAAGAATGGCAGTAGTAGACCACATAAGTGTTTCAAAAAATGGAAATTTTAACTGGTGCTGTTTTTTTTAAATTTAAACAAATCAGAGGATTAGTTTTAGAGATTATTATTTAGAAGGATAATAATAAAGTGGCAATTTATCACTTTCTTTTCATATTAAAATTTTGAGTAACACTGACAAAGTGCCAAATTAAAAAAAAAGAGAGAAATGCTTTCATAGTAATGAAACTGCTTAATACTTTGCCCCTATTGCTCATAACATGACATACGCATATTTATTTATATCTCTATTCATCTATATTTCTCATATTTAATGTTATTCTTTTAGTAATAGGATTTTTTCTGGAAAATTATTTTTAAAAAATAAAACAACAAAATTTGTTTAATTTGTACTATAATAAGGAAATATTTATTTTATTTTATTTTGTACAAGGAAATATTTTAATAAAAATTTTACACAATATAATTAACTGTTTACATCATTCTTTTTGAAATTAAAAATAAGCCCAATTACTTATGACTGTTTCTCCTATAAAAAAATAAAGAAATCCTGCAAGACACTTAACATTGTGAAAGCTAAATCTAGCGCAACCATGGCATAGATGATTATGTTTATAGATCTAGGGAGAATTTGTCCTGGAAAGGAAATCCCTTAATTTTCTGGACCCGCTTTCCTCATACATGAAGCAAGGAATTAGAATAGATCACTAAGAGAGCACCTCCCCACGTACATTCTATGGGTGATACCTAGCACTAAATGAAGTACTCCTGGTCTGAGAGGAATTCAATAAGGTCGCAAACCAGCTCAGGCTTAGACTGGGATCCTGGAATGGTAAAGCCATGTAATTGCATCCATTCCTCTCAGGAACTTTAACATAGACCTGGTGCAGTCAAGTTTCCCAATTCTTAGTGTAATTATTGTAAATGGTAGTAAGGAATCTCCAGGAGAAAGATGTGCCTGTGTCCTTACCGCTGTGCATGCTCTGGGAACCTGATCCCAAAATTCTCTGACTAGGCAGTCTCTAGCTTCCTTCCAAAACTGCAACGACCTTTTTGCTGAGTCAATGATGCAAGGAGGTCAGGTGTGCATCCCTAAACCTGTCTCTGAATAATCCTCAGTCTTTTAGGCTTGAGTAGATCCATTATCAATTGAGAGCATCTAAATCTACTTAGATGTTCTAAATATATGCTGTTGAGAAAGGGGATGGGGACATGGGAGTAAATAAGAGTTTAGATTTGAAAATGTTCATTAAGAGTTCCCTAGAAGGAATCTGAGTGTATCTATAAAAGAGGTATCTAAATGCATGTGTTTAATTTAACAGAGAAGTCTAAGCAAGAGACATAAATTTTAGTAGTCATGATCTGAAGATGTCGTTTAAAGCTAAAGGAGTGCTAGAAATCACAGGGAAAGAACTCTGAATAAGAAGAGAAAGAGAAGGGGCGCCTGGGTGGCGCAGTCGGTTGAGCGTCCGACTTCAGCCAGGTCACGATCTCATGGTCCGTGAGTTCAAGCCCCGCGTCGGGCTCTGGGCTGATGGCTCAGAGCCTGGAGCCTGTTTCCGATTCTGTGTCTCCCTCTTTCTCTGCCCCTCCCCCGTTCATGCTCTGTCTCTCTCTGCCCCCCCCCAAAAAAAAATAATAAAAAAATAATAAGAAGAGAAAGAGGAGCTGTCTGATGTTAGTCCAGTCACACTCTGTTCTAAGTTTCATCATTTCCAAGTTTAGATGATGAAAGTATCAACATAATAGAGTTGTGGTGAAGTTCAAATAAAATAACCCACATAAAGTAATTTAGCAAGCTACCTTGATCAAAATAAGTGCTTCATAAGCATGTCTTATTGTTATTACTTTATTGTTTTGTTTTATTTTTGTCAAATAACTTAAAAAGTGTTAAATTATTATGTTTTGTTTTACTATTGTTTTAAATTTTGTTTTACTTTGGACTGAAACATGAATCTCTTCAATATATAATGTATGGTGAAAAAGAACAAGCCTGTGAAAGAATCTGATAAACAGTAGGTAGAAAAGTAAGAGAAAAAAATAGAGGTTGTCTTGCCATAGAATGTGAGTGAATCTGCATAAGAGAAAGCAATTATCAAGTAAGTTAATTGCTGATGAAAGATATTATAGGGTAAAGACTGTGTTTTGGAATGTATATCAACTAGTGAATTTATGATGCAATTTTAGTAGTTTGGTAGAAAAGGAGAGCACATTGCAGTACATTTAAGAATTTATGGGAGATAAAAAATCGAGCCATAATATTTGCATCATTCCTTGAAGTGAAGGTGAGCAGAGACCAGTAGTTTTAAGGAGTAGTAGGGCCAAGTGGCATAGTTCATTTGTTTGCTTGTGTGTATGTTTGTGTATTGT
Source organism: Felis catus (assembly GCF_018350175.1). Taxonomy (NCBI): domain Eukaryota; kingdom Metazoa; phylum Chordata; class Mammalia; order Carnivora; family Felidae; genus Felis; species Felis catus. Next base: position 107,895,038 of record NC_058371.1, read on the forward strand.
ATTTGTGCTTGTGTGTTTTAATGGGAGCACCTAAATCATATTTGTATGACTAAAGGAATGAGTGACTAATTGAGTTGTGGGGAGAGATTAAATAATAAAATGAAATAAGATATCATATGATGGACTACTGAGGAAAATCTGGGTTTTGATAGGGAGGATTCTTTATTGTTACAAAGAGCAGAGAAAACAGTTTCACAGGTCTACATGTCTGTATATTCATTGAAAAAAAGAAGGCTAGAATCTATTTTCTATTTTTTTTAAAATAAAACAGATTAGCTAGTCAATAACTCTGGAATAGAGACTTAGACATATGGAGAAGTGAGAAGTTTGAGAGTAGAGATTTAATTATGAAACAAACCATCAATATGAAGATCCATGATGTGTGCTGGGGGGAGATGAGTTTGGTGATCTTTAAAATATAATTACCTCAGTCAGCTTGAATACTTGACTTTCTCCAGTTACACTTATACTAACAGTGTTGGCATTGGAATATTATACGTAAGTATATAATTGTATACATTTACAGTGAAGAATGAGATCTTGCCAGGCTTGTGGGACAAGAAAAGAGAGAGAAGAAAGAATGCAGGTGAATTTACGACACATACAAAAAGATAAAAATAATGTTGGATGAGGAAAAGTAAAGAAATTAAATAGCATGAGAGATTATCAACATCAGTGGATTGAAAGTTGTAATGAAGTTAGAAATTGTACTGTATGAAAAGGAGTGTTTGGTTAAGGATGTGATTCTTGTGTTAGTGCTTTGACACTTGAGAAATTTTCTGCTGATCCTATTTACAGTGTATGACCACATAAATGAATATTTTAGCAAGATAGGAAGAAAAATTCATTGGAGATTAAGAAGTCATGAACTGAATATAATTCAGAGTATATCAGAATTTTTAATGGCTTAGTCAAGTCTACTGAAATCTCATAGAGTTATGGCAGTATCTGTAATAATGATAAAATAAGGCAGTCAGGGACTAAAGCCTTCCATGATTTTGGTATAGTAATCAACTGGTACACGAAACCTAAGGATTAGGTGGATGGAAGAGATCATTTTTTTATTTACTCAAAGAACTAATGTTATACTACTGCCACATTAGAATGATTAAATTTATAAACTTAAAATAAGCTTCTCTTTAGGTGAAAGGGAGTGAGAGATACAGCTGTTATGGAATGAATAAGTCATAAGAATAAAAGCTACAGGACAGGGAATATAGTCAGTGGTATTTTAATAGCATTGGATGGTGACAGACGGTAGCTACACTTGTGGGGAGCATGGCATAAGGTATAGAGCTCTTGAATCACTGTTTACATCTGAAACTAATGTAGCATTGCGTGTCCACTATACTCAAATAAAAAATAAATAAATAAAAATAAGTAAAATAAGTTTCTATTATATGTACTGACTTCTCTAATATCATTGAATAAAATGGTAAGCACCTCTTTTTAAAAATCCTAGTAAGATCAGAAAATTATTTGATTAATGTTTAAAATTTTACCCTGTTTTACTTAAATTGATGAAGAGGTCCTATCTAGTACATCTAAACCAGAATGCCAACAGTGGACTTAATTGAATTCTTTCTCAGTTTGTTTAGTATTTAAAACTGTCTGACATAAAACTAATCATCTTGAGGGAAAAAGATAAAACAAAATATTTTTCAAAAGAGGATATGAATATTTTATATAATAAGATACATTATTTAAAGCATTCTACAGAGAGCACTTAAGGCATTTTGGAAATAAAATGGTGAATGTCAACCTTGTTATCTACTGCTCTTATCTAATGGGAGATACAAGAAGAGATATTTTTAAAAGTCAGTGAATACAAATGCTTTAAAACAATTTTAATCAGTACAGGACTATGATGAGAAAATGAATAAAGATGACGTAATGACTAGTAAAATAGCTATCCACCTATACATTTATTAACTCCATAGATTTAGAGTTTAAAAAATAAAGAAAAACTTGAATCACATTATAAGATACTAAAAGTATATAAATTTAGCTTATCACTTATGTATGTTATTTAAGGAAAATAATGTGTCTTAGGAGTATAAACCATAAGAATGGAAAATGTGTGAAAATAAACAATATTTAAGGCATATATGACAAAAGCATGAAATAAATAGTTAAATTATATATAAGAAGAATAAAGCACTCCTTCCTCCAGCTATTGAGAGTGTTGGTGACTGAAAGCTTCCAGCTGAACTACCCTTCTGAGACTGCCCTTGGTCAGAGATGATCTCTTAAAGTATGCCTTCTTTCCAGAGTAGTGTACATTATATTACCAGTCAATACTGGTATAAGGAGCTTAGTCCCATTATCCCAATTTGGGACAACTCTTCAGAGTCATTCAAACTCTCGAGATCCCCTAGAATCATCTGAATCTTCCATTGTAATGCATTGCAAACAAACTTCCCCATCTACTAATACTGTCTTCTTCATTTATAGGTATTAAAGCCAAAGGCATACCATAATAAGCCTTTTGCACACAATATGTTTTCTGTAGATCTGACCTGTGATAGTTGCCATAAAGTGGTCTGAAAAAGAACAGATTTTAAAATTGGATTGTGCAGTTGTTTCAGCCACTAGTCATGTAGAATCCCATCATTGGTGGCTAAAGTGAGCTCAGAAAGATCTTAGCATGTAATAGTAATGCACTCATTAAACTTAATTACTGATGACATGGGATGAGATAAGTCTAAAAGGGAATACAATGTATCAGGAATTTGAGAAATATGGGAAAATAGTAATTCTAATGACAATAATATCAGATGGCTGCTGCTGGAGGCAGCTGATATGATTGGAGACATAGGAAGAAAGTCTGAGTATAGTCACCAAGTGAAATCTGTGAATGAAAGCCAGAGAACCTCTCTGACAACATATAAAGAGATTCTCACGTTTTGTAGAATAAGCTGAGGACAGAGAAACAAATGTCATGCTTAGGACTTAGTTATATTATAGAAGGAGAACTTTAGAGAAGGTTGAAATTTCAGCTATAGCAGGTCCACGATGCCAGGATAAGGGAACACTGAAATGTGTGATGATGACATCTGCTTTGAGTCAATCCAGATTCCCCTGCAAAAATAGCACCCTTCACATCGTTAAAGAGTAGTGTTTCTCACCTTTTTGATCACTCACGATGATGCAGAGACCTGCACTTTGCAAGGCAACATATATCCCTCCCACCCCAGGATCTGTCCCCAGTTCCCCTCCTGTTAATAAATCAATAAATAGGATTAAAGCATTACATAACTGCAATAGGGAAATCAGAGTCTGCTCCTAAACCCCAAGGACCTACAGAACCTACCAGCAGGAGCTGGAAGACTATGTGAAATTAGATTCAAGAAGATTAAATTATAGAAATAAAAAAGAGTTTATTGATATGGGAATGTTTCCCTGTTGCATAGGATTTAACACCTTGACAACTGCTAACATACTCCTAGGCTGGCTCTTAGAGGCTTTGAGTAAAGTGTAAGTTCATACTAATTAAAGTAGCATGATCACATTGTGAAGGAAGAGAACAAAAGTCTCAGATGGTTGGCATACTAGCATATATAAACTATGGCTGGAAATCCCACCAAGGATTGTGCAACACTACAGGGTCTAGCAAACATCCCATTTAGCAAAGCAAAAAGTAATGTGTTGGTAAAAGGAGTGCCATCTTCTTTGAGAGACTCCTTGATGGCTGTTGTCTTCAGGCCAAGTAGGAAGATATGTCAGTAGGAAGATATGATTATAAAATTTGCCACCCTGAGAATAATCCACCTAAATGACCCTTAATCAAAATCAGTTGTTGATGCTTAACTGTCAGAAGCCCATTGGGCAAAGTTACTGTAATGAACAGAAATGTCAGAACAGTGGCCAGGAGTACTGAACCCAGTAGCTATGGCAATAATTACAGAATATGGGGCTACTGGGGACAAGATAGATGAGTATATCCAATAAAGGTAAATGTATACAACCAAAAGTAATTGAAGGTGGATAATCAGAAGCCTGAGATGGCCACCCCAATAAAATCTCATGATTCTTATCCAGTTGCCAGATCTAAGCCAGTATTTACACATAGAACACATTGACTTCACAGGTTGCACTGCCTGAAAGAGAGGTTAGGTCTCAGGAAACAAGAACATATCATAAGGATTAACCTACCCTTCCCTCAATAAGAATTATGACCTTTTACTTATGTAACATATTTGGAAAAGGGAAATTCCCAATTGATTCAAGTTCAATGACGACATTAATTTTCAAATACATGACACATTATCATGACTACACCTAGAGCATTTGCAGGCCAGGTATAAAATGGATTTCTGTTTTTAAGTTCAGCTCTCAGTGAGCCCATCAGAATCAAGATCCATGTACTGTTCTTCTCCCCAGTCCATGAATGTATAATTGGAATGGCCTTACCTGGTAGGTGGTAGTACTCCAATTAATGTAGTGATTATCTTTTTTAGAAAGATTTGGCAAAACATGAGTCTAAAATATTTTGCATTTTTTGTGTTTTTTTGTTTGTTTTGTTTTTAGGCAAAGATAATATACTATTCTTTCAGTTTCTGTTGTCTTTTGCTTTTAATTTGGTTAGTTATGTTTTCCCTAGAAAAATCATCATTTTCAGTTATATTTTTAATTCAGCAGTAAAATATAACAGTCTGTCAAATTTTTATTTGAGCTTTTAAAAGTAAATTACACACACATATTTTTAAAGAATTTATATTTCCATTTCTCCTATAGGTTACATGTTAGCATCTATAATCACTTGTTATGTACTTTTATTAAATGGCCAATTCATTTGCTGCATATAGAAGGAATTCTGTGAAGTGAGTAACTATAGGGCTAGATACACCTCACCCTTAAGCCAAACTTACACACTCCCTTTCTTTACTATCTTAAATTGTATCTATCTATATTGTCTAAAATGCTCAGAAAAAGGGTATATGATAATACTAATTATAAAAATGTGAATACTATCACATTATTACAATACCTTAGATAAAAGTCACAACAATATCGATTGTTTCACTGTAAATTAAATCTAAGGGAAAAAAAAAGTTAAAATCACTCTACTCAATACCTCGTTCACCACCATTTCAACCAGAGGGGATTAATTCAAGATAGATTTGGTCTGAATTTCTGTGGTGTTAAGAGTGGCATCACAAGATGGTTTTCTATGCTACATTTATCTTATCTTGCCACAAACTTAGTGCCTTATAACAACACAATTTTATTATCTTACTTCCTACATGTCAGAAGTCTGACATGGGTTTCACTGGACTAAAATCAAGGTGGCTGTAGGGCTACATCCCTTCTACTAAGGGAGGCTATATATCCTTTCTTTTACATCCTCTAAAGGCTACCCTCAGGTCTTGGATTTTCCACTTTCTTCAGAGCCAGAAATATTGCATCTCCTTCTGATTCTCTGCTATGGTCTGAATGTTTGTGTCCCATCAAATCCATATGTTGAAATCCTAATGCCCAATGTGATAGCTTAGGAAATGGGGCTTTTGTGAAGTGGTTAGCTCAAGAGAATGAGGGGCTCTCATGAATGAAATTAGTGTCCTTATAAAAAAAGATCCAAATGAGCTTCCTCTTCCCTTCCACTACATGATAATACCATGAATACCATAAGTATGCAACCCAGAAGGGCACCTTCATTCAATCATGATGGCAGCCCAAATTCAGACTTCCCACCTCTAGAACTATGAGAAATAAATTTCTGTTGTTTATAAGCTACCCAGTTTGTGCTATTTTGTTATAGTAACCTGAATAGACTAAATCGCTCCTGGTTCTGACTCTTTCACTTTTAAAGGGACTCTTTAATTGCACTGGACCCACACAAGTAGTCTAAATTAATCATCCTGATTTAAGATTAGTAGATTAAAAAATTTAGTAACACCTATAACCTTCATTTCTCTTTGCCCTGAAAGATAACATATCCACAGGTGTAATATCATTGAGAGGGCACTACTCTGCCTACTGCACAATCCAGCATTCACTCCCTTCTCCTACTGAATGAATGAATCCAAACGTTCACTCTCTTCTCCTACTACATGGAGGAAGTATATTTTCCTAGTGCATTGATGTTGAGTTTGGTTATGTGACCTCTTTGGCCAATGGAATGTAAACAAAAGTGACAGACTGACAATTCCAGGTATATCTTTGTCTCTCTGACATGTCTGAACTCCATTATGAAAACCACTGTCTGCACTTTGAAGTAGAGCCACCTTATCTAATCTAGACACCTGAAAATGCTCATTTTCAGGTTAGTTTATTATGCAGCAAAGTCTAAATATGTTAGAATTGTATCTCCAAAGCATGATGCCTGCTTATAGCCATTGACAGATAGGAGCTATAGCAGGGATGCTATTTGCACAGCTCTGCGGGTAAAGGGTCATTCATACCATATTCTGTGTGAATGAGATTCCAAAGTTGTACACTTAGTGGCCTTGGACTATGACAGTAATTTGATGTTCTGGAAGAAAGTGAATAAACAGTGAAATCTGAGAGAAATGAACATGTCTTGGAGTTCAGTTGTCCAGAATATAAATTCATCACTGTCAGCTGAGATCAACAATCTATAGACTATCTCACTTGTAGAAACCTATCATTATAGTCTACTGAGATATTTTGCTCCTTAAGGGATCCTTATGCATCCTACCTCCTCTCTAAGTAATATTTGAGGCAAACCTAACTTCTTCCAAAAGTTTTGAAAGTTTAAATAAAATTACTTTAAACTAAATGTACGTTTTGTTTTAGTGATTATTAGTTTCTTTGTATTCTGTTAGTCTCCTTTCTCTCCTGAGTATCTCTGTTCCTATCAACACTCTTCATTCAAATCTGGGATGATTTGTGTTCTCCTCAAAATACAATTATTGATATCCCTTACATATTTTCTTATCTCTTTCAGGATTATAAGACTTCTTTGTACCAGTGTCATAATGGATGCTTCAGCTATTTACGAATCCTACTTTCTAGGAGTGCTTCCCTACAGTTACCAAGAAAGAATCAACTTTAGCAGTTATTAAACTGCTGTTGTAGATATTTCCAAGCCCTGTGCCCATATTGCCACTGGAGATGTGTGGACCCTAACCTATGGTCTGTTCTCTATTTCTTCTTCTAAAATTCAACATTTGAATTTTCCTGGTCTGGACTAACTTTTAAGTTTGCTTCTAAATGTTCCGTTTCTATTCTTTTCTATTCCTTTAAAGCAAACCCAGCTAAAATGTTAAAGTTCTATTCAGTTTCTTAAATTGATTTGGTATCTTTTCCAACAGAGAGGACCTATATGTTTTCTGTATCTAAGTGCCATTATTCCTCAAAGCTTCTCTTTCCTGAGGCCAGACCTTTATTTTTTTTTTTATCCCTGAACTGCTCCATTGTATTTCTTCTTGCAAATTCCCCTCTTACTGTAAGATATAAAAAGCCAATAGTTCTGAGCCTATCAATACATTCATTGTTTAAACAAATCCTGCTGGCTCTTACTTTCTTATTTATGGTTATCCAACCAGTAGGTATCTTACTAACATGTAATCAAGGTCTGGTACGAATATCTGTGGTTACATCAAGTAGCTCTTTCCTTTACAAAACTAACACTTCCTTCCTACCTCCCCCCACTCTGACACCACACACACACCTAACTCAAATGCTATAATTTTGAACCCTCCCTGACCATACATACTTTCTCCTAAGTACGTAACTCTGTCATTCTTCTGAACTTGAAGAACTTTTCTATCAAATTGTTTCAAAAATGTATAATCACCTAACTACAGCTGACCAAGTGATATAAGAAAGTTTCCTCAATTTCTCTGATAGTTAACTTTCTACCAGTTTAAGAGCACATTTCTTCATTTTTTTTTTCACAATCCAGCTTTCCTCTGGGTAATTACAGTCTGATCACTAAGATCCTGACTTTGTTAAACGATATTGGGTCCCACTGGCCTCTTTGACCTAGTAATAACTGCTTTGCTCATTGTTTCCTAGCTCCATCTTTAGCAACACCTAGGTATATCTGTACATTCTTTTAACTCTTTTGTGTATCTAGCTACTAAGTTTTTAACACCTTTCCTAAAGAAGTGTCTTTTCTTTCCTCCAATGTTTTCTCTGTGTGTATGTGTGTGTATGTTTCTTACTCTTTCAATTTCTAACAACATTTATTTTACATGGCTTTTGAGAATTTTTTCTGAGATGCCAACCAAAGTCTCCATTCAAACCTGCTGCTTTGAGACAGTTTCAAGGTACAAACCTTTATAATGGTCTTCCTTGCATTTGGGCTTTAATAATCACACTACATCCTTTTTGTTTTGTTTTTATCTCTTCTTATAATTAATGTGACATATGATATGCATACAAAAGTCTCTACAGTCCTTTATGTGTTTGTTTATAAAATTTATCTCCATTCTGGGAACCAATTTGCTATCTTAATCCTAAAATATAACATCATAATCAAAGTATATATTATTAAGAATTCATATTCAATTTGAGAGCCTGAGTAGAAGTAAGTAGGTAATAGATGAAGGGAATAATCCAAGAACCTGTAGTTTGATCACATTATTTTTTTTTAATGTTTATTTCTTTTTGAGAGAGAGAGAGACAGAGCATGAGCAGGGAAGGGGGAGAGAGAAAGGGAGACCCAGAATCAGAAGTAGGCTCCAGGCTCTGAACTGTCAGCACAGAGCCAACCACAGGGCTCGGACTCATAAACTGTGAGATCATGACCTGAGCTGAAGTCAGACATTTAACTGACTGAGCCACCCAGGTGCCCCTTGACCACATTAATTCACAAGTTTAATCCTTCCATGATTTTCTCCTTAAAGGTAAGATAAAAAAAAAAAAGAGGAGTAGGGTTTAACACAGCAAACAGCAAATCTTATATTTCATAATTCTCAGCATTGATTTTAAGTCCCCAAATCTCATATGTTTACATACATATGTATGTATATATATATATATAGTCACATGTATATGATAGACACTTTATACCTACATGTAATGTGCATCTAGGTGTGTGTGTGTATGTATGTATGTATATATATATATATATATATATATACACACACATGTTGTGTATAAATATGCATGTGTATATATATTACATGTTGTGTATAAATATGCATTATATATACATGTATGTCTGTATGTGTATGTTATATAAATATACACACACATGCCAGGAATAATTAAGCTGCTTTCTGCAATTTAAAATTATAAATAATAGTAGGTGTACTATTTCCCTGGTGTCAGACCAAAAGCAAAATCAAGCATCCATAGAACTTGGTCAGACTAGCTGACATCCTGGTGAAGCAAAAATCCAAGTTTTCTCTTTTTCTCATGCTTTTCCTCTCTATTCTCCTTTCCTAAATAACAAATTGTTGGCTAAGTCCCAACTTTCCAAATTGATGTGAAGGCTTCACTTTTCCATTCAAGAAATGCTTTTGATGGATATCATCTTTGGTTCTCCCTGGGAGCCATTCATATATGTATAAAATTTTGGAATAGGCAGGAGGATCATTTCAATGGAAGTAATAAAGGAGATACTCCCATCTGAATTAATCTTAGGCTTCGGAAACCGCTATTGTGTGAACATATAAAGCCACTCATTTGAACACTCCCCTAGCTAAGTCATAATAAAATAGTACATTGGAAAGGGAAGAATTTTGCAGTTTAATTTTCCTTCAGCTTTAATTAATAAGAGGTAATACATTATTCATTTGGCACTCTAACTATTTCATGTAATAATGAGATCAACCTAGAAAAAGATTTTATTGAATTAAATGAGATTATTATGTAACATTTCCTGGTGAGCTATACGGGCCACTAAGGCATAATCTGAGGTGGAAAATAGAAAAAAATTACATGTGTCCTCAAAGAACACATTATAGCTTTGTAATTAACTTATGTCTTGATTTCATTCATTTTGAAGGTTTCTATGATCAATACTTGAATTATTCATCTCTGAATCTCGTAGAATACTACCCCCTCAAAGTTTACTGATCATCTGTGGCTTTTTTTTAATGCAGACTTAGATGCAGCACATCTGAATGGGGTCTGACTTTCTGAATTTTTAAAAAATACCATGTGATGCCAATGTTAGTAGTAGTGGCTACCCTTTGAGTAGCAAGATCACAGAATGCATAAGGATAGTAGCAGAGGCTGGTATTAAGCAAAAATAATGGAGAATGGGACTTAATCGATATGCTACTATTTTCTTCCAGAAAGCAGCCTCACCCTGATTATTAAACTCCATGAAAAACAAAACAAAACAAAACAAACAAACAAAAAAACAAAATGAAAACACACAAACAGAAAACAGAACAAAATACTTGGGAATAAAAGGTGATCTTGTCCAGTTCCTGTGATGAGGTGGTTATGCACTTATAGGTGCATGGAAAGTTCCAGCTATCCTCCCCACATGAGAGGATTTTGGAGAAAGTTTCAACTTCTCTAACCATTTCTTCTCACCATTTCCCCAATAAAAGAGTTGCTTATCTGATTCATCAGAGGACAAGACACTCACTCAACCATGTTTTTTAAAAACTGAAGTTGTTTTTCCTGAGTTGAAATGCAAAACAACATGAAAAGACTGATATTAAAAATATTGCCAAATATTTATTTGACAAATATAAACCATAAGAAAATAAGTGACACAACAATAATACTAAGATTTTTTAAAAGAAATTATAGTTATAAACATTAAGACAGCCAGCCTCCACTCAGTTCAGGATCAGGTGGAATAGTTTCCCAGGAAAAATTAAGTAAGTGGGAATATAAAATGGCCAGAAAAGAAATAAGATGAAATAGAATTCAACCCCTCTTCTGCCTAATATCTGTGTGCATCTTTCTTCTCCATAGACACATTTTTCAAAATTGCATGGCTAATTTTTTAGATATCAATGGTAGAAAGACAGTTTCCAAATTTCTATCTCCAACCCTGACTTTTTCCTTAAATTCCAAACTTCTTTCTATATTGAACTGTTTTTTCAACATCTCTACTTGAGTGTCCAATCGTTTTTTCAAACATGACATGTCCCAGACTGGTTTTCCGCTCTTATTCTGCAAGGTTGTTCCTCCCACATTCTTTTCTATCTCAATAAATAGCAAATCATCTTTCACTTTATCAGTCTAAATATTTGGGTTCCTCTATTTCTTTCCTGTATCATAGAGTGTATCAACATGTCACACCAGCCTTAACGTCAAAATTTATCTCAAATATGAGCACTTCTTGTCAACAATATCACTACCATCCTGGTATAAATTATTCCACCTCCACCTTTATTCACATAGGTTTAATTATGCATACAGCAGGTAATATGATTTTTCTATAATAATATAGACCACCATCCTTTGTTCCAAATCTACCAGTGGCATCATATATCAGCAAGAATAAATGCCAAAGTGCCTCCCGGGCCACAGAAAGACAGTTTTTTGTCTGGTTTCCATTTCCTTCTCTGACCCTATATACCACTAACTCATTCATATCTGCCTCACTGGCCTTCTTATTGTTTCTCAAAAAAGATCTTATGATATTTTCTTTTGACACTGCTTAGGATACTCTTCCATATTTCCTCATTGACTCACTCCTATATTAGGTTCATATCTCTCTTCAAACTTGGATGTCACATTATAGAGGCCTTTCCTGATTTCCCTGTATAAAACAGCAGTTCCTGCTACCTCAGCCCCATGATTCCCCACCTCCATTATCTTGATTTATTTTACTTGATAGTAGTTGTCACCATTTACAATATATTATTTGTCTATAACAATGATACTTTTATCAGAATATAAGTTCTTCAAAAGTAGGCACTTTATGTGTTTTGATCATTGATGTATCTTCAGCATATAGAATATGTATCTACATGTAATAGGTACTCAATAAATGTGTTGAATCAATTAATGAATGGTGACTGTTTGAAAGCAATTTAATTAAAATCAGAAATCAGAACAAAGGAGATATGCTATTATTCAACATTGTATCAAGAGTCCTAGCAACTAAATTTTTTGTCAATTAAAATGAGGTAAGAATATCAGGAACACTGATTTTGAGTTCATTATGTACAGATTTTTTACCTACTGAAAAATAAAAAAAACACAAGCTAAAACATTATTTGAAATAAGGAATGAGGTAAAAAATGTAGATGTGTTATACATTTACATAATAGCCTCAAAACTTTATCATCCCAATACCCACACTTTTTCCCATGTACTTATGCAGTTCTTATAACTGGAGAAATGTAGTATTTTATTCCATCTTTAACTTTGGTTTTAACAGTGTGACTTTCCGTGGTCAGTAGAATGTTACCTGAATTGACTCAAGCAAGGGCTTGAAAAGCACTTGTAATATTGAGTTTGTTTTCCTGCACCCATTTCTGCCATATCCCGAAGAAGAAACATGTCAGTTCTAGCTTGTTTGTGGCAAGCAGAGAATGACAGAAACCTGGAGATGAGGCATCCCTAGCCAAGCGAATTCGAGATGAGCTGACCCCCAACCAGCCAGGTATAGGAGTGAGGCTGGATAAGACCAGCAGATACGCCCAGCTGAACCCAGTCTAGGTCAGCTGACTTTTAGTCAAACTGTAGACTCATAATCTAAATAAATGTCTATCAGTTTATTCTGCTGGTACTTTGTGGTTGTTCATTATGCATATTATTATGGTTATAGTAAACCTAAACTTGATATAATCTCAATTTAAAATAATTAATGATGCATTCTTCATGAGCAATAACAATACTAAAATGTAATGGAATGAAACTACCTTACAAAAGCAAAGTAAATAATCAATTGCTGCAGAAGGATATATGTTTGTGTAGAACGCCACAAAATTTGTAAAAGACCTAAGAATGAAGAAAATCTTGTTCAAGGCTAGAGAAGGTCAATCAATAATCACAACAATTCTTCTCTCATTAATGTACTTATTCAAAAACAAAATTCCTATCACAACTTCAACAGTATTACTCAAGAAATTTGGAAAGCAGATTCTAAAATGAATACTCAGGGGTACCTGGGTGGCTTAGTCAGTTAAGCATCTCACTTCGGCTCAGGTCATGATCTCACAGTCTATGGGTTCAAGCCCTGCATCAGGCTCTGTGCTGACAGCTCAGCATTCAGATCTGTTCAGAACCTGCTTCAGATTCTGTGTCTCCCTCTCTCTCTGCCCCTCTCCTGCTCGTGTTCTCTCTCTCTCTCAAAAATACGTAAACATTAAATTTTTTTTAAATGAATATTTAAAAAATTAATGTACAAAATAAAGCAAGTCTATTTGGGAAGAGTCAGATTCAAAGAAAGCCATCAGGATATAAATATGTCGATTGTATCAAACAGTTAATCTAGGAATTTTTTCAGATATGTAAGGATTTTATAAAATGGTGATGATTGGTTTTCAGATAAGTGAAGAATGAAGACATAATACCAACAACAATGCTGAGACAATTTTTGGAAAATTAGATACCTTAGAACATTCATAAAAATAAGTACTATTAAAATTATCTAGAATATTACTATAACATGTAACATAATATGTATATGATTTTAAGTAAAATTTTTAAATAAGGCATGGAAAGCATGGACGTCAAAACTACAAAGACAAATGTGTATGTAATTGACACTGCTAAATTAAATACTTCTGAAGAGTAAAAATATCATAACCAAATTTACACACAATAAGAACTCCAAGAAATTTATAGGAAAAAGCCAAGTAATTCAATAAAGATTTCTGCAGTGTATATAAAAATCAAGGACAGAAGTAGAAATGTGAATGGTCAATAAAGGCCAAAATATTTTTATTCTCACCAGTAATAACATAAATGCAAAATAAAACAATTTAGTAGCATTTTTTAATCATCTTCCTGAGAAGACCCTCAAAATGTGAAGCTGTTTCACATTAAACTTTTCTCTAGTCATCTTTAGGGAAAAAAAATGTAGTTGGAAACAGAAAAGTTTGGCTCTTATGATGAATAATAACAGACTTTTCTGATATTCAACAATATGAAGAGAGTGGCCTATATGATTTCTATGGTTTCTTCTCCACTATAGCATCATTATAATATAAAGGAGAATTCAAAACCATAGGGAAAATATAAAATATATGTTGTAGCGAAGTAAAATAATAAATATAACATGTAAAAAGTGCAGAAATGAACGTTCTCATTCTGTCAATGATGAAAAGATAAATCACTCAAATCAGAAATAAGTAAACATACATATTTTAGTATCATTATCTTATACTATAAAATTAGTTCATTATTCATTTAAAATTGATAAGAGAACCACATTAACCACATAAAAACAATTATTTAGAAATGAAATATACTGGTATCATGAAAGGAGATGATCTATTTACTCCAGCTGGAGAATATTTTGGTTTTGTGAAATAGATATTAAAAAAAAAAGTATATTCTTTAAAGCTGAGATCAATGATAATGCAAGGCATATTAAGGGTGTTAAAAATTATTTCAAAAGTTATTTGAAGCATTGGTGCTACTTAGATATGCAATTATCATTACCTTAAAAATTGTTTTTCAGCTTTTGCAATAAATCACAATAAATTGGCTAGTCTTTTAGAATGGTAGTCTTATTACTCTAAAAAACAAGACACTAAAATTGTTGTTTCCTGGTGGTATTCACTTACCTGGAACTGTTATTATTCTAATGTGAAAACAATCATTCCTGAAATCAAATGAAAGGAGATTAAAAGTATAATAACAAAGAGCCTGGCAAAATATGTATTTTGTAATTATAAACTATAAGAAAATAAGTGATGAAACATTGATATGAAGGTATTTTTAAGGAAATTATAGATATAAACATCAACATGGAAAATTTGAAAATCTATTCTCTCAAGTTAATACAAAACAGTCTAAATCATGCATTCAACATGAAGATAATTAAATGCTGTAAAGGAAATTGCTAGAAATATATGCAAAAAAATTAAGGAACAACAAATGCTAGGAAGGCTTACTACGTTGTCAGTTTTTGACAAATTAAATTCAACAGTGATCAGTAGATAATTTAAAATACAGTCAAATTTATGTTTTAGGCAAGTTTATAATCATGTTTGCATTATTATTAAATAAGAAAACTTCATATGAATGAACAGAATTCAATACAGAAAGGCTGACAAAATGATACAACTTCAAGGAAAGGGAAAATTAATTTAAATATAAAAAAGGTGGAAATACTGGATTACATGTTATGTATGTATGATCTTCTGTGCTATATATAGTCATATAGTTTTCCAAAATACTTTTTCATTTAAACTCCCACCAACAGTATATATGAGTTCAAATAGTTTCACAGCCTCAATAACACTTGTATGATTTGCTTTTTTGTTTGTTTTTTTAATTTGTTTTAGTTGTTTATTTATGTTGAGAGAGAGAGCATGAGCAGGTGAGGGACATAGAGAGAGTGAGAATCCTAAGCTTTGATGCAGGGCTCAAACTCACAAACCATGAGATCATGACCTGAGCAGAAATCTAGAGTTGGTTGCTTAACCAACTGAGCCACCCAGTAGCTCCAATTTTTACTTTTATTTATTTATTTATTTATTTATTAGTTTAGCAACTCCATTAATGTATAAAGGTGGAACACAGTGAATTTTAAGTTGTATTGCCCTGGAATGTAATGAAATTGAGCAACATTTTTCATTTGGTCGTTTGAATGTATTCTGTTTCTGTTCTGTATTTTGCACATTTTTCTTTTTTTTTAATTATCTAAGAACAATTTAACATGATAGCTACCTTCTCACATTTTAAAATATGTAGCACAGTACTGTTAACCATAGACACCATTCTTTATAGCAGATCCCTAGAATGTATTCATCTTGCATAACTAAAACTTTAATCAATGGCAACTCTCCATTTCCCTTATTTTTTCTTTAATTGGGTCTCCTGGTTTATTCTTACTTATTTTTCAGGAGTAAACATGATAGATAGATAGATAGATAGATAGATAGATAGATAGATGATAGATATAGATATGGAATTTTTCTCTAATATCTATTGCAAATATTTTTTTGCCAATATGAACATTTTATTTTCATTCTCCTAAGATATTTTTCTGATTATGATAAATTCCTAAGTTTAATGTAATGCAACTTTTTTTTCTTTCATGGTGAGTGCTTTTATGTCCTGTTAAATAAAACTGTGCCTGCTCAAATAGGTTTTCATCTAAAGTCTTCATTGTTTCTTATTTCCTTTTTAGATCTATAACCTATTTGGGATTAATTTTTGTGTAGAATGTGAGATGAGGCTCAAAATTCAGTTTTTTCAATACAGATGTCCAACTGAACCAGCACCATTTATTGAAAACATCATAATTTCATCACTTTAAGACAGAGTCCCGTTAGTCATAATTCACATGGTCATATCTGTATTAACATGTTTCTGGAATTTCTGCTATTAATTTGTCTGCTTATGTTTGTTATTGAATCAGTATTCAATCACTTTGTTTTGTTTTAGATGTATAAGAATTCTTGATATTTGTTACTGTTCATTCACCCAAAGTTTTGTAAGAAAAATTATTAGTATGCAGCTTGATAAATTGTCTCCAAGTGAGCACAAACTAGCAACCAGAAATAAGTCAGAGGAACAAGAGTACCAATCCTTAGTTCTCATATGCATGCTTCCAGACAGGATTCCTGCCCAAAGTTCACAATATCCTGACATCTAGCACTTGAGTAATATCATATAGGATGTACTCTTTATCTTTAGGTTATTTTATTTGATACTTTGTGAGATTTATTTTGTATAAAGTAGCATTTAGTTCTCATTACTGTATTTTATTGCATCGACTGTTTGTGCCACAATGTTTATATTCATTCTACTTTAGATGGAAATTAGAGTTGTTTCTATTCAGGGCTGTAATTAATAGATGTATTAGTTTTCTATTACTCCTGTAACACAGTGATATAAACTTAGTGGATCTTACTGTTCTGGGAGGTTTAGGTCCAGGTTGGCTCCTTTATTTACACACAGTAAATAAAATAAACATGCAATATATCAAGTGATAAGAAAAGCAATAGAAAAATCAAGAAAGCATAGTATAGATAAAGTGATGGGAGCATAAGAGAGTTTCCATCTTAATATCAAGTAGTTAGGAAAGAACTATGTGTTAAAGAGAATTTGAGCCAGACTGGTTTAAAGTGTGAGAATGAATCATGTAACTCTCTTAAAGTGTAATGGATACATCTCAAGTATAAGGGATATCAAGAACTACAGCCAAGGCCAGTAAGCAGTCTTCTTAGAGTGTTTGAGGAATAACAAGGAAACCAGTAATGGCTAAGTGAACTATGGGAAGAGTGCCTCATAGTGTTTTAATAATCTTTATTCTTTGTAATTAGTATTTATTATATATATGATGTGAAATTAAAATTAAGTTGTACATGCAAAATATTGGATGTTAGGCAATGTTGCCCCTGGTCCATTTTTTCTGCTATCTACCTAAGTCCAATCATTCAACTTCTCTAGGACTTATACTTGTCTTCTGTTCAGGAATGGGACCACATCATTTACTTAGGACTTTCTATGAATATGTGAATAAGAAAAATCATTGTATAACATTTTCCTGTGTATCCAAGAAACAGTCTCTAAACCTTAATAATATTTCAGTAGACCATTTCTTTTTTATATGTGTACATTTTAAGTCTGTTAAAACTTCTCATTCCTTTTTGAAGACTTAGATCAAAAGTGGATTTATAAAAATTGTAATTTTTTCACAATGTAAATTAATATAGCAGCTTAAAAATCAAGAGTAAATTTATGAAAGCTGTAATTCATATGTGAAGTTGGTATATTTTAAGCAAGTCAGAATTCTGAATGACAGGCATTTTATTTTCTATTTTTGTATCTATTGTATACATATTCCTTGGTCAATGCACATAGGCCACCCATAAATGAAATTTTCTAACAGGATTTTCCAATGTCAAAAGGTATTTTTTCCTTAGTAAAGATAACAAATGTATTATTCCTCACCTGATGTTTTATGTTTACTACACTTTTTATAGAAAGTGAAATAAATGTGCTAAATATTATATATCTTATAATTATATAAGAAAAAATGTAGAACTTCATTAATATAATATTCCATGAAAATAAAAATATTTTATTAAATTTTAGATTTTTTTTTACCTCTTCAGGGATAATATATTTTTTAGGTTTAATTTTTTGAAGTTATCTTTTAATTGTATTTATTCTGGAATAATATTTATTCTATAACTAATATTTATAAATTCTCATTTGATACCCACCTGTGAAAAAGCTTTGGATGGTATGAATAGAATGTGTTATTTTTCACCATACATGTTAAGATTATTAAGTGTGGAATTCAGACACAGTAAGCTTTTACCCAATTTTCTAACCTAAGTAAATCTTTTAAAACTCAGTCAAGACCTAAACAGAGCTATCTGCCCTCTCACAAACTAATTTGAGCTAGCAGTTTCAGCTCTGCTTAGTGCAGAGATTTGATAGCTAAAGACATATTTTATAGCTGGTTTCAAACTAGAAAGGCGTGACTGCTCTTGGTGAGATTGATGAAAAGTCATTCCTGTTTAGTATTCTTGATTGATAAAAATAAGTATTCCTATAGAGAGAAGTGCCATACTCTATAGCTGATGATTGAATATATTAGCTGCAGTAATAGTATGGTTTTGATGTATATTTTCATTCTTTCTTAAGGTAGTAAGACCATGTATTGTAATGCTTATCCAGAAGCTAAACTAATTCATAAAGTCTAATTCTTTTTGCTTTGTTTTGTTTTTTTTTAGAGATCATGTTGCATATACTTTGGGGACCCCTGGTGAACATTTTTTTCATGTATAATCTAAGAAAACAACCTGTTTTGAATGACAGTATTATGAGTTAATAATATATAATTTCTACTAAAATATACCATTCATCAAAAATTATGAACGTTATAATGGTATCAGAATAAATAATAATGTAAGGTAAACATTATTTTTTGAAATGAGATGAATAAATATGATTGAAGTAAATTCTGAACTACGTGACTTCCATTGATAGAGTTCATCATTGATATTTAACTGAAACTGGAATAGACATTTTCAATACTCATATTAGGTTAAATCAATATTTAACAAGTTGGAGTGTGCCATTCATTGTGCATTTAAAAAATATAATGTTTAATGCTTATACAAATATATATACATATTGTAGTTCTTGTCAAATTCTTATTTAAATAATTAAATAGTATGTGGTACTATTCTTGATAATCAACATTTCTGAGTTTGCTTTGTAATAGTCATCAGCAAGAATAACTGCTTACATGTCAGAAAATAAAGTAGTGTTTATAAATAAGCCATTGATCTTTTGATAAAATCAACTCATTCAACAAATAATTATTAAGCATAACTGTTGCACTTTAAAAAGGTACCTGAGGGGCACCTGGGTGGCTCAGTCAGTGAAGTGTCTGGCTCTTGATTTCAGCTCAGGTCGTGATCTCTGCTGACAGCACAGAGCCTGCTTGCGATTCTCTCTCCCTTTCTCATTGCCCCTTTCTGCCTCCCTCAAAATAAATAAATAAACTTAAAGCAAACAAGAACAAACAAACAAACAAAATTGAGGGGCTTAAAGGAGGAAGGAGGGAAAATGGTTTGAAATTAATAGTGAGGGACAAGGAAAATGCCTATCAATCTCCAGCCCCAGGGGTTT
This sequence comes from Felis catus, assembly GCF_018350175.1. Taxonomy (NCBI): domain Eukaryota; kingdom Metazoa; phylum Chordata; class Mammalia; order Carnivora; family Felidae; genus Felis; species Felis catus. The sequence continues at coordinate 107,914,697 of NC_058371.1, forward strand.
GAAGGCTCAAGGAGAGAGAGAAAAAAAAAAAAGTAGTCACTACTTGAAAGGGCTGCTGGTGATGCAGTGTCTTCAGATGAGCTACAATTTTCTGTTAGAATGAGAATGTGAAGGGACAATTCAGAGAAGGGTTGATGATATAAATGACTTTGCTCATGATGGACTCTAAATTCAAGAGAGTAGACTAAGAGTCGGGAAGACATTTGGACATATTTATAATGAAATGTTATTTGTTGCTTAAATAAAATACAGATTTAACTAGATGTACTTGTATCTTATCTGAGAACCCTGCATATACTCCACAGAAATGCATGCACATGCACACAAGGAGACGTGTACAGGAATGTTTCTAGCATTATTAGTAATAATAATAATTAAAACCTAGAAATAGCCCAATATCCATCAACAGTAGAATTGAAAAAGTACTATTATTTAGTGGCTGCACACAGCTCTCTGGAGTTTAGGATATAATAGTAAAAAAATTACCTGGGAGTTTGGGATTTTCTCATGGTGAATAATGAAAATACAGAAAAGGTAGAATACATGCAGTTATAGTAGATTCAAGATAATATAGTGGGTGAAAAAGCTGAGGTGTTTGGGAACCAAGGAGTTTGGGAAAATTGTGATTTAATTCCACAGTGAGAACTCCTCTGGCATCTGATGGTAATAATAAAGCCTAGAGGAAGTATGTCTTAGACTTAGGGTGTGATTTTATCCTGATATATGTTGTTTTTTCTGTATGTTTATTATTTCTATATTTTATTTTTTATTTTTACTCAGTTACGGGGGGAGGATACAGAAAGAAGGAGAGAGAGAATCCCAAGTAGGCTCCTTGCTGTCAATGCAGAGCCCAACTTGGGGCTCTATCTCAGAACCATAATATTATGACCTGAGCTGAAATCAAGATGGTCAATGCTTAACTGGCTGAGCTACCCAGACACCCCTACCCTGATACATGTTAAAGGAGAAGTGAGTCTACCGTCTGATTCCTGGCCCTAATTGGAAATTTTAGGTGGGTCCTGACTTCTGGGAATCTACTTGTTACACTAAGGGCTAGGCTTCTGTGGAGAATAAGCTTAGGAATCCTCCAGGCTTACACCAATGGGTTAACAAGGCATAAAGAAGTACAAAGCCATAAGATGCTCACACTCGAGTTTGGGTAAACAATATTGGCACCCCAAGAATAGGGAGCTGCAAAGGTATCCCAGAACAGAGAGGGGGTACAAAGCCTCCAGAATAGAGAGGGGGGGAAAGGCCCCCAAATAGAGAGGGACACAAAGGCACTCAATCTAAAGATATATGAGGTAAGCAAGATTAGGCGTTCAGGGCAGAAGCACTCCCCAATTTAATACTATAGCAAAAACCTGGTATCACAGGAGGAAAGGACCAAGTTAGGTAAACACATAAATTGAGCTATAGATCTCTGTGCTGCCCAAAATGGAAATGGTTATCAAAAAAAAAAAAGTGCCTTGTGAACCCTGAGGTTATTCCCCCTATCTGCCTTATCCCCTAGGGTAGCTAAGATAAACAGACATAGCGCCTCCTGTCTGCCATTAACAACCAGCTGCCCATCTTCCCATCTGCCCGGTGCCAGGATTTTGTTTTATATTGACCCAAACCCCAAACACCATATATTTTCAAGACTCCCTTTTCCCTCACGTCCCCAAGTTAATGTTTCCAGTTTCTTTGTCTCTTTGTGCACACCTATAACGTTTGTAAGCCTTCTGATCTTAATAAACATGGGACAAGGACCCTTATTCGGGACTCTCGTTTTTTTCCCAGACATTAGCCATCTCTCGTTTTCATCCTGTGTCCTACTCTCTTTCTAGACAAGAGAGAACTTTATACCCAGAGTCTATGACAGGCTTCCTCTTTATCCGTAAAGAAGGAGATGCAAGGCTCAAATAAAGCATAGACTTTAGACCTAGATCATAAGTTAACTCTTCATCCATACTGAAAAAAGACTGAGCTTACTGTTAAAATGCTGTTACTTTTGACCGCTTCTAACAAGGTCAACGACCCCTGGGGAAATCTTTAACAATTAATCCTTCACACTGGAAATAAAGTGATTTTTAAGACTCCTTTCCTTTTTGCAACAGTAGGAAAAGCTTGAGTCCTTATGCTTCTTTCTTTCTCTGAGTAACTAAGATTGACATAGTGTCACATATTAATCATAGCTTCTAACTTCAGGAGGGAACAATGTATGGTTACCACCTGCAGATATGTAGAACTATTTCTTTCAGTTAAGTAGTCAGTTTAGTCTGGATGATATTTTAAGTTTAGTCTCACTTAAGCAACCAAGAATTATCCAAACTATTTTATATGTAGATTCAATTAGGAGGGGAAGTGAATCAGATTGTTCCATGCCTAGTGGGGATATTTCTTTGACTTGAGTCAACTTTTGGTTTTAATATATAGTCAGAAAAATTTTAACCAACTAAAATTATCAACCTTAAGATCCAAGAATCCTCCAGAGTAATCTAAAAAAACATACTAAATTTATATACATTTTAAGGTTATGTCATCAAGATGACCCATCATTAGCTAAATTGACATTTCAAATAATTTTGCTCTAATATTTTCTTCCACATGGTCTCAAAACAACATATAGCCAAAGCATTGGCTTTTTGAGTAAAGACTTTTATTTCTCATTGCTGTAGTCATTTTAATACTATAGTGGTCTCTTTTAATGTTCCAATTACAGATTTTTATTAAACTGCCTTAAATATCATTAAAAATATTATTCATTCACTTATTCATTTTATGGTATATTTAGTATTTAGCACCTTCTATATATCAAACTTTCTTTGATGTATTAGAGATAGGAGAATATGTGTTCTCATGAACCTCACAATCCAACAAGGTGAAACATGATAAACAAAGCAGAAGAGGGGTTATAGAGTTCAGGGAGAAGAGTGGTGATCTGCAAGTTCATTTAGATGGTAAATGAAAACTTAAAGAAAAAGATGGCATTTCAGGGGGAAAAACTGGATAGAGTGCAGGCAACTAGACATTTGGAGATATGAGAAGATAAAAACAAATGCAAAAGTCCTAAGATGGAGACATTTTGATATGGATGAGGAAAGGACACAGGTAGCTGAAGCAACATAATAAAGGAGAAAAGTAGAAGGAAATGAGGTCAGAAAGGTCAGCTATTTGATACTGATGCAATTGATTTGATGCAGTTTGCAATTTGAGGGGTTTTGAGCAACGGATGACAGGATATGATTTATAGCATCACGGAAGAGCTCTATTTAGCTGTATTCAATAAACTATAAGGGAAAAGAGTAGAAACAGACATATAATAATAAAGTCTAGAGATAACAGTAGTCTGGACTACTGACAGAGCATGGAGAGATGGTGGCAAGTTGCAGAAGCAAAAGGATTTCCTGATGGATTTAATGGTATAAAAAAAAAAGTCAAGAATGGCTCCACTATTTTTTACTTGAGCAACCAAATGGGAGAGGTTGGCAATAACTGAGATGAAAAAAGCTCTTGATGGAACAAGTTTAAAGAAAACATATTTGGAGTTCAGTTTTAAACATTTAAAGCCTGAATTGCTTATTGGGCACCCAGACGGAAGTGTTAAATATAGAATCAGATTTATAGTTCGAAGTTCATGGGGAAGGTCTAGGCTGAAGAAAAATATTTTGGAGTTGTAAATTTGGACTGTTCTTTGAAGTCTCATGAAAAACTCTTGTGAAGGGAATATGTGTAGAGGACAGCATTAGTCCAAAGAGATGCTTTGTTTATAGAAGCAGACTTTTCTATATGAGAAACAGTATTTTCATCTGAAAATTACTTTAAGAGAATTTATATAGAAAAAAAGTCCACAAAATTTCACTATTGTAAGAGATGAAAGGACATTTTCTCCACCATATTTTATTCCTCAATAAAAAATAATTTCTATTAATCTGTTAAAACACTGCCATATGTTGAATGTTACATGATTTCTTCATAGGAAAAACTGGCCTATGAACAGGTAGTTCTACAGGGTCTTTTTAATGTATCTTCTTAGATGGAGTCTAATACTTCTCAGCTGTAAATGAAATATTACAGTATTATGATTTTTTTTGGTGTTAGGGTCGTTATAATGTTCTATTTGCTGCTACATAAAGGCTAATAATAAATTATTATTTTCTATATTTGAGTGCCACTGAAAATGCATACCTTTCTAGGAAATTAATAAAAATTAAAAATTAATTACCTTTGCTAAAACTGTAGTACCCCATGTTTTCACAGAGGCATCCTGAAAAAGGTTAGCTAGTTCCCTGCAGCACATTTAAGCAGATATGTTTTACTTGTTTGTTTAAATTCAAATATAAGTAGTGTGATCCATATACACTAGAACAGAGTCAGAATTTCCAATGAATATACATTTTATTTTATTCCATTTACACATTTTTAATGAAGTCATAGAAGAGACATTGATGCAAATGAGGTATTGAGAACACTGTTTTCCTTTATTATTTAAAATTTTTTTTTCAACGTTTTTATTTATTTTTGGGACAGAGAGAGACAGAGCATGAACGGGGGAGGGGCAGAGAGAGAGGGAGACACAGAATCGGAAACAGGCTCCAGGCTCCGAGCCATCAGCCCAGAGCCTGACGCGGGGCTCGAACTCACGGACCGCGAGATCGTGACCTGGCTGAAGTCGGACGCTTAACCGACTGCGCCACCCACGCGCCCCTATTATTTTAAATAACATAAATGGTATTTCAAAACACTTGTAATTTATTCTAAAGTGATCACAGAGTATACAACACATTTTCAAAGGGTTTGCTTTAAAGGAAAAATCTCTTTACTACATAATTTTCTCTTATATTGAAATTGATTTCATAGTATTAAATGTTAAAAGTGCCATACTTTACATCCATAGCTTTTGTTTATATGAGGCATTCTTGTTAGTATCTGCAAGATTAAACACCTCATACTAGATAATATGTAAACTACAAAAAAAAAGTACAAATATATGATATATACTTACATTCAATTATATATTATATATATAGGTTCATGTCTACCTCAACAAAATTGAAAATGTTTTAGTAGAATTTGTACATATTTTTATATAAAACTTTTCCAATTTGTTCCAATCTATTTTTTGGAATTTGATACTCATTATGAATTCTATGTAAGGATAGCATTTTTCTACATGAATGTATTAGTTTTTAGTTGAATTAAAAAAATTAATTAAGTAATCTCTATGCTCTACGTGAGACTTGAGCTCATGACCCTGAGATCAAGAGTCACATGCACCGCTGACTGAGCCAGCCAGGTGCCCCTAGATAAATTTTTTGAAATACGAAAAAATCTTGAGTCACTGCTTTAGAGGCACATATATTTTATAAATTATCCTGTATTCCTGACTTAGTAAAGCCATATAAAATTACAAAAAAATAAGCACAATATAGGACTACGTTTTGAGGAAACTGGGGCCTCAAAACAAAGCAACAGTTCAAGTACACCACTTCTCCCTCATACCCTCCTCATTCATGGGTGTCAGCAGTGAAATCCCTCTTCTACAGGGGAGTTAGGGCTTGCTTTGATAGGGCAATTACCGGTGGAGATACAGGCTGCTTGAATGGAATACAAATTTTTGTCTTTTTAACAACAGTTCATGAGAAGTTTCAGATGAAGGGCTTTAATAACAATTTGTGTATTCTCATTTGAAATACTAGCAAAGTTAGAATAGCAGTTTAAAAAATAAGTATAATAAGTTTAAGAAGAGTATGTTCTTCAAGAAACATAATACAATACATTACAAAGGGCAGCATGTAAAAAGGGTGAAAATGAATAGCAGAAAGCCAAGGGAGAGAGTTGCAGCCTGGACAGGTATAGGGTCCTGTCTGCCCCCATAGAACCCACAGGCCTTGTTATCTTCAAAGAGCAAGTTAAGACTGCAGGGGGAAAAAGGAGGCTAAAAAGGGAAATAGTAAATGTGTGGGGGTATTTTTGTTGTTTTTGTTTTGTTTTGTTTTGTTTTCTGTACAGAAGGACCAATATTTTACTTGAGGGAAAAATATTCAATTCTTTTTTTTTGTGGCCTTCAATAATTTTTTCTAATTTATTATTTTTTTAATATATGAAATTTATTGTCAAATTGGTTTCCATACAACACCCAGTGCTCATCCCAAAAGATGCCCTCTTCAATGCCCATCACCTACCCCCCCCCCTCCCACCCCCCATCAACCCTCAGTTTGTTCTGTTTTTAACAGTCTCTTATGCTTTGGCTCTCTCCCACTCTAACCTCTTTTCTTTTTCTTCCCCTCCCCCATGGGTTTCTGTTAAGTTTCTCAGGATCCACATAACAGGGAAACTATATGGTATCTGTCTTTCTCTGTATTGCTTATTTCACTTAGCATCACACTCTCCAGTTCCATCCACGTTACTACAAAAGGCCATATTTCATTTTTTCTCATTGCCACGTAGTATTCCATTGTGTATATAAACCACAATTTTTTTATCCATTCATCAGTGGATGGACATTTAGGCTCTTTCCATCATTTGGCTATTGTTGAGAGTGCTGCTATCAACATTGGGGTACAAGTGCCCCTATGCATCAGTACTCCTGTATCCCTTGGGTAAATTCCTAGCAGTGCTATTGCTGGGTCATAGGGTAGGTCTATTTTTAATTTTTTGAGGAACCTCCACACTGCTTTCCAGAGTGGCTGTACCAGTTTGCATTCCCACCAACAGTGCAAGAGGTTCCCATTTCTCCACATCCTCTCCAGCATCTATAGTCTCCTGATTTGTTCATTTTGGCCACTCTGACTGGCATGAGGTGATATCTGAGTGTGGTTTTGATTTGTATTTCCCTGATGACGAGCGATGTTGAGCATCTTTTCATGTGCCTGTTGGCCATCTGGATGTCTTCTTTAGAGAAGTGTCTATTCAGGAAAAGACCTCTCTGACCTCAGCCGCAGCAATTTCTTACTTGACACATCCCCAAAGGCAAGGGAATTAAAAGCAAAAATGAACTATTGGGACATCAACAAGATAAAAAGCTTCTGCACAGCAAAGGAAGAAACCAACAAAACTAAAAGGCAACCAATGGAATGGGAAAAGATATTTGCAAATGACATATCAATTCTTTTCTTTTTTAAAAAAAGCAGAATCTTGGAGAATTCTTGGAGAAAACTCAGTATGCCAGAATAGGTTTAGAAGTGAGAATAAATATCTTGGTTTTGTCTGTTGTCAGTTCTCTACTTGCTTGCTTGAAAAGTAATTGCACTAATGTCTACATATTTACTCATTTACCCCCTCTGGAATTTCATGACCTATGATGTAAGCTGAATACACAACTTTATTTTTTCCCCAAGATTACCTAAATTTCTAATGGATATCTAAATAATAATACTGCTTTGTGATACTTTCCTTAGTAGATATACTAAGGTAAGAATATATATACAATTTTTAGGTCATCCATTTTTATAGAAGTGCCATACATTAAAAGTTTAGAAAAATGCTTTGAAATAGTGTTTTATAATCTATTTTTTCTTTATTACCAACTAAACAGACTTTTAGATATATATATATTTTTCTAATTTCCATCCCCACTCATGTTTCTGTTGTCCAGTAGAGTTGAGCTTGGGAGGACCAAATTATTTTAATACGTACTATTAATACTGATAGAAATTATTATAATATCTAGGAATTTTGCAGCCCCAAGACCAATATTCATACCTTTGTGGTGATATCACTCTCATTGGTAATGCGTGATTGAAATCAAATTAGTGTGAGACAATTTGGAGCCTTAAATGAGCAAATAAGTGAGGTAGAAAATGTAATACAAAATATTTTCCAAATGTATTTGAAACAATTTCTGTTTTTCTCTTATTTCAAGGCAACAGTGTTACAATATAGAAATTTGTGGAAGCAGTGAACCTATAGCCTTTGAGGACCTATGCAATTCTTATATTCTTTCATGCTTTGTTCACATATGTACTCAGGTCCTGTGGTTTGGCATTAAATCACTGACCAAGAATTGTGCTTGATCTTTTTTCCTCAACTTTCTTTCATGTAGGTGTAAGGTAAGCGAAATTTGAGTAAAATCTATAAATGATGACCACTGACTGAATGAGATTAGCGAAGTATTTTTTTAAGTCATCTTATTTGCAAAGCTTTCTCTCTGTGTCACTTGTTTTCTTTTACTTTAAATGTAGTGAAACCTTTTAAAAAAAACAATCTAGCTTCTCGAGCAAAGCATTTTTAAAAAAAATTCTCAAGTAATCAAAATTCAGAGAAAGTGAAATATTACTCTGCATCTAAATGCCAGAAATTAAATCAAATATTTAACATTTCTTTTTAACCAAAACTGGTTCTGAGTATCCTCAAAAGTATGGTTTTTTAAAACTTATTTAGGAAACCCTTTTAATAATATGACATATGATACCATATTACTATCATGGCCTCTATTTTGCAAAACGTCATTCACAAATCATTGTGTGTATATAAAGAAAAAAATTCAACTTTTTCAATAAAATAAGTTATATCAATGAAATGAAAAAAAAACCCCAGATAACTGCAAAGATAAGAAATATATGTAAGATCTATACGAAAGTTTTGATGAAGAATGATAGTTGCTTTACATTTGCCTTGATCACATTTTTCTCACTTTTAAAATTTAAATTTACTCATGATGATCTTTTAGCATTAGATTGCTTGGAAGCAACTAAATAACAGTTATTTCGCATGATAAATATCTATTTCTGGCTCACATAAAACAAAAACAGATGTGGGCAATTCAGAACCTGTAGAGCAACTTCACAAAGTTGTAAGGGGCTCAAGGTACTTCTGTATTACTGTCCTCCCTCTTCAGCATCTAATCTAATGACCTGAAAAGTTTGAGAGGGCTCCAGATCTCACATACTCATTGTAGCCAGCGATAATAGGCAGAATGAAAAACAAGTTAACCCCTCCCTTCAAGACTACTTATATGTAGGGCAATTACTTCTGCCCTCCCATAGGGGAGAGGATATGTTCTTACTAAGGAGTAAGGGGTAAGTGTAGAATAGGAAATTAGAAGTCACTACTAAATCATGCAACCTAATATAATCTAAATTTATTATACAATAAAATTGCTATGGAACATTTTATATTCAATTTTTTCCTATTTCTTAAGAATTACATATTATTTACCTGGTTATTTTATTTCCATTTCACTAATTTTTGCTTCCCAATATATGTTAGTTAATTAATCTTACAGGGTTACCAGGGATTTTTGAGTTTTTCTTATGGCATTGTCCACATCATTGTGTTTTCAGTGTATACTTGGAAATAAGAACACAATAAATTCACTAGGGAGTCACCACCAATATTCTGAAGAAACTTATATACTTATATTCCAGAAACTTTAATAGTCCAATAAACCACAGTATATTGCATTCAGTTCAGTTTTGTTTACCTCACTAAATTGACACATTCAACTTCACGTGCAATCAAAAAGATCTTGAAAATACAATCTTCTGTTTCACAAGAAACATAACGTTGACAAAACTAAGTTATATTAAATAAAGAAATTGTAAAATATAAAGGATGGATTATCTTTCTCATATAGTCCCTCTAGGGGCGCACGGGTGGCTCAGTTGATTGAGCATCTGACTTCAGCTCAGGTCATGATCTCACGGTTAGTGGGTTTGAGCCCTGCGTCGGGCTCTGTGCTGACAACTCAGAGCCTGGAGCCTGTTTCAGATTCTGTGCCTCCCTCTCTCTCTGCAAACCACCCTCCCCCACCTCACTCACACTTTGTCTCTCTCTGTCTCAAAAATAAATAAACATTAAAAAAAATTAATCTCTCTCTGTCTCTCTTTCTCTCAGTATAATATTTCAGCAAACATACCAAGAATGATGAATATTAGGTAGAAAGCAAAGTAAATTGAAATTTTCAAACATAATTTCCCTAGTTGAAGAACACAATATAAATTTAAATGTACCTTGGTATTCTTTGCCATTTCCTAACTCAACAAAAGAGGTACAATTTATTTAAGAGTTGTCATTATCATCAGTAAAAAATATTTGGTGTATCACTGAACAAGAATGTGGGGTGGGAACAGGCGTTTTACAATAACGTGCTTTACACAAAAACATAATGTGCATCGGTCCATGATGAAACGTTTTAAAATACTAGTACTAACTGAAATAATATATGTTACTGTGCTTTTGATTATACGGTCCTTTTAGAGTCAGGCATTTTAGGAAAAGAGGTCATGTATGTTATTACGTTTTTATATGAGTTGCAAAGTATGAGTTTAAAATTCAACTTAGGAGTTTTTTTTTAAATGTTTATTTATTTATTTTGAGAGAGTGAGAGAGAGCAAGTTGGGGAGGGGCAGGGAAAGAGAGGAAGAGAGAGAGAGAATCCTAAGCAGGCTCCACACTGTCAGTGCAGAATTCAACACAGGGCTTACTCCCACGAACTGTGAGATCATGACCTGAACCAAAATCAAGAGTTGGACACTTAACTGATTGAGCCATCTAGGCACTCCTTAACTCAGGGTTTTAAGTGAAATTTATTAAGTACTATTAGAAACTTTGCTGAATAAACAGAAAACACACAAAAATCTGCTTTATATGTGATACTATATGACATGGTCACAAAACACAATATGCTCAAATTCTTTACATAGGAAACAATAAATATTAAAGAAAATCTATACAAATGTAACATATGCCATTTTTATTGATAAAAGGTCAATATTAAAAAGATATAAACTACCTCCAAACCACTTTATTGATTGAATTTAACCTCAAAGTTAATCCCAGCACATTTTTGGCAAATTAAGTTAATCACTCATATGGAAAAGCAAGGGGCCAATAATATTCAAGAAAAATTGAAGCAAAAAATGAATTTATAGGTTTCAAACTATCATATATCTAGTGTAATCATAAAACTACAGTAAATGAGAGAGTATGATATTGGTCATAAGATAGAGAATCTAAAACCAAGCCCCTCACCATTTCATGTATATTTTTAGAATAGAAAAAAGAGTATAATATTATGTATTATGTAAAGGTATCTATGTAGATATAAATATAGACATAGGTATAGACTGAAAGACATCCATCTCCGGTGTCTCTTCCTTTTCTTACAAGGACACTGATCTAATGGGATTAGGGTCCCCACCCTTATGATCTCATTTAACTTTAATGACCTGCTTAAAAACCCTTTATCTAAATTCATTTACTTTGGGGAATAACGCTTCAAAATATAACTTCTTTATGAGGGGGGTATAATTCAGACCACAGCAATCCCTACAAAAATTATTTCTCCTTTGTGTTGGAGTATAATAATACTAGAGGTCTTACTTTCTATATATGACTTAAGAAATGGGCTCTCACTTATTCTATAGCAAATTATTTTGGTTGCAACTGCTGTTACACTGACTGTCCATGATCAATGTGAGCATTTAAGTAAAGTAGCTCTACTCCTCTATACCATAATTGGGCAGGGAAATTTTTTTCCCCTGAATTCTCATTAGTGAACACATCAACTCTCTCCTACCCTGTCTCTGTCTCTCAGACACACACACACACACACACACACACACACACACACTCCATTAACCTGCCACAGGTCCTGCAATTTAAGAGGTTCCTGCCAATCATGGAACCTAGCCCAAATGTCAGATGTCATTATCTTGGGGATACCTTCATTAAACAAAATCTATCAACATGTATCCCTTCTCTTCTATATCCCTGATGAATTCCTATGAATGGGTCAGGACTCCCACATAAAGGCTTGTATAAGGATAATCTCCAGGGTGTCATTAACTTCTCTTTGAGACTGAAACATAATATCCATTAGTATAACCTTGAGACAAATGAGGATCATACAATACACAAAGATCTGTCCATTCTAGTTATTTATTTATCCTAAGATTCTCCTCCAGCTGCAAGAACAAAACAAATTAATACAATAAAGTGTCCCATTACATTCATATTCCTCTGGCTGGCAGAAGCATATGCTCAGAGAATTTCAGAGCTGATAAGATTGAAAGGGTTATTGACTCCAAACCCCTTATTTCACACATGAAGAAACAAAGCCTTGGAGAAGTTTAAAAACTTCTCAAGATCACATAAGAAGTTAGTTCCAGAAACTTTCTCTCAATGAAATGCCTTTCTTGTATTCATTCATTCATTTATGTGTACAGCATATTGTTAAATATTTATTCAAAACAACTTGCCAGTATATGATTAAATAATTAACTTATCAGAAGTCAGACCAGATGGAAGTCTTAAAAATATGAAAAAGAGAATTTGTATTTAAATAGCTTGTTATTGGGAAAAACAACAACAACAACAACAACAAACTATGCTGTGTGTGGCATGTCAAATTTCATTTTTAAGCCTTATTGTATTTATGAAAAGATAAATTCCAAAGTAATTTACAGAAGTTTGGATTAGCTCTTGCTTTGTTTGTTCATTTGTTTTACTAGTTTTAAAGTGGAGTAAAACAGGAAGTGAGGGCAATCTGGCTGCAACACCTGTCACCCTATTGATCTCCAGGGTTGATGCAGCTGATCTGGCTGGCTAGACAGGAGTCACTGTCCTCCTTCACCACTCCATGTGTGTGCTTCCCAAAGCTGTGTGCTCGAAGAGGTTGACCTTCCCTGATAGAGGAGGGCCACTCTTGGATCAGGGGTTTAATTTAAAATAGATGATAGATAGATGGATGGATGGATGGATGGATGGATAGATAGATAAAGTGGAGTAGAACAAAGTCCACATTTCATTGCTGCTCAATCTGCAGCAATGGCATTGACATTTCAGTAACATTCAAATCACACCTGGCAACACTGTGAAACCAAGTTGGTTATCACATGGTCACGTTTTAGGCTTTAACAACATGTGGTTGTCATTTTTAAGAAAGATGAAAAACACTGAGTGCAATATAAGGGAACCAATGCTAAAGAGAAAACATAATAATTTTGTGGGGAGTTCGTATGGAATTATCAATTGAAAATGCTTGGATAGGATGTTTTATCTAGAGATATTTGTCAGTATCTTGAAAAGGAATTTGCCACTTGATTACATGCAGTTAAATATTTAATTTGTTATTAAAGATTTCCTTTTTTTGACCTTGGTACTCAAAAGCTTTTTTTTGTTGTTGTTTTTTTCATTAAAAAAAAAAACATTGTGATGTGTAGCTTTTACATTTCAGAGTTTTGAGTTAAAAGGCCTTTTTTAATATTGGCTAAGACTCAACAACACACCTAAACTAAATGAAAAAAATAAAGAAAAAATGATGACTACATAATATGGCAATACAAAATATAGTTTAAATGAGATTAAGATCCATTTTGACATTAAATCTGAAGGTGATAAAAAACAGTATTTCAGATTAATTATAAAACTTATCTAATATATGTAGAAATGTCCAAATTTTCCTGCACACATGAAGCATTAATAATAATATTAATTAACTTATTATTTACTATGAGCTAAGCATTGGATTAAGAATTTTAGATGAACTATCTTTTAGGGTACTATGATTAGTTACATTTCCTTTCCAAATGCACAGATGAAGAAACTGATTTAAATGGCTAAACAACTTGGCAATTTTCATAAAAATAAGAATCAGTAGAAATATTGTACAGTGATTGAAATCCTGATTGTTTGACTCCAAAGCCCACACTTTAACTAATGTGCAATACTACATGTTCATAAAATAAATATAAACATTTATTTCTCCTCATATCTGATTATATAAATCTTAATAACAAATTATTGAGAAAATATTGACTAGAAAACAATGTGCTGAAATTATTTTATCAATTTGGAAATACCATAAATCAAGAGCATATAGATGATAGATACATAGATAGATGTATATAGATTCACAGATAGGTGAGTTCTACCTTGGACTAAATCTCCTGGATGATGTTTCCTAAGGAAATGAAAGGAAATTATGTATATATAAAGAAGTCAAAACCTTAAACCACAACGAGAGAAAAAGTGAAAGAGGAAAAGAAAGAGAGAGAGAGGAAGGAAGGAAGGAAGGAAGGAAGGAAGGAAGGAAGGAAGGAAGGAAGAAAAAAATTGTTAACAATTCTGAAATATCACCTGAGAGGAATTAGATTAATAAGCTATAGGTTAATAAATATTTTGAGGGAAGAGGTAAGATGGCTGAGTAGTAAAGAGATCTTGAACTTTTCCCTCGAACACAGCTAGATCAACATCAAACCATTTTGCACTCCTAGAGAATCTGAGGATTGACAGAAAAATCTGAGTAATTTGAGGGAGAGAACACAGCAGGTTCCTGGTGCAGAGAGGTAAATTGGGGGAGAGAAGAGCCGTGGAGCCCCAGAGGGGAGGGAGTCATTTTCACAGAGAGGAGAAGGACAGAGGGTGAGAGAGAGCAGTGCATGGGGTCTGCCCAAGAAAGCATTCCCCCTTAAAGCAGCTAGAGAGAAAAGAGTAAAAACACACGCAGGAGACTGCACACGAAAACTGTTTCCCAGAACCACTGACAGGGGAAAGAGGATACCACCAGTTTTTTTTATAAACAGCATAGCACAGAGTCTTAAATTTCAGAGATTAACACCTGGTGGTGCTTAGGTGAGGAAGCAGGGCGGAGTCCTGGGAGTGGGCAGCACAGTCTGAGGATGCCCTGGGTTGCAAGGGAGAAGCAGTTCTCCTGTTTGGAGTGCATTTGATAGACGTGATACTGCTTTTCCATGGGCAAAAGACCTGGCAGGCGCCATCAAGCTTCCCCATGAACCATATAGAAACAAAGACACCAGCTGAGGGCAGCAAACCCTGGTGCTGACTGTGTATTGTGATTTACTATAAACTTTGAGCTGCTGCTGCTGTGAGGTGGTATGACCATTCCCTGGGACAAGCTGGCCCTGGCCACAGTGTGGCCATACCCTCCCCCAGAAGATCAACTTGGGTTTGAACTGCAAGAGTCACTGAAATGTGTCTGTGTGTGTGTGTTTCTTTTTTTAATTTTTTAAAATGTGTTTTGTTTGTTTGTTTGCGACAGAGCACGAGCTAGGGAGGGGCAAAGGCAGAGGGAGACACAGAATATGAAGCAGGCTCCAGACTCTGAGCTGTCAGCACAGAACCCAATGTGAGGCTCAAACTTGTGAAGCACCAGATCATGACCTGGGCCAAAGTCGGATGGTCAACCAACTGAACCACCCAGATACCCCATGAAGTGTGGGGTTTTAAACACAGCCATGCCTGAGATAAAACTCTGGAGAGAGATGCCTCCTGGTAGATGGACAGCCTGTACACAGACAGGGGGAAGGCAGGGAGCTGACAGAAGCAGGGGACACAGGAAGGGTGACCGATCACATCTTTGAGGGCATGAACTTCCTTCTCTGGAGACTTGAGAGTGAGGTGAAGCCATTTTCACCATTAGCCCACCAACACTGATGGACCCCAGTGAGCTAAACAGTGCCACCAAGCTGAGAACAGAGCCATTACACCAAGCCCTGCCTTCCTGTGCCCTCCAGGTACATCTCCATAGGGCAAGTCCACCTGAGAATCAGAGCAGCAGGCCCCTTCACAGGGAGACCAGCACAAATCCCTTCTACCTGCTTAGTCTACTGACTGCAGACTGCTGCAAAGTTAAAGCTCTAGGGGAAACTGGATCTAGCTTTATTTGGTTTTGTTTGTTTGTTTGTTGCTATTGTTGCTTCCATGTTTGTTATTGTTGTTTTATTTTCTTTTGTTTCTTGGGAACAGAAAGAGCATTTTAAAAATTTCTCTCTTTTAACCCCCTTTTTTTTTCTATCAGGCTTCTCTTAACAAGCAGATCAAAACACACCTAGGATCTAGTTTCCTTTATTTGATTTAAAAAATTATTTAATTTTATTATTATTGCTATTATTATTATTTTCTTCCTCCAAAATCACAAGACAGAGGAATTCCCCTGAAAAGAAAGAACAGGAAGAAATAATAGCCAGGGAGTTAACCAATGCAGATATAGGTAAGATGTCTAAGCTAGAATTTAAAACAATTATAAGGATACTAGCTGGTCTTGGAAAAAAAAAAAAAAAGCATAGAAGACACCAGAGAATCCCTTTTTGCAGAGATAAAAGAACTAAAATCTAGTCAGGCTGAAATTAAAAATGCTATAACCAAGATGCAAACCCAAATACAGACCATAAAAATAAGGATGGATGAGGCAGAGGAATGGCTTAACGATATAGAAGATAACATTATGGAAAATAATGAAGTTGAAAAGAAGAGGGAAACAAAAGACAGGGATCGTGAAAGTAGACTTAGAGAACTCAGAGGCTTGTTAAAAATGTAATAACATTCGTATCAGGGGAATACCTGAAGGTATCATAGGAGTCTCTGAAGATGAAGAGAGAGAAAAGGGGGCAGAAGGTTTATGTGAACAGATTATAGCTGATAGCTGAAAACTTCCATAATCAGGGGAGGAACCCAGACATCAAAATCCAAGAAACACAGAGAACTCCTATTGAATTCAACAAAATTCAGCCATTGCCAAGACATACCATAGTCAAATTCACAAAATACACAGAATCCTGAAAGCAGCAAGGGAAAAAAGTCCTTAACCTGCAAGGGAAGACAAATCAGGTTTGAAGCATATTTTTCCATAAAACTTGGCAGGCCAGAAGGAGTGGCAATGTGCTGAATCAGAAAAATATGCAGCCAAGAATACTCTATCCAGCGAGGCTGTCTTTCAAAATAGGAGAGATAGTTTCTCAGAAAAACAAAAACTAAAGGAGTTTGTGATCACTAAACCCACCCCCATAAGAAATTTTAAGGGGAACTCTTTAAGTAGAGGAGGAAAAGAAAAAAAATACCAAAAGCAACAAAGACTAGAAAGGGCCAGAGAGCATCATCTACCAGTAAAACAACTGCGCTAAATTCATATATTTCATATCTTTTTTAATATTTTTATTTATTTTTGAGACAGAGCATGAGTAGGGGCGGGGCAGAGAAAGAGGGAGACACAGAATCTGAAGCAGGCTCCAGGCTCTGAGCTGTCAACACAGAACCCGACGCGGGGCTCGAACTCACAGACCGTGAGATCATGACTTGAACTGAAGTCGGACGCTTAACCGACTGAGCCATCCAGGAGCCCCTACATTCATATCTCTCAATAATCACTCTTAATGTAAATGGACTAAATTCTCCTAACAAAGATGCAGGGTATCAGAATGGATTAAAAGAAAAAAAAAAGATTCATCTATATACTGCCTACAAAAGGCCCATTTTAGACACCTGCAAATTGAAAGTGAGGGGATGGAGAACCATCTATCATGCTAACGAACATAAAAGAGAAAGCTAGAGTAGCCATACTTATATCAGTCTTTGTAAAACAAAGACTGTAACAAAAGATGAAGGTCATTATATCATAATTAAGAGGTCTCTCTATCAATAAATATTTATGCTCCCAACTTGAGAGAAACCAAATATTTAAATCAATTAATAACAAACATAAAGAAACTCATTGATAATAATACAATACAATAATAGTAGGGGACTTTAACAGCCCACCTACAGCAATGGACAGATCATCTAACTCAACAAGGAAATAATGGCTTTGAATGACACACTGACCTGGTTGGACTTAACAGATATATTCAGAACAAGTCACCCAAAAGCAGCAGAAAACACATTCTTTTCAAGTGCGCATGGAACATTCTCCAGAAAAGATCACATACTGGGTCACAAATCAACCTTCAACAAGTACCAAAAATCAAGATCATACCATGCATATTTTCAGATCACTATGCTATGAAGCCACCTACAAGAAAAATGTTGGAAAGCCCACCAAATATATGGAGGTTAAAGAAGATCCTACTAAAGAATGAATGGCTTGTGGGGCATCTGTGTGGCTCAATCAGTTAAGCCTGTGACTCTATATCAGTTCACAATCTTGCAGTTCATGAGTTTAAGCTCTATGTCAGGCTCTGTGCTGACAGCTCAGAGCCCGGAGCCTGCTTTGGATTCTGTGTCTCCCTCTCCTCACCCCTGCTTGCACTCTGCTTCTTTCTCTCTCAAAAGTAAATAAACATTAAAAATCTTAATGAATGAATGGGTTAACCAGGAAATTAAAGAAGAAATTAAAAACTATATACATGAAAGCAAATGAAAATGAAAACACAATGGTACAAAACCTTTGGGATGCAGCAAAGGCAGTTCTAAGAGGGAAGTATTCTGCAATTCAGGCTTATCTAGAGAAGCAAGAAAGTTCCCAAATTCACAACTTAACCTAATGGAGCTAGAGAAGGGATAGCAAATAAAACATAAAGCCAGCAGAAGAGGGTAATAATAAATATTAGAGCAGAAATAATTGATATAGAAACAACAACAACAACCAATAGAAGAGATGAAGACTAAGAGTTGGTTCTTTGAAATAATAAACAAAATTGATAAACCCCTAGCCAAACTTATAAAAATTATTAAAATCACAAATGAAAGAGGAGAGGTCACAACCAACATGAAAAAATACAAAGAATTATAAGACAATACTATGAAAAATTATAAAGCAACAAACAGGGCAATCTGGAAGAAATAGACAAATTCCTAGAAACTCACAAACTACCAAAACTGCAACAGGAAGAAATAGAAAATTTGAACAGACCCATAATCAGCAAATAAATTGAATAAGTACTCAAAAATCCCTCAAAAAGGGTCCTGGGCCAGATGGCTTCCCAGGGGAATTCTACATGTTAAAGAAGAGTTCATACCTATTCTTCTCAACTGTTCCAAAAAATAGAAATAGAAGGAAATCTTCCAAACTCATTCTATGAAACCAACATTATCTTGATTCCAAAACCAGACAAAAATCCCACTAAAAAGGAGAATTACAGTCCAATATCCCCAATGAACATGGATACAAAAATTCTCAACAAGATATTAGGAAATTTAATTCAACAGTACTTTAAAAGAATTATTCAAGTGGGATTTACTACTGGTCTTCAGGGGTGGTTCAATATTTGCAAATCAATCAATGTGATATACCACCTTAATAAAAGAAAGGATAATAACTATATGATTCTTTCAATAGATGCAGAAAAAGCATTTGACAAAATATAGCTCCATTCTGGACAAAAACCTGCAACAAAGTAGGGATAGATGGAACAAACCACAACATCAAAAGGCCGTTTACAAAAGACCCACAGCCAATATCATTCTGGGGAAAACCTGAGAGCCTTTCCCCTACATTCAAGAACAAGACCAGGAGGTCCATCACCATTACTATTTAACATAGTACTAGAAGTCTTAGCCTCAGCAATCAGACAACAACAACAACAAAAATTTAAAAAAGAATCCATATTGGCCCAGATAGAGTTAAACTTTCACTATTTGCAGATGGCATGATACTCTATGTATAAAACTCAAAAAGATTCCACCAAAAAATTGCTAGAACTGCATGAATTCAGCAAAGTTGTAGGGCATAAAATCAGGGTGCAGAAATCTGTTGCATTTCTATACACCAGTAACAAAGCAACAGAAAAGAAATCAAGGAATCGATCCCATTTGCAATTGCCCCCAAAATAATAAAATACCTAGCAATAATCCTAACTAAAGAGGTAAAAGATCTATACTATTAAACTATAGAACACTTGTGAAAGAAATTTAAGAGGACATGAATTAATAATAATAATAATAATAATAATAATAATAATAATGTTAAAATGTCTATACTACCCAAAGCAATCTACACATTTAATGCAATCCTATCAAAATACTATCAGAATTTTTCACAGAGCTAGAACAAACAATCCTAAAATTTGTATGGAACCACAAAAGACCCTGAATAGTCAAAGCCATCCTGAAAAAGAAAAACAAAACTGGAGGCCTCCTGATTCTGGATTTCAAGCTACATTGCAAAGCTGTAATCATCCAGACAGTATGCTACTGGCACAAAAACAGACACATAGATCAATGGAACAGAATAGAAAATCCAGAGATGAACCTACAACTATATGGGGAACTCATCTTTGAGAAAGCAGAAAAGAATATTCAATGGAAAACAGACCGTCTATTCCCAGTGTTGGGGAAACTGGATGGTGACATGCAGAAGGAAATTCGACCACTTTGTTACACCATATGCAAAAATAAATTCAAAATGGATGAAAGACCTAATTGTGAGACATGAAATCATGAAAATCCTAGAGGAGAAAATAGGTAGCAATCTCTTTGACCTTGGCTGGAGCAACTTCTTACTAGACAAGTCACTGAAGGCAAGGGAAACAAAAGTAAACAGGAGCTATTGGGACTTCATCAAGATAAAAAGCTTCTTCATGGCAAAGGAAACAACAAAACTAAAAGGCAGCCTATGCTATGGGAAAATAAATCTGCAAATGACATATCAGATAAAAGGTTAGTATCCAAAACCTATAAAGAACTTATCAAACTCAACACCCAGAAAACAATAACCCAGTGAAGAAGCTGGCAGAAGACATGAATGGACACTTTTACAAAAAAGACATCCAGATGGCTAACAGACATATGAAAAGATGCTCAACATCACTCATCACAAAGGAAATACAAATCAAAAACATGATGAGATACCACTTCACACCTACCAGAATGGCTAAGATTAACAACACAAGGAAGAACAGGTGTTGGCAAGAATGTGGAGAAAGGGGAACCCTCTTACACTGTCGGTGGGAATGCAAACTGGTGCAGCCACTCTAAATAACAGTATGGAAGTTCGTCAAGAAACTAAAAATAGAATTACCCTTTGGTCCAGCAATTGCATTCCTAGGTATTGACCCAAAGAATACAAAAATACTGATTCTAAGGGGCACATGCACCTCAATGTTTATAGCAGTATTAGCCAAACTGCCAAACTATGCCAAACTATGGAGGGAGCCCAAATGTTCATTGACTGATGAATGGATAAAGAAGATGTGGTACACACACACATGCACACACACACATAATGG
The DNA here is from genome assembly GCF_018350175.1 of Felis catus. Lineage (NCBI taxonomy): Eukaryota > Metazoa > Chordata > Mammalia > Carnivora > Felidae > Felis > Felis catus. The sequence continues at coordinate 107,935,582 of NC_058371.1, forward strand.
AATATTACTCAGCCTTCAAAAAGAATGAAATGTTACCATTTGCCATGATATGGATGGAGCTAGAATGGATTATGCTAAGCCAAATAAGTCAATCAGAGGAAGACTAAAACCTGAAACCAGTATTCAACTGTATGTTAACTAAAATTTAAATAACAAAAAAAAAAATACATTTTTTGGTAAACCTCACATACTATTCAAAATTCAGTATTTCCCTTCTATAAATGTTCTTACAGAAAACTGAGCCTCTTCCTGCCATTATTTCCCATGTTAAATGCATATATTTGGTAATTTGGTAATTTTATACTGTTTGCAGTATCCTCTCAGAATCTTACAGTAAGTGCAGTCTAATGATATTCTGTAATTTCTTAACAAAACTAATATGGAGAAAATAAATGAACTCTAATTGGGAAATATAACTGGCAGAAGTTTTTTGGTTTTTTTTTTGTTTTTTGTTTTTTTTTTTTTTTACAGCCATATGTAAGGACTTGGGAATATGTGGTATTCCAAATTTTTAAAGGAATAACTAAAAGTCTTCCTTTTTAAATTTATAGAACTGAATGGAGTATTTGAAAGGGTGTACTAATACTACTATTGCTAATAACAATAATGACAAGAGTCAATAATAAGCTAAAAAATTGCTTGTTCTCAAATTTTCCACTTTGATTTTCTAGCAAATGGTTACATTTATTGCAAAATTTGCATAATGATAAGATCAGCATTATCTAAGGATGCATTTTTTGTGGTCCTCTAATTTTGTTTTTAAATTCCACCTGTAATAGCACTAGATGCTAATGGTTTCCAGGAAAAATAGGTCACCATCATTAGATAAAACTTTCTTACCTTTTCCTCCAGAAATTATTTTTTCTACTTTTATCAGAGGAAGCTGTGGCAAATATAGACAGCTAACATTAATCTTTGTGCAATAAATGGCATATTAATGAAACAGAAATAACCTGAGTAGACTGTCATGAAGTAATTTGTAAACATTATAGTATCGGATCAAACACAATTAATTCAAAGAACAATTAAAGGTATTGAGTCCTATATTTAGTTTCTGAGAATAAAATAACATTTTAAAACTTATTGGCAAAGTTTCCTTAATAAAATGAAAAGAATCCTAATTTTTTAACGCCACTACTTTTCCTATCAGTTTTTTTCTATGTACCATTATTACATACTAAATATTACAATGGAATTTGAATACTGCCTTTGTATACTTCAAGACCTTCTCCATATTGACGTCAGCAAAAACAAACTCAAAGTAGAAATGTATATACTGAACAAACGTAAAACCAGCTAATTTAACTTATTTAGTCATTAGAAACTTTGTTAGAATTTGGAATATTTTATACAATTATACATGCCAGAAGGTGGCACCAAAAGACTCAAGTTCAGATTATCTTTATTAATAAATTCCTAAGATTTCTCTATATTTGGATGCCTAAGTGTGGGAAAATAGCAACGCAAATGTTTATTAAAATTATAAAAGTAATATATACCTTTTAAGATTCTGCTTAATGCTGAAAGAAATAGTCTAGTTTTTACTTCAGTTATGGCACTGCAGAATTCTAACAGTGTATATGCTCGTTCTTAAAACTTTATATGTATTTCTGATCTCTTTAATAGTAATTACTTGTAGGGGCACCTGGGTGGCTCAGTCCTTTAAGCATCCAACTTTGGCTGAGGTCATGTTCTCATGGTTGGTAGGTTTGAGTCCTATATCAGGCTTTCTGGTGTCAGCACAGAGCCTGCTTTGGATCCTCTGTCTCCCAATCTCTCTGCCCTTCCCCTGCTCATCTGCACATGCTCACTCTCTCTTTCTCTCTCAAAAATAAACATTTACTACTACTACTACTACTACTACTACTACTAATATTTATAATAACTTACAAATAGTCAAATGGTAGTCCAAATACCTAAGGAAAGTATCATGTCTTATCAATGAAGTATTTTTAATATCATGCAATTTAATTTTCTGTTATGAAACTTCAGCCATACCAGTTAGTTTTATCACTTTAAAGATATACCCAAAGTCACATTAAGGGAAAATAATTTCCAAGCTCCATCAATATTATCAGTAATTTATCATTCCTTTTCACTGTTTTTCTCTTGGGAGGTAGTTAAGGTCTGTGATCAGGTGCTCAAGTTCTAATGTCAGAACATGTGAGTTTGAATTCTTGTTTTGTCACTTAGTAGCTGTGTGATCTTGGGGAACTTAAATTCTCTTGACACCTCTCTCACTTTCCTCTCTCGGTCTCTCTCTCTCTCTCTCTCTCTCTCTCTCTCTCTCTCTCTTACTCTCTCTCTCATTTCTTAAGCTTAATTTTTGAAAGGGTTACAGTGGAACTTGAATAATATACACACTTAAAGTGCTTAGACAATTCTCAGGACCTTGTAAGCATTCAATAAATATTAGGTGTCAATCATATTTCAAATAGAAGTGTTCCCCTCTGAAAGTTATTCTCAAAGATGCTTTAATCTTAAATTCCCAAATAATAAAACTTCTTGATTAGAGATCATACAAGTAAACATTATCTGATTGGCTTCTCAGTACAGAAAACTACATTGATTTTTTAACTTATTCTCCCAATTGCCACAAATATAAATATATAAGTATTTTAACATACCTCTACAAAGAAGTCTTGAAAAGATTTATGCCTGAGCACTCACCTCTCTATAAAATAGACAAACAGAAAAATATATGGAGAAATAAAATTTAATCAATGACAATGTTTATGAAATCAAAAACTATGTTAATTCAGGCAGAGAAAGAAAATTTAGCAAGCCATATTTAATAATGAGTTCTGTATACAAGATAAGTAATATTTTTACTGAATTATATATATAATTATGTATATAATATTACATATATATTATATATAATAATATACTATATACATATATAATACATATATATATAAATACATGTATATATATAAATATATACATATTTAACTGATGTGTGGGGCTATGAATATATAGCACATTTATCTTTGGAACATAGACATCAAAACTTGGAACACTGAAACTCTAAGATACTCTAATACATTAGGTAAATAGGTTGTAGGGAGACATAAAACTATTCCATTTGCATGTAAAATCATATTGCTCTATAAAATGGAAAGAACAAATGTACACTATTTACAAAACATATATTTGCAAAACAAAGGCCTACTGAAGTAGTTGAAACAAAAAAAAATCTAATCTTCTAGTCTGTCAGTCTCAAAAGACACAATTGTTCATTTTGTCTCCATAAAAACATATCTTAATAATAAAAATAGAGAAGAGACAGGAGACAAACATACTATCACTAGAAAGAAACGAAGAACTATTTCTATAGCAAGAACATGATTTATAACCATAGCATATTATCACCTTATCAACCTTTCTCTCTGTTCTAGAAGATTCTAAATTCAACACACCTTTATTAGCATAGCATAGAAAACCAAAGTTCATAGTTGATTATTACATCACTTATAAATCAAGTTATAGTCTATTTATTTTTACCAGTAAGACAATAGGACTTGAATTAGTGTTAGGTTAATTTCAAGAGGTATAGAGACTCAGCTCAAATAAATATTCCTGGTTCAAATTGGCTTTTGAAAGCTTCTTGAAACAGTCACATTATTCTGCCATGTTTCTTGCTATTAATTATGGAAATTTTCATATGTGTACATACAAATGTTTATAATATACTTTCATGTATGCCCCACACTTTTTTTGCATATCCCTTAGAATTTCCAATAAAAATCCTATTAACCAAACCTTTCTCTAATCCTTTAACACCACTCTACACTATAAAATGAAACTTTTGAGGATTCTGCCTTAAGGGCTGTCATTTTAAACCTGTCATGTCTGTACCACACTTTTAACAAAGATAGTTGAAGATGGGCTTAAATATGCACAATTTTATTTTTTAATTACACCACAACAAAGCTAAAAAGAAAAGACAAACTTCATTTCAGAGCAAATTTTTTTTTGCCTTTATGGCAAATTTGAAATGCTTATTTTTGGTGGTAGATTCCTGGGTTTGCTGGTTGGATGTTCATTTACTGTATTTTTGTTTTGTTTTTAATTTAACCCAAAAGAAATGCCAATCATGCTAATAAAACTTCTATTTACCTTTAAATATTTCCCGGGTGCAGAGACATGTTATGAGTTTTATATAAGGCATCTAATTGATGCTAACCTGAACAACTGTTATATTATTTAGAAATGTTTTATTCCCATTTTACAGATAAAAAGTCTAAGCCATGGAGGGTGTATGTGACTTAAGGTCATTAAGTTAGTAAGGCAAAGACAAAGCATTTATAAACAGAATTGTCTAAAATCAAAGCATATGTTTAGATACTACATTATCGTATCTTGACCTGAAAGATATTCTCCTATCTTCTTTTCCAAAAAGATTTGTTTTTAAGAATCTGCTTCATAAATAATATATTACAATATTGGTTATTTGTCCTGTTCTCCATTTAACATGGGGGTTTAAATAGTCATAGACAGCTTCTATACATTGCTATATGCAAACTAAAAGTGCATTAAATAATGTAAGTTAGATAATCTAATATAATACCAAATAGAATTAGTTATAAGTCAGTCTCAAAGAGTTGTTTTAATGATACAGATGATTTTATCCTTTCAGTATAATAACTTCTTTGCTCAGCTCAAATAAGATCTCCTTCTATGTTTCCTTATAAGAATTCTATAATTTTAGTTATTATATTTGGATCTTTGATGATTTTGAGTTCATTTTTTGTACAAGGTGAGGTAAGGTCTGACTTCCTTCTTTGGAATGTGACTATTCATTGTCTCAACACTATTTATTGAAAGGTTATTCTTTCCTTATAGAATGGTCTTAAAACCTCTGTTGAAGATCAATTTATCAAATATATATGGGTTCATTTCTGGACTCTCAATCCTATTCCATTGATGTATCTGTTTATCCTTTTGATTACTCTTGCTTGATTTGTAGAAAAACTTGAAATCTGGAAATATGACTTCTACTTTGTTCTTTTTTCAGGGCTGTTTTTTTTTGTGCTTTCTATATGAATTTTAGAACAAGCTTATCGACTTATGTTAGGGATTATGTTGAATCTGCAGATCAGTTTGGGGATACTGACGTTTTAACAATGTTAAGTCTTCCAATTTATGAAAGCAGGATTTTTTCAGTTATTTAGATCTCTTTAATTTACTTCAATCATCTTTTGTAGTTTTCAGAGTATAAGTTTTACATCTATTTTATTAAACCTATTTCTAAGAATTCTATTATTTTTGATGCGCTTGTGAATATAATTGTTTTCTTAATTTCATTTTCAAATTGTTCATTTCCAGTATATAGAAATACAATGGATTTTGTGTTAATCTTATATCTTGCAACCTTGCTAAATTAAGTTATTGGCTATAATAGTTTTGCAGTGGATTTCGTAGGATACTCTACATACAAGATCGTTTCATGTGTGAATAGAGATTCTTCTCTCCAATCTGGGTGTCTGTCTTTTTTTTTTTTAATTGATTTTTGTTATACTGAAGTCTGTAAGCTATTCTGACATTTATTAAATTTTATCGTAATTTTTCTACCAGTATTTTAAATTTCATTTTGATATCCTATTAGCATGTCTTCATCAAAAGTTTTCTGATGTTTTTGTTATTTTTTAAAATTTTGCTTAAGACATTTTTCTCCATTTTAATTGTTAAGCCAGGGCTAGAATGCTGCTGCTGATGATGATGACTGTTGTTTATTGTTGTTGTTGTTGTTGTTTTTCTATGTGTAAATCTCTTGTGATATCTTTCTGACAGCCAATAAACTCTTCCTAGATGTTCTGGAGCTTCTAGATATTTATAATATTTTAAACTTGCCTATGTCACTGTACCAACTTATGGCCACTCTATTTAAGAATAAAAACACAGCTACTGATTTTTGCATTACTTATTTAATTTAAAATTATTTCCTAATTTTTTCCATCAAAAACCTTTAGGTGTCTATGGAAATTTTTGTGTTTTTCTTTTCCTCATGTCTTATCTTGCCTGCCAAAAATTGTGTGGGAGATGGAACGTGACGTAAAAAATGTACTCTAAATGGGGTACCAAAGCCATATCAAGCTCAGTAAGACACTCAGCATTCCATCAACCAAAGTGAATTGCTGTTGCATGCTATGTGTTTTAACAATTGTGAACACCCTGTTTTATGCTCTCTTCTTATCTTGTTATTGAACTCCTATAATCAACTTTTTGTAAGCAGTAAATTCTCAAGTAAATTTGTACAGTTTCACAATTTTTTAAGCCTAGAAATACTTACAGAAATTATTCTCTATTGAGGTTTCTAACTAGTAACTATAGCACAAATATATTCACCAAATTATACTTAATATAAAAAAGGGGTTTGGCCAAAGTGAGAAGGTAGTTATTTTCTTATTCCCTTCTAAATAGTGGGTCTATTCAAAGACTATGGAATTTTCTCATTCTACAACAGACTATACTAGACTGTTGGACTCATAACAAGAGTACACAGTTTTACTAACTGGTACTTTAATTCTGATCCACTGCTCTGACTCTTGACAAAGAATAGATTCTGAATATTATAGATTTTTTTTATCTACTGATTTTCTAAGTATTCTGATAGGATACCAATTGTGAGCTAAAAGAGTAGCCTCATAATTTTCTTAAAAAATCATTCCATATTTAAGACTTCCACTGGCTATTATATTGAAATTCATTTATATGTCCCATATCCTAGAGGGTTCTTAGAATAGTTTCTGGCACACAGTTAGTAGCCAATAAAAGTAATTATTTTTTCCTTTGTATTGATGAGGGTGATGATGATGATGATGATGATGGTGATGATGATGATGACTGTACCCCACTACTAGTCTATAAGTTGTATCAAGGATGAAGTAATGGTGAAACAAACAGGGTAAGTTGCTTAAGGTTATACAGTTAATAGCCACAAAATAAGAATTCCAAAATAGGCTATCTGATTCTATATTATGTGACGACTATTACATATATTCTGACCACACTTTTCTTTTACTATGTGCTTGTAAAATAAATAAATAAAATCAAATATTTATGTCTCTGATTTTCAAATAAGGAAATGAAGTCCAGAATGATGAATTAAGTAACGAATTAGTAATACTCACTTTGTCTACGTATCTGTTTTGCACTCAGCATTTCCAAGATTTGTAAGAGATAAAAGAGAAGAAAATATGTGCACGTATACATACACACAAAATATGTATAAATATTGACTTAAAATTAGTAAGAAAAAATTAAGGCATATGAGGTATTTGAAATAATTAAATTATGGCTTAAAAAAATGCTACATACCTCAGAAAGGGAAAATGTGTGCCCTTAACTGTAAAAGGTTCTGTGGAAAAGGAAGATAGTAGTCAATTAAAAACAAAGACTTTGAATAGAATAAATAAAACCCTGGGAATTCCACTGGTGAAAATATATCTAACTAAATCTTGCTTTGGACGTCTGAGAAATACTGGGAAATATCATTGCCTAATTATAGCAAAATCATATTGTACTAGATTATGAAAGTTAGGAGAGATTATGAGATTTAATAAATTAAGTACTAGAGTAAAACTGTGTATATAGGAGAACAATAGGAAGAGAGAAATGATTTATAAATGTTATATGTCAACAGATTCCAGGCTGAAATAAAACAGAATACTGAAGATTATAATCATGTATTCATTCAACAAATATTTAAAATCAATTCCAAGAAGAGAAATGGTTTAGTGGGGAAAGACAGTTACTTTTGATAAGAAAGTTTAAGATCATATTAATCAGAAGAATGTGTATATTTTGACTAGCATCTGTGTAAGGTAAACCATTCTGTTAGGGTCAATTTCCCTGGCAGAGATAGAAGTAGAACTCATACTAGTGAGATTAGAAAATTGTGGAGTGATGAATCTGCCCAGGTTTACTTTCCCTCCTAACCATGTTGCTCATTTTATTGTGCAACAGGAGAATGAGCAATCTTATCATAGAAGTTAAAAACTAATTTAAATGAGTAGATACTTAACAGTATATAATTCTGCATAATTTAAGGATTAGAATTTAGATGTGACATGTGACCAATGAATTTATTGAAAAGAATCTAAATACAGGCAATCTTAGAAAAACTAACGGTGGTATAAAACGTAAGAATAAAAAATTGATTCGGAAAACATAATCACAGGGTAGGTGCTTAGAAAGAAGTGAAAAAAAAGAGATTAATTATATAGCAACTAGGAAGAACATCAAGATTTTGTATTTTTCATTGTGGATATGAATCTGTGAGAAGAATGATATGAATCACTGTTACTCCATCTCACTCCCACTGCTGGAGGCACATCAGGACATTGTACTTGCTATTCTCACTGTCCATAATATGACTCTTCTTCCTGGTCTTCATTCAAGTCCCTTTTATAATATTCATTCTTGGGGCATCTGGGTGGCTCAGTCAGTTAAGTGTCCGACTTTAGCTCAGATCATGATCTCATGGTTCATGAGTTCGAGCCCTGTGTAGGGCTCTGTGCTGACAGTTTGGAGCCTGGAGCCTGCTTCGGATTCTGTCTCTCTCTGCCCTTCCTCCCTCTCTCTCTGCCCTTCCTCCGCTCATGCTCTGTGTGTCTCTCTCTCAAAAATAAATAAGCATTAAAAAACTTTAAATAATACTCATTCTCTAGGAAGCAGGACTTTTACATTCACAGTGACTAAGATTATGGAAACTTTAATTTCCCAAGTAAATCACTTTCTGACAGCTGGGCCACTCCTACTTCATTGCTTTACTTCCAGGCCCATTTATTCTATCTTTTAAAATTAAAGAAGCATACAATATCCATTGATTTAAGGACTGTTCTACATCATGAAGGATAATGTGCCAGCTTCAAAGGGTATGTATAATCACCAAGCTGGTGCTTCTGCTACACTTTCAAGAGGCCACTCCAATGTTCTTTCAGGATGGAAACTTCTGGATGATATACCCATCAGCTAGGACCAGTAATTCAGGGTAATGTACCCACATCACATTTTCCATCAAGTAGATTTCTAAATCTGAGACACATTATGGAGGATCACACTTTTGTGAACCTCTGATAGCGATGCTTGGTGAAGTGCATGGGCAAAGGGGCTAACTTATAACTTGAATACATGCTAAACATAATTAGGATGAAATGTTATTTCTGGAGTGGAAGGGATGCACTGTTATCAACTTGCCACCAAGACATTGGTTGGTCTCCTTAAAGGATCATGGCATTGGCCTTTGTTACTGGTAGAAACATATGTTCAGTGTAAATATTAGTTGATGAGCTTTGATGAGAAAATACCATTGCTGCTATACATGGCTATATATGTAGATAATACTTTAATAGAAAATTCTTAATAAGTGAGCTTTAGGAGAACATACAGACTATAATTACATATATGAATATTAAAACATGGAAAGTAATTATATGTGTGTATGTATATGCATACAAGTATGTATGTGTATATGTGTATATACATAGTTATATATATACATGGTATGTATATATATGTATATATATATATATATATATATATATATATATATATATATTTAGTTAGGTTAGGGATACACAAATGTGTAGTAAAACAACAATGAAATTCATGGAAATTATATAAACTAAGTGTGGTGGAGAGAGTGGAAAACACAAACAAAGGTGTTGAGCAGAAACTTCCAATATATTGGTAACAGTGTATTATATAACATGCACGTTAAGTGCTTTGGTGTTTTATATGTCATTATTTATACCTATTTATTGTGAAATATTTCATAAAAATATTGCTTAATAAGTTATTGCTGCCAATTTATCTTTTTTTGGCAAGGCCTCTGTTCTCCCGTGAACTCTGTATTTTTATGTTTTTTAATAATTGTGCCTATTGGTAATATTAATGTATTAAATTTATTTATTTATTACAATTCCAGTAGAGTTAACATACAGCCTGATATTAGTTTTAGGTGTACAATATAGTGACTCAAAAATTCTATATATGACTGAGTAATCATCATAAGTGTACTCTTTAATCTCCATCACTTATTTCACATTCTCTCAGATAACCATCAGTTTGTTCTCTATAATTAAGAATCTGTTTTTTGGCATGTGTGTGTGTGTGTGTGTGTGTCTGTCTGTCTGTCTCCCTTTTTTTTCCTTTGCTTGTTTGTTTTGTTTCTTAAATTGCACTTATGAGTGAGATCATGTAGTATTTGTCTTTCTCCCACTGACTTATTTCACTTAGCATAATATTCTCTAGATTCATCTATGTTGTTGCAAATACCAACATTTCATTCTTTTTATGGCTAAATAGTATTCCAGGATATAAATAATAGTATCTTATATATATACATACCACATCGTCTTTATTCATTCATCTGTCGATGGACACTGGAGTTGCTTCCATGGTATGGCTATTACAAATACTGCTGCAATAACCAGAAGGGTGTACATACCACTTTAAATTAGTGTTTTTGTATTTTGTGGTTAAATACCCAGTAGCACAATCGCTGGTTCATAGAGGTAGTTCTGTTTTTAATTTTTTGAGGACTCTCCATACAGTTTTCCACAGTAGTTGTACCAGTTTGCATTCCCACCAAGAGTCCAAAAGGGTTCCTTTTTCTCTACATCCTCACCAATACTTGTTGTTTCTTGCGCTTTTGATTTTAGTCATTTTGAAGGTGTGAGATGATATCTCATTTAGTTTTTATTTATATATTTTGAATACAAATCCTTCATCAAATATGTCATTTTCAAATATCTTCTCTCATTCAGTAGGTTGTCTAATGTATTAAATTTAAATGGAACTTGGCATACTTTTATATACAAAATTTAGATAAAATCATACAAGTTACATATGTCAGATTTTCAGATCTGAAGAAGCTAGGAATAACAGTAAATTATTTTGATGAAATCATTACAATAAAAAATGATCCAGACAGGTTAGAATAGGCTAACAGGCTAAATATCCCCTGTGTAAATGGAAATAAAAAATGTTTAGCAGCAAAAAAACCTCTATTCATCCATCCATCCATGTATCTATCTTTATTTCTTACAGAAAATAATTGATTAAAGCATATAATGAGGTACTTGCATGAGGGATGTGTTAAAAATTTCTGGGATAGGTTTTGACTTTTTTCATATACTTTTTTTTAATGTTTATTTATTTATTTGAAGAGAGAGAGAGTGCATGTGCAATTGGAGGAGAAGCAGAAACAGAGATAGGGAGAGAGAGAATCCCAAAAAGGCTCCACGCTGTCAGCTCAGAGCCCCACATGAGGCTCAATATCATGAACTGTGAGATCATGACCTGAGCAGAAATCAACTAAGTAAGCCACCCAGGTGCCCCAAGTTTCAACTCTTAACAGGAATATGGTACAGAGAAGAAGTTGCTAATTGAATCATGTCAGGCCATACCTGTGCTGTTGCATAGAATTCTCTAAACCTTATAGTAAAAAAGATGTTAACATTTAAGAGTATCAAAAATATAGATGTTTGGCTGGTATTTATTTGTTTAAGAAAGTGTCTCTAATGATCTACCAATACTTGGAATCTATCATTCTTTCCACTGAAGCCTAGTTTTTTAGTTTTAGGAAATTATTTTTCTAATATGTTAAAAAATAAAACAGTTCGACAAAATCTCACATGGCTGTAATCTAGATTAAACTTTTATTAAAATTTTATCATATTTGTTTATTCACTACTAAGTATGTAACTAATCTGAAAGTGAGCATCCCTTATGTAATGGAATTTCATTCCCATACACCTCTGTATTCTTTTCTATAGAAGCTGCACATTACCTTGCAATCAACATTTTTATTACTATAAATTACCAAAATAATAGTAATAGATGATAATGATGCTTGGAAATATGTTTTATGGTGATTTTAATATAGAAAAGATTTAGGGTTTAAATGTTAAGTATCTTCAATATTGGATGATATGCAGTTGGATGGAGAAGTATGTATTTTTATATTCTCCAGACAGAAGGACCAGGACCAGTGGTTGCAGCATATAAGCAGATAATCCTGTGTGTATAAGATGGAACTTTCATTAGTTTTGAATGCCTGATATGGAGTTAGTGAAATCCTCAATTTTGAAGGTATATAAAGATTGGAAAGTTTAAAATATCCCAGGGGAGGGGTGCCTGGGTGGCTCAGTCGGTTAAGTGTCTTAGCCTCAGTCGCTCAGGTCATGATCTCATGGTTCATGGGTTCGAGCCCTGCATCAGGCTCTGTGCCAACAGCCCAGAGCCTGGAGCCTGCCTTGATTCTGTGTCTCCCTTTCTCTCTCTGCTCCTTCCCTGCTCACGCTCTCTTTCTCTCTCAAAATTGAATAACCATTACAAAAACATTTTTTTTTAATTTTTTTTCAACATTTATTTATTTTTGGGACAGAGAGAGAGCATGAACGGAGGAGGGGCAGAGAGAGAGGGAGACACAGAATCAGAAACAGGCTCCAGGCTCTGAGCCATCAGCCCAGAGCCCGACGCGGGGCTCGAACTCACGGACCGCGAGATCGTGACCTGGCTGAAGTCGGACGCTTAACCGACTGCGCCACCCAGGCGCCCCCAAAAACATTTTTAAAAAATGTTCCAGGGGATTAAGGAATAAGCATGGGTTAAAGTAGAAAGTCATATCATCCAACACAGATACATTTGAATATTATATTTGAACTGAACATTTTGATATATATTTGTTTTAATGCGAGAAACCTGTAATGTAAATTAAAAACAGAAAACATTTAACTTATTTTCTAAGCTTTAAGTTAAGATAATCTCAAAGACAAACAAAAAAAGGAATTTTAACAGAAAGATATCTCTGGAATAATAATCTGTTCTCAAATACATGCTGATTTCTCATCTCATTCTGATTTCTTATCTTTTTTCTATGTGTACAGCATATAAATACCAAGGTTTGTCCCCTAAATATGCTCCCTCAAACCTAAAAGAAGTGTTAAAATGTAGATACTTTTTCCTTAAAAAATAACATGATAGAGAAAAACATAGTTCTGAAGAAAAAAACTAATGGTAGACAATGAATAATACTAAAATGTTCATGAAAGGGGTGCCTGAGTGGCTCAGTCGGTTAAGCATCCGACTTCAGCTCAGGTCATGATCTCATGGTTCATGAGTTCAAGCCCTGCGACCGGCTCTGTGCTAACAGCTCAGAGCCTGGAGCCTGGTTGGGATTCTGTGTCTCCCTCTCTCTCTGCCCCTCCCCCACTCAGGCGCGCGCGCGTGCGCGCGCGCTCTCTCTCTCTCAAAAAATAAACATTAAAAACACTAAAAAAAAAATAATATAAAATGTTCATGAAAATAAATAAATAAATAACATACCCAGAGAAATAATCCTTTAACCTTTATAAAACTGAGTTAGCCTCAGTGTGATTATTTGTCGGAATGTTAAACTTTTTAGTCATTAGTACATATATTAATATCAAATTCAAATCAATAAATACAAAACTCTCGTAACTCCCAGAGCCTCCCTTCTTCATCATTGAAATTTTCTCAACCTGTTACCTATGCTTCCTGCATGGAACTCTGATAAGACCTATTCACTAAGACCAGGAGTAGCAGAGAGTCATCAGCACTTCATAAACAGTGAAGTTTACTGAACTTCTCTCCCTTGGAACACAAGTGGGAAAATACACACCCAGAACCTTAGTTGGAATTGTAATGTCTGCAGTGTATCAGTGACGAATGTTGTTGCCTTATGGCCTTGGTCTCAAAATAAGCATATAATATATATGCCCTAAAATATATAGCTTAAATTCTAAAATATAGCTTAAGTTCTATGCAGGTAGTCCAGTGCTGCTCGTGTGTGTGTCTGAAACTGTGTCCCACAGGGTTAATAAGGTTGAAACTGGCAGGAATTTTAAAGCTTGTTTTTCAGAGAATTGTTTCCTCTAATCAACTATAGTGTCTTTTCAGCCCCACTAACAAATCCAATCCGTCTCTGCAGAAGTCTAGACTCTAGGTCAAATCATATGATTCCAACATATAAACAAGGAAAGCCCTGTATTCCTAACAGGTGACAATGAGCCCAAAGCACCATCCATTTTACACCAGCTCTTGAAGAGTGTCCATAGCCACTTGTTCTTGTCCTAAGATAATCTCCTGAGGTTAGGGGCTCAATTTTGCCTTGTTCTGATCTCTCCTCCAAAGTGCACATGGGGTGTAGGTTATATTATGTTTGCTCAATGCAATGCACCATCTTTTTTCATATATAGTCATAGGTTTTCTCGCTCTTTTCACCAATATGTATGTAATCTCCTACCCTGTATTTCCCCTCTGAAAACCTACTCCTTAATCTGGAATCTGGGAGATGGTCATTGGACATTAGTCCACTCTCTCCTCAGGTTGCCAGCCTCTTGAATAAAGCAAACTTTCCTTTCCAACACCACTTGTCTCTTGAGTATTAGCTTTAGAATGGCAAATAGACAAACTTGGGTTTCTATAACATCTCAGTGATGTCACTAAGAGGTGCCAAAGTCCTTCCATATGTCAGTTCCCATCTTTAGTACTTCAAGTAATCTGTCAACAAGATCAACACTAGAGCACCAACCAGTAATTCCTAGTCATACTCAGGAAGAACAAAATAAGGGAAAAGGAAACTACTTGATTTTGCAAAGGAAAGCCAAGACAAGAAGAGTTCTTTATACAGCTGAATATATTCCTGTCTCTATCAATATATTCTTTTTATTGCTAAAGCAAAAGGAGAGAATGGATTTTCAACAGATAATTAGCAATCTCTGCCACATTTCCCACATTAAAAAAAAGTTTCAAATGCCCACAGATAAAAATTACTTGAAAACTTTGGGAAGTAAGATTTCAATTCATTAATATATTTGAAAAATTATTTTCAAAGTTATTCATAGTTTTACATATTTCTTGAATGCAAAAATTGAGATTTTAATAATAAGGTATCATTCTATATATGCCAAAATGAAAAATGTTCATTTCAGTTCAAATCAGAATAATAGGTCCTTGAATAATGAGCAAGACCAATGTGAAATAACCTTTTATAAAATGATTTTATGTAATCAATAGTAATTTTAGAAAAATAATTGCATTTATGCTCCTTACAAGGAAATGTTAAATTTAGCTTTTCATATTTGGGTTTAATGTTGTTGCCAAGGAAATAATGTGAAAAGAGTGTATTTTTGTCTAAAATCTAGTATAATTATTTAAATTAGTATAATGGTATTTATTTTAATATTTTACGCTTCAAATCTAAGATTGGTAAGCTGGACCAAAGAAACATAATTACATTGCTTGTATTCGGCACAGGTAAGCTAACTTAGTTGTATTAGACTTTTTATAAAACTTATTTTATTAATGAAAGCTTTCATTATCATAAAGCCTTTATGTGATTTCTATCATTTTTAATTTTATTAGAACTTTCTCATGTAAACACTAAACACTCTTTTTAAAATATGAGAATATTCAAACAGCACTTTCAGCATGTATAATGCTTCCAGTTGTGAGGAAAAAGCACAAGGAAGGCATAGGCAACCTTATCGCTGACTGTCTCATTTCCCTGCCCATCCCCTGGCTCACAGCCTAGTGTCAGTCCTGCTCTCTATGACCACACTCATGCTCACCACTGAGAAAACAGAGGATTTGTGATGTTTGGGAGAGCAAGAAATGAGTGATGAGAGAATAGTGATACAGTAAAGGGAAGAAGAGAGAAAGAAAGAAAAAGAAAAACTGGAGTTTTAAGTAAAACATTAATTTTGCCTCCATTTCAGTTCTCATTAATCTATTAAATTATTTTATTGTTTTTGTGTTATCCTCAAGATTAATTGAACATGGTAATGAACAAATTCAACTATCCTTGCTGGAAAATGAAATCCAAACAAGAATTGCAATGTCAGAATATCATTTTTTCATTTCAGAATAATACCACAGCCACTATTATTCTTAAGTAAGTCAAGCACCTGGTGAGGGCACAGTTGAGTTATACAGGATGAAACAATGAGCCAGACAGTCTGAAATGCTGCTGCAAGTAGTTTGCTTATTACTTAAAGAAGCAGTGGGAGAAAGGAAACAACTGAATAAGAGACTGAATATTCATTCATTTGGCTGGATTCCTCTCTATGGTATATTTGTGAAGTGCACATCAATTCCCAATAACATGTACAGAGCAGGTGCTCAAAGGTATTGACTGGATTCTGAACCTGCTGAGTTAATCTTAAAATGTCCATTTTGCTTCCACTTTGCTATAGCAACAAAGTATTCTACTATCTTGATCACTGGTTACTCATACACCCAAATCCACAGTTCTACCTTTTTCCCCCCCTCACTGTTCCTCACTTTTCATTCATGGCTATCGCCATTTGATTTCACCTTTTAGCTGGTAATTTCAAGCATATTTTCATTTCTGCTTTTTCGGTATGGATGTTATGTGTAAAAGTCTGCTGTTTAAAGTAAGTCATTTATGGAAAATTACATTGCAAAGTTCACAGAGAACTTATGCTTTTAAAAGCCCTGAAAATTTTTATGCTGTGGCCTGCCTTGCTTTGGTCTTTGTTTTGAATGAAATTTTTCTGTATGGTTTTTGATTATATGTTAAATTGTAATTCCCCTTCAACAGAGATCCATTCATTGACTTTAAGTATCACTCATCTGAGGAATATAGAAAGAACACACAGATTAATAAGGATTCTCAATATAACAGTAAAATGAAATATATAAAAATCAAAAAGAACAAAAATATTTCTTAAGAAAATCAAAAGTTTAAGTAATGCTTTACTCTTAATTTGCACCTGAGACTAGAAACAGAAATTTCTACTTGAGACCTATTTGCTATTTTAGGTGGTAGAAATACAAATGCTGATCATATTCAGATACTCAATGATATTACATCAGGAGTTTATGATTACTTTTATTATATAGGCTTAAAAGTCTCCCCCTTCCCCAAGCTTGTTATGTTCATTGATAGGCTGGGGAGAGAATAATTACATTAGTATTTATAATCAATATAATATTTTAAAATAAATTTAGGTTGCATTCTGTCATTCAGTGTATCTGGCTTTACAAGGGAATGAATATTATTTTTAAAAAGGAATAGAAGGTCATTCACCATACTTCACTTACAGGGATTTTAGAGGAAGCATTCTGTCTGAGATAAAATATGTGACACAAGCAAAATGACCCAAGAAGTTTTATGTGATATCTGTTCTCAGTTGTTCAAATTTCTACACCAATAACCCATCTGTGATTTTAAATGAAATTACTACTTCTATGAGAAGCATATGGAAAAGCCTCCACCCAGAGAAAACAAAAGGGACTATTGCTTCAGACAATGTTATGCTGATAGATGGGAATTTTGAAGTTAATCATACCTTATTTTGAGGGCATGAAAATGTCATTTTAATAACATAAACCCATTAATTTATATTCTCTAGTAATGATAAAATATATATATATAGTTTTTCGTGACTCAATTATTGTGTATTTAAAGAAATAAATTATTTATGTTTATTACATCCAGAAATTAGATTGAAGGAAGTTCAATGTTTTCTAAAAACATTATTGTACTTATTTAATAAGTGCAACTTATTAAATATTCTTTCTTCAAGAAAGCAGTTTGAAACAACCATGAATTTGTTAAGTCTAAGCACTTCTTTGCCTGGATGCAGACCCTAGCATTCATTAAGTATTCTCACCTACACATATACTATGGCAGTTGTTCTCAACCCTCAACCTTTACTAAACATTAGAACCACTTGAAGAACTTTTAAAGATTTTGGTGTCAATTAAAATCTCTATTTTTGGAGGACTTACACTTGGGGAAGTATTTGTAAAGCTTTCCAGGTAATTATAATGTGCAGTCAGCATGGAGAACCACTATACTATAAAATATTCTAAATGTGTAATAACCAAATTTTCTGTTCTATCTCAGGATACTTGACATAGGCAAATTGACCTGCCAGTTAGATCATCAGAGAACCCTAATATGACAGTGGTGGGGTAAAATTTATGAACTTTTCATTCTTGTGCTATTAAAATCCACTTCCTTTCTGAAGATGTTGCAGAAGACTCCAACTTTTGGTGCCTTTTTCACTTCTTTGAATTTTTAAATAACTAATTTTTTCCAACAAGTATTCAATAATTTTTAATGGAAACATACTAGGTACTAAATACTCTATTTTTTTCTTGCATACTGTAATTTGTTATACCTTGATGTCTGTTCTTTCAATTAAATATTTACACTATCTTTAGTGTATTAGTCTGCGTGGAAGGTCATTTAAACACACACACACACACACACACACACACACACACACACACACACACACACGATGTGGCTTAAACAACAGAAATTAATGTTTTCACAGTACCAGAGACCGGAAAGTTCAAGATCAAGATCAAGGTTTCAGCAGGGTTTGGTTCCTGGTGAGGCCTCTATTCCTGGCATGCAATCACCTCACTATGTCCTCTCATGATTTTTCCTTGGTGAGTGGATATAGAGACAGCATGCATTCTTGAATTTCTTCTTAGAAGGACACTAATCCTATCAGATCAAAGCCCTATTCTAATGATCTCACTTAATGTTAATCATCTCTTTTTGGGTCCCATTTCCAAATACAGTTATAACGGGAATTAGGACGTTGACATATGGATTTTAGGGAAACACAATTCAGTTCATAGCATTTACAAATATTACTTAATAATGCCAAATAACCCTTATGCCACACCTTCTTCTAAAAGATTTATAAGTATTATCATCCAATATTCCAACTCTATAGAATAGATATCATCATCATCATCATCATCATCATCTCTATTTATAAATGAAAATAAATGATCAAAAGATGCTGAGAACCATATCCATGTTCCTGTAAATGATACAACTGCATTCTGTACATGATAGAATTTGGAACTAAAGTAATCTGTCTGACTGAAGCAATTTGTGATCTGAATCATTAATATTGTCTCTAAGGGAGACACTATAAAAAAAAAGAGGCAGAAAGAGGAAAAAGAAAAATGTTTACTTAGAAAATTAACCAAGTGATTACTATTTCTCAGGGCTCAGATTTTAGTCAAAATTCAAACATTTGACTGATTTCAAAAACTATCCCAATATTAAAATTACAATGTGAATGTTGATTATGTATATTAACATCAAAAAATGTTATGTGAAAAAAAATTTAAAACATCAGAACTATGTAAGACTCACCAAAAGTATTTCTATTTTTTTACTACATTTTAATTATTCTTGCTATATAACTAAATTTCTGCTATTTTATGAAAAGGAACATGGTAATTCTACCTTGATTTCTGGGCCTTAAAATCAAAAAGTCTACTCACTACTTCTAAATACCTGAATGTTAGAACACTTGTGTACTAAAAGCTTTCAATGAAGTCTTGAACTGTGACAGATTTGGAGAATTAATGAATTTAGCTTTGGTTATTAGAAAAGATACACACACATATTGTATTTCTTTTGCTTAAATGTTTTTATGAATTATCTTTCTAAACCCTTTAATTTTTGCCTATGTGTTCTTCTATTTAAAGATGGTTTCTTATAAAAACACGGTTGGTTCTTGCTTACTTATCCAATATGACACTGGCATGTTTAAACCATTAAATTTAAATCATCATTGTGGCTGAACAAAATCTACTACTTGCCTAGATGTTTTCCACTTGCATCATCTTTTTTCTGTTTGTTTTGTTCTCACTCTTTTTCAGTTTTCTGTCAATTTGAGCATTTTTATGATTCTGTTTATCTCACTTATTGATTTACTATGTGTATCTCTTAATTTTTCATGGTTTCCCCACAGTTTATTTAACATATAATATAAATAACATATATGTGTATATATAATAATCTGAGTATTCTATCAAATAATATTACAATACTTCCTGTGTAGTATAAAAACTTTATAACTATATTTTCAATTTCTACTGTCCATCTCTTGTGCCATTGTATTCATATACCTTACTTTTATATATGTCATAAAAACACCCTACATTGTTCCTCATATTGCTTTAAATAGTTACTCTTTAGAGTAATAAAAGGGGGAGATGCTTAACCTTACTTTATTCCATATTGGATACTCCTCATTTCTTTCTGTAGACCTATCTTTCTGACTGTCTTGTATTCTATGCTTTTCACATTGTCATGTAGAACAGGTTTTAAAAAGCCCTATTTTTTTAGAAATATTTCTATCGGGTATATAATTCTTAGTTGATGATCTTCTTTTCTTTCTTTTTGAGTGTTTTAAAGGTTTCACTCCTGTCTTCTTGTTTACATGGTTTCTGATAAGAAGTTTACTATAGCAGTTACCTTATTCCTTTTTAAGTAATATGTATTTTTCTCTGTCTACCTTCAAGATTTTCTCCTTGTCTTGCATTTTTATCAGTTGGAATGATACACATTGGTTTAGTTTTTTGTTTTGTTTTTGTATTTATATGGTTTGATGTTCTCTGAGCTTCTTGGTTCCATAAATTGATGTCTGTCACTAAAAAACTGTCAGCCATTATTTCTGGAAATATATTCTGCCAATTTTTTTTCCTTTTCTCTTTTTGAGATTTCAATTATATTAGACTTGCTATGGTCATATAGTTGCTGATGCTCTATATCTTTTTCCCTCTTTGTATTTCAGTTTGAGTAATTTTAAGTAAACTATTTCAAGCTTACTAATTCTTCCCTTGGGTGTCTTGAATCTACTGATTAGGTTATCACAGGTACTTTTAGCCTGTTTTTGTGTCTTTGATTTCTAATAGTTTCCATTTTTTTGCTGAAATTACCCGTGATACTGTGTCTTGTCTTCCTTGTGTATACAGCCTTTACATATTTATTCTACTTATTTAAATTCCCTGTCTAATAGTTCTAATATTTGCATCATATCTAAGTCTGGGTCTGATTATTCCTTTTTCTTTTCTGACTGATTTTCTTCCTTTTATATGACTTGTAAGTCTTGGTAAAAACTAGATAATATTGTATAGGATAGATAGAAACTGAGATAAATATTTTTATGCATAGAGATGAGTATGTAATTTTTTCTGGTTAGCTTTTAGTGTAGGTTTTAGTGTTTATGTAGTCAGACATTGAGATGGGTTTGGATGTTGCTTTCTGATTGGCTTTAGATTTTTACATTTAACTCTAGGTTTTCCCTTTGTGGTTCTTACCAGAGAAATGTCATCACTTGGAACCTTCCCAAAAGTATTCTTATTTTATTTTTATTTGATACTTGTTAGGATGATGGCAGGTATGAGGTAAGGAGGTCATTCTCCGCTGTTCAGATTAGGTCTTGGTCCTAAATAGGCACTGTGAATCTTGGTCTTAGAGTTTGACCTTCACAAGTGTTCCTCTCACAAGTGTTCCAGAAGTAATCTTAGGCCTAGAAGTTATATCTGACCCTTCTCCAGGTGTAATGGTTTCTTTCCTTTCTTCCTTCTTTCCTGCCTTCCTTTTATTCTAACTTCTTTTCTTGATTTTTTTCCTTTCTCCCTTTTTCTTACATTTGTTTGCTAATCCCCTCCCTCCAGATACAGTGGTCTTCCACCATTATCCCAATAACTACAACTTACACTTTTGTTGCCATTCTCCCTTCAATGTAAGGCTTTTGTTCCACAGAGGAGATAGGAGAGATAGATAAGCATTTCAGTGGTGGTTGTTGCTCTGATCCCCAACTCCAGTGGGTATCCATTAGTGCCCCACCCCAGGTATTTTTTTCCCTTAGATTTCTTCCTATAAACAAGGGGTACTGTTCCATATGAATGAGAAGGAAGATGGATCTAGGCTTACTTTGGCAGTGTCTGTTATTTTTCTCCTCAGCACCACAGTGTAAACTTTTTTAGAATTCTCACCCATGTTTTCTGTCAGTCTTTTAAGGTTCTTAAAGAGAAGCTTTCAAGATGATGTGAACTTTCCTATTTCTATGGCTCCCAGGAGCTTCATATACTCAGCTAGCTCATACTCAGTCTTTGGTGATTAAAGAGAAAAAAATCTAGCTAAGTGTTCCTTATAACATCCAGTAGAATCTGTCCTATGTCAGAGAAAGACAAAAATGTATTACTTCACTCATATGAGGACTTTAAGAGACAAAACAGATGAAAATAAGGGAAGGGAAACAAAAATAATATAAAAACAGGGAGGGGAACAAAACAGAAGAGACTCATAATTATGGAGAACAAACAGAGGGTTGCTGGAAGGGTTGTGGGAGCAGGGGATGGGCTAAATGGATAAGGGGCACTAAGGAATCTACTCCTGAAATCATTGTTGCAGTATATACTAATTTGGACATAAATTAAAAAAAATAATAAAAAATAAAATAAAATAAAAAAGAATCTATCCTATGTAGGCAAATTCTCAGGTCCTTTTTCTCCCCCAAAAGAGCATGCATCTCTCCAGAATTAGTTTTTGTCTAATAACTTCAGAGAAAGTTTTTACATCTTTCTGCTTATTGTGTGGAATAACACACTTTTGAGCACTCTGCCTGCAAGCTAAAACTATATATCCCTTCTGAGACTTTGATTATTTTTTGTCCAATCAGTATATTAAAGAATAATTTTAGAAGTACCCAGAATAATTTCTTCATGTTAAAAAACAACATTTATTAAGAAGATATTCTTAAGTCTTATATAGATTATAGGTTAAGGATGTGGAGCTATCCATTATGAAAGACATGAGTTCAGAATGTTTTCTACAATTAGAAAAACCTGCCTATTAAAGCCTGCTCCAGCATTTCTAAGTTGTTTGACATGTAGAAGATGTGAATGTTAAAATAGCTAATGTATATGAAGAACTGACAATAATGCTTACCATATAGCAAGTATTCAATAAATATTAGAAGTCATTCTTTTTACCAGCACAAATATGACAGAGGTGTTGTGCAAGGTTTTAAATGAAAACATTTATAGAACCATCCTACATATTAAATTTTAAAAAGCTTATAACAGCAATCTACAAGTGGCTATATAGTAACTGTTTAATAAATATGGGAAAATATGTCTATTGGTGTGTTCATCACTGTGCTAGAGCTTTATGAAACACAAATACACACACAAGCCCACACACACATACTCACACTCACATGGTTCTAAATCTTAAATTAATCGCCATATTATACAATGAAATAAAGACACAAAAAAATTAGAGAAAATGCATATTTTTTTCTACTGCCGCAGATATTAAGTTAGCATGCAGGAAAGTTATATATAGTCAATCCTCATTATTAGTGGATTCCTACTAGATACAACTTAGCTATAATACCAAAATTAATACTCATGGTGTTATCACAGACATTTGCAGATGGGCACAGAGCAGGTGACACAAAATCACCTTAATCTCAAGTTCCCAGCTGAGGTCAAACCAGGTGATGCTTTCTGCTTTCTTGTTTCAGTTCTCTAACAAAAATTACCAGAAAGTGGAAATGGTAGGGGGTAGTGCAGTGTAGTGCAAGAAGCTCTCTTCCCTGCGGCCATTTGGATGGGGTTTGTAATTCCAGCACTGGCACTCGTTTATGAGGTGGCCTCAGGCAAGTTGCTGAACGTATCTAAATCTCATTTTTCTCTTTTGTAAAATAAATGGAATCGGCCAGGAGGATTTATTTTTAAGACTTAGAATTATATGTGATATATGTGTGCATAGATATAGATGTACATATTTACTTATTTAGTTAGTTATTTTTATGCTCTACACCCAGCATGGAGCCCAAAATGGAGCTTGAACTCATGACCCTGAGATTAAGACCTGGGCTGAGATCAAGAATTGGATGCTTTACTGACTGAGTCACCAAGGCACCCCTAGATATAGATATAGATATAGATATAGATATAGATATAGATATAGATATAGATATAGATATAGATATAGATATAGATATAGATATAGATATAGATATAGATATAGATATAGATATAGATATACATTTAGATGGATGTATAATTTCTCCTAGGAATAATGGTTCAATATTTGGTAATTCAGTGTTCAGAGCAACTTTATAGAACACAACTCCTGCAAATCAGGAGAACTGACTGTATATCACTGTGAAAACAAAAAGGTGTGGCTTATATATAGTGAGAAGACACATCTCTCTTAAATACGTTTTCACAGTCAAGAAAGGACTATATATTTAAATATATGAGCATGTATGAGAAGCGAAAGCTGGAGAAGAGGAACAGTGAGAGAAGTTCAGTTTATGGAAAGCCTTAAGTGCCAAATTGAGTCATTTGGATTGGATCGGATAGTTAATTCAGAACTAGCAAAAGGTTTTGACCGAGGGAATAAGTGCTGAAAGCAAACTTTGAAGAATATTAATCTGGAAACAACATAGAAGTTATCTGTCTGTTAAGTTCAAAATAAAGAGACTGGAGAGTCTTATGACACACCAAATAGAAGAGATGAATCTGGAGGTCATTAACATAGAAAAAGTGATAAATCATATTAATGGAGATGAAGCAGTGATAGGAGTCAAAGTAATGCTAAAATTGTGTCCCAGAGTAATTGGAAAGAATAGTAATGATCTTGATAGAACTGTGAATTTAGAAAGCAGAGCAGGATGAGGAGACAGATGTAAAGCACAGCATCTGAACAGCTGGTGTTTTTCATTTTAAATGAAGGCAAAAGAAATACTATCAGGATGCACCAACACACAGCTGAATTCACCAAGGCATAGATGTGGAAAACAGAGAAACAACAGTGGCAAACAAACCAAAATGATGCACAACCCAGCAAAGATGAATTGCTCTTTTTCAGCAATGACTTAGTTAGTAGAGGTTGCTAACCCTGCCAAATTACTGCTGGAGAAACTGAAATGTTCAAAAATAATTTTAGACAGCAAAGAAATTTCTGAGTAGCATATGGATATAATAGGAAAGATATTTTTTTTTCTCCTGATAAAGTCACAAGATGAGTAGTGTTGATTCATTGTAATGAGGCATCTGGATGTCAAATCAACTATTTCATCTTGCCTCTTCAGGCATGATTCTCATTCTTTCTGGGAAACTACATTAAGTGGATCTGATTAGAATGGAGAGGCTCTTCTCCCTTCCTCTAAGAAGAATTACAGTTACAAAGGGCATGCAGTGCCCATGTTCATGAGAAATTCCTCCTCTGGTTCTGGTGATTTCCTCCATGTTCATTGGATAAGGTTTCCCTTTTAGGCCTCTGCCTTACACAGGGTGTGCAAAGCTCCTGTTTTCTATTGCTTTTGGACAGGGGAGGAAGTATACATACAAGTGTCTTGTGCTGTTAGAAGCCAGGTAGTCCATAGGTAAAAGCAAGTTGGATAAGCATGCCAAATGATAGTTTATGCTCGCATTCCTTAGTCATTTCTCCCTAGCTCCAAGGCCCTCTGTAGTGGCCTTTTCCCTTACAGCGACTATTTCTCTTCTACCAATATATCCAAGTATGTTGCTTCCCTTTTTCCTCTTGCACTTAAAGAAATGCTGTTTCTACAAGTCAGAATTTCTCCTTCACTGACATACATGTTTTCTTTGAATCACTGTTTTTAATTTACTATGGGTGGGAATAGAATAGGTCTTAAAAAAGCAAGGGGGGGGAGGTAGAAATAAGCAGAAAAAAACAAAATGTTTTTGATTGTTATTGTTCTGTTTCTACCACAATGTTTTTCACTCTTTCATTTACAAATCAGTAAACCATGGATCTTAGAATAATCACAAAGCAAACAGTCAAATGACAAACTACAAGAAGCTATTATCAGATTACATAATAGATTTCACATATTTTCTCTGTGGGAAATAAAAGCTTATTTGATCTCAAATATATTTGGAATTTAAAAGTTCACAAAAGGCCTGTTTCCAATTCTGTGTCTCCCTCTCTCTCTGCCCCTCCCCCGTTCATGCTCTGTCTCTCTCTGTCCCAAAAAAAAAAAAAAAAAAAAAAAAAAAGTTGAAAAAAAAATTTAGAGAAAAAAAAGTTCACAAAAGTATATGCACAGATTGTAAATTAAGTATAAGCATTTTATACATATAGGCAATAATGCAACTCATGCCATTTTTAATTATTCAGCTACCAATTATTGATTCTCTTTTGTCTGTCAGGTACCCTGGGGTATTTGTATTTAAATTGTACAAATTGTATTTAAATTGTAATATATATATATATATATATATATATATATATACACACACATATATATACACATATATGTGTGTGTGTGTGTGTATATATATATATATATATATCTTGCCTACTTTGTACTTACATTCTGTTGAAGCAGCTAGCTGTATTCTCCTCAGCTTTATTGATGTACAATTTGCATAAAATAAACATCACCTATTTTAAATATATGGTTTGATTAATTTTGGAACTTGTATAGTAATGTAACCGCCATTACAATCAAAATATATAACATTTCCATAAACTTAAAAAATACCCGTATGTGCTTTTTGAGTTGAATTCTGCCCCCAGTTTCCCACACTGGCAACCATCAATCTGTTGTCTATCATGAATTCTCCTTTCCTGGAATTCATATACATCAAATCATACCATATATTTATGTTTAACATAATTTTTTTGTAATTACCCATGCTGTGTTCATTAAGATGGTACTCTTAAATTGCTAAGTATGATAGCATAATATAACGCTATTTTTAACACACCAGTGAATGGACATTTCAGTTCTATTAAATTCTAATTATTAAAAACAAGACTGCAATAAAATTTTTCTTATTTACAAACCATTCTTTGAATATAGGTTTTTATTTCACTTGGGTAAATTCTAAAGAATGAGACTGTTGGGTCATATTATAAGTGCACATTTAATCTTATAAAACACTGCCATACTGTTTTCCCAAAGGACTGTATCATTTCACATTCCACCAGCTGCGTATGAGTTCCATTTGGTCCATATTTTTGCCCACACTCCATATTCTTGGTCTTTTTACTTTCAACATTATAGTGAGATTGTAGTAAAATCTCACTTTGGTTTTAATTTGCATCTTGAATGTCTAAATGTATGCCTTCCATCAATTTTAGAAATTTTCAATTATTATTTCCTCAAATATTTTGTGGCCACATTTTTTATCTCCTTTCACACTTGGATTCTAATTCATTGATATATTTATCCATCTTCAATTTCACTTTACCCTCCGTTATCTCCATTTGGCTGGTGAGACTGTTCATTGATTTGCTTATATAAAATAATACACTTTTGAGTTCCAAAATTGCCACTACTTCATCCTCATTCAATTTCTCTAAGATTCATTATCTTTTTTATTTGTTGAAAGCATATTTTGTTTTATGAAGTTAAAATTATTTTAAAGGAACAACTTTAAAATTGTCATTTCAAATTCTAACTGCTGGGTCATTTCAGGATTGGAATCTGGTTACTCTTTTTTTCTTGAGAATGAACTATTTTTTTTTTTTTAGATTATCATGTATCAGTTAATTTGAAGTTGTACTGGATTGTAACTGATGAGTTTCTTGTAAATCTAGAATCTGTTCTTTTTCTATAGTAAGTGCTGTTTCTTTTGTTTTAGCAGGTAATTATCTTGGTTGGACTAGATTGCAGACTCTGTTTCCTTTTGTTCCCCCCAGCTTTATTGAGGTATAACTGACAAATAAAAATTGTATATATTTAAGGTATACAAAGTGATGTGTACATACACACATTATGTAATAATTACCATAGTGTATCACAATCAAGCTAGTAAACATATCTAATACCTCACATAGTTATCTTTCACATGTTTATGTGAGAACAATTAAGATATACATTCTTAGCAAATTTCTAGTGTATAATAAAGTATTAGTAACTATGGTTGTTGTGCTGTACATTAGATCTCCCAAACGTACTCATCTCATATAACTGAAACTGTATAACTTTTGGCCAACATCTCCCTATCCTCCTCCCATCCCACCTCCTAGCTCCTGGTAACTACCATTCTAGTCTCTGCTTCTAAGGGTTTCAGTATTTTAGATTTCCACATCAACGTAAGATTATGCAGTACTTGTATTTCTATGTCTGGCTTATTTCATTTCGTATAAAGTCCTGCAGGTTCATTTATGTGTTGCCAATGACAGGATTTCCCTCTTTTTAAAGCTGCATAAGTAATTCATTGTTTATATACCACAATTTCTTTAATCATTCATATGTCAACAAATGCTCAGGTTGTCTCAATATCTTGGTTAATGCACATGGTGTTGCAATGAACATGAAAGTGCAAATATCTCTTTGAAATACTAAGTTTATTTCCTTTAGCTATATACCCAGAAGTAGGTTGAGGAATCATATTTTTAATTTTTTGAGAAAATTTCATTGTTTTCCATAACAGCTGCACCAATTTACACCCCAGCCTGCAATGTACAATGTTCTCTTTTCTTCCTCATCAATAGTTGCTACATTTTGTCTTTCTGATAATAGCCATCCCTAGAAATGTGAGAAGATATCGCATTACAGTCTTAAATTGTACTTCTCTGATGAACAGTGATGTTGAGTACACTTTCATAAACCTGTTGGTCATTTCTATTTCTGCTTTTGAGCAATGTCTACTCATACCCATTGTCTGTTTTTTTAATTGGGTTATGTTTTCTTACTATTGAGTTCAGTTCCATACATTTTGGATGCTCTCCATTTGTCTATTTTTGCTTTTGTCACCTGTGTTTTTGGTGACATGACCAAAATAATCATTGCTAAGACCAACGTTAAGAACATTTTTTCTACACATTTTCTCTCATGTGAGAGAAATGAAATGTTTTATAGTTACAAGTCTTATATTTAACTAAATCTATTATGAGTTAACTTTGCATATGGTATGAGATGAGGGTTCATTTTATTCTTCTGTACATAATATCCAGTTTTCAAAAAAATCATTAGACACAATCCTTTCCTGGTTGTGTGTTCTCGGAACTTTCATGAATCAAAAGACCATAAATATGTGGGATTTTTTTCAGGGCTCTCTACTCTGTTCCATTGATCTATACATCTGTTTTTATGTCACTACCATACTGTTTTTATGATTATGCCTTTTTAGTGTATTCTGGAATCAGAAAGTATGATGCTTCCACACTTGTTCTTGCTCAAGACTGATAGAATATTTCGGGTATTTTGTCATTCTATATGAATTTGAAGATTGTTTTTGCTATTTCTATGGGGGGAAAATGTCCTTGGAACATTAATTAATTAATTAATTAATTTATATTTGAGAGAGAGAGAGAGAGAGAGAGCAGGGGGCAGGGGCAGAGGGAGAAATAGAGGTGGGGTGGGGAGAGAGAGAGAGAGAGAGAGAGAGAGAGAGAGAGAGAGAGAGAGAGGGACTTAAGCAGGTTCCATGCTCAGTGTGGAGCCCAAAATGGGGCTGGATCCCACGACCCTGGGATCATGACCTGAGCCAAAATCAAGAGTTAGATGCTCAACTGACTGAGAGAGCCAGGCACCCCTCTCATTGTTATTTTGATAGGGATGACCCTGAATGTATAGATAACTTTGGGTAATATGAACATTTAAAAACATTAATTTTCCCAGTCTATAAACACAGGATATCTTTTCATTTGTTTGTGTCTTCTTTAATTTCTTCCATAAGTGTCTTATATTTCTCAGTGTATAGATCTTTTGCCTCATTGGTTAAATTTATTTCTAAGTATTTTCTTATTTTTGATGCTAATGTAAATAATATTGCTTATATTAATTTCTTTTTCAGATAGTTCATTGTTAGTGTATAGGAACACAATTGATTTTTGTATCCTGTAACTTTACTGAATTTATTAGTTTTAACAGGTTGTGTGTGTGTGTGTGTGTGTGCGTGCGCAGACTTTAGGTTTTCTATATGTAAGATTATGTCACCAGCAAACAGAGAAAATTTTACCTCTTGTTTTCTGAATTTGATGCCTTTTATTTCCTTGCCATGTCTCACTGCTCTGGCTAGGACTTCCAGTACAATGCTGAAAAAAAAGTGGTGAGAATAGGTATCCTTGCCTTGTTCCTGATCTTAGAGGAATGGGTTTCAGTTTTTTACTGTTGAATACAGTGGGCTGGTCATATTTTGCTTTTATTATTGTTGAGATACATTCCTTCTGTATGTGATTTGTTGAGAATCTATCATTCAGGATAGATGTTGTATTTTGTCAAGTGCTTTTTCTGCATCTATTCAGATGAACATATGCTTTTCATTCTTCATTATGTTAATGTGGTGTATCACATTTATTAATTTGAGTATGTGGAACCATTTGTGAATTCTAGGAGTAAATCCCACTTGATTATGGTGTATGATCATTTTAATGTGCTGTTGAATTTTCTTTACTAGAATTTTGTAGAAGAGTGTTGCAACTGTGTTTATTAGGGATATTGGCTTACAATTTTTTCTCTAAAATTTTTTTAATGTTTATTCATTTTTGAGAGACAGAGAGAGACAGAGTGTGAGTAGGGGAACGGCAGAGGGAGAGACAGAATCTGAAGCAGACTCCAGGCTCTGAGCTGTCAGCATAGAGCCCGATGTGGGGCTTGAACTCACAAAGACAAGATCATGACCTGAGTTGAAGTCAGACGCTTAAATGATTGAGCCACCCAGGCACCCCATATAATTGTATTCTCTTATAGTGTCTTTATTTGGCTTTGGTTTCAAGGTAATGCCGGTCATATAAGTGAGTTTCGATGTATTCCATCCTTTTCCTTTTTTTTGTTTTGTTTTGTGTTTTGTTTTTGTTTTTTTTTAAGAGTCTGAGAAGGATTGGTGACAATTCTTCCTTAAATGTTTGGTAACATTACCAGTGAAGATCTCTGGTCTTGACTTTTATTTTCTGGAAGGTTTTTGATTACTGATTCTATATTCTTACCCATTACTGGTCTGTTCAAATTTTCTATTTCATCATGATTCAGTCTTGATAGGTTGTATGTTTCTAAGAATTTGCCCATTTCTTCTAGGTTATCCAATCTGTTCATAGTAATTTCTCACAATCCTCTGTATTTTCTGTGGTATCAGTTGTAATATCTCCTCTTCCAATTCTGATTTTATTTATTTGTGTCTTCTTCTTTCCTCCTATAGACTGGTGGCAGATTCGTCAATTTTGTTTATCTTTTCAAAATACCAGTTATTAGTTTCACTGATCATTTCTAGTGTCTTTTTAATCTCTATTTCTGCTTTAATATTTATTATATCCTTCCTTTTGCTAACATTGGACTTAGTTTGTTCTTCTTTATCTAGTTTCTTCAGGTATAAAGTTAGGTTTCTTTTTTGAGATTTTTCTTTTTTCTGCAGGTAGGCATTTCTGTAAACTATAAACTTCCCTCTCAGAACTGCTTTTATTGTATCCCATATGTTTTGATATGTTGTGTTTCTATTTTCATTCGTCTCAGGACATTTTTTTATTTCATTTTTGGAGGAAAAATCTCAGTATTGTATTTTTCCCCAACCACACACAGGAGTGTGGGATGTAAGAGGATGCCTGCCCCTTTTCTTTACTGCTAACTATTCCAGGGGACTGGGTTCTATCAGTTGTTCAGTGGAATGAGGTCATAGAGAAACTGGCTTCTCAGAGGGTACCCTAAAATGCTTGGGATAATGCCCCTTTACTCCCTTTGCTCCCCAATAGAGGAAAACAAAACAAACAAAGCAAAGCAACAAAGCTCTGTTGTGTGCCTATTCCCAATCTCACAGGGCAGTGCTGGTTGTGAGGAAACTCCTCCCTTTGCCTTCTTCCTACCTCTGCCCAGGGTAGCAGGTTCTGCAGATCACTCAGCACTCAGCTTAAGGTAAAATAGAAACTTGCCCCATGGAGAATGCCCTGATAGGCAAGGAGCACACTCCAAAATCTCACTGTCCCCCATCATAGGAGAAATCACAGGCACTCTTCTCATTTGGAGTAGAGCGAGTTGGAAGATGGGATTGTTTAGGGTAACATGGAATTGCTTTTCTCACCCGTTTAAATGTGGCTGTTTTCAGTTTATGCTTGTTCAGAGCGCTTCTACTTCTTAGCTGTACACTAAATTTCCCTTCAAGGTATTTTGGTACCAGTAATATCATTGTTTTTGTGGAGGAATGAGAGATAGGAATTCCTATTATCCCATCTTTCTGATTTCATTCCCTCAAAGTCTTTTTCTTGGCCAAATATTGCAGTCTGATTTCAGATATTTTGAATTGAGCTGCTTTGACTCTATTTGACAAAGGCTTCACTCATACTAGCCAAACATGTGGATATACAGAATTTAGAGATCTTCCATATGGTTATTTTCTACCTGAGATTGCCCATCTACTTATCTGGCAGTTCCCCTAGATCTAGGTTTCTGGTTTCTCAGCAAGAATGACTGAATATTTTCCACCAATATCAACATCCCAGGTGCCACACAGAATGTGGCTGACAACAAGCTAAATGTGAAAACAAGAACACATTCATTGCATACAACTCAGTTCTTCCAAGTATATGTGCTCAACAAGAATTTGCCTCCTTTTGCCTGCTCTGTTTCACTTTCTAGTTCCTCCAGGTTATTAAGGAATTCCTTAATATATCTAGATTTTAGAGCTGTGTTCTACAGAGCAATCAGTGCTATAGGAACTCAGTACAAATGGAAGCTTTTGTTTTGTTTTCACCGTATGGAGATTTTACATTCTTTCTCAATCATACTGACTTCAATATACTGATTTTTCAGTTCTAAGAAAATGTTAAAGAGCTTTAAGTATTCAAGAAGAATATTAGTAAAAGCAACAAACCTTTTAGGAAAGAGAGTGCATGCTATTTAATTTTGCATCCCTAGTATTTAGTAAAGTGTCTGATAAACTATATGTTTGTAGAGCCTTTAATTAATGGACAAACTTTTTAATCAATCATTTTTTAATCAGTCAGTTTAATAATACTTCAGCACTAATTTACTGTGACAGTTTATAAGAAATAGATGTTTTCTCTCACAGAGTATAATGCATAAGGATGACTTTGATGACATATCTAATGTGTGTTCTGTGACAGAGCAGTTACAAAAGTTCTTCCAAGGAGAAGATACAAAACATTCATGATAAAATGCTACATTATTATATATTTTTCTCTTTGAGATCTGCAGTATAATTAAAATAATTCATGAAAAATTACTTTATATATTAAGGAAATTTATCTCTTCTCACTGACTGTCCTTTACACTGCTTCAATTTACAGTATAGTGTTAATCTCCAGTGACATATGAGAGTCTGTATGAAATTTGCTTTGTTGTCTATCTCTTAAAGATATAAACTCCTTCACAGGAAATTCCACATCTTTTCTTTAACTGCTCTATCCCAAGCTCTAGAAAAGCACTTGGCAGTAAGGAGAAATAAATGAATGCCAGTAGCCCTTGTGCTTTCATTCAGAAAACTCTTATTAAATACTAATTAGATGTGAGGCTTCATTCTAAGCTCTGGGTGTAAAGAAAAGAATAAAACACTGTATCTCCCATTATGAAGTTTATATTTTGATCATTACTGAAGAAAAAAGAGAACAATTAACATAAATACATATTATAAAAGAATATTAAATTGCTATAAATTATTGCCATATGTGGCTGAATTGAAAACAGAGTTGAACACAGAGTAGTTGATCTGACAGTAATTTAAATATACTCAGAAAACCAAACAAAGAGACATATTCACCTTCTAAATAAAATGAACAGTTCATCTTTCATGTCTCAAGATATTTTACTACTTTCTTTTACAGTCCACTAATTATATAAAATATTAAAAGGAAGTGCTTTTCTGTAAAAGTGAATTAAAAGACATTATATTTCAATAGTTTTAAAACTTGACTGTTTTCTTATCTATTTCAATATAAATCTATATAGGCAAGATACCTTGTAATTATTGCCATAAAGCAAAAAAGATTGGGGATGTGCTCACATAACAAATCTTTTAATGTATAAGTACTACGTGGAATTTGTACTCTTTTTTTTTTCCCATAGCAGGTATCTTTGTGAAGATTTCATCATCAAATGTGCTCTATAATACAGAATTTAATTATTATCATTACTTCCATGAGAGAAACAATACTTATAGAAAATTGTTATTTTTTTTAAGAAATGCAGAGAAAAATCTTGAGTCTCCTCATTTGTTGCTAATTTAGCAAAGAGTTACCACATATGAATTTAATTAAGAGCTACCCATGCCTCATTTACCACTCAATGAGCTATAACAGGTTTGGAAGAGCTAGTGCCAGTTTATTGAGTAAATGCAATATTTAAATTAATGACATTCATGGATAATGTATGAAACTTCTAAATTGTGTTTATATGGAAAAAATGTTACCTAGCATATGATTTTGTATTCAACAAGGAAACTTATCACTACATTGTCTTCTTTGAAGAAATACAAACTGAAATGCATACTAAATAATGCAAATTTTATAATCTTATTGACTCATATGTTCCTGTTTCTCATAAATGTCAAATATTGATTGCTTGAAGTGTCTTCCTGATAGCATGGTTTGATGATCTTCCTTCTCCTAATGAATTTTCCATTAAACATATATCTAAAATTATGCTGCTGTATAATTGTTACTCCTTTGCTATAAACACAAGCAGTCTATTTACACCTATCTCATTCTAATCAAATTATGTAATTACTTTGCCTTACTTTTTCACTTATGATATGAAAAACTGTATCTTGGAGTATGTGACAATTAATACAACAATACTTTAAATCATATTCAAATGTGTAACTTTCATAGTCCTCTAAAGTTCAACAACATATCTTTTGTCTACCTAATAATCCTCAAATAATTTGAAACATGATTTAAAATGCAGAATAAATAATTTTGGCAATAATTCTGTACCAATGATTTCTTTTATCTAAGCAGGATGGAATAAATTGAAAGGACTTGGCTTATAAAAAGTATTTATTATATGATTGATAGTATCTTCAACTTTACAAATGTTTGAGTGACATGCCATGCTTTTTTGTTAAAAGGAAAGCATTTTCAGAGAGTCAGTAAGTTTTTGAGATGTACATCATCAAGTAAAACACTTGTCTGTATTTATTAACAATCTATTGTTTAACTTCTTAATTCAATATTCGCTTTCTTCCATACAAAGTCACTATATAATAATTATATATTATTTTAAATATAATGAGTAGTAAGACAACACAGTGATATTTCCTTGAGTTGAAGCCTAATGTAAACATATCCAAAATTATTCATTAATTATATACTTAAAATAATAAAAAAACCCCAAAATGTAAAATCATATGGTGGTTATTAAAACTATTTTATTCTTTTTCAATATATGAAGTTTATTGTCAAATTGGTTTCCATACAACACCCAGTGCTCATCCCAAAAGGTGCCCTCCTCAATACCCATCACCCATCCTCCCCTCCCTCCCACCCCTCATCAACCCTCAGCTTGTTCTCAGTTTTTAAGAGTCTCTTATGCTTTGGCTCTCTTCCACTCTAACCTCTTTTTTTTTTTTTTCTTCCCCTCCCCCATGGGTTTCTGTTAAGTTTCTCAGGATCCACATAAGAGTGAAACCATATGGTATCTGTCTTTCTCTGTATGGCTTATTTCACTTAGCATAACACTCTCCAGTTCCATCCACGTTGCTACAAAGGGCCATATTTCATTCTTTCTCATTGCCACGTAGTACTCCATTGTGTATATAAACCACAATTTTTTTATCCATTCATCAGTGGATGGACATTTAGGCTCTTTCCATCATTTGGCTATTTTTGAGAGTGCTGCTATAAACATTGGGGTACAAGTGCCCCTATGCATCAGTACTCCTGTATCCCTTGGGTAAATTCCTAGCAGTGCTATTGCTGGGTCATAGGGTAGGTCTATTTTTAATTTTTTGAGGAACCTCCACACTGTTTTCCAGAGTGGCTGCACCATTTTGCATTCCCACCGACAGTGCAAGAGGTTCCCATTTCTCCACATGCTCGCCAGCATCTATAGTCTCCTGATTTGTTCATTTTGGCCACTCTGACTGGCGTGAGGTGATATCTGAGTATGGTTTTGATTTGTATTTCCCTGATGAGGAGCGACGTTGAGCATCTTTTCATGTGCCTGTTGGCCATCTGGATGTCTTTTTAGAGAAGTGTCTATTCATGTTAAACTATTTTAAAGTATATAGGTTCAAATGAATTGCAAAATAAAAGATAAAATATTTGTATTAATTAAACTCATCAGGTTAATTAGTAAAACATAATAGTAGTTTTTGAGTGCAAGACACTCTTCAGGATGCCTGGGTTCTAGCCCTTGCTATATACAACTATCTTTTTAAAGTTTATAATGTTTGTATTCTACAACACTATTATTAAGATAATAATCAGTGATAAAACTTCATATTCCTTCATTTTAAATAGTTTTACCATCTTATTTAATAATAAAATCATTCTAAAGGGAAATAATCATGTTTCATTATTTTTGTCACATTTTTCAGTTTTGGTAAGCAGATCTTCATATAAACCAGAAACCTCTTCAGTACACCACATAAGAAAATATACCAAAGACAAGATTTCTGTGTCCTATTAAAAGCAATGTTCATGTAATACTCAAATTTTGGAATTTGTTTGTTATATTATTTCAAGGAAAAATACTCCAACTGAAATGTCCCAACTATTCATCCAATAAAAACTTGATTCTCTGAGGAGCACAAGATTTCTCTGAGGACAGACTGTAACAACACTGCCGCAGGAAAACAAAATGATACTGAAAAGTTTATCTGTTTCCCCATACTTCTGGATTAAATAAACATTACATCTACGACTTGTTAACGCTAAAAAATAATTCTAGTAAAAGATGAGAATCATCTAAGAAGTTTTGAGAGTAAGGCAATTTTAATAATCTAGGTAAGGTAAAATCTATTTGTATTGAATATAATACTGGAATTTTTGATGTTATAATAATAAACTTAATTATGTAAAAATAGTATGCATATGTATGAGCTAAAATGTTTGACAGCTGCCAAAATATGATGCTTTTTTAAAACTGGTGATGAATGGGGGAGCCTAGGTGGCTCAGTTGGTTAAGTGTCTGACTTCAGCTCAGGTCACGATCTCACGGTTCATGAGTTCAAGCCCCACGTCAGGGTCTGTGCTTGAGCCTGGAGCCTGCTTCATATTCTGTGTCTCCCTCTCTCTCTGCCTCTCCCCCACTTGCACTCTGCCTCTCTCATTCTCTCTCAAAAATAAACATTAAAAAAATTTTTTAAAATAATTGGTGATGAATGCAATTAATTTGCTATCTGTGTGATGTAAGCCTACTTCCCAAGAATCTTTAATGATTAAGCAAAGCATTTGGAGGTATGATAGAGATGATTTTGCTGTTGTATATGCTTTACAATCTGTAATAATTGTATTATTTTGAAATTAATTTCACACGGATTATACAATTTTATATTTGTATTAGATAAAAATGTCATGAAAGAAAGGCCTCGATTTATGTTGTTTGTAGTACAATTTGAATGAGAAAATATAAGGCTGAGGTGTTAAATTATTCTTTTTTGGGTTTTGTGGGGTTTTTTTTGTTTGTTTTTAACTGTACATTTGCCTCTGTTCTTTTTTCTATTGATTTACTTCCTCAAAACATTTAAACCAACCAAAACTGCATATTAAACATCTTGATAAAGTCATAGATCTTACCTAGCATCTTACTTTTTTCCAACTTAAAGTTGTTACTAAACATAAACAATCTGAAATAATGATAAAATAATAAATGGTAGTCACATTACCATAAATATTAAGAATTGAAAAGAACAAAAAGACCCTATTAATTCAACAGGTATTTTAATATTTATATTATATGCCATTTCTGAATTGATATATTTATTTTATTATAAATCAATAAACTATTTGTTTTTTTGCTCAGATGTGGAAATCAACTGTGCTAAGATGCTATTAAATATTTTAGAAATATGTCCTCAGCAGATACATATTTATTTTAGAAAAATACTGTCTGTACGCTAAATAATTCTTGATATTATTATCCTTCTATTTAATCAATACATCATTTGAAGATATGAAATACAAATTTCTGTTTCTGTACTGGCTTTCTAATACCATCCTTTCTTCCTAATATATTCTTTTCATGATTCTCTAATACATAATTTTTTTTTTCTTTTCAGGGTTTTCACATTTTATTTACCTCCCAATGCAAGTACTAGGATGAACTAATATAACTTCTACAATGTATTTTTAATCATTATTATAGTAGTAATTATTAATTTAACAGAACTTATTAATTATGCCACATAGGGTTTTAGTACATTTAGTACATTTTATTCCTTTTTTTTTCTTTTTGGCAGACACATAGGTAGACAAATGAGATTGTGAAAAAGGAGTGCTCCCGTTTTTTACACCATTTAGCTTTCTCCTGTGATTTAAAATGTTTTCTCAAATACTTCAAAACATGAGACAAAGTTATAATTACTTACTTTAAATCACTCTCATTATTTATTTTTTTAAAGACACATAGACAGACCCACATGGAATTGTAATATTTCAAGGACAAAACATAATCAACAATATCCAAGAGTAAACCATTTATTTTAAAAAGCTTTCAGGCAGAAGAAACATACATACAAATATATTACTCCATTCATCTGCCTACTACAGTGGACATTAAGAGATTTCTCTTTATCATTTATTTCCTCCCTTCCTCCAACAAAAATACCCTTCTTCCCTCCCTGTTGTATTGTAGCTGTCACTCTGTTGGAGAAATTTTACCACACTGTATGTTCCAGAAGGACTCAATGTCCCTAATAGAGCATATCATCATCCTACTCACAGTGATTGTTCTAGGGTTGGGCACTGAAAACATTTTGAGTCAAAGAAACAAGAAGTTCTGAAGGCTTAGTATTAAAACAATGTGATTTTGCTCAACCATAGGAGATATAGTATAGACATTCTATATTTCTCTAAATGAGGTAAGATCTGCCCTCACAGATAAAGATGACTCATAGCTGAAGCACACAGATTGAGTTTACTGCCAGGAAATGGAGCAGGGATGCTGATGATACCATAAACTTTTTGCCCAAATGGCACTTGAAGTAAGTATTCCAAACTCTTTTTCAAAGTGGAAGTCCAAACCAAAAGCCTTACTGTAGCCAACTAATGCCTCCATTATTTTTCTTTAACAAATGTCTGTCTTTTTTATGAAAAATATCAAACATACAGTAAGTGAAAGATCATAAGGTTATCATTAGCCTTATTATAATTGACACTGGAATATAGCAAAATCCTGAGTGATAGATATGTAGTGGGGAGAAGTAAAAAAAATAACTATAGGGGCGCCTGGGTGGCGCAGTTGGTTAAGCGTCCGACTTCAGCCAGGTCACCATCTCGCGGTCTGTGAGTTCGAGCCCCGCGTCAGGCTCAGGGCTGATGGCTCAGAGCCTGGAGCCTGTTTCTGATTCTGTGTCTCCCTCTCTCTCTGCCCCCTCCCCCGTTCATGCTCTGTCTCTCTCTGTCCCAAAAATAAATAAACGTTGAAAAAAAAATTAAAAAAAAAATAACTATAATCAAAGGACCCTTTATGGCCACGATGACCTCCACCTATCAAAGAACATAGAATAAGATTTTCTAAGTGTAAGTGTTTAGTTGGTATGCCTCTTCTGTACTGTCTGACGTCAATGTCTGATGAACTATTCTGACACAACTATTGAACTAGAAAAGATATCACGACACAGTACAATTTATAGCAGGACAGATGAATCTTGATATTTAGATAGCTAAACCTAAATGAATCATTATAATGTTTCTGGGGATTCATACAAAAGAAAAGAGGTATTGTTAAGTAAGAAACTGTGAAGTGTCTGATTATAAATTGACATGTGCAAGATGCTTCCCATAATTTATGTATGTTTGGACAGAACACAAAACTCTGGGTCAGATACACAGACACAAAATAGCAGCCAGAGCAATACCTGGTGTCGGTTCTTCATGCCCCAATGCTCACAAAGTGACATGAAATGAGAGCCAGACCTATCTGTGCATGCAGTAGGCTGTCCCACAGGAAAGAAACAGCAAAATGGTGATACTCGGAACTTTAATGGGATAGCTAACATATCTGTTCACCCTCGCCTTTGGAAAGAGACAAGACAATCTTTGGGGAACAGTAGAGAAGCTGTCTCCCTTATTTTATATTAAAATATATTATACATATTATTGAAGTATAGTGAACATAAAATATACTAGTTTCAGGTGTTCAACATAGTGATTTGTGAATTCTATATTTTACACAGCAATCACATTATTTTCACCATACATTACATTATTGACTATATTCCCTATGTTGTACTTTTCATCCCTGTGACTTATTTATTTTATAACTGGACATTTGTATTTCTTAGTCCCCTTTACCTATTTCACTCATCCTCCCCAAACCCCCAAGGTGTCTCTTTTTAATACCATCAAAGGTAAGCAAATATCTTTGAGGGAGAGGAATAGGACTTCATTATTTTGGAATGTCTCTGCAGTCTCTACCTTTTAGGAGATAGTATGTCTGGCTTCAAGATATGTTTGCTGTTCAAACTTTCCCTTTGCCTGGAAGGCCCAGACTACTCAGGAATGCAAAAAAATCCATGGAAAAAAAGAAAAGAAAAGAAAAATGTTCTAACAGACATACTATAGGATTTTATATGTTTCAACATATATACTTAAAATATTTAAATATTTTAAATATTAAATATTTTAATTATTTCATGTATATTTAAATATTTATTTTGTAGTTTAAATTATCTCAGCTAAATATATATACATACATATATGTATATATATATATATATACACATATACATATATATATACATAGTTTAAATTATCTCAGCAAACACAGGAGTTGAGGATAGAGAGGAGAACAAGGGAATAGGAGACATAAAGTGTTCTAAAGGATTCATCTTCGAGAGGGAAGGGAAGGGAAATAAAAATCTGTCTCTAGGAAAATACACCTTTTTCCATCTTTATTTTGACACTACAGAAAATGCTATATTGAGTGCCTGAGTAGTTCAGTGGTTAAGTGTCCAACTTTGGCTCCGGCCAAGATCTCATGGTTTGTGAGTTTGAGCCTCACATCGAGCCCTCTGCTGTCAGTGTGGATCCTGCTTTGGGTCCTCTGTCTCTTCTTTCAACAATAAATAAACATTAAAAAATATATTTATAAAAGAAAATGCCATTGTATACAATGCCATTAAATACAATGCAATGATGAAATATGAGTCCTTTTCTTTATTTTCTTTATTACTTAAATCTGTAGTAAACATAACAACACTAAAAAAGAATTTGGTACTCTCATGTTCTGAAAACATGTTTTTGTATGTATGTTGAATACTGATGTTATAGAAAATTATTTCAAGATGTCTGTTAGGATTATGTTTTAACTAGTACATTAGATAAAATGTAAGAAAGGAAAGGCATGATATTAAAAAGATGGGTTTTTTTAACATCTAAAGACAAAATGAACGTTCAAATTATAATTAGTGAATCAAAAAAAGAAACTATAACCTTCTTTGCAACCTTGTTACCTTTTACAAATAATGGTATTCATACATTTTGTAACATTTCTAAATAAATAACAATATAGGTAAAAAAATTTTTTTAAACTAGCAATATTATGCATAAAAAGCATGACTACTAACTAGAATTCTTTCCCATTGGGTATTCATTGTTTACAAGGGCCAAACAAAACTGAAGCAAGAGCAAAAAAAAAAAAAAAAAAAAAAAAGACTTATGAGACTGTATTTTTCTCCAGGGCATCATTATGCAAAAAAAACCATAATAATAGAAATGTTCTTGGCAACATAAGCTGAGGTCATTTTTCTAATCCTCATTGAATGACAATTTCAAAGACTTTCAACAATGGGATGCGTACAGGAGGAAAATATTGGATGGAAGAGTGAAAACAAATAAACATCACTGACTTTTCATTAACTTTTTTCATACATTTTGAATGAAAACTAACTGGGAGTTTTTCAGACTATATTATTTGTACCAAAGATAGATAGATAGATAGATAGATAGATAGATAGATAAATTTAGATTACTTTAATTCTATCTCTGTCCACTTTTTTATATATCATTTTTAATATATTTTATGGATTAATTTGCTGAATATTGTTTATGTTATTAATTTGAACCAGATAAATTAAAAGAATGGGACAAGCATTCCAACAGGGAGACAAAGATATCCATTTCCATATGAACAGCATTGGTATTGAAAGTGGAAACCATAATGAGAAGTATCAACAACAGATGTTCTTGAAATATTTCTGGCACATGGTAATCACTAATGACAAAATGAGCTCTGCAATAATAAGACAATCCTACATGTCAGTATCTCGAAAACTGTCCTGTCAAATGTTTACCAAGAAACAAAATGTCCTGCAATATGTTTGTTGAAAAAAACTCCAGCATGCTTTACTTCCCCAAACAGTGTGCAATCACTTATAAATGAATAAATATTTTACAAGTGAAATACTATGACACTTTCCAAGCACATCATTATTTTAAGCACCTATTTAAAAACAAAATCTTTTTTTTAATTGTAAAGTTTGCAGATACACTTTCCTCTCCCCTACCTGAGTGTCCCCAAGTCTCTTATCCTACAGTCAGTGTCACAGGTCCTACATCCCTATTGATCACAAGGCAGTTCTCAAGTCTTTAGAGGTGCTTTTCAAAGGAAACACATTTTCCTTTTTATTTTTTTTTTAAGTTTATTTATTAGAGAGAGAGAACATGCACACACAAAGGGGTGGGGGGAGGGCAGAGAGAGAGAGGGAGAGAGGGAACCCCAGCAGGCTCCATATTCATTTTCTTTTCTAAAAGAAACACATTTTGATGTGTTAACAAACCAAATTAGTACAGATACTCAGTCTCCAGATGGTAGACATTTTCCTTTTTGCTTCCTTTTGTAAAGCTCTTTTAAAGGGTCAAATTATTAGGGGCACCCAGGTGGCTTGGTAGGTTAAGAGTATAACTTCGACTTCAGCTCAGGTCATGATCTAATGGTTTGCGAGTTCGAGCCCCATGTTGGGCTCTGTGCTGACAGACTGGGGCCTGCTTCAGATTCTGTGTCTCCCTCTCTCTCCATCCCTCCCCTGCTCACACTCTGTCTTGCTTTCTCTTAAAAATAAATAAAAACATTAAAAAATATATAATGGGCCAAATCACTTAAAATTTCTGAGAGTATAATGTCAGTGTACTGGATAAATGAATGATCTGATGGCTTTCCATGATCTATCACTCAGTTTTAATGATTCTTCTGTACAATAAATGCCAATTGTTTGACGTGAAGATTTCCCCAACAACTGAAGACAGAGAATTTGAGTACATCTCAGAAAATAGACTAGATTTTATTTTACTTAGTACAATTAAATGATGAGGTTCCATTAGAAAAATAGCTTAGAATAATCAATATAAGGAAACATTTCCCATTTAAAGGATATATCGGAGGTATTTGTGCCTTATGGTCCAGCTAAGACTGAATAATGTAAAGTTACAGGAAGACTTGGAGTTTTAAATGAAATCCAACTCATTCCAACTCCTTTAAAGGGAGCCAGACTTTTTAAATAAATGAAGGTAAAATCCCTTAAAAAATCATGTATAAACATACTCTCTGTCTACTGGTTAAAATATTTTCTTACTCTAACTTCTCAGTTTCTCTATTTTTCCAATCATCATCTGGCTGTATACTTTTATTCCTAAAATTTCCTTAGGTCGACCTATTTATGATTTTGTAGAGTTATGCCCAAATACAGTTTAAAGACACTATCTTTCAGACTGCCAAGTCTGTTCAGGACTTCTGATACCAGTTACAAGTTTAAGGGTTCCCGGAGTCACCCTTACTTTAGATCAGCTACCTACAAATTCAGGGGTCTCTGCAGACTCTCAGTTTTGGTAATCCCCTAGAATGGCTCACTGAACTCAGAAAAGCACTATATTTATAATTACGGTTTTATTATAGCAAAATAATAAAAATTACTATCAGTCCAAGAAAGAGAAACATAGGGTAAAGAATGTGAGAGTTTCAAACATGAAACTCTTATCATCTTGGGGAATATGTCACCCTTCCGGCATCCAAGCATGACAATTCTCAAAGAGTGTTTCCAACCAAAACACCTCACCTTTTACCTTGGTATGATTGATTGAATCATGCCCGTGTGTTTGAATTCAATATCCAGCATACTTCTACCTCAGATGTTGAACTGATATCACAGGCTCAAAACTCCAAAACTTCAGATTACAGGGTTGGTCTTTTAGACAAGGCCAGTCTCCACCCTTAGTCATTGTGTTAGCTACAACTACCAATGGCCCACCTTGAGTCACCTCATTGTCATATCAAATGTGGTCTGAGGGACTCACCATGAGTAACAAAGACTCCAATCATCTGAGAAATTACAAAGAGTTAGAGGTAACCTCAAAAGAGCTGGGAGTAAAGTTAATTCTTCACAACAAGATGATGCCTTATGGTCCACCTTCTTATGGTCTTTCCAAGCTCTTTTAGTGACTTCTTTGTTTTGTTTTGTTTTCTCAATCTCTCTCTCTTTTTTTTTTTAAGTTAAGTTAGAGTGACAATGGGTAAGGAGCATCCTTGATCAGTATGATTATTCACCCAGGCCCATTCTTCCCTTTGGACTAGTCTTAGGAAGGGGAGAATTGTGGACCACCACCTTCTCTGTTTTTCATCCTTGGTAGATTAAATTATATGAAATTGCCATTTCTAAAAACTGTCAAGCATTGTGAATTCCATGTAGTTCCACCTATCTGGTGACCACATTAAAGATATTCCACTATTCAAGAGTGAC
Organism: Felis catus; assembly: GCF_018350175.1. Taxonomy (NCBI): domain Eukaryota; kingdom Metazoa; phylum Chordata; class Mammalia; order Carnivora; family Felidae; genus Felis; species Felis catus. The sequence goes on from NC_058371.1 coordinate 107,980,246, forward strand.
AAGTTCTATGGTCAAGATAGTTTGGAAATGTATGCTAAAAATTCTTTAATTCTATCTCTTCATTACATTAGGATTCAGCTTTCACCAAAAGTGTCCTTTTCCTCAGCATATGGAAGAAATCATATTTGATCCTGCTGGAACAAGTAAATTGAAACATTACCATCAGTACATATATTTAGATAAACATTCTTACAACTCTGAAAAAAGAAGCTAGAGAACTGAATGGAAGATGAGAAAGTTGCCCATCTAAAATAAATTTTTTGAACGACACTATTTTTCTTCAAAGTGTTGTAAGAATTTTCCATACATCTTGTAAGTGGTAAAATTAATTAGATCGTATTTCAAGTGTAACTGTAGGAGAAGACCTAAGGCATAATTTTTTTTTTCTTTTTGAACTGCCTTAGAGGTGTTAAACTTCAGTTAGTCAATAAAATACAGAAGAGAAAAAAGAAGAAAACACCTTGTAACTATTTTTACATCTTAGTTTTTAAATATTTAAAATTTTTTTCATTTAGTCCATATTTGTTTTTAAATTCTAAAGCCTGAGTTCTTGAAAGCTATTTTTAAATGCATCTATACAAATAACAGTTCATTTTTTTTTTAACAGTTGAGATACTTTTATATTACCAGTTGGTTGGATCGTGTGCTGCCAAAATAAAATATGTTGAAGTTCTAATCCCCAGAACCTCCAAATGTGACTTTTTGGAGTTAGGTCCTTTTAGAGGTAATTAAGTTAAAATGAAGTCATTAGGATAGCATCTAAAACCACATGACTGATGTCCTATTAAAAAAGGGAAATTAGTACACAGAGACAGGCATGCAGAGAAGGAAGACAACATGAGGAGACATAGACAGAAGCCATCTACAAACCAAGGAGAGAGGCCTGAAACAGATCCTCAGATTCTTCCCTCACAGCTTTCAGAAAGAACCCATCTGCCTGACACTTTGATTTCTGACTTTTAGACTCCACAGTCTATAAGGCAATAAATTTCTACTGCTTAAGTTTGTGGTATTTGGTTACAGCAGCTCTAGCAAACTAAGATACTTTACCTATGTAGTACTATTACTGTTTCTAATACTAAGATAGTATTTACTTTTGTAGTACTTCCACTGAAATTTTCTCCATAAAATTAATGCTGGTGAAGAACCATAAGAATCTGTTATACAAGGTTTTTACATGACCAAATCTGTAATTCTGTGTCCATGTAGCAATTAAAAGGTGACTATTACAATGCTAAATTCAGTGTACAACTTCTTATGTAGTTTATTGTTTCAAAACAAAATTCAGCATTGTGAGACAATTCTTTGATAGGATGGCAATTTTGCCTTTAAAGAAATTATACCAAAAATGTCACAGTGTTACAACAAATACGAGGTGCCCAGGAAGAGACCAGCCACACGCACCGGGGGAATCAGGAAAGACTGTTTATTGCGCACTGGTGCTGCCCCAGCAGAGTCACCTCCAAAGGCTGAGCCCTGAACCTTGATATCTGGTATTGGCCTCCTTTTATGGCTGGGATATTAGAGGGTTGAGAGACAAAAGAAAAAGGGGAGGGGCCCTTATCAGTGGTGCTCCTGGCAGTTGGTGGACACAGGAGGCAAACAAGATTATAGAAGCCAAAAGTATGCAAGGGGAGTATCCAGCCTAGGGCATCTGGCTGGTCTCTTTTATATTGTTTTTACCAGCTCTTCTTGTCAATAGTTCATGGAACCTAAATGCATTGTTAATGTTTGTACCTAAGCATTGCCATTAAAACTAAAAATTCATTCGAGTCATACAAGACATAAATCTTTATAAGCAAATTAAATATTCAAAAGAACCAGGTATAAAGACTTAGTGGGTTATGCAAATTTAAAAAGATACTCTCACGACCAAATACTGTGTATTTTATCAAACCCTTAATAATACTGAACTGTCTAGAATGTTTAGGTTTTGTTGTCTTTCTTAAAAAAAGAAAACTGTCTTACTTATGGAATCTAATAATATTAAGTTGGAAATAAAAATAGGAAGGGATTACAGAGAGCCAAATAAAGACTTATGAATTCTTTGTTCTGATGTAGTAAGAATATTTTAAGAATTTGAAGGCAAAGGCATTCAAAGATAGGAATTAGAAAGAATGAACTGATTGAAATGTCTAAAATGAAAAGAATGGAGAAATGTTAAAAGCAGGACTAATTTTAGTATGATTCCAATATGTTTAAACATTTCATAAAGCAATCACTGATATCATACTTAAATTGCTTCAAGGTTTTTCTTCTTAATAATTTTCGTTTGTAATTGCCCTCAACCAAACATAAAAGCTCCTATATTTAAATTGTATATTACTCTTTCCACTAAGAGTTTTTCATTCTGCTTTAAATCATGTCAGGCTCGCAAGTTCCTCGAAGGCAAGAATCTGTCTTTGCCACGTTTAGGTATTCCATAGCATGTTATACCACACACCGCATGTAGTAAGCCACTGAAGAAATGATTTGTAAGAGAGTAAAAGAGAGTTTCAAATACCAGAATAATTGCTTGGCACGCTCAACAGCAAGTCCACATTTTCCTTCTATATTCCATTTATATATTTTAGTCTTTTTTACATTGTAGATCTGAATATTAAAATATTAAAATTCAGGGGCGCCTGGGTGGCGCAGTTGGTTGAGTGTCCGACTTCAACCAGGTCGCGATCTCGCGGTCCGTGAGTTCCAGCCCCGCGTCAGGCTCTGGGCTGATGGCTCAGAGCCTGGAGCCTGTTTCCAATTCTGTGTCTCCCTCTCTCTCTGCCCCTCCCCCGTTCATGCTCTGTCTCTCTCTGTCCCAAAAATAAATAAAAATGTTGAAAAAAAATTTTAAAAAATATTAAAATTCAAAGATAGTGTTATTTTTATAGGTTTTGTCTTTAGCAGAGCATATGATTTCTCAGGACCTCTGTCATTCCTAAAATTGCCATCCACTAACAAATAAAAACTGGGAGGAGAGAACAGATACTGAGGGTGAAACAGCCATAAGAAAAACAATAACCTGATCTAATGACAAAATAAAGTTAAAAATGACTATTTGTTAGGGTAGAATTTTGCCTTGCGGAGAAGATTCTTTCTTAGGCAATAGGTATAGAGAGTGACCAGAGCAATAAAATTTAAGATTTACTGAATTTGCCCTTTGATAATTCATCATAACCAATTTAAATTAAGAGGCTTACCATAACACATAAGTTGCAATGAACAAAGTAAAAAGGATAAAAATATAATTTTAAGCACTATACTGTTAGGCTAGTTGGTAGAATTTTGCATGTATGTGTGTGTTTGTGCCTCTATGCAAAAGCAAGGAAGGTGTATATGTATAAATGAATATTTTCCTATCACTTCTTTTTTATTTAACAGTTTCCTAGAGAAAGGACATAAGAGAAAACCACCAGAAGACTAGCAGAATGGATTCTCCCGAGCCAAGCGTAGACGAGAGGCCCACGGAAGAGGCTAGGAAGGGCAGAGAGGCGGTGCGCGCTACACAGACTGGCAGGAGGGAGCCGGGGCAGAGGGGCAGCCCGCTGGCAAAGCAGAGCCCCTAAGTCTGGCTTGCAAAAGCGGAGGGGCCGGAAGAAGTGTGTTCTGACAGCAAGCGGGACTTAACATCTGGAAGGTTATAAGTTAACAGCTCTGCTCGGAGAGCGGAGGGCTGGAGGACAACGGACAACGGGAGGGAGAGTTGTTGAGCCCTGGGTGACAGAGCTCAGCTTGGCGGGGAACAAAGGCGCTCGCCAGCGCCATCTCCCTCGCCCATCCCCCAGCCAAAATCCCAAAGGGAACCAGTTCCAGTCAGGGAACTTGCTTGCACCGCACAAACACCCAATGCTGTGCTTCTGAGGATCCATCCCTCCGGGGCGGTCTGACTCCCTCCCGGTGCTGCAGGGCCCCTCCCGAAGCAGATCACTGAAGGATAAGCGAGCTGAGCCTACCCCTCCCGCCCCTGTGCACCTTGCCCATCCACCCCAGCTAATACGCCAGATCCCCAGCACCACAAGCCTGGCAGTGTGCAAGTAGCCCAGACGGGCCACGCCACCCCACAGTGAATCCTGCCCCTAGGAGAGGGGAAGAGAAGGCACCCACCAGTCTGACTGCGGCCCCAGCGGTGGGCTGGGGGCAGACATCAGGTCTGACTTCGGCCCCACCCACCAACACAAGTTATTCAAGACAGCACAGGGGAAGTGCCCTGCAGTTCTGCACCACTCCAGGGACTATCCAAAATGACTAAACGGAAGAATTCCCCTCAAAAGAATCTCCAGGAAATAACGAGAAAGGACATAAAATTTTTAAAAATGTTGTTCAGCTTACTATTGTTAATACACAATTTCCAGTAAGCACCAGGGCAGTTATCAGCCTCTAAGATTAGTGTTAAACTTAAAGCAGTGGTTCTCAACTGGGAATACTTACAGGCTGCATGGAACATTCTGGTATGTCTGGAGATATTTTTGATTGTCATAATTGGGGTAGAGGATTGGTACTGGCATGAAGTGGCCCTATGGACGGAGACATACTATTAAATATCCTACAATGTACACAGCAGATTCCATAACAAAGAGTTATCCCATCCAAAATATCAACAGTGCCACAGTGGAGAAATCCTAATCCAGAGCCTTGCTTGCTGACTTTGACTTGACATTTCAGCTTTCACATGCCGGTGTTTTGTCATTAATAAATTCTGTAAAACCTTTTTTGGAATCTATTTACATACTCAATCTAACATCTTGTGATAATGTGACCCATAAAATAATTACACACTATATAAAGCAATCCTCATTTGTATACGATTTAGCATTCCCTTTTGGAAACATGTTATGAATAAGGATTATATTTCACCTGGCATATTACGAGTAATGCTCAGTTTGTTGTGTTTTTTTCTTTAAGAAAGACTCCATTTTATCCTCATGCTTATGCACATCACAGACCTCTGTGACATTAAATAATTCAAAAAACTAGTAAGATATATTGGTATTGTGGTAGAAATAGTTACTCTGTATTTAGTTCACAAATGTTGTCTCAATCTCTTCCCTGACTACATCTCAGTCTGGCTGGCCAACAAGGGAGAGGCCCACCTAACTGACTCACTGAACCATCATGAAAATCATGTATTCATTTGCAACAGTAGAGTGTTACAAATTAAGGAAATTTTGATAATGGGCCACAGTAGCTTGTTTTGTGTAAGGCATGCTGTATATTTAAATCCTTTTTGACATGCTAAGATTAAGCAAGCCTAGTTTTTCATTCAAACCACAGCTATCTTGCATGAAAATGAAGAATCCTTATTCCTGTTGGTAATATCCATAGCAAATGAAACTGCCATTAGGCCTTCTATTGACTAAACCCCAATGTATTTAAGTACTCTAAATCCTTAGTATGTTCTAGATAAAAACATGAGGAATGACAGATTGTGAAAGAAAAAAAGACTTTAGCTGAGCTTCATAAATCTGAGGTCTGCAAACCTCAGGTTTGCTACAGATCAGTACTCCTACTTGCTTTCCTCAAAAATACATATTACCGGACTGAGAATTCTGTTGCAAAGTTTAAGATATAAATAGTATTTTGAGGTTCTAGCAAGATCAAGGACAAGTTTCCTTTTTAGGACTCCTTGAAAATGCATGTAAACACAAGTTACAGTACCAGCAGAAAAGAGGGGAATAAGTATTAGAGGATAAGCTAGATAAGGTCCTCAAAGAAGACAGAGTCAGGATGATAGGGTGAGATAATACTCTTGGCAAGAATGAACACTGTTTTCCTTCGTGATTACTTGAAAAAAGAAAAACATTTGTCAGAAGGAGAGAAAGGAAGTTTCATTGGATGGTCTTTGCCATCTGTCATATATAATACAAGGTATTCTGCTGAGCAGTAGTGACTTTTGGAAACTTTAGTAGCATGGACATACCTAGGAAAACAACCATGGGAAATGTGACAGAGAATTTAAAATAAATTGATGACTTACTCAAGAGTGGTGAGCAACCAGTAGATAGTAATTTCTTTGTAATGGAAATAAAGTCAAAGAAAGATGATTCTGATCTCTGCACCCAAGTAAGGGATCAAGGGTGTAAGTACGTTTAATGAGAGTTTATCCATCCACAAAGTGAAAGGAAAAAAGAGAATTATCTCAAAGATGATATAAATTCACAGACTGGGAGGAGTCAGCAAACTTTGCTCCATAATGATGACAGAAAAAGACTCAGTAGGAAAAAATAAATAAACAAATGATAGTTGTTGAAGAAAATGGACATATGGCAAAAGTGGGTATTTAAAGTTTGAATTTTTTCTCCTTCTTTTTCTCTGTCCATAAATGCATTTACTTAACAAATATATTGTGGCACCATTTTGGGTGATGTGCACTCAAAGGCAAATTTTGCAAAAAACAAAACAAAGTACCCCCTCCCCCACCAAACAATAACAACAACAAAATAATAATACTTCAGCATGGCTTGTTGCTCATAATGAACTGAATAAAGATTTACTTGTAATATACATGTAACTATGTATAAAAGTTTTACTTGACAATGAATGTTACATTGGAGTATAATAAATTTACCATAATTTAAACAATATTTTACATAATCAACATTCTAGATCTTAGAAATGTTAGCTGTAAAATAAAACTCATAACTATTTCTTCTGTTTCAAAGCTATCACTAGGTGTTTTGTTATTCCCTAACAGACAATTAGAACTTTTTTTTCCATCTCCACATCTTTCACTTAGTGCTATGAAACTAAAAATAAACTTAAAAAAAAATCATAGTATAATCCAATTAATCTAGCTTCACAGAGTACATAAATACATCCCCTCTTCAAGAACAAAATATTAAAAGCTTATATAGTCTGAGTTTTCTGCTCAGAAGTAATCTGCAAAACATAGGATTATTTCCAATTACCAAGCACTTGTTTTTCCTCTCATAAATATTTTTGAAAAACCATTTAAGACTTGATTGCAAAGAAGCAAGCTTTTGAAACAATAAAGATTTATGTCCTCAGATTTGTTTTGTATGAAAGAAAAACTCCTTTCTGACACCATAGATTAATTTATTAGCTATCGTGCTGGAGTTCATCCTCCACAACAGCCTTTATTTTATAATCAGTAAGAAGTGTCTGATCAGACATCTCATTCCATTTTAACATGTCATTGACAGGCAGAGGTATGAAAGACAGAAAGGACAGGGACAGGCTTCTGTTAAGGGTTAAACAACAATATTGACAATGTGCACATACAAGAACCATGTAGTAAAAATATTTTAATAGATCCATGAACTTTGGTTATCACATTGTTAATGAAGTTAATTGCAATTTTCTCAGAATTATGTTGAGGGCTGAATGAAACGCTGAAATTTTCTGTAAACTCTAAGAACCAATTAATATTTTAGTCACAACTGCAAAACATCCATTATTCCCAAATATTCCCCCCTCACTCTGTTTACTACTTTTACATTGTGATTTGTAGCGTACCAACTGGAGAGTGTACCAAATGGAGAGGGTACCTCCTTGCCTCTAGAGTTTGGACTCATCATAAGGCACACTTTGGCTAATAGGACATTATCAGCTATCATGCAAGCAGAGGCTTGAAGTGTGTTATTGAGCTTATTTATTTCTCTTCTTCCATTCTATAATAAGAACAAACACCTTACTGACCAATGATTAAAAACAAAAAAAAAAAAGAAAGAAAGAAAGAAAGAAAGAAAGAAAGAAAGAAAGAAAGAAAGAAAGAAAGAAAGAAAGAAAGAAAAAGAAAAGCAAGGAAAATAAAATAAAAAAAAAAAAAAAGAGAGAGAGAGAGAGAGACAAGAAGCAGACCTGAGACCACTATGGCACTTGGAGCCAAGCCCAGCCTAGATCAGACATCCTTCAGCAAAAAAACAGACACAGGAGAGTTATGATTATTATTTTAAGCTAATGAGCTTTATAGTTGTTTGATGCACATTATTATTACAAAATCTAGATTATTTGTATGTCCTTATTTTCTCAATGAACAGTGAAAATATAGAAGTCACTTGTAGAGTTTAAGAGAAGACACATAAATTAGAGGACCTATAAACAACTAAAATGTAGTCCACTAAATTTTGACTAGAGCCCTGTGGTGTCGGTGCTGTATTTTGTCATGTTGAGACATCTTAATAGTTTTTGATCCATAGTCATTAAATCACTATGAAATTTTCATAAATGTCATTATGCTGAGAATGACACTGAGGGGCTGATTCTCAAAACTAGTCTAACTCTAATTTCTAGGAGGGCATGCTGTTCTGTCATAGAAAACAGTGATATGCTACTATTTGATTTTTCAAACAGTAAAAAACAAATCCATACATTTGAGGCATCTACAAACACATATATCTAGTCGGAGGGCTTGGTTATGATAGTGGTAATAAAAGCATGTTTGTGGCCAACAGATTTATGAGTTGCACAAGAAAAGAGATGAGGTGCTGTGTAGGTTACTTTATTCCTAAAGTATCAAAGTTGATAATGAAGTGAAGTGTGATTCTACGATGTTTCTAAAAATAAAAACCAAAGGCGATCAAAAAGCACAAACGCTAACAGAGGACGATGAGTGATTAACTGCAAGCAGATACTACTACCACTACTAAGCTAAAAATCAAATAGAAGAAAGAATGTTGTGGGCTCAATTGAGTTCTCCTCAAATTCATATGTTGAAGCTCTAACCTCCAGTATCTCAGGATGGGACTGTTTAGGAGATGGGGACTTTAAAAGGTGATTACATTAGGGGCACTTGGGTGGCTCAATCCCGTGAGCATCTGGCTTTGGCTCAGGTTGTGATCTCACGGTTCGTGGGTTCGAGCCCCATGTTGGGCTCTGTGCTGACAGCTCAGAGCCTGGAGCCTGCTTCAGATTCTGTGTCTCTCTCTTGCTCTGCCCTTCCTCTGCTTATGCTCCATAAGTGATGCCATTACGGTGTAATTCAATCTGATTGGCATCCTTATAAGAAAAGAAACTTTGCTCACACAAAGAGACACTAGAGATACATATAGAGGAAAGATCACATGAGGGCACTGCAAAAACTGGCCATCTGTAAGCCAAGGAGAGAGGTCTCAGGAGAAGCCAAACCTGACAACACTTTGTGCTGGACTGTGAGAAAATACATTTCTGTTAAGCCAACAAACATCTGTGTTTGTTTGTTTGTTTGTTTGTTTGTTTTTATGGCAGCCTGACCAAACTAATGCAAAGAAGGAAACTGGAATCTTGGTGGACCAGTCAGGCAAGTAGAGGGGCCATGAGAAAACATAGCTGCTGGGAGACAGTACAATGTCACTCTTCATTCCTCTCACTTTTCACTCTGTAACCATCTTTACTAACAGAAAGGGAAACAAATAAATGCCTTTGCCAATTCAATACTTCTGTACCAAGTTTCAGGGATTTTGTTAGTTCAGCTAAAATTGGAATCACTACCTAATTAAGTTTACAATAATGACAGTGTTCCTCAAAATTAGACTTAAATTCTGGTGCAAAATATACTCTCTGTTCCATTATTTTTTAGGCAGACAGAAGTTAAGGGCTGATCTCTTCTATCTAGGGTAAATTCAAAGTCTTAAATGGAAAATAATAACATATCTGTTACATATTCAATATGTATTTTGGGGCACAATGATCACAGAATTTGCTAAGTTGTTTGTAATGAACATGTGTGAAAATGTTCCATGGACATACAAAAACAGATACCCTTTATATTTTTTCATTTCAAAAATTAAATACAAAAATTGGTATATAGTAATGAAATTAATAAATTGACTGTACTTTAAAAATATAATTAGTAACTTTGGGCTATTAGAGCTATCTAATTATTAAAACAATGTGTACTAATATTTCCCTTTCCAAAGTTTATTTCCCTTTTTACATATAATTTTTAATGCTATTGATTTTACACGTTTAGGTGATATTTGGGGGTATATGTGAATTTATAAATGCCATATCTGATTCATAAATTGAGCTTTTAAACAACACATGGTGCCCATTTTTAACCTATTTAATAATCTTATTATTAACTCACACTTACCTGATGTTAATAGGGCCACTTAATATTTATTTTTATGTGGTTATCTTTTGTATATTTGCAAATTTCTTTAACTTGCATTTTGTACTTGCTTTAAAAGTCATTTTAAGCAGTGCATAGCTATTTATCTTCTCTAATCTAGTAGGATAATCTCTGATATTTAATAACACACTTACCTTTAATGTAACTACATATATATTGTATGTTTTTATATTTGTAAATATGTATTTCTATTATATACATTTACTCAAAGTTTTACATATATATACATGTATGTATATATATGTAAACAGTAGATTTCTTTCCTTTTTTAAGTTGATTTATTTATTTTGAGAGAGAAAGAGCATGAGCAGGGGAGGGGCCCACAGAGGGAGAGAGGGAATCCGAAGTGATGACAACTCCATGAGAGAGAGGGAAACAGCACTGACAGCATGGAAACCAGTGGGGCTGGAACTCATGAACCACAAGATCATGACCTGAACCAAAATCAAGAATTAACCAACTGAGTCACCCAGCTACCTAGATTTATTTCTTGATCATTCTTTAATTCTCTTATTTCATGAAAGTTTTCTCCCATTCTTTATTCTGGCTAGTTTGATGTATATTACTGCTAATTTTCCTCTTCCCGCTAGTTAACCCAGTGGTTCTACTGTACAAATCTATTCTTCCACTGCTATGCTCCTCCCCAGATTAGAAGAAAGCATTACACTAATGTGACTTCTAAATTTCCACCTGCCCTGCAGTGATCTTTATAATTTTTTTAATGTTTATTTTTTTTTGAGAGACAGAGACAGAGTGTAAGCGGGGGAGGGGCAGAGAGAGACACACAAAATCTGAAGAGGCTCCAGGTTCTATGTGTCAGCACAGAGCTGGACACGGGGCTCAAACTCACAAGCCATGAGATCAAGACCTGAGCCAAAGTCTGGATGCTTAAAAGACTGAGCCACTCAGGCGCCCCCTTGCAGTGATCTTTAGAAGATGCTCACTTTCCTTCCATCTGGCTCTGATGTCTGGCCAAGAGTCTATGATTCTATTATTCTTTGTAATATATCTGTTACATTTGCAAAATCTTCTGCATATTACCAGGTAAGACACCCCATGAATACTCTTTTAGACTTAAACATACATACAAAGATAGATAAGAGAGAGGGAGAATGGGACACAAAAAGAGAGGGGAGGAAGAGAGCAAGATAGAGAATGAGTGAGCAAACGAGAAGGTTGATAATTTACCACAATCCTTTTTCATCTTTCCCTGCCTCCAATTCTAGTTTCAGTTAATGCATTGTTTTGTTTTATGTCTTTCTCCCAAATATTTCCTACAGATATAAAACATAAGTGATATAATTTCTGGATCCTTGAGTTTTGCAAATATCTCTCTATCACTCTGATTGATGAATGATATATTTCTTAGGCACATAAAAGGATATTGAGTTTCAGGCTTTTTTTTTCATTATGTAGATTCTATTCACAGTCTCCCAGCTTACAGTTTTGCAGATAAGAAACCTAGTATCAGTCTCTTATTTCTACTTTTACAAATAATTTATTTTCTCTAATTGAAAGTTCTAAGTTTTTCTGTTTATCCATGGAATTATAAAAAATTATTAATATATGCTTACAGGTATGTGTATGTGTGTGTGTTTGGTCTTGCTTTGAACTTGGAAAAAAACTTAAAACTGCAGAATTTCAAACAAGAGGTTTTTAAAATGTATAATTTTTTTAGATGTTTGTCTCTCCTTAATATGATCCTTTTAAAAGATCCTTCATAACTATTGTTAAAGTTTTTCCACATTACTAGTCATTATCTATACTCTAATTATTTTGTCTATATTATTTTTGCTTTTCTTGAATTTTGCTCTAAGTTTTGTGGTATTTCTTTCATTAATCTTCCAGCTAAAAATTTATCTATCCAATAGTAAAAATTCCTTCAATTTATCTCCTGATTGCTTGGAGTTTCACAGGGGAAAAAAAGTTCCACGAACTGGTTTGTGCTATAAAAACATCTAACAATATTGAAACTTACTTTAGCCCTAATCTTGGAAAACAGTGAAGGTGAAGAAATTTTCCATCCTTTGTGTTCTAGGAAAGACTTACTGCAAAGAAAGACCCATCTCCATTTGACTTAGAGAAAACTCATGAATACCAATGTATAATACTTATAACAGGACCAGACATAAGGTTTTTCAGGTTTCCATTCTTAGTCTCATAAATGATTGGCCGATCAACTGGAACAAAATAGTTATTAACCAAACTGAGAAGAACCTGGCATTCAGGTAAAATGCTCTCTGATCTACTGTCCAATCACGCCATCTGCATTCATCTCACTTGCTTACATCTAGTTGTTTCCAACCTTGTTTACTTCTATGAAAGAAAAATCATTTTTGCTTAACTCTTGGGACACTTGCAGATTTATGATCATAGTGTTCTCCTTATCACAACAGTGCCCTTCCCCTGTTGTAAAAGCATCTCCTCCACCCCTTTTGTTTTTTTGCAGTATCCCTTCAAATAAGTCTCTCCTTAACTAAGTTTGGCATTGATTTTTACTTTACAACCTAAAATCAATCTTTCTTTCTCTCTGTTATCTCTTTTCTTCTCATTGTTCAAATTTCCACTTCTTTATTTCAATAATTTCACATTACTATGAATTCTGTTTGATGTGTTCAGTTTGTTTTTCTTTTCTCTCTGGCTGGTAGAACACATTAAGAACATTGACAGAGTTTTTAACTATTCCTTGGGGCTTGGCTTCAGGTACTGACTTAAGTGGGTCCCAAGAGGGATGGGAATAAGATCTTCCTCTCTGTGGGCTAGAGCTATACCAGCTCAGAAGTTGTCAGATCCTTTGTTCAGGAACCAAGAGAAAGCTTTTCTCCTCCTGGAGCTGACTACAGTTTTACAGCTTTCCTAGCTGTTAGGTTATAGGCTTCAGTTTCTCTGATTTACTAATTTTCAACCTCTTAGGAATCAAAGGGAATGCCACCTTTCCTCTCCACACTTCATAGACCTGCTCAAGACAGAGATTCTCCAGAATCTCTGTTCATGAATGTATGCCCTCAGATATTCAACCTGTGTTCTCAGTTATCATTTGATCTAAGGGAACAAACGTAACTATTTTCTTTAGACTGGACTACACCTTTTGTCCTAACTTTCAGCCCCAAAGAGCTATTTGATTGAAGAGGCATTACTAGTTGGCATGGAGTTGGGAAGCATAGGTAGTAACAAAGCTTTATACTGTCATTTTTCTGATATTTCACAGTTACCTCCTGTAGTGTTAATAGATTCCCTGATTTTATATTAAAACTATGTGATCTCAGGGTTCCTTAAGATACAGAAGTATTTCCAATGAGTTTAGGATAAAGAGAGTTTGAATGATGATCCCAGAAAGATCATTAAAGGCAAAAGAGTGAGGACTCTGCTGGAAGGAGGAGATTCAACACCATATGTAATGCAGGGCAGTTATCCAAGTTATACCCAGGGATAAAACAAGCAACCCTTCACTTATAGAAGCAATTGACAAAGTGATACACCACCTTAAGTAGGCAAAATTACCTTTGCCCAGGCTCATAACACTAAAAATGTTTATGGAGAATACCCAAAGAAATATAACTCTTTATATCACTTCTGAGAGTTTCTGAATTTGTACGTATTTGCACAACAACAACAAAAAAATAAGTGAATATCTCTGATACAATAAAAACTACTTAAATAATTAAAAACTACCAAATCTATTGTATCAGAATATCTCTGATACAATAAAAACTACTTAAATAATTAAAAACTACCAAATCTATCAGGTAATTGAGCAACAACTGAGGTGTTTTTTTTGCTTTGTTTAGTTTTGTTTTTTTTCTGGTTCTGTTGTACTCCCAAGTAAAATAAGTAAAAATACAAAATATAAAAATTTGTGCAGGACACTTACACCAACTAAAAATTGCTGTGGTCTCAACACAATTCACAATAAGGAGAATGGAAAGTTTGGGGAAGAGTAGTCTATGAAATTGTCTTCTGTTGTAATCAAACCTTATAAAATAGCAAAGGGAATAAATATGACCTTCAATCAGCATAGAAGAGAATCAATGAAGCTGGCAAAAAGGAATAAGGAGGGGAAAGTACAATTGCTGCTGAAATAGAAATTAACATTATCGACTAGCCACAAGGCAGTAAAACTAGTGCATCAGGAACTTGAAGAATAAAGAGAATCTAACTCTGTCAAATGTATGGTAAAATTTGCTAGACGTTACCTAGGGGAAATCAACATTTGGTTCCCTAGATAAGATAGTTTGTACCAATATCAATGAGTTTTCTTTTGATAGTTATATATTTACAACCAGTGCAAAAGAGAATATGAAATCCTGCAATGCTGCTAGGAAATCTGTGTTAACCTCTTATCTGCTACTGACTCAATCAAATGCTTTCTAGTTTATGCCTATGCTGAATTTAATAGAAAACAATACCTGTTGCACATTTGGGGATGATAGAACCATTTTGACTAATTATATCTATTAAGATGCTAAAATATTATAATGTGACTATTGAATAAGGATAAACATTAAATCAATTTTTGTAAAAATTGCTGTTGAGACAACAGTTTGATTAAATCTTATTTGATTTAACAAAAGCCATAAAAATTGTCAGAGTATTTGACAAAGTAAATCTACTTTAAGTAATTCTTATTAAAAATATAGCACAATAGGGGCACCTGGGTGGCACAGTCAGTTAAACATCTGACCTTAGCTCAAGTCATGATCTCCAGGTTTGTGAGTGAGTTCAAGCCCCGAGTTGGGCTCTGTGCTGACAGCCTGCTTCAGATTCTGTGTCTCCCTTTCTCTCTTCCCCTCCCCTGCTCACTTGCTCACATGCTCTCTCTCTCGCTCTTTCAAAAATAAACATTAAAAAAATAAAAATAAATAAAATAAATAAAAATAAAAATATAGCACAATAGTTTATAGAGATAGGTATTTGGAGAATAATGATGAAAATACTTAAAAGTTGAAAATGTGACAACCATTAGGGAAGCTCAAAAATTTTTTATCTTTATTTACTGAATATATGATAGGTATTATGGATTAAATAAAAGATTTTTTTTACATTTTTTTAATGTTTATTTAGTTTTGAGAGAGAAAGACAGAGTGTGAGCAGGGGAGGGGCAGAGAAGGAACATACAGATTCCAAGGTAGGCTCCAGGCTCTGAGTTTAACCCACATGAAGGTTGAGCTCAAATCCACATAAAAGAGATACATTTAAGTCTTAATCCTCCAGTATCTTAGAATATTACCTTATTTCAAAATAGTCTTTGCATATTTAAGCAAATTAAAATTTTCTCTCTCTCTCTACACACACACACACACACACACACACACACATATAATTACTTTGTTAGTGGGTGCTTTGAGGCAAATATATTTTTAAATTTTTTTTTCAACGTTTATTTATTTTTAGGACAGAGAGAGACAGAGCATGAACGGGGGAGGGGCAGAGAGAGAGGGAGACACAGAATCGGAAACAGGCTCCAGGCTCTGAGCCATCAGCCCAGAGCCCGACACGGGGCTCGAAGGCAAATATATTTTTAAAGTGAGGACTTAATGAAACCACCAAGTGAAGATATCATTGTACATCATTTGTACATGAAGTACAAATTTTGTACTTTGAGCTCCATGCTGTGACTGAATAGGATTTTTGAACTGTCTTCCTTCAGGACAAGGTAGTGATTCCACGTTCTAGGGCGAGGGAGAGTAAACTGAGTATTTGAGGACTGGAGGTCTGTTGATAGTAGTTTTCAGTGTTGTTCATGAATATTTCACTTGTTGGCTTCTTACAGAAACAAGTTAGTTTTATAATTCTGTCTTTTAGTTGAATGTGGCCAAATACAGTTAGTCTCGGACAAATGTAATTGGGAAATTCCATATGGTCGGCCAATTAAATGGGAGTAAAATATGTGTGTCACTTCCAGTGAAAATTTTAGGAGATAGTAAATGGTTTGTTATGCTCTCCTTCCCTCTAGCACTGTCACATGCAGAATTAGAAAGATATCACCTCCTCCATCAACCTGAATGCAAGATTCTGGATGATGTGGACCACTAGCCTTGGTGACCTTTTGCTGGACATGCCATAGGAGTGAGCAGTAAATTTTTACTATTATGAACCATAAAAAATTTGCAGCTGCTTTATTGAAGAAAACTTAGAACACACTGATTGATAAAATAATTGTTATCGTCCAAAAATTGGTATTATCAAAATGGGATAATTAAAATCTAATTAAAGACACTGCCTTGGGGTGCCTGAGTGGCTCAGTCGGTTGAGCATCCAACTTCGGTCAGATCATGATCTCGTGGCTTGTGGGTTCGAGCCCCGCATCAGGCTCTGTGCTTCAGATTCTATGTCTCCCTCTCTCTCTGCCCCTCCCTCGCTCACACTCTATCTCTGTATCTCAAAAATAATTAAACATTTAAAAAAATTAAAATCAAGCCTTAGAGAAACAGGTGACAATACAGTGAAAAACTATATATGGTACGTTATACCAATATATGTTTATATTAATGTATGCTGATACTGAGTATGCTGATAATGTATATGTATACTGAGAAAAATATATGGATGGATATACACCAAAGTACAAATAATAATTATGCATGTGAGATAATAATAGTTGCTCTTTTCTTTAGCCTCCTTTGTATTACGTAAACCTTAAAAAGGGAAAATCATAAAAAAATAAAACATATAAAACCTTTTTTTCCCTATAAACTTACAATGCATCCAATGTTTATATGCAAATTAAAATTACTTTCTTTTCCTTTTTAGGTTTTTAAATATTTGGTTTAACTCAGTATATAGGAACATTACAGTACATTTACGGATACTTTTCAAAACGAGTGCAAAATGCTATTGATTTTGTTATTAGACTAAAATTGCACTGATAAAGAAATATATCTCTAAAGAATTTGAAAGTATTATAAATGAATCAATACAATCTTTAATAGCTAATCCCCAAAAAACCTCTTAGCTTCTACTAGGAATTTATTTTCTCAGTGTAATTTTACTGAAGAAAATATCAAATGTTTGTGGCAATCCTATACTTTTACCATATGTATCTTGATTGGGATAAAACTATAGTATCATAGAATTCAAATAAATGAATTTTTATATCATATTTTAGGACAAGTGTGGATAGAACGTGAATAGAAAATAAGGAAAGCAATTAATATCTGTATAAAAGATATTAGAGAGGAAAGCTAAATATCCTGAAGTAAAATAATATAGAATACCATGTGTGAATGAACAAGGATATGTGACTTTGAGAAGAGGTGTTGTGGGTATATGAAAGAGAAGACAAGTTTAAGAAAACGTTGTATGTAAAGAACAAGAATGATACTGGATCAATGTATGCATCTGTATAAAGATTGCTTTAGATCTTAAAGCAAAATTATACAGAGGCTCGATATGGAAAGAAAGAACCTTACTGCGCAAAGACTACCAAGGGTGTTTCTTAATTCCTGTCAGGATAGTAAACTAGAAGTCTGCTGGTTCCCAGATCCAGAATAATAATAATGAAATAATAATAATAATAATAATAATAATAATAATAATAATAATAAAGGAACAGGGAATATGAATAACAAGAACTAACAAAGATATTGTGAAACATTTTTGGAGAAATTGAACATTGACTTGAACTGGAATATATGTTGGGTAGCAGCTGCAACTTGAAGTCAGGGCAGATAGATGCAGCACTGAAAGCGTAGGCTGAAGGAAATATTTAAATGTCTGCCCTTGACTTTTCTTCACATTATCTTTGTAAATTTTGACCATCCCTAGCCAATAGTTGAGACAAAATCACAGCCTGTAGGTCCTGATGGAGTCTTCAACACAGACATCTGGTTCTTTTTACCTTCCTACTTCCTTCGCTATCTGAACCCCTGAAGCTGGTGCATTTCAACCTAAGGACATTCATCAACTTTTACCACTTTCTACAAAAGACTCTAAAGGGAAATGCTGAAGAGTGAGACCAAAGTGTTCTTCACTGCTTCCCTCTCTAAACACACAAAGGCAGATACAAAGGTGGCAGCACCAGGATTTGGGAGTCCCACCTGAAAGGAATATAAATGAAGAGATGAATGTGTTGAAGAAATAATAAGAATAAATTTCTCAGATCTAGAGAAAGATGAAAATGCACAAATTGAAAGGATTCATAGAATAACAAGTAGGAGAGATTAAGAAAATTCCACATGTAGACACACTACAGTGGTATCTAGATACATGGAGCATAAAAAAATTCTAAAAACTTTTGAAAAGAAAGAACAAATTATCTTTAAAAAATGTCACTCTTATTAGATGCATATAAGACATTTAGAAAACAATGCTGGATGGCAAAACATATTTAAAGGAAAAATATCATATTTAAATAATATGTTTTTACCATTTAAAAAAGGTTTTATTTTAATATGCAATTTATATAAAACACAAATGTGCATATTTATATACAAGTCTTATATAAAATATAAAATTACATTATATATTTTTAAATTTATTAATGAATTTAAAGTAAGAGCAGTACAATGGAGTAATATTTTTAAGCATAAAAACAAAAATATTCTCAGAATATAAAATGGTCATTAAAAATATGAAGGTGATCTGAATAATGTACATATGTCCCATGTGCTTAGATGAAACATATTCACAAATAACTTAAATATCAATATAAACCCTACCAAAATTTCAGTGGTCATTTTTTAAGAAGTTTGATACATTTACTACAAAATTTATACAGAGGGAGACAGATGCATGAATACATGAGCTGAACTGCTAACTAGAAAAATAAAGAAAGAAGGATTGCTCAACCATGGTTTTAAAATTTTCTAAATGAATAAATTATGAATAAAATTACATCAAAATTAGGATTCATTACAATGAAGGACATCACTGAAGAAGCTAATAGATGACATATTAGAAAAATACATTTGTAATGCTCAAAAGAGGCAAGAAAATGATACCTGAACTATGCAAAAAATGTTTATAAACCAACAGGAAAAGATTTTTGTTCAAGTTTATGATGCTTGCTGTCAGTAATAATGCCCTTTGTCTCTAACACAGAAACGGTCTTTTTTAAAAAAAAATTTTTACATTTATTTATTTTTGAGAGACAGAGTGAGACAAAGTGAGAGTTGGGGAGGGGCAGAGAGAGAGGGAGACACAGGATCAGAAGCAGGCTCCAGGCTCTGAGCTGTCAGCACAGAGCCCAACACAGGGCTCGAACCCACAGACTATGAGATCATGACCTGAGCCGAAGTCAGACGCTCAATCGACTGAGCAACCCAGGTGCCCCAGAAAGGGTCTTATATCTCTTTTCAGTATCTGTAAAACTGGTAGTCTCACTTGTTGGTTTGCCAACAGGGCAGAACCCAGAACTTTCACAGCCACAATTTTAAAAAAAAGCCTTAAAAATATAAGGGTTAATAAAAACATCTGCACAGCTGTGCGCCTGAGGACAAAATTGGTTTTCAGCTTCTTCTTCCTCTACCACCTGTTTGGGATTTGCATTAATCTTAGTCTAGGTTATTTGTCCAGTGAGGTTACACAGGCCTTTAATTCTGAGAGATCTAAGCACCTGGTTAGCTTTCTTTTCCTAGACAGTGTTTGATATATTAGCCACTTACAATAATAATGATGTATTAATGACCAAGAGGTGTCCCACACTTGGTTTACTAGTTTTACTGGTTTACGAGTCTATTGGTATGAGGAATCAAAACGACAAAGTGGTCATTGTAACTAGGTTCAAAAGAACCCTGCGTCTCTGGTATAAGTGACTACCCTGACATACCCTGCATTCAATCCAGGAAACAGGTCTTAAATCTTTGGGAACTTAGTTTCAAAGATAAAAATCACAAATTATTCCTCAAGTAGATCACTGCCAAAGGGACTCAGTCTAATTTCACATTTTCTTTTCTGATACTATATATTTTAGTAATTAGAAACAATGACACATCATGGCACTTGGATAAACATACATATGACATTCTGAAAGACTACTCCCAACTTCACAATGTCATCCCAAAGCTGGATGCTGTAGCAAAACTTCAGGGGGAAATTTCAGTGTTTTATCAGGCTGGAAGCTTCTGGGTGACATAGTATGTAATATAACCAGAGGATCCCATGGTAATCTATACAGTGTCAAACTTCCTTTACTTTAAAATAACTATTTTGATAGAAGGTGATATTATGAATGCCATGCTGATACATCAGCATGTTTGAAACCTCTCTGCTAATGGTGTTTGTACCAAATCTGAACATTCTCTGCCCATTCCCATAGATCCATTCACAAGCCTCTTCCCCACACCTGTTTGTCCCCAGTATTTCATTCTGGTTCCATCTAGGTTATTGTCCAAGAAGTCAATGTATTTTCCACTCACAAAAAGTTAATGTATATCTTTATCTTAAACTTGTTCTTCCGCTGTGCAAAATTGATGATCACATATACTGCTTGAAATTCTGCCCACTAGGATACTTCCTTTCAACATCCTCCTTTAATGCCACCCCCTATGTGATAGCAGTCTGTTTTCAACTCACACATATATTTCAGTGACCCATTCTTGAACTAATCCTAAAAATTCTCTTCTTCCATCAACTGATTATATGAAACTAGTCATAGCTGAGTGACAGATATTGGTGTAACAATTGTAGTTGATGTTGAGTTCTGTTCATATAACTTATTTGGACCCGATAGATATACTCAATGACTCTGACTCAAACATAATTGAGTAATTTTCATTATGCAATGAATTGCTACTGTATTCATCTAAACTTATTAAGTGGTGTATCTGATAACCCAGTTTAGGAAGGACAGAACCAACTTCATAGTCTCTTGATGCAGTACGTTCCGGTACTAAGTCTTTTCTAGGTCTAGTGTAAAGATAAAGGCTACTTTCAAAGATCAATAGTAATTACTAGTCACTATTTATTAATAGTTTTCTACTTCAAAAGGTATGACCTTGTTTGAGTACCCTAGTGGCCTAAATTGCAACCCACCTTTTGAAGTTGGCCTACATTCCTTATAGGGATACTTAAACCTGATGCAGATTCATCTCTTGTTCTGGTCTCCACTCAAAACAGGTAGCCCTTTGATCCCTCCCTCCCATATTTGAATGGGTCTCAGAACAAGAGTGGAACATTCAAGAAGTCTTTCTGTTAGGAACTAGAAAAAACACACTTGCCAGATCAATATGTACACATCAAATGCTAGAGGCTGTGTGGATTTATTCTACTAAAGATATCATATCTGGGGTGCCTGGGTGGCTCAGTCGGTTAAGCGGCCGACTTTGGCTCAGGTCATGATCTCGCGGTCTGTGAGTTTGAGCCCCACATCCGGCTCTGTGCTGACAGCTCAGAGCCTGGAGCCTGTTTCAGATTCTGTGTCTCCCTCTCTCTGTCTCAAAAATAAATAAAACGCTAAAAATTTTTTTTTAAATAAAAAAAATAAAGATATCATATCTGGCACAATAGCTGCAGTTGGGCTTTTTACTTGATTACATTTAGATAGCCCCCCATTTTTCATCATGATTCCTTTTTTTTTCTGAGATTATACAAGAAAATCATAGAGAGATATAATGGAAACTACTACTCTTGTATTCCTGAAGTGTTTTGGGATTTATATAATTTCTATGATAAATTCTCTTAGTCCCAGGTCAGGGAGCCAAGGAAAGACTTCAGCAAAGTGCCAAGTATATCTGTATATTTTATATATTCAAGGAGCTACGGAAATGACAATGAGGTTGATCTGCCAATCTACTGGACTGATTATGAAACAGACTTATACCAGGGCTATATTTATCTCCTGGGCTTAATGTTCATTTTTTTCAACAAGGGATCATTACTGTATACAGCTTAGACACTTATTCAAATTTGTTTAAAGTTCTGGAATTTTATTTACCTACTATATAATTACTTTGGTAAATTTACTTAGGACCCTTTCAAAAAAGACCGGGAGAATATTCATTTTGTTGACTCATGGCGTCTGCAGAATCCTTACTCAGACTAAGACTCCAATTGATGACAGGATCTGAGTATGAAAAATGGGTCAAATACAGAAACTCAACAAGAAATAATTATTTTCTAAGGTAGTGTCAGGCATTAGCTTTTTCTCATCCTGTTTTGATGTTTTTAGAGTAAGTCAAATTATACTATTCTGGGATGCCAACTCTCTTACCCAAAAAACATACCACCATTACCAGAAATTCCTGCAGTTCAACTCTCCCTAATTACTCTTATTGTTTTGCTGCCCATTTTGGTAATCATATCCATTTTGTCCCCAAGAGTTAAATGCCACTGTCCTCTGTCATGCTGAAGAGGCCTGTCACTTTGAAGGCCAGTTTTTGGCAATCTTTCCTACTTACAACAAAGAGTTTCTCAAGGATGCTGTCCACCACACCCTCTCCACTGGTGCATTCCTTATAGCTTTAAAGAAAGGAATGTTACTTACACCATATGAGGAACTTATTAACAGATAGGCTCCTCACTTTCACATAATAAATTCATCCTAATATGCCCATCTCTCTGAGTCTTCTGACTCCTTTTTAAAATTTTCTGTCAAGGAAGTGATGATTATATATATTTATAGGATTCAAGGGAGAGTGAATATTTGAAAAATGACTCATTATCTACTTCTTCTGGTATAAATTTCTTTGTAATATGATTTTGCAGATCAAGAGGCAGAATCTATTTCTTTACTATCTGAATCTCAGCTGGGTCTTTGACTTGCATTGAGTAATAGAATGAAGCAGAAGGATCACTGTTACTGAGTCTAACCTAGAGCCTTATATACTTTGATTCTTTCCACTGAATCTCTGTTCACCATTCAGGTGAGTATAAGCTAACCTTCTTGGGGCACCTGGGTGGCTCAGTCAGTTAAGCATCTGACTTCGGCTCAGGTCATGATCTCATGGCTGGTGAGTTCGAGCCCTCCGATGGGCTCTGTGCTGACAGCTCAGAGCCTAGAGCCTGCTTCAGATTCTGTCTCCATCTCTCTGCCCCTCCCCATTCTCTCCCTCTCTCTCCTTCTCTCTTAAAAATAAATAAACATAAAAAAAAAACCCTCCCTCCTAGAGGTTACCAGACTACATGAATCAGCTAAGGTGATCCTAGACAGATAAACTATATTCAGACCATCTGTCTGTTAATAGCACGTGCTAGAGATAATCCCTTTGACACAACTGCACCAGATCTAGAACAACAACAACAACAACAACAACAACAACACATCCAGCCAAACCACTGGCTTATAAATAGTTACTCTTTTAAGCTACTGGGTTGTGTGGTTGTTATACAGCATTATTTTTTAATTTTCTTAATGTTTATTTGTGAAAGAGAGAGACACAGAATGTGAGCAGGGAGGGGCAGAGAGATTGGGGGACACAGAAGCTGAAGCAGGCTCCAGGTTCAGAGCTGTACAGAGCCTGACACAGGAGCCTGAACCCATGAACTGTGAGATCACGACCTGAGTCGAAGTCAGACACCCAACTGACTAAGCCTCCCAGGCGCCCCTGTTACACACCATTATTATGACAAAGGAAAACTGATATAGAACTACTTAAGTAGTGTATTAGGACTGGATCCAGGATTTTCATCAAATCTGCCAGTATTTTCATACTGATTTACCAGATATCACTCTCATATCAATAAACTCTCTTGCTAACCAGCCTATTTTCTGCCTTCTCTTCTGTGCAGTGTACTCAAAGTCCACTTCTGAAGGTGTTATCCAGGTTTCTGCTCTTTTTCCCCCCAATGTTATTGAAGAATAATTGACAGATATAATTGTATATATTTAAAGAGTACAATGTGATGATTTGATATACATATACATTGTCAAATGATTACCAAGATCAAGATAATTAACATATCCATCATACAGTTAACACTTTTTTGTGGTGAGAATGCTTAATATCTACTTTCAGCCCTTTCAGGTATATAATACTGTACTGTTAACTAGTCGCTGTGCTATATGTCAGATTCTTAGAATTTATTCTTCTGCTGTTACATGTTGGCAGGTTTCTGCAGTTCTTAAGTGAATGATCCTTTTGTTCACATAATATAGCCCATACTTCCCACTTAATACATGCTAAGATTTCAGCTTAGTTATTGATTTAGAGGCAATGAAGGCAGCAGGCAAAAGATCATGAGGAAAAATATCTTTAATGTACTATCTATCTTAAGTCAAGCCATCTTTGAGCTTCAGAATATGTAATTTTTCTCTCCTTTAGCATGAGATAGTGCACCATTTCCTCAGTTCAGAGGGCTCAGAAGAATCTGGAGTTCAAAATTATCAACTTAATCTATTCAATGTCCTTTCCCTGTTTTGGGGGTCCCAGTCCTTCTCTATCAAGGGCTTATGTTTTACAATGAATAGACCTTTTGGTGGTTCTGCAGCTCTTAAAATCAAAACATGGGTCTGACTTCTGGCTACTAAAGATATCAATCTCTCTAAATTTTCCATGAAGAGTTTCTGGTTTGCACAGTGTACCTTGAATTGATAGTCAACTGGCCTGAACCTGTCATTCTCTTTCCTCACAGCTTCTAGGTCAGTAAAAAAAAACCTACTTAACTCCAATATCTTTATAATCACTACTTCTCCAATTGTTGCAAGAGGTTGAGCTATTACATAATCATGGTTTTCCTTTCTACATGTATATCATTTCATTCTCCACAATGAGACTGTAAGTATACATTATCAGAAAACATTATCAGTTTGATGATTTGAAGCCACTTGTTGCCAGCAATGGGGTACTTAGTGTCTTCTGACTAGTTCCAGTATTTCATTGTGATGACCACTACTATTGCCATTTTCATATACATTTCCTTAAAATAAAATGATGAGTATTAGTTTGGGATACAAGACACTTACCCAGGAGGTAATCTCGGAAAACACAAGTAAGAAAATGGGGAAAGTGATACAGAAGGAAGTAAACAGGGATGGCTTTATGGGTGTACAAGCTGTGTAGCCACTCAGAGCCTATGATAAAAAGGGAACTACACATAATTTGGTGCACTGCTGTCGCTATTTTGAAATTCTTAGTAATTTTATCTAACTTAGGTTTTGTAATTGAAGTCTGCTAGAACAATGAAGTATGCATGTGAGCAGAGGAAATATATGCAATATGTATATTCAATATGTTTTGCTATCCCATTACATATACCTTTTTTCATGTCCCCTGTGTACAGAATGCCAATGCTGTGGGAGTTCAACAAGACACCCAATATGTTATGTAAGGCTTCAAAAAATCAAAAGCACAACTAGAATTAGAAATATGATTCTATGTGTCTGTTTTTGTGCCAGTACCATACTGTCTTGATATTTACAGCTTTGTAATACAGCTTCAAATCCAGAATTATGATGCCTCTGGCTTTGGTTTTCTTTTTCAGAATTGCTTTGGCTATTCAGGGTCTTTTCTGTTTTCATACAAATTTTAGAATTGTTTGTTCTAGCTCTGTGAAGAATGCTGGTGTTATTATGATAGGGACTGCACTGAATATGTAAATGGCTTTGGGTAGTATCGACATTTTAACAATATTTGTTTTTCTAATCCATGAGCATGGAATGTTTTTTCCTTTTAAAAAAAAATTAAACATTTATTTATTTCTCAGGAGAGAGAGAGAGAGAGAGAGAGAGAGAGAGAGAGAGAGAGAGAGAGAATGAGCAGGGGAGGGTAAGAGAGAAGGGGAGACACAAAGCTGTCAAAATAGAGCCTGACATGGGGCTCGAACTCATGAACTGCGAGATCATGACCTGAGTTGAAGTCAGACACCCAAGCGACTGAGCCACCCAGGCAACCCTTTAATTTTTTTGTATTTTTTTCAATTTCTTTGAAGAGCAGTGTACAGATCTTTTATTTCTTTGGTTAGGTTTACTGGTAGGTATTTTACAGTTTTTGGTGCGATTGTAAATGGGATCTAATCTTTGATTTCTCTTTCTACTGCACATAGATCAATGGAAGAGAATCGAGACCCCCAAATGTATGGCTAACTAATCTTTGACAAAGCAGGAAAGAATATCCAATGGGAAAAAGACAGTCTCTTCAGAAAATGGTGTTGGGAAAACTGGACAGCAACATGCAGAAGAATGAAACTGAACCACTTTCTTACAAGATACACAAAAATAAACTCAAAATGGATGAAAGACCTAAACATAGGACAGGAATCCATCAAAATCCTAGAGGAGAAAACAGGCAATAACCTCTTTGACCTCAGCTGCAGCAACATCTTACTCGACATGTCTCCGGAAAGCAATGTAAACAAAAGCAAAAGTGAACTATTGCGATCTCATCAAGATAAAATGCTTCTGCACAAGGAAGGAAACAATCAGCAAAACTAAATCACAACCAATGGAATGGAAGAAGAAATCTGCAAATGGCATATCAGATAAAGGGTTATTATCCAAAATCTATAAAGAATTTATCAAACTCAACACTCAAAAAACAAATAATCCAGTGAAGAAATGGGCAAAAGGCATGAATAGACAGACACCTTTCCAAACAAGACAATCAGATGGCTAACAGACACATGAAAAGATGTTCAACAACACTCATCATCAGGGAAATACAAATCAAAACCACACTCAGATACCACCTCACACCAGTCAGTGTGGCTAAAATGAACAACCCAGGCAACAACAGATATTGGTGAGGATGTGGGGAAAGAGGTATTCTTTTGCACTGCTGGTGGGAATGCAAACTGGTGAAGCAACTCTGGAAAACAGTGTGGAATTTCCTCAAAAAAATTAAAAATAGAACTATTCTATTACCCAGAAATTGCAGTATTACGTATTTATCCAAGGGATACAGGAGTGGTGTTTTGAAGGGCACGTGCGTCCCAATGTTGACAGCAGCTCTATCAACAATAGCCAAAGTAGGGAAAGAGCCCAAATGTCTATTGACAAATGAATGAATAAAGAAGATGTGGCATAAATATACAATGGAATATTACTCAATGATCAAAAAGAATGAAATCTTGCCATTTGCAACAACATGGATGAAACTAGAGTGTATTATGCCAAGCAAAATAAATTGGTTAGAAAAAGAAACATATCATATGATTTCACTCATAGTGTGGAATTTAAGATACAAAACAGATGAACATAAGGGAAGAGAAGCAAAAAAATATAAAAACAGAGAGGGAGACAAATCATAAGAGACTCTTAAGTTTAGAAAACAAACTGAGGATTGCTGGAGGGATGTTGGGTGGGGGGGATGGGCTAAATGGGCAAGGACATAAAGTAGGGCACTTGTTGGATGAGCACTGGGTATTATATGTAAATTCACTAAATTCTATTCCTGAAATCATTATTCCACCATATGTTAACTAACTTGGATTTTAGTTAAAACAAAGAAATATGAATCCAAAATAGCTAAGGTATTAAGAAAAGAAATAACATTTCAAGGTTGGGGGGGCAGAAAGAAGGGGACAGAGAGGGGGGGAAGAAATAGAATGAGAGAGAGAAAGAGTGAATGAGTTAATAAGACCTTAAAAAGTCAACAATGTCACAATTATACTTTAATAAATGGACACCAAACTTTTATAGTATTTTTGAAAGTGCTTGTTTTCTGAGGAATTTCTATAATAATTCTGAGTGAGTAATTAACTAACTGAACTCAAGATTTGTGGAAGGAGGTAAGATGCTCAAGAGGATTATTAACTTTATTCATGAGAAATTTATGACTGACAATGCTATAATATGTTATTAAAGAAAGTCGGAATAACTTCAATTTCTAATTTTAACACCTAATGATTTTATTTTATTTTGAAGTAGGCTTCACCCCCAGCACTCACAACTCTGACATCAAGACCTGAGCTGAGATCAAGAGTCAGATGCTTAACCAACTGAACCACCCAGGCGCCCAACACATAATGATTCTTTTTTTTTTCTTAATTTTTTTTCAACGTTTTTTATTTATTTTTGGGACAGAGAGAGACAGAGCATGAACGGGGGAGGGGCAGAGAGAGAGGGAGACACAGAATCGGAAACAGGCTCCAGGCTCTGAGCCATCAGCCCAGAGCCTGACCTGGGGCTGGAACTCACGGACCGCGAGATCGTGACCTGGCTGAAGTCGGACGCTTAACCGACTGCGCCACCCAGGCGCCCCACATAATGATTCTTGATATGACTTCTAGAAGAATATCATCACCTCTAAATACACAGATTTGAAAATAAGTCCAATTTTATAGTATAAGACAAAAGGATTTTGACTATAGCAATAAGATAATAATTAAGCCTGAGATACAAACAATGTTAATTAAGTAATAGTATTTATATTTAAAGAATACAGAAATTTGGGTATTTGAAAAACATACCCTATTTCTTTTTCAGAAAAGTACTGTGAATATAAATATTTTTGTATCAGATATACAATATACTATGGAAATATCAGAGAATTCAGTTAAATAAAAAAATAGTAAACAAAATTCACTAATAAACTGAAATCATTCAGAAACAACAACTGCCAACTTTGGGACATATATAAATTGTGTTTGGCAGAATAATAGTGCCCCCAAAGATGTCCATGTCCTGATCACATCTGATCTGTTAGAACGGGTTCTACAGATGTGATTATGGTTAAATACCCTGATATAAAGAGATCAACCTAGATTATCTAGGTGGCTCAATCTAATCACATGGATCCTTAAAGGTAGAAAACAGTAGAAGACAATGTCAGAGAGATGCCACATGAGGATTCAACCCATCATACCTGGCTTTGAAAATGATGGATAGAGGCTAGGAGACAAAGAACACAGTTGTGTTCTTCTAGAAGCTGGGAATCATCCACAGTTTATAGCCAGCAAAAAAAAAAAAAAAAGAACATCAATTCAAACCTCAATGAATTAAATTCTGTCCATCTAATCCAACTTGGATTGGTAGGAACCATGTTCTCCCCTACATTCTCCACAAAGTCATACAACCTACCAATATTTTGATTTTAGTCTGGTGAGATCAGTACTGAACTCCTGACCTACAGAACTATAAGATAATAAATCTGTTTTAAGTATCGTATTTACAGTAACTGTAACCATAGCAATAGTATACTAATGCTCATGTCACTTATTTTTGTCTACTCTGTACAAACTACTGATCTTTTTAAACAAAAATTTGGGTTGAATTTTCATAATATTCTGTTCCCTGTTTTATTTACCCTACAATGTATTGTGAATATCTGTCATGAGAAGCAATAAAATGGTTGAGAGTATAGTTTCTGGGACCAGTCTGCCTCAGTTCAAATTAATGATCTGTCTTATTTACTGATCTGTCCTCTGTTTCTTCCCATAAAAAATGAGAGGGATAAATATAGCACTGTTCTATCTGGTTGACACAGGATGATAATGTGCTATTATGGATTAAGTAACCAAAACATCATTAAATACACTATAAATGGAAAATAGTTTGTAAATTTTATTATTATAAAACGATAATAAATACAGGCCATCCTAAATACAGACCTACCTCTACAAGTGTTAAAGTTGCTATATGACCTTCCATTTTAAGCATGTTGCATAATACAGTTTACATCCCTAACATCTCTAATTTGTGCTTTTTCATGCATGTAGCTTTTCTTGTGTAACAAACCATTCCAAAACAAGGTGGCTTAAAACTGCAACTATTTATTTAGATCATGATTTTGTGGGTTATCTGAGCAATGATTATTAACTGGGCTAGCTCAGTTCATCTCTGCTGAGCTCTCTCTTTTATCTGTTGTCATAAGGTAGATTGTCTGGTCTTCCAGCCTGATCTAATATGAATGGTTTGCAGATTGTCAGCCAGGCTGAGGGAGTTACCAGGCCATGTGCCTCTCATCATCTGGTAGACTACTAACTGCGCTTATTTTCATGGTAGCAGGAGACCCAGGAGCTGAAAGAGAGGATAAGACCTCTGTGCAAGTGCTTCTCTAGCCTCTGCTTCCAACACATTTGCTAACATAGTATTGTACCAAACAAGTCACAAGGCCAGAGTGTCAGGGCAGTTCACAAGGCAAGGAGATTACAGGGAGGAAAAAAATGTGGCCATATTTGGAATCTACCACAAATACGATTTGCTTTTCCTTTTTTTTTTTAACATGATGAACAATGTCAACTTGTCTAGAAAAGCTCAGATGTGTGTTCTTTAAGATTTCTCTGGCTCTATTTATTCAAAGAAATATTTTTAATAATTCAGTTTCTAAAATCATTTAAAGATAAATATAATATTAAAGTAATATATGATGTATAATATGTAATGCAGTATTTGGATAATTTCTTGCTAATATGAAAATTTATATAATTGTAATATTTATTGCACTATGTCAAATTATGTGTATAACATCCAACCATAATTTTTAAATTATTCTCAGTGATTTTTTTGGCCACATATACTTTAGAATCTATTGAATTTTTATAATTGAACTACATTTCATTGTTATTGCTTCCATTTTCTTGCTCTTCAGTTGCAATGATAAAATGTCTGTACTTAATTTAAGTGCTATGGACCATCATGCCAGTAATAGAACATAATAGAAACCACAAATTAAACACTGTGTGTGTGTGCGTGTGTGTGTGCGTTTAAAGTAGATAGATCACAGACCTCAGTATTATAACTACTTAGAGAATTGTGCACAGGTTTCCATCACCTGTTACTAGTGTTTTCTATGCTAAGCCACTGGTAGCATTAGCATTCAGACTTGCAGAGACTCTCATACAAATAAAACACTATACCATCACCAATAATAAAGCATAATGATTTATTAGCGTGTAGTGTAAAAATGTGCTAAAATTTCTGGTATAGTTCTATAACTCTGTTTTCAAACCTGTTACTTGATTTACATGAAATAACTATTATTTTTGAAAATAATAATCATTTATTGTCTACATTTCTATCCTTAAATCTCTAGGAAAGAAAACAAATGCCCTTAAACTTAATAATCTGACTTTTTAATGATGATATTCTGTTGATTTACATTGTTTATACTTACATTCAAAAACACAGTGAAAATATATGTGAAATACCAGCATGCTTCTAATGGCCCAAATTATGAATTCTATAAATTTCAAAATGTCATTTGTTCCCTTTGTTTCATAGTGCATATACTCCCTAAAGACTGATACCTTTTGATACTGTATATTAAGAATAAAATCAAGAAATTTGCTTTCCTTAAGCAATGTATTTCTTTAATTGTTCTATTTTGGAATAGCAACTGGAATATCTCGAAACGTTTCTTATTGAAGCTTGTATTGTTTTCACTGTTGAAGATGGAATTCTGGATAACATGCAACCATGACAGGTGAAGGAATTCAGTCATCAAAATGCAGAATAAAAGCAAAACAGAATGGTTTTATCAGGTAATTACAGAAAGGAAGGAGTTTCTCAGTGTTCCAGCATTGGTAAGATTTAGAGAAGCAAATGAAGAAATGTGGTTGCTTGAAGTATAGCCATGCATTTGCAATTAAGACTTTTCTGTAGCTTGCCTTTGAGTTAAGAAATTCCCTACGCAGAAATACTGATGTATGTCTTACACATGTATATATGTAAACTTGGAATACCTTCTTCATACTTTGGGTGTTTTATTCAAAGAATGTGTGATCGATAAAAATAAGATAATTAAAACATTTTTAAAAACAGAAGAAAAGGGGAGCCTGGCCAGTTCAGTTGGTTGAGCGTCGACTCTTTATTTCAGCTCAGGTCACTATCTCATGGTTCATGAGATTGAGCCAGTGTGGGACTTTGTACTGACAGTGTGGAGCCGGATTGGGATGCCCCTTCCCTGCTTGTGCTCTCTCTGACAAAATAAATAAACATTAAAAAAAAAAAAAAGAAAACAACATTTTTTGAAATTAAAAAGAAATACCTAATAGGAAGACTTTTCCACAACTCAGAAAAAAATTATTAAATTATTCCCTTTTCCTCACCTCTCTTATTCTGGTAATAACTCACACATGAAGTGGCTATTTCCAAAAAAATTTGTTTATTTGTTATTCAAAATTTCAACTAATCTTCCCAATTCCTGCATTTCCCTCTTGACTTTCTACCAAAGTCTTCCCCTTCCTTTACAGTTTACAATGTAATCCCTCCAGTCTCTCAGCTGATCCAGAGCCCCTCTCACTAATGGCTATGATCTACATAATGAGGCCCTTAAGAAAAAAAGATGACATCTACATTTGAAATTTGGAGGTAGGGCTGCTTATGAAGAGTTGAAAAGTAGATAAGCAATACCATTCTCCTGATACGTGGCGACAGGCAGAGGTTGTGACCAAATGTATTCATTGCTAAATGTTTTCTCAGTTTTGCAATTCATCAGCTTATTAACCTTACAATAACCCAATAAGGTATGTATAATTTTACTTTTATTTTACAGTTGAAGAAGCTCATATTTACACAGGTTAAATAACTTCAAAGGACCCACAATAAGAAGCAAGGCTTACCATCAGAACTAACTCTAGAAGCCATACCCTTAAAATGTCAAACTGTGGTCCTGTGTTAAACTCATCTGTGCCAACATTTTTAGTCTCTGTCACACATAACTGACATGAATCAGTAGATGAAGCTGAACCACTACTAGGAAAGAAGAGAAGCATCTGGAAGGGAGGGTATATGCAGACAGGTATCCCTTGCTTAAAGGTGAATGAAGGTAACAATCCCTTAATAGGACACCTATTTAGCACAAAGAGCCAGATACATTAACTCAATGTTTGTATTGTTTTAATTACCATGTTTGAAATAAAACATGGTAACTCTATGACAAATATTTTTTACAATTCACCACATTTTTTTGTTGTTTAATATCCTGTTGTTCACCTTATATTAAATTTTCATTTACTGGCCACTAATGTCACTGTAATCACATACTATCTTTGAAGTCCTCCCCTGAGAATTATATATCTGATGCTATTTTTGTACAAAAAAAGTATTTGAAATGTAAAATTTCTCAATAAATTTTGGGATTTGGAGATTTTGTATTACAGGACTCTAACTTGTCAAGCTCTGCAAAGCATTCAGCAAGAATAATTTGCTAGCTCACTAGCCTACTGATATTTTACACTGATTATGTAAAATGTTCCTAAAATGATTCCCTTGCTAAGGGAAATATAAGAACTAAGGAAATTCCTTAATTTTAAGCTTTTTCTTATGACCACTGAAGCATTTTTTAAGGATAGTATTTTTCTTTGTAATTTTAGAGAAATATCTGTCAAGAATTTGTTCAATTCCTGAATTATACGTAATGAAGCCACAAACATTACTTGTTAAGAAAAATGGGTCAATTAATTAGTTCTCTCTTATTTTGGTAAGAAACACTGCCCAGGTGCTAGACATTCACCTGGCAAAATGTGATCAGGTAAGATGGTGTGAATGGAGAAATATAAACATACAATTACAATAGAAAAATCAAATACCAGCCTTATCAATGACTACTAAGAAATATAAGATCATAAAGCAAACCTATATTGATATGGAGACAGAGTTCTTCCACTCTTAGTTAATATTTCAATACATTTGCACAAATCAGTTACTGTATTAGCTGAATTGATCTAGTAAGAATTATTACCTATGATTCTTCACCAGTTACATTTTTTTTCAAGTATCAATTTTTGGAGTACCTACTTTGTAGCAGACTGAGGAGCTCATAATCTATGCAGAGAACAAAAGTGAAATATACTCTATGGTATGATAAAAATAATTACAGCATTCCATGAAATCATATTAAAAGAATACCTTACGAAATTGTTTGATAAATGAAAGCTTCACAAGATAGGACATCCAAAGTGAGTAAATAGGAATTAGCTCCACTCTATAGTTTGGAGTGAAAGCATGTGAAACATACAGGTGTCTATGAGCACGAGAAAGTGATAAAAGATGAGAAAAAATAAGTAGAGCTTGATCAAGATATTTTCCAAGTCATATTTTGCTGTTCATTTTTTTCAAGGAACGTTAAATGATTGAAATATTTTCAGCTGGAGAATAAAATGATCAGATGGCATTCTTTAAAGCTTGACTTGGTGTAAAACGATGGCGAAAGCTTCAGCTTGGTACATAGAGAAGTTAAGAAACATGTGCTCACCTGAAGAGTAACCTAATATGGGGTGTCAGAAATCATATGGGATGAGAGGGTCACCCCTCTTCAAGTAACATATAGACAATCCTTATCACCAGAGAGAAAGAGAAAATGTTAACTTGCCAAATTAACAAAGAACAACAGAATGAATTCCAACTCATGTATCTCTTCCAATATATCGTTCTCTTACTCTTACACTTCCTAAAATCCTATGCAGACCCTGATATAAATAATAAATGTTTATTAAATTTTTATATCTGTACATAACATTGATTCTGAAAACAGAAAGCCATGCTTGAATAATAGACATATATCATCACTAGTGTCAGAGAGACCATGTCAACACCCTAAGTACCCTGCGTCTTCTCCAGGAGAATGAAGGTTGTAATAGAACATATCTTTTATATCATTGTTCATAATGCCTTGGTGTTTTCTACATAATAAAGCATTAGAGAGCTATAAAACATATGCCATTTTTGGCGAGTCTATTTTACATGTCTGAAAAATTTGGAATACTCCTGCTAATTAGTAGTGTTTTAGAGAAGAGAATATAGAGATACATTTTGGAAGGAATAAAGTTAATGCACACTTCAGCTTTATGAAAGAATTGCTACAATTTTGAAACAAAATCATTTTTTGATAAAGTGATATTGCTTATGAAATAATGATAAATTGATTTTTGGTAATTTGATATTTCAAATAATATAAAAGTAAAGAAAAATATTATAGCATTGGTTATTACAAGGCTTGAAATTTTAAAAATAAGAATGTGGATAAAAAAATACTATTTTATCTGTTTTCCTTAGTGTAGAATAGTCAGTAGAAAGTTATTCTCCTCTTGACTCTCTGGAAAGGAGGTTAATCTTAGTATTTGTTATCAGGAACGCATCAGTCTCTCTGCCCAGTGTGATGTCTGGGAAGACTTCTTTCTTCGTAACTTAATGGGAGGGTGAAATATAGAGAAGGAGATAGTGACAGGATGGCAAACTACAACTGGAAAGACAAATTGAGACTCACTTGTTTTGTAAGTAAGATTTTACTGGAACACAGTCCCACTCATTTGTTCATGTGTCATGTATGGCTTGTGTGTGGCTTTGTCTATGGCTGCTTCTGTAATATAACAGTGGTTATACTGTATACATACAGACTGTATGGCTGCAAAGCTTACATTATTTACTACCTGGACCTTTAAAGAACAATTCTGCAGATTCAGGCTGAGGGATAAAGTAGAGGCAGCCTCAAGGCTCTTACTCTTTCTGTAGATACAGTAGGGTTCTGAGTACTAACTCTGTCACTTGGGAGTCAAAACTCAAAATATGCATGCATTAAACAAGAGTGTAGTTTCATCAGTGATAATCACAAGAGAATTAGCAATGTCCTAAATACGTTTGGATATTAGTCGACAAACGACCTTGACTGTAAGGTGTGCAAAACGGTGTGTGTTTAGAAAACAAGATTTTTTTAAGTATTTTATTTTTTGTCCTTTGCTTCTAACCTTGACATTTCTTCCTACACTCAACCAACTCTTGATATATAATTGATTTGAATAATATGACATTTCAAAATGAATCTTAATTTTTAGAAGTGATTTACATTCAAATGGTTAGTAAAACCATGATAAAACTATTTAAGTAACAATCATTAACATAGTCAAGGACAAAAAAGCAATTAGTTCAACATTAATAAATACTAGGCAATGAGTCAAAGAAAAACGTATAAGAAATACATTTTATGTTTTCCTATTTTCCTTTTATTTTTAATGTGGGAAACTAGTGAATGTATAAAACAAAAGACTATATCACCTAAAACAGTGAGAGAAAATGTACTAATGATATCTAAAAATCATCATATAAGTAATTTATAGAAATTAATTTTGACTTAAGTTTTAGACATTTTAATAGATATTTGCATAAAATAATGGAAATTTTGCATAAAAATTTTTGCATAAAAAATGGAAATTTACCATGAAACAGGCAGATAGACATTATTAGGACAAATAAAGGTGTAACAGTACAAAATAATCGGTTTCATCATATATATCATAATTTCCTAATAGATGCTAAAAAGTTTGAATTTTTAAATTTATTATTGCCTTTGTATTCTGTGAACCTATATTTCATTCTTCTCACATTAGGTGATGCCAAATAGTCATTTAAAAAAAATTTTTTTTTAAATTTTTTTTAACGTGTTTATTTATTTTTTGGGGGGATAGAGAGAGACAGAGTATGAATGGGGGAGGGGCAGAGAGAGAGGGAGACACAGAATCAGAAACAGGCTCCAGGCTCTGAGCCATCAGCCCAGAGCCTGACGTGGGACTCGAACTCATGGACCGAGAGATCGTGACCTGGCTGAAGTAGGACGCTTAACCGACTGCACCACCCAGGCGCCCCTTTAAATTTTTTTTATGTATTAAAATGTCACTGTGGTTATGTAAAAGTAAGTCCTAAGGTGTTGAGTAAAATGAAATAAGTAAGGCTTAGGCTGTGTTTTAAAATATATCCACTACAACAGATATTTGTAACATTTATTTATTTTTATTTTTATTTTTATTTTATTTTCTTTTATTTTTTTTAATATATGAAATTTATTGTCAAATTGGTTTCCATACAACACCCAGTGCTCATCCCAAAAGGTGCCCTCCTCAATAACCATCACCCACCCTCCCCTCCCTCCCACCCCCCATCAACCCTCAGTTTGTTCTCAGTCTTTAACAGTCTCCTATGCTTTGGCTCTCTCCCACTCTAACCTCTTTTTTTTTTTTCCTTCCCCTCCCCCATGGGTTTCTGTTAAGTTTCTCAGGATCCTCATAAGAGTGAAACTATATGGTATCTGTCTTCTTCTGTATGGCTTATTTCACTTAGCATCACACTCTCCAGTTTCATCCATATTGCTACAAAGGGGTGTATTTCATTTTTTCTCATTGCCACATAGTATTCCATTGTGTATATAAACCACAATTTCTTTATCCATTCATCAGTTGATGGACATTTAGGCTCTTTCCATCATTTGGCTATTGTTGAGAGTGCTGCTATAAACATTGGGGTACAAGTGCCCCTATGCATCAGTACTCCTATATCCCATGGGTAAATTTCTAGCAGTGCTATTGCTGGGTCATAGGGTAGGTCTATTTTTAATTTTTTGAGGAACCTCCACACTGCTTTCCAGAGCGGCTGCACCGATTTGCATTCCCACCAACATTGCAAGAGGGTTCCCGTTTCTCCACATCCTCTCCAGCATCTATAGTCTCCTGATTTGTTCATTTTGGCCACTCTGACTGGCATGAGGTGATATCTAAGTGTGGTTTTGATTTGTATTTCCCTGATAAGGAGCGACATTGAACATCTTTTCATGTGCCTGTTGGCCATCCGGATGTCTTCTTTAGAGAAGTGTCTATTCATGTTTTCTGCCCATTTCTTCACTGGATTATTTGTTTTTTGGGTGTGGAGTTTGGTGAGCTCTTGATAGATTTTGGATACTAGCCCTTTGTTCAATATGTCATTTGCAAATATCTTTTCCCATTCCGTTGGTTGCCTTTTAGTTTTGTTGGTTGTTTCCTTTGCTGTGCAGAAGCTTTTTATCTTCATAAGGTCCCAGTAATTCACTTTTGCTTTTAATTCCCTTGCCTTTGGGGATGTGTCGAGTAAGAGATTGCTACGGCTGAGGTCAGAGAGGTCTTTTCCTGCTTTCTCCTCTAAGGTTTTGATGGTTTCCTGTCTCACATTCAGGTCCTTTATCCATTTGGAGTTTATTTTTGTGAATGGTGTGAGAAAGTGGTCTAGTTTCAACCTTCTGCATGTTGCTGTCCAGTTCTCCCAGCACCATTTGTTAAAGAGACTGTCTTTTTTCCATTGGATGTTCTTTCCTGCTTTGTCAAAGATGAGTTAGCCATACGTTTGTAGGTCTAGTTCTGGGGTTTCTATTCTATTCCATTGGTCTATGTGTCTGTTTTGGTGCCAATACCATGCTGTCTTGATGATGACAGCTTTGTAGTAGACGCTAAAGTCTGGGATTGTGATGCCTCCTGCTTTGGTCTTCTTCTTCAAAATTACTTTGGCTATTCGGGGCCTTTTGTGGTTCCATATGAATTTTAGGATTGCTTGTTCTAGTTTCGAGAAGAATGCTGGTGCAATTTTGATTGGGATTGCATTGAATGTGTAGATAGCTTTGGGTAGTATTGACATTTTGACAATATTTATTCTTCCAATCCATGAGCAGGGAATGTCTTTCCATTTCTTTAAATCTTCTTCAATTACCTTCATAAGTTTTCTATAGTTTTCAGCATACAGATCTTTTACATCTTTGGTTAGATTTATTCCTAGGTATTTTATGCTTCTTGGTGCAATTGTAAATGGGACCAGTTTCTTCATGTGTCTGTCTGTTGCTTCATTGTTAGTGCATAAGAATGGAACTGATTTCTGTACATTGATTTTGTATCCTGCAACTTTGCTGAATTCATGTATCAGTTCTAGCAGACTTTTGGTGGAGTCTATCGGATTTTCCATGTATAATATCATGTCATCTGCAAAAAGCGAAAGCTTGACTTTATCTTTGCCAATTTTGATGCCTTTGATTTCCTTTTGTTGTCTGATTGCTGATGCTAGAACTTCCAGCACTATGTTAAACAACAGCGGTGAGAGTGGGCATCCCTGTCGTGCTCCTGATCTCAGGGAAAAAGCTCTCAGTTTTTCCCCGTTGAGGATGATGTTAGCTGTGGGCTTTTCATAAATGGCTTTTATGATCTTTAAGTATGTTCCTTCTATCCCGACTTTCTCAAGGGTTTTTATTAAGAAAGGGTGCTGGATTTTGTCAAAGGCCTTTTCTGCATCGATTGACAGGATCATATGGTTCTTCTCTTTTTTTTTGTTAATGTGATGTATCACGTTGATTGATTTGCGAATGTTGAACCAGCCCTGCATCCCAGGAATGATTCCCACTTGGTCATGGTGAATAATTCTTTTTATATGCCATTGAATTCGATTTGCTAGTATCTTATTGAGAATTTTTGCATCCATATTCATCAGGGATATTGGCCTGTAGTTCTCTTTTTTGACTGGGTCTCTGTCTGGTTTAGGAATCAAAGTAATACTGACTTCATAGAATGAGTCTGGAAGTTTTCCTTCCCCTTCTATTTCTTTGAATAGCTTGAGAAGGATAGGTATTATCTCTGCTTTAAATGTCTGGTAGAACTCCCCTGGGAAGCCATCTGGTCCTGGACTCTTGTTTGTTGGGAGATTTTTGATAATCGATTCAATTTCTTCGCTGGTTATGGGTCTGTTCAAGCTTTCTATTTCCTCCTGATTGAGTTTTGGAAGAGTGTGGGTGTTCAGGAATTTGTCCATTTCTTCCAGGTTGTCCAATTTGTTGGCATATAATTTTTCATAGTATTCCCTGATAATTGCTTGTATCTCTGAGGGATTGGTTGTCATAATTCCATTTTCATTCATGATTTTATCTATTTGGGTCATCTCCCTTTTCTTTTTGAGAAGCCTGGCTAGAGGTTTGTCAATTTTGTTTATTTTTTCAAAAAACCAACTCTTGGTTTCGTTGATCTGCTCTACAGTTTTTTTTAGATTCTATATTGTTTATTTCTGCCCTGATCTTTATTATTTCTCTTCTTCTGCTGGGTTTAGGCTGCCTTTGCTGTTCTGCTTCTAGTTCCTTTAGGTGTGCTGTTAGATTTTGTATTTGGGATTTTTCTTGTTTCTTGAGATAGGCCTGGATTGCAATGTATTTTCCTCTCAGGACTGCCTTCGCTGCGTCCCAAAGCATTTGGATTGTTGTATTTTCATTTTCGTTTGTTTCCATATATTTTTAAATTTCTTCTCTAATTGCCTGGTTGACCCACTCATTCGATAGTAGGGTGTTCTTTAACCTCCATGCCTTTGGAGGTTTTCCAGACTTTTTTCTGTGGTTGATTTCAAGCTTCATAGCATTGTGGTCTGAAAGTATGCATGGTATAATTTCAATTCTTGTAAACTTATGAAGGGCTGTTTTGTGACCCAGTATATGATCTATCTTGGAGAATGTTCCATGTGCACTCGAGAAGAAAGTATATTCTGTTGCTTTGGGATGCAGAGTTCTAAATATATCTGTCAAGTCCATCCAATCCAATGTCTCATTCAGGGCCCTTGTTTCTTTATTGACCGTGTGTCTAGATGATCTGTCCATTTCTGTAAGTGGGGTGTTAAAGTCCCCTGCAATTACCACATTCTTATCAATAAGGTTGCTTATGTTTATGAGTAATTGTTTTATATATTTGGGGGCTCCGGTATTCGGCACATAGACATTTATAATTGTTAGCTCTTCCTGATGGATAGACCCTGTAACTATTATATAATGTCCTTCCTCATCTCTTGTTACAGCCTTTAATTTAAAGTCTAGTTTGTCTGATATAAGTATGGCTACTCCAGCTTTCTTTTGGTTTCCAGTTGCATGATAAATAGTTCTCCATCCCCTCACTCTCAATCTAAAGGTGTCCTCAGGTCTAAAATGAGTCTCTTGTAGACAGCAAATAGATGGGTCTTGTTTTTTTATCCATTCTGATACCCTATGTCTTTTGGTAGGCGCATTTAATCCATTTACATTCAGTGTTATTATAGAAAGATACGGGTTTAGAGTCATTGTGATGTCTGTATGTTTTATGCTTGTAGTGATGTCTCTGGGACTTTGTCTCACAGGGTCCCCCTTAGGATCTCTTGTAGGGCTGGTTTAGTGGCTACAAATTCCTTCAGTTTTTGTTTGTTTGGGAAGACCTTTATCTCTCCTTCTATTCTAAATGACAGACTTGCTGGATAAAGGATTCTCGGCTGCATATTTTTTCTGTCTAGCACACTGAAGATCTCGTGCCAATCCTTTCTGGCCTGCCAAGTTTCAAAAGAGAGATAAGTCAGGAGTCTTATAGGTCTCCCTTTATATGTGAGGGCACGTTTACCCCTTGCTGCTTTCAGAATTTTCTCTTTATCCTTGTATTTTGCCAGTTTCACTATGATATGTCGTGCTGAAGATCGATTCAAGTTACGTCTGAAGGGAGTTCTCTGTGCCTCTTGGATTTCAATGCCTTTTTCCTTCCCCAGTTCAGGGAAGTTCTCAGCTATAATTTCTTCAAGTACCCCTTCAGCACCTTTCCCTCTCTCTTCCTCCTCTGGGATACCAATTATGCGTATATTATTTCTTTTTAGTCTATCACTTAGTTCTCTAATTTTCCCCTCATACTCCTGGAATTTTTTATCTTTCTCTCAGCTTCCTCTTTTTCCATAACTTTATCTTCTAGTTCACCTATTCTCTCCTCTGCCTCTTCAATCTGAGCTGTCGTCGTTTCCATTTTGTTTTGCATTTCGTTTAAAGCGCTTTTCAGCTCCTCGTGACTGTTCCTTAGTCCCTTGATCTCTGTAGAAGAGATTCTCTGCTGTCCTCTATACTGTTTTCAAGCCCAGCGATTAATTTTATGACTATTATTCTAAATTCATTTTCTGTTATATTATTTAAATCCTTTTTGATCAGTTCATTGCTGTTGTTATTTCCTGGAGATTCTTCTGAGGGGAATTTTTCCGCTTGGTCATTTTGGATAGTCCCTGGAGTGGTGAGGACCCGCATGGCACTTCCCCTGTGCTGTGGTGTATACCTGGAGTTGGTGGGCGGGGCCGCAGTCAGACCTGATGTCTGCCCCCAGCCCACAGCTAGGGCCACAGTCAGACTGGTGTGTGCCTTCTCTTCCCCTCTCCTAGGGGCAGGGTTCACTGTGGGGTGGCGTGGCCCGTCTGGGCTACTTGCACACTGCCAGGCTTGTGATGCTAGGGATCTGGTGTATTAGCTGGGGTGGGTAGGCAAGGTGCACGGGGGCAGGAAGGGCAGGCTTAGCTCACTTCTCCTTAGGTGATCCACTTCAGGAGGGGCCCTGTGGCAGCGGGAGGGAGTCAGATCCGCTGCTGGAGGTTTGGCTTGGCAGAAGCACAGAGTTGGGTGTTTGCGCGGAGCGAGCAAGTTCCCTGGCAGGAACTGGTTCCCTTTGGGATTTTGGCTGGGGGATGGGCGGGGGAGATGGCGCTGGCGATCGCCTTTGTTCCCCACCAAACTGAGCTCTGTCGTCCGGGGGCTCAGCAGCTCTCCCTCCCTTTGTCCTCCAGCCTTCCCGCTTTCCCAGCAGAGCTGTTAACTTATGACCTCCCAGAGGCTAAGTCGTGCTTGCTGTCGGAACACAGTTCGTCAGGCCCCTCTGCTTTTGCCAGCCAGACTTGGGGGCTCTGTTTGGCCAGCGAGCCGCCCCTCCGCCCCGGCTCCCTCCCGCCAGTCCGTGGATCCCACACCGCATTGCCGTCCTTCCTACCCTCTTTTGTGGGCCTCTCGTCTGCGCTTGGCTCCGGAGACTCCATTCTGCTAATCCTCTGGCGGTTTCCTGGGTTTTTAGGCAGGTGTAGGTGGAATCTAAGTGATCAGCAGGATGCGCGGTGAGCCCAGCCTCCTCCTACGCCGCCATCTTCCCTCTCTCCTCACCAAAATAATTTCTAAAAGAAAATACGAACTGAGCTTTGGAACATTTCAGGCCTGGCATGGAATGCAGTTTTTACACAAGTGTCTTGTAGTTCAGAAATCCGATTTCACAGCTTATCTTCCGTTAGATGAAAGTGTTTACGGTGTGTCTGGAGCTGGAGTAAGTTCCTGCAGGTGCCCAAGAGCAGGGCCCTCCTTTCTCCTCTCATTAATTTGCTGATGCCTCCACTGACGCAGCGGTGAGATACCGGGGAGAGAGCGATATTTGTAACATTTAAAATAAAATGTGATAGCTGTTAAATGTGAGTGATGTAATATGTGGGGATTAATTTCAATTTTATTGCTGTTCTGACTACATTTGAAATTATTCATTATATTAGTTTAAAAAGGAAAAGAAAAATATTTTGTGGACATTATCTTTTACACTCTAGAGTCTCAAGGCAGTTATGGAAACCCAAATCCCCTTCACCTCAAATTAGGTTTGAAATGTAGCGTCTACAGTTGAAACTACAGTTTCAACTATTTATACTACAAATTCCCCATGTTTTCATGTTTTAAAAGTATATA
Organism: Felis catus; assembly: GCF_018350175.1. NCBI lineage: Eukaryota > Metazoa > Chordata > Mammalia > Carnivora > Felidae > Felis > Felis catus. The sequence continues at coordinate 108,023,353 of NC_058371.1, forward strand.
GTATCTCAACAAAGATAAGTGTTAAAAAGAAATAAATTAGACACACAGGCCAAAGGAACAGAACAGAGAACCCAGAATTGGACCCACAAATGTGTGGCCAACTAATCTTTGACAAAGCAGGAAAGAATATCTAATCAAAAAAACAGACTCTTTAGCAAATGGTACTGGGAGAACTGGAGAGCAACATGCAGAAGAATGAAACTAGACCATTTTCTTACACCATACAGAAAAACAAACTTCAAAATGGATGAAAGACCTAAATGTGAAACAGGAAACCATCAAAACCCTAGAGGAGAAAACAGGAAACAACCTTTTTGCCTGTTGACCTTTGATGACCTTTGATGACCTCAGCCACGTAATTTCTTGCTCAACACATCTCCAAAGGCAAGGGAATTAAAAGCAAAAATGAACTATTGGGATCTCATCAAGATAAAAGCTTCTGCAATACAAAGGAAACAATCAACAAAACTAAATTGCAACCAGTGGAATGGGAGAAGATATTTGCAAATGACATATCAGATAAAGTGTTAGAATCCAAAATTTATAAAGCACTTAATCAAACTCAACACCCAAAAAATGAATAATCCAGTGGAGAAATGGACAAAAGACATGAATGGACACTTTTCCAAAGAAGACATCTAGATGGCCAACAAACACATGAAAAGATGCTCAAAATCACTCATCACCAGAGAAATACAAATCAAAACCACATTGAGATACCACCTCAAACCAGTCAGAGTGGCTAAAACGAGCAACTCAGGAAACAACAGATGCTGGCGAGGATATGGAGAAATGGGAACCCTCTTGCACTGTTGGTGGGAATGCAAACTGGTGCAACCACTCTGGAAAACAGTGTGGAGGTTCCTCAAAAAATTAAAAACAGAACTACCATATGACCCAGCAATATCACTACTAGGAACTTATCCTAGTACACATGTACCCCAATGTTTATAGCAATGCCTTCAACAATAGCCAAATTATGGACAGAGCCTAAATGTCCATCAACTGATGAATGGATAAAGATGTGGTGTGTGTGTATGTGTGTATATATATATATATATATATATAGGAATACTACTCAGCAATGAGAAAGAATGAAATCCTGCCATTTACAGCAATGTGGATGGAACCGGAGGATATTATGGTAAGTGAAGTCAGTCAGAGAAAGACAGATACCATATGCTTTCAGTCATATGTGGAACTTGAGAAACTTAACAGAAGACCATGGGGGAAGGAAAGGGGAAAAAAAAGTTACAAACAGTGGAGAGGGAGGGAGGCAAACCATAAGAGAACAAACTGAGGGTTGTTCTTAAATACAGAGAACAAACTGAGGGTTGATGGGGGCGGGGGGGGGGCATGGGAAGGGAGCAGCAGAGAAGGGAAAAGGGGTAATAGGCATTGAGAAGGGCACTTGTTGGGATGAGCACTGGGTATTGTATGTAAGCGATGAATCATGGAAATCTACTCCCAAAACCAAGAGCATACTGTATACACTGTATGTTAGCCAACTTGACAATAAATATTATAAATAAAATAAACTTTCTACTATGATTTATTCTTTTTACTCTTTTATGTATGAGTATTTAAATGTTTACCATTAAATAACGTTTCAAATTTATGGGGGAAAAAAAGAAATAAATTAAATGCATATCTTTTCCATATAAAGGGCTGCACTAATTCAGAAACTGTTAAATCTCAATACAATATAATATTCTTTTTACATGATTCAATTTCCTTAAATTAAATACAAAGAACAACCAATCCATTTCTTGCACCCTTATGCTCTGCCTCTGATAACCAGCAATATGTTCTCTACATCTATGAGATTATTATTTGATTCTACATATAAGAGAGATCATACAGTATTTGTCTTTCTTTGTCTTATTTCACTTAGTATAATGCCCTTGAGATCAATTAATGTTGTTGCCAATGGCAAGATTTCCTTCATTTTTATAGCTCAATAACATTCCAGTGTGTGTGTGTGTGTGTGTGTGTGTGTGTGTGTGTGTGTGTGTACCACAATCATCCTTTGATGGACACTTGGGTTGTTTCCATAGCTTGGCTAATATATATAATGCTACAGTGAACATGGGGCTACATATATCTTTTCAAATTAGTGTTTTGTCTTCTTTGGATAAATATCCACAATTGGAATTGTTGGATCATATGGTAGTTCTATTTTTACTTTTCTGAAGAAACTCCATACTGTTTTTCATATTGGCTGCACCAATTTACTTTCCCACTAACAATGCATAAAGACTCCTTTATCCTCAATATTTTTTTGGCTATTCAAGGTCTTTTATGGTTTCATACAAATTTTAGTACTCTTTTAGAAAAATGTCATTGAAATTTTGACAGTGATTGCATTGAATCTGTAGATTGTTCTGGGTAAAATGGACCTTCTCACAGTATTAATTCTTCTAATCCATGAGCATGTAATATCTTTTCATTTATTTGTGTCTTCTTCAATTTCTGTATTAATATCTGGTACTTTTCTAATATATGGTATTTCACTTCCCTGGTTAAATTTATTCCTATGTATTTTCTTTTTTGAGGCAGTTGTAAATGGGATTACTTTCTTAATTTTGCTTTCTGATAGTTTATTATTAGTTTATAGAAACACAATAGATTTTTGCGTATTGATTTTATATCCTGTAACTTTATTGAATTAGTTCTAATAATTTTCTGATGGAATCTTTAGAATTTTTTATATATATAATAAAGTGACATTTGCAATTTATAACAAGTTTAATTCTTTCTTTCCAGTTTGGATGTCTTTTATTTCCTTCTCTTCCCTAATTGCTTTGTTTACAACTTCCAATACAATGTTGAATAAGAGGGGTGAGAGTTGGTATCGTTATTTTGCTCCTGATCTTAGAGGGAAAGCTTTCAGCTTTTCATTACCGAATATGATGTTAGCTGTGGGCATGTCATATATGGCCTTTATTGCATTGAAGTACTTTACCTGTATACCCACTTTAATGCTTTGTTTGATGTTAAACTTTGACAAATGTTTTCTTCTACATCTTTTGAGATTTCATATGATTTTTATCCTTCACTTTGTTAATGTAGTGTTATCACTTTGATTTGTGGATGTTGGGCCATCCTTGATTCCCTGGAATAAATTCCACTTGATACAGTGTACAAGCCTTTAATGTATTGTTGAATTTGGTTGGCTAATATATTGTTGAGGATTTTCACATCTTTGTTCTTCAGGGATATTGCTTTATAATTTTCTCTTTTGGTATCCTTGTCTGGTTTTGATAATGATGCTCTTGTAAAATGAGTTTGGAAGAATTTCCTCCTCTTCTATTTTTCGAAGAGTTTGAAAAGAATTGGTATTATTTCTTCTTTAAATGTTTTATAGAATTCACCAGAGAAGCTTTCTAGTCCTGGATTTTGGTTTGTTGAAAGATGTTTGATTACTGATTCAACTTCCTTACTAGTAATTAGTCTGTTCAGATCTTCTATTTTATCATGATTCAGGCATGGTAGGTTATAAATTTCTAGGAACTTATCTATTGCTTCCAGAATGCTGATTTGTTGATATATAATTATTCAGACTAGTCTCTTATAATCCTTTGTATTTATGTGGTATCAGTTGTAACGTCTTCTCTTTCGTTTCATATTTAATTTATTTAAGTCCTTTTTTTAGTGAGCTAAAGCTAAAAGTTTGTCAATTTTATCTTCAAAGAATCAGCTTAGTTTAATTTATCTTTTCTATTGTTAATTTAGTCTCTATTTTATTTATGCTCTAACCTTTGCTATTTTATTCTTAGACTAACTTTGAGCTTCCTTTTTTCCAGTTTCTTGAAGTATATAGTTAAATATTTGGAGACTTTTCTTGTTTCTTGAGGTAGACATTTATTGCTATAAATTTCCTTCTTTGAAGTGGTTTGTTGCATATCATAAATTTTGGTAAGCTGCATTTCCATTTTCATTTTCCTCAAGGTTTTTTTTTCTCTTTTGATTTATTCTTTGATCCATTGATTCTTAAGTAGCATGCTACTTAATCTCCACAGGGATTTGGTGGTGTCCCTTGGGTGGCAGTCATAGAGACTGAGGATCCAGATGAGTCTATATGCTCTTTTCTGAGAGATATTGTATGATATCTGGAAGAAGGCAGAGGGCAAATTGTCAAGACGGCATCCACAGCCTATGCTCCTTGAGAGCAGCTCTGCAGACCACTACATGTGTGCCAAACCTAAGCCTTCTCCTCAAGTTGAAGCTCCAGGACAAGTGGCTTTCTTCACAGAAAGACTGTTAAGTATGCCTCAGTTCACTGTTTGTGCCCTGAGAGTGGTGGCCTGGCAAGCACCATCTCTCCTATTTACATGATTCTATGGAACCCAGAAATACAAGCCCCCTTTCCCCCATCCACGAGAGCCTGGTGATCAAGTGGTGTTCCTTGAGTGGCAACCACAGAAAACAAGGCACTAGACATGGGATAATGCTCATCTCCAGGAGACACTGGTGCTCTGTGATACAGCAGTGGATGAGCATGAAAATAACATCTGCTTTCTGAGGTCTCTGTAAGGAATTACAATAAGGCCCCAAGATTCATGTTTAATTATAAAGTTGACCCTCAGGCCATAGTTATGATCATTAGCTAGTAAGTCTCTTTTATAGAAAAGCAGAACTCCTGTTTCATCCTGATGTGCCCGGGGGATGACAGATGTTTAAGAACTCTGTTTATTACTCTCTTAGGGGACCCATGAGTGTAAACCCCACTGGCCACCGAGACAGGCAATGTGGAGATATCACCTGGCAGCAGTCACAAAAATTGAGGCACCAGACATGGGTATGAGCTCCTTTTTGCGTGACACTGATTATTGCAATCCCATGGGACCAGAAGCATAAGCACCCTTAGCCTTCAGAGCCAGGCAAGCAAAAGATGTTACCTAGAGAGCAGCTGCAATAACTGGGGCACCAGATGTATGTAAAAGCTCCCTTCCAGGAGGTATTGGTGCTCTAGAGAAAGGCAAAGGGAGAATACGAAGATGGTGCCTACCAGGCTCCATCCTTGGATAGTGTTTTTCATATAAGCAGTAAGCCTCCTTTAAGTGAGGTCATAATCAGCTGCCTCTGATCAGGGACTTGGATGAGCAAGTGACAGCGCACACACCCTGTAAGTGGTGTTTTTTCAGACCACTAGAGTATATTGCTTAAGACAGGAGCCCTGTTGTTTTACTAAGTTAGGTATTTGGGGGCTCATCTTTCAAGTGCGTCTCAAAAGTTGCCAAGCCCAGTGTGGATTTGAATACTTTTCTCTTCAGGGAGAAGCTCTAGGTGTTGAGGACCCTCCTGGTTACGGGATGCTGCACTGGGGGTGGGTTTATTTTGAGTTTATTTTGAGTGTCCCAGGCTCTCCTACCCACTTTGATGTGGCTTTCTTCTTGTTCGCTTGATGTATAGTTGTCACTCAGCCAGGCTTTAGGTTCTTATAAGAGGAAATTGTTTTGTTCGTACCTGTAAACTCAAGGTGTCCCTGGGAGGACATGAGTTCAGGATTTTCCTATATCATCATCTTGAATCAGAACTTCTATATAACATACTTAACCAATTTTTTTTATTGTCAAATTAACATCAGGTATTTAAAGTCCTCTTCAAAGCAATACTTTGCTAAATTAATTTTTTATTGGGATACACACACACACACACATTCTTTTGTAGCTCAGTTATAATTTAGACTTAGCTGATTTAGACTGTCTTTTCACTAAAACTAAAATAAATAAAATGTATATGTATTTTAGTTAGGTTTGTTGTATTAAAGTCACCCTCGGTTAATTTTCCTCAGAACTTATACATTTTACAGAAAAAAGTTCACACATGAATTTTGATAAATATACTCCAAGAATAGTCTCTGAAGGCATTTTGTTTGCATGATTATTAATATGTAATAATGCCACAATATTATGCCATAAAATCAATACACTTAATTTATATATATATATACATATATGGCATTGCAAATTATAAGAATTGACATTTCTGTTTCAGCTTTTATGAATACTATATACCTTGAATTATTTTGGAATCCTAACAAACAACTCCTAAACACAATGTTTCAGTTCTTATCAAAAACTTTCAAGTTTGCATTGCTCTTTTCAAAGAACACGGATTAATCACTTGGGAAGTTTTTTTTGTTTTGTTTTGTTTTGTTTTTTTGTTTTTTTTTAATGTGCATTGCTTTAGGTTGTACATAAATCTTGTAACAAAGTAAATCCCTATAATTCAAAGAACCAAATGTACTTTTACTTCAGCATGCTATTTTCCCCCACAGCCCAGTTGTTGTTGATTACTCTCTCAGTTTAAATTTAAAATAGAATAGGCTTGCCAAGTTTAAAATCAACACTAGTGTGGTGAACTCTTCTTATTAAAAATCATAATTTCAGGAAATTCCAGATGTTGCTCTTCATTGAAAATAAAAAAAAATACTCATAAGTAGACATTAGAAATGAGGATACATGAAATACTTGTTATTCTGTCAAAAAAATACACTTAGAATGTAAATTCCCATTGGGCACTTTAGGTAATAACAAATGCCATGGTTGTATGTAAAGGAGACCAAGAAATCAGTCTCCTTTGGGAAATAGGAGATGAGGGTTTTGGCCTATTTCTTCTGGATGACAGAGGAGTAAATGTGAATATCAAAACCTGTTAAGGGTATGAGGTTTGCCCACTTGCAAGCTACAGTGTAGCCACCCAGTCTCATAGACATTTGCAGGAAATATAAAATGTCTTTGCCTAACAACAGGCTTTTTACTCAGAATACCAGGTAGTATAAGTTTCATATTTATATTCATTGCCCTAATCCCCAAGCCCCATGGGGGTCATAGGGAGTGGACTAGGTTGATGCTATACACACAGTGAGTTTATATCACAGCTGAGTTACCCTGAGTTAAGGAACTAAGTAACCCTCCCAGTCATATATAAATGGGCTGCTAGCAAACTTGCCAATCTATGTCCAAGAGATGTCGAGACATTATCTTTTTTGTTTAGTCAGGAAATTAATTTATCCTTTGAGCAGAGGAGACACTGTTTGCTAACTTACTAAAATGACTGCTATACAGATATCCTTGAAAAGGTAGTCCAGAAAAATAAATAAATAAATAAATAAATAAATAAATAAATAAATAAATAAAGGACTTTGCTTAGAATAACAGCAAAACATTAGCGATTCACAAAGAATTATCCTTCAACATTACCCACCCATGTTTCTATACTATCTTTCCTCCAGGTAAATTTTGCCATGGGCATACCACTCTCTCAGCTACTTAGATTCATCTATCCAACAGGACCAGAAACCAAATCTTATTAATTTTCTCCAAATAGCAATGCAATCAACAGGACTCTAAGCAGAAAGGTAAGGTCAATCTGCAATACTGACTTCAGCCATGCCCTCCAGGGTTCTGGCTAAGCAAATTTGTGAAACCCTCAATACCTACCATATAAAGCCACATTACTATATTGACATTTTCACTTGTCCTGAGGCATTAATCCAGATACAACAGTATTGTACAAATTCCACCTTGACCTATCAGAAGGAAGTCTAGTGTACTTCTGTCATCCATCACAACTTTGGCCAGTTAGTTGAGACTGGCTGGAATGCCTTCCAAGTATGACGTGTTATTTCCTTAAACACTTGAAGATTTCTTATGACCCACCTACGATGTAAGCCACTGTGTTCTCAGAATAGAGGCAAGTTAATGTCTGATTTTAACATAGAAAGTAGAGTTCCAAGGAGGCAGAGAATACCCCTGAATGAAAGTGTGTTCACACTTATTAGGTTCTCCAAGTAGGACTTGCAAAGGGTTAAGAGTACTTCCCATGTGGTTATCCAGCTGGCTAGTAGGCTGGGGAAATAGGCTAATAGGTGGGAAAAGATCACCATAAGCATTTTGAGCTGGGTCCATCCTTGCCATTTCTAATTGTCTTTTCTTCTAAGACCAAGGGTAATAGCAATCAAAGTATCGTAAAAATTGTTTGGCAGGATGGAAGACTTAGCAGTCAATTTAATTTAAGGCATCTGTACCAGTTTGATAAAGCTGCACCATCCACAGATTTTTTTTCCATGCACATAATTTATTAGTAAAGTGCCACAACAGTTCTCAAGGCAGTAAAAAGAGGAATGTTTCCCATACAGCACAACTAGACCAGCAAGGGGAGTACATCCAACCACAAAGTAGTAGATGGTGGTGTTTGAATCCTCCAGAGTCCAGTACCTGGTCCCAGACTCTGTAACCCCATTGAGTAGTGAGCAAGATGACAAGGCCCATTGGGGATAAGCAACAATCTGTTCAGAAGACCCTTTCATCACAGATTTCATTACTATTCTGATAAATTCCAAGAGCTATAAAGCCCTTGCACAAGCCTTGGGTACAAACAGGCTTACTGACTGCTTAGCTATCACTAGATCCACATGGCCATACACAGAAATGACTGTCCATAAACCTGGGAACTCAGAGCTACTAAATGCTGCACTTATAACAAACATTGATAATCATCCCCACAGTTGGTTACTAAAGACAAAATAACACTAATAGTCTCCCCTCATCTTATTTCCCAAGGTCCAAAATGTTCCCTTGGCAGATTTAGGGCTCTTGCTCTACCATCACCTCCACAAAAATCTGGTGTCCCATTTTAGCAGCTATAAATTCATAGTTTTTCTAATTATTCTTTACTTGAACCCAGATCTTTTGTCCTGAAGGGTCATCTTCAAGAAGGACACAGATACTTTTATAAAACATAACCAGAGGTGCCTGGGTGGCTCAGTTGGTTAAGCGTCCATCTCTTGATTTTGTCTCAGGTCATGATCTCATGGTTGTGAAGCCCAGTATTAGGTTTGGCACTGAGCATGAAGCCTGCTTAAGATTCTCTCCCTCCCTCTCCTCTTCCCTTCTTCCACTTGCAAAAAAAAAAAAAAAAAACAAACAAACAAAAAACATAACCAGAATTCAGTCTCCTTTCATGAGACTGTCAAATGGGACATGTGCCAATGTGGTAGACTGAGTTTGCTCATAGTGTAAGGAAAGACATTACACTCAGAAATGGTCAGAAAGTATCCCGAATTTTCAAAATAGATACAGAGTCACCTATAGTCCCTCACACTTTTGTCATGATAATACTTCAGGAAGCAGCCAAAGGGATGCTGTTTTGGGGAAAGGCATATTCACTGACTAAGCACCTTGCTAAGACATGTGGGGACTAGGAGAAGATATGGGCGGTAGAGTCAAACTATTAGATCTTTGTTTGGTTGCTTTTGGAAAAAAAGAACCATAGTTGTCAAATTTTAAGTGGTCTAGGAAGTCAAACACAGATTCAAGGGTCACAGTGATATAACTTTGGTTAGTTGTTCAATAATTTGAAAAAGAGTCAACAGTGGTACTGCACCACTAATTACCCCAGAGGTGGTCCAATGTCCAACTGGTCAATCTACCAGGAGGGGAAGTGGGCAACGCCCATGCAATGTCCTTCCTCACCCTACACCTGACACTGGAGACAAAGAGGTAAACTTTTAGTAAAAGTCACAAGTCTAGCATGCAGTAAAAGACTACATTAGAGACATCAATCAGTAAATTGATCCAATCTCAGATCCTCTGACTAGGGGAGGATACTTCTGATAGAGGCTTTGGCTGGCAAAATCATCACACAGATTTGTACTGACATCAGTATTTAAGAAGTATAACATGGTGCTGGGTTTCCTTTTTGGTTGTTGGAGCTGAAGAGACAGCAATACTTGTGCCACTGCCAGAGGGTAGAGGTTTGTGAATCAACCTGCATATTCCTAAGAAAATACTTGGCCATCATCAGTTTCCTGAAGTTTTTCAGGATTATTTAGGTATCCCTTGTAAAAGCTGTAATTCACCACAACCAGAACACTGAAACTGAGGCTTCTAGCTTGCCAACCAATAGGATGAACAATTGGTTACTTATATTTGGCAAAGTCATACAAGTTTATGTCTATTCCCCCTGTGTAGTCCTACATACAGACATATGTACCATTCACTACCACTTGGACACAGAGAGTCCTTGGCCCCACATTTATCTTAAAGTAGCTGATGTTGGGAAGGAAAGAATGATATTAGAGTGTGTAGAAGGAGGGAATTGCCTTGTTCCAGCAAGCAAGATTCTGCATTTACTTTCTGTTTCTAGCAGCATAGTGTGTTCCTGGATTTAGCTAAATATACTTCTGGTTTTGGTCCACATAAAGCTCTAAATCCTCACTGCTGATGGAATTTATTTCACCTTTGGGGACTCCTTGACAATTTCCAGGAGGAGAGTGTTAATACCCAATGCACCCCTTTTTAAAATACTCACTAGCAGGCAGGGCACTGAAGAGTTCCTATTAACAATCCTTCCTGTTGACAACTTGGGCAAGAACATTCACTACCACATCCCAGGAAGTTTTCTCATATCACCTTTATTGTTTCTGTTTGAGAAAGCCATTTATCTTTCACCACCTTATCTTCATCACCTAAACTGTCAAGAATTGGGAATGGTCTGACATTTACCTCACTTGCTAGCTAAAATGTTACCTTGCCACAGTTTCAGAACACTGACAAAAAATACAAAAATGTTTGATCAGAGACAAAGGAGAGTTTATTACTCATAGTAGTAGTTGTAGCACTTGAAATTTAATGGAGCAGAGGTATTTATACCGATTTTGAAGTTGCCTACATTTTGTTTACTCTCCTAGAAGGCTTGGCAAAATAAGAAGTGTAAGACCAGGTCAACCGATTATCAATTCAAAGCATGCCATAGATGCCAGAAAACCTTCATGGCAACATTTACAGAGACCCACGTCATCTGCAGTTAAGTGTAGATTATGCTAAAAATCAGTTGTGATTTTAAGAATTATACAACCACAAAACAGACTAAATGCCCACCTTCAGTAACTGTTTAATGCTAAAACAGGTTCCGGTTGTTCCATATCTTATCCAAAACTTGGTACTCTCAGTGTTTTCAATTTTATCTATCCTAGCAGGAATATAGTGGAATCTTTTCCAGGCTGCTTACTAATACAAACGTCCTTGAAGAGTCTATATCAAAATCTGCCAATGCCTTGTTTGGAAGACGTACAGAAATGCAAGTGATCCATGGAGAACGGATTTCCAATAGCGGGCAAATCACTTTTTTCTTTCAGTGAACACTAGTTACTCAATTATCACAAGCCTTAAAATCTCAATGCTATTTATGTCAGAGAATTGTTCTGAAAAATAAATAATGTAATTGATAGTAGAAATAAAATTACTTTCCAATACTTAAAGTGTTATTAAAAGGTTTAAGGTAATTATAATGCGTATGTATAATATGTCTAAAAATATGTATTTTATTATTGTAAACTTTGACCATAATCCTTAATTTTGTTTTACTGCTGTCTAAATTTCTATTTTGGTAAATAAAAATTTATGTTGACAGATAAAAGTGAAATATGAAAACTTCACACTTTTGAGATCACTTGATCACAGTGGCTAGGGGAGACCCTGAAAACCTTTTAAATAAACAAGTTATATAGTAGTTGGATGACCAGAGATTTCTTCATATTGCCAGAGCTATTCATAATAACTAAAACGGGCAAGTTTTGAATGTTTCATTTCCTTGTGATAAAAATTAAAATAAATATTAAATTTATATTAAACATTCATAAACACACAGTTAGACAAGTCTCTCTTTCATGTATTTGTGTTAGTAAATACACAAAGAGTTCTTTCTTTTATATGTTATTCTTTTGAATATTAGTTATCTGGCTTCTTGCTGTTTAGAAAGTACAAAAGTTAAAGTGAAGGAGGTAGACAGTATTTAAACACAGGATACAAATCACTGTATAATAGCAGCTTCTCTTTTCAGGACAATGTCAACTTTGAACTTATTTTTATCACAGTGTGGTCAAGTAGTGAGATTTTTCATGGCCCACATGTTAAAGTGACTTGTTGCAATGTCATCTGCCTAGATAATGAAAAATATTCCCAAGTCAAGATCTGCACCAGTGTTCAAAATAGGCTTAATATGCCTATACTCTGGCTGCAGATTACATGTGATGGTTTTCTTACAAGTTTCCATTTATCTTGTAGGAGAATTGCAGAATACCCTTGTCTGTATAAAGTTAAATGGAATGACTTAATTTAGATCCAAATATCACAAACTTCAAGAGATCACAGATGTTTTCCTTCAGTATTTGTGTTTGTTTATTAGATTCTATGAAAATGTTCATGTTTGACAGAAAAATGTTCATGTTTAGCTTTGAATTGCATTTTCATTTGGAATATTATTGATCCTCACATTTATATCTTGCACTATTTAGTGAGTAATGAGCTTTAACCTTATGCCTTTTGGCTTTCATTACTAGGTACTATAATCTTCCCTATGCTATTCAAGTCTAGAATAAAATAGCATTATTTAAGAACACTTCCATGCTCTGTGTTGGCTTTTAGGTTTAAGGTAAGATGTGGGCATGTTTGTTTCCTTTTATATTTTCTTGCCAGTCTTGAAAAATATAGTTTCATAAAGATGAATCGTTTAGGAACCATGATATGGGAAGGCATGTTGATAACACAATAATGGTTTCTGTCTTCTAGAACTGTGCAATGAAATATGATGTGATGACTGCAGCTTTTCTTCCAAACATTTTAGTGACAAACACAATAGGTTGCTTCCAAAAATGTTAAATCATTTTTACAATTAAAATGACAAAGAGAAGAACAGAAAATGGACTAGTTCTAGAAGATAAAAGTCATTGGAGGCAGACTACTATCTTATAGAAGATGCTTTTTCAATACAGATGCTTTCCTGCCAAAAGTTACACATTTAAAATAAAAAATTAGGGGCGCCTGGGTGGCTCAGTGGGTTATGTGTCTGACTTTGGTTCAGGCTATGACCTCAAGTTCATGGGTTCGAGCCCCACATTGGGATCTGTGCTGACAGCTCAGAGCCTGGAGCCTGCTTCAGATTCTGGTCTCCCTCTCTCTACCCCTCCCCTGTTCACTCTGTCTCTCTCCCTCAAAAATAAATAAACATTAATTTTTTAAATAGGAAATTAGTGTATATTCATAAAATTATCTATGACCTAAAATAGAAAACATATTCAAAGGAATATTCATATCATATTCAAATAAGGAACATTACTATGTTCCTAATTGGTTCCTTCTGGTAGCATAATGCTAGAGTCCTAAACACCATTAGGAAATTCAGTACCTTAAGAGTTTATTTTTCTTTTGAGGTTTATACCATGTATTAGAAGGTGTGAATTCTTACACAGCAGGTACATATCAAGAGTTGAATTTTTTACTCAAATGGCTTGTTAATATTCTAAGCTCCAAATAGCAACCTAAAAAAATCCACTGTGAATGCAAATTATTTATATTTGTGGAATATATTAGTTTAATGTATTTCTATGTTCTTTAGTTCTCCTATCTCCAAAATAGAAATCTAAACATAGATGCCCCATTAATATCTTATGGTTATTAAAATATTAATATAAAATTTAAAATTTATGTTTTAAACATTTAAGTTTACATACATAAAGCACTTAAGAGTTCAAGGAATCAGTAAGCGCTCAATAAAAGCTTGTTATTTACAGTATGATCCAGGGGGGAAAGAATGAATTCTCAGTAAATATAGGCTAGTTATATTTATAGTTTTATTTGAAGTAATAATAGTGGTAGTGGTAGCAGTTGATTCCAAATTATATTTTAAATCACAATCATTTAAATTTTTTTATCCATAACAATTACTTATAGTCAATAATTACTTTTTATGGTCATAATAATTATTTATATGTCAAATTTATAAATATTATTGAATCTACTATTATTGTTACATAGGTAGTTCTGAAATGTCATTCAGGTGTGAAGTCACTCGCATACCGCAGTAATTTAAGTGGCAAATAAAGGCTGTCTTTCTGCACTTCCAGCCACTTCCAGGACTACAGAACACTGAGGATCTAGCTAAAAATAATCTGCTTCACTTCTCTTTCTCCTGTAAGACTGAAGGCCCCTTGAAAACAAGTTTTCTGATGCAATTTCTAGTGTTTGTTTTTGTTTCTTTTAATTAAGTTAAGGAAGAGCACTTGCAGATTGACTGACCCCTCCAGTTTACAGTAACCCTGTTTGTTCTCCATATTTAAAAGCCTCTTATGTTTTGTCCCCCTCCCTGTTTTTATATTATTTTTGTTTCCCTTCCCTTATGTTCCTCTGTTTTGTATCTTAAAGTCCTCATATGAATGAAGGCATATGATATTTGTCCTTCTCTGACTGGCTACTTTCGCTTAGCATTAATATCCTCTGTTCCATCCAGGTAGTTGCAAATGGCAAGATTTTATTATTTTTGATTGCTGAGTAATACTCCATTGTACATATATACACATCTTCTTTATCCATTCATCCATCGATGGACATTTGGGCTCTTTCCATACTTTGGCTATTGTTGACAGTGATGCTATAAACACTGGGGTGCATGTGCCCCTTCGAAACAGCATACCTGTATCCCCTGGATAAATACCTAGTAGTGCAATTGCTGGGTTGTAGGGTGGTTCTATTGTTAATTTTTTGAGAACCCTCCATACTGTTTTCCAGAGTGGCTAAACCAGTTTGCATTCCCACCAGCAATGCAAAAGAGATCCTCTTTCTCTGCACCCTCACCAACATCTGTTGTTGCCTGAGTTGTTAATGTTAGCCATTCTGACAGACGTGAGGTGGTATCTCATTGTGGTGTTGATTTGTATTTCCCTGATGATGAGTGATGTGGAGCATTTTTTCATATGTCAGTTGGCCATCTGGATGTCTTCTTTGGAGAAGTGTCTATTCATGTCTTTTGCCTATTTCTTCACTGGATTATTTGGGGTTTTTTGGGTGTTCAGTTTAATAAGTTCTTTATAGAGTTTGGATACTAACCCTTTATCTGATATGTCATTTGCAAATATCTTCTCCCATTGTGTCGGTGGCCTTTTAGTTTTGCTGGTTATATCCTTTGCTGTGCAGAAGCTTTTTATTTTGATGAGGTCCCAATAGTTCATTTCTGCTTTTGTTTCCCTTGCCTCCGGAGATATGTTGAGCAGGAAGTTGCTGCGGCCAAGATCAAAGAGGTTTTTGCCTGTTTTCTCCTCAAGGATTTTGATGGCCTCCTGTCTTACATTGAGGTCTTTCATCCATTTTGAGTTTATTTTTGTGTATGGTGCAAGAAAGTGGTCCAGGTTCATTCTTCTGCCTGTCGCTGTCTAGTTTTCCCAGCACCACTTGCTGAAGAGACTGTCTTTATTCCATTGGATATTCTTTCCTGCTTTGTCAATGATTAGGTGGCCATATGTTTGTGGGTCCATTTCTGGGTTCTCTATTCTGTTCCATTGATCTGAGTGTCTGTTCTTGTGCCAGTACCATACTGTCTTGATGATTACAGCTTTGTAATACAGCTTGAAGTCCAGGATTATGATGCCTCCTGCTTTGGTTTTCTTTTTCAAGATTGCTTTGGTTATTCATGGTCTTTTCTGGTTCCATACAAATTTTCGGATTATTTGTTCTAGCTCTGTGAAGAATGCTGGTGTTACTTTGATAGGGATTTCATTGAGTATGTAGATTGCTTTGGGTAGTATTGACATTTTAACAATATTTGTTCTTCCTATCAAGGAGCATGGAATATTTTTCCATTTTTTTGTGCCTTCTCCAATTTCTTTCATAAGTTTTCTATAGTTTTCAGTGTATAGATTTTTCACCTCTTTGGTTAGATTTATTTCTAGGTATTTTATAGTTTTTGGAGCTATTGTAAATGGGATCAATTCCTTGATTTCTCTTTCTGTTGCTTCATTGTTGGTATATAGGAATGCAACCAATTTCTGTGCATTGATTTTATATCCTGCAACTTTTGCTAAATTCATGAATCAGTTCTAGCAGTTTTGTGGTGGAATCTTTTGGGCTTTCCATGTAGAGTATCACATCATCTGCAAAGAGTGAAAGTTTGTCCTCCTCCTGGCTGATTTGGATGCCTTTTAAGTATTTTTTAAAAATTTAACTATGCTTTAATATTACATTGATTTAACTTATCAGATTTTATTTATTCACTTTCATATGATAGATAATTAGATTTTTATTGATATTTCCTTATTGGTTTCCTTATAATGCTGCTATGCGTTATTCTTGCAGCTGTCCCTAGGTGACTATATGCACTTGTGTGTTATTCTACTTAGGGGAAGAAATACTAAGTTAAAAGATCAGAAACTTTTCAGGGCATCTGGGTGGCTCAGTTGGTTAACTGTCTGACTTGGTTTTGGCTCAGGTCACAATCTCATGGTTTTGTGAGTTCGACCCCATGTTGGGCTCTGTGTTGGCAGCATGGAGCCTGCTTGGGATTCTCTCTCCTGCTCTCTTGGGATTTTCTCTCCTGCTGTTTCTGCCCTTTCCCTGCTCATGCTGTCTGTCTCTCTCAAATAAAAAATTAAACTTAATGGGGCGCCTGGGTGGCGCAGTCGGTTAAGCGTCTGACTTCAGCCAGGTCACGATCTCGCGGTCCGTGAGTTCGAGCCCCGCGTCAGGCTCTGGGCTGATGGCTCAGAGCCTGGAGCCTGTTTCCGATTCTGTGTCTCCCTCTCTCTCTCTGCCCCTCCCCCGTTCATGCTCTGTCTCTGTCCCAAAATAAATAAATAAACGTTTAAAAAAAATTAAACTTAAAAAAATAAGGTCAAAAAGTTTTCAAAAATGGCTGAATAAATCACATATTATTTATTTTATCTGTGTAAGACAGTACTGCCACATTTTAGGCAACACTTGATAGTGTCAGATGCTTTTTTGTTATTTTGTTTTCCCCTTGCCATTCTTGGAAGTTCATATTAGAATCTCTCTGTGGTTTTAATAGGCCTGTCCCTGATTACTAACAAAGTTGAGCAACTTTTAAAATAGTTAATGATCGATGGGTATATTCCTTTGTAATGTGTTTCTCACATGCCTTGCTCTTTTTTCTACTGGGTTTTCTATTTTTTACTTAATAATTTGAATTCTTGAAATATTTTGAAGACAAACACTTATAAACATTGAAATAAATTCTCCCCCTTGATGTTTGCTTTTTTACTTTCTAATTGGTGTCTTTTGATTAACAAAATTTTGTAATTTTTAAGTTATTGAATTTATAAATATTTTCATTATTCTTAGGCCTTTTAAATCCTTGCTTAAATAGTGGCCAAGAGGACATTCTCTTGTGCTAACTTCTTGAAGCTCTGTTTTACATTTCACATTTAAATCTACAATCTACCTAATTAATATTTTTGTATAGAATGAAGTATTAGTTTAAGATTTATTTATTTCTTCATTTGACAATTCACTTGATCTTAGCCAAAAGGCTGAGAAGCGATCTTCATTTGACAATTCAATTGGTTTACAACTATTTATTGAAAAGACCATATTTTCCCCACTAGTCTGTATTGACACCTGTATTATAAATTTTGTATACATGCATTAAATCCATTCATGTATTCTTCCAATATTATGCTATTATTATAATTTGTAATAATGTCTTAACTGATGGCTTGTAAGGTGTTCAACCTGATAAGGGATACCTACAAAAAAAAAGGATTTCTACAAAATTGAAAACAGCATAGTTAATAGTGAAGTCTTTAAACCTTCCTTCTAGGATTGGAAATGAAACAAGGAAAACCACTATTACTTTCCGCCTTTACTTCAAGAATGCCTTGTTATTTGTGGCCCTTGAATCTCTATGTAAATATTATACCAAGCTTGTGCATATGTATACACATGCATACATACACACAAAGATATTTGTATTTTAATAACTTTGGGCATAGCAAAGTTGTGTTTTTTCTAAGTATACACACATTTTGTGGTAGGCATATGCTACAAATCTTTTTAATTTTTTGAGAAACCTCCATACTGTTTTTCACAGTGGCTGTGCCAATTTACATTCTCACCAACAGGGCACAAGGGTACATTTTTCTCCACATACTTGACAACAACTGCTCAAAATATTTTTAAATGCTTAAAGTTTAGTTGAAGGAAAATGAAAGTATATTGTGGAAACACTGACTTTAAGATGAATAGGATTTGAATATTATTGAGCTACCTTATATATTTCTGCCCAAACTTTATTTCTAGCAACTGAAAACACATACAAAACATGATAATCAACAAATACATGGCTTCTGTTTTTCTTTTTTTAAGAAGACTATCACTACCTGCTTCAAGAAACTGCTTCTGGCCTTACTTACCCTAATATATCTTATATAGCCACTGCTCACTTAAGCCTAAGTTTATCTCTTTGTCTCATTGAATTTCCACATTTCTGGATCTTTGAAATAATTTTTGATAGGCTCTGAACCCTTGAATTTTCTGGCCAATTATAATTCACTTTATGGCTCTTTGGACTAGCTTTACTTCCCATATTTACTTCCATCACATGAATCACAAGCTTTGTCACTAAAACATACTAACAACTAGAACAAGTGCAATATTCTCAATTCTCAGCAAATATAGGAATTCAAATTTTATAAAAAATAATTTAAATATTGATTTAATGGAATACTAGTTGTTTTAAAAAATAGGTAATAAAAACCCTTTGCAGGGTATGTTCCATGGTTTAATTTGTAATCTAAAATAATATGTAGAGTGCATATCTTCACTTTGACTCATCAAAAACCATGCCTTTAACTATTGATATATATTCTAAATACCTACTATGTCTTGCAATTATGATATTTTCATCTGGTATATATTTTTTATTTATTTTTGTGATTAGATTATATAGAGCTTAATCATATGTTTTATGACTTACAGAAACAGATATTGTCAAGACAATTGGTGGGGTCAGAGGTATTGATGTACAGCATAGCAAAATGCAAGAGAAAGTAAGATCAATAGAAGATTCACAAGTGACTTCTGAATTGAAAGTAAGAAAGAGAAAAGTATTAAGAAAATTAAAATAATCAAAAGCATGGTATATAACTAGGCACAGTTTATACAAAGAAACATGAGCAAATTGTGTGTGATTTAGGCATTTTAACAAAGACAGTACCCTTTGTATGTGTATGTTACAAAATGAAAAAGGAAATTAATTGACAATAAGATACTGCTTATTCATTTTGCAATTTATAAATGCCTAGTGAAACTTTGATAACTCCATGTTAGAAGTAATGTCCCTCAAATATGAGTCAGTAATAAAAAAATTGATGTCTCCCATTTCAAAATGGAAATAGAATGCATTTTTAAAAACTAGTGGCTTGTTACCCAATCATACATAATGCATACATGTGAATTATGTTTAGATAGATAGATTAGACTCTGGATACAGATTTATGCATAGTCCAATACATATAATTCACATACTATATTAATATATAATCCAATAGTAGCTTTGATTTGAGGAAACTGAAGCAAGTAAATGTTTTGATGGAGGAAGTTTGTATTCAGGGTAGTGGTCGCAAGCTAAAGTAATAGTTATAATTTACTAGAATGGGATCACTGCAGTGGGAAATACTTTATGGCATGCAGAGTTGGGTTTCTAATTGTAAAAGAAAGAAATCAATGGATCACATAACTTTAGTCAGAGAAAGTCTTCAGAGCCAGGAACCCTCTGGGGAAGAATTTACTCTGATAAAATGGAAGACTATAGTGAGTATATTTATCAACAAAAAGCTGGACTTATTGATCTATAACATTCTTGTCAAAGTATGTGCTAAACATATTACTAGACAGAGTTTTTAATCCTCAGGTCAAATAATAAGGTTGAATACTCTGCCCTGATGTGGGTCTTTACACCAGTGGCAGTGGTATTGGGAATAATCTGTCTTCCTTCCAGGCTTATCTCTTTGATCAAGAACAAGATCTTAATCAAAGGCAAGGTTGGAAACTATTTTGATCCCTGCATACATGTTCTTTATTTTTCTTCTTTTTCAAACTTATGAAGTCCTCCTAAGAGCTTAAACATTTGGGGAAAAAAAAAAACTAGAAAGACTTGCTTCTTTTACTTTTTGACCAGCCTTACACCTATCCTCAGGAAATTAAAAATAGAGACAGCTGACTTCTTAAAATAAAAGAAACTGATATTTTTAGGAAAAAAATATAAAATTAAAATCCCCAAAGTGTATTCATCCTGTCATAGTCCTATCTCCTACTTCCTGAAAAGGTACAAATTATATTGCTTTCTGAGTGATTTCACACTCTTACTCAGTGCCTACTCATTGCAAGGTTGGGGGAGTTTCAATAGCAATATGTTTTTTCCCAGTAGGTTCCCATGTTAGGGATTACAACTAATTTAGGTTTCCATGCAGAATTGGGACATGCTTTTTTAATATATATAATCTATATTTGATTGAATAATTTCCTCATCCCAAAAACATCTAATCAGAGTTGAATTCAAAGGCAGAGCAGTAGGTTCCATGATTCTTCACTATCTTACTGTAGTTTAGCAAAAGAGGCTCAAAATGTTATTCTTATAATTCTTTTTCAAATATGCATGCGTGGCGGGTTGGAGGGGAGGTGACTCATTGTAATTGTTTCACTGAGTTTATTGTGCCTGGTTTGTTTGGCTATTTTGATTCTGAAAATTAGCAGCATGGTTTGTACTACTTTCATTGCCATCTTGACATCTGGAATCTCTTTGACACCAGTGGGGTTTTTTAGTTATTGTATGTCGTGTCCCTGCCAGGAGTCATAAAGGTCATTTACCAAAAATCCAATTAAAATTTAAACTTTATGTTAATAATCTGTTACAAAGAAATTCCAACATTTTTAGAAGTTACTTTTCTCAAATCAGGTGGCACAGCATCCAGATAATTAACAAGCAGGAAATACAATTTCAATTAATGAGACTGTCTTTCTCTTTGTCTCCTTGGCCTCTCCTTCATGACACCTCACCTAATTGTGCCCTCTTTGTGAACCAAAAGAGAAAGTGAGTTAAAACTAACAAAGAAGAGGAGATGATTTTTTGTTCTCTCAAAAGAATATGAACAATTCCTTTTAGAATGTGAATGTGTGCTATGCCAGTTCTATCTCTTCCAGTGAAGGCTACTTACTAGAGAAAGAATCAGACCCACTAATGAGTATTTATAAAAGACCAATCTAATTCCAATGCCTAAATGAAACAATGAAAGAATAGAACAGTAATTTTATGAGAACTTTCTGAGAAATGTGTGGCTTCTGCAGTAATTGCTTTAGTAAAAGGCACACTAAAATGCATCTTTGTAGTAAGATATGAAATTCAATGTTACCTGAAGGAAGATAACAAATACAATGTTAAACTTTAGTCCCACAAACGAAGTTGTTAAAAAAAGTGTTTCCTGTTAATCTTAAAATAAAAGGCCTTATTTTATTTCTTGATTAGAAGTATAATGCATTTGCACAGTATTGAACAATGTTTTCACAGTTATTTCTTTGTATATAAAGTTACAGTAACAGTTTTGTCCTATTCCTTAAATTTTCTAGAAACTACTTCTGCAAAACTGCTGGTTTAGATCATGAATGTTTCAGGTGTATTCTTTCAAACACTATCAGCTAAGGATGAAAGTCCTTATTCATAGTGGAGACAATCATAAAGAAAACAAAGATTAGAGGTTTTCAGAGAGGCTGTTTACATTTTAGCATAAGTCTACAAGCACAGATGGTCACACCTGGAAAGCTTTAGCAGTACTACAATGGTCATATTGCTTTGAAAGGCAGTGTTCATTTGATTCTCAGCAAGAGAATGTCCAAAGTGTGTCATTATTAAACCACATTTTCCAAAACCATCACAGTGAATAGGCAGGGCTTTCCGTGTTGCTACTTCATCTACAATCTCTAAGAAGATTTCCCAACTCTCCTCAGTAACCTGTTGTGAAGTCTCAAAAGCTCCACATTTTTGCCCATGTTTCACTTTAATCATTGATACAAGAATTAGAAGCTATTCTTGCACTAAGTAAGCTTCCTTTCGTCATTCAGAAAGGAAGATATATACTATTAACAGAGTCCTGTTTACAAATATACATTTGCTTTATTTTTAATCTATAATTTGAATACTTCAATACATATTTTAGATGATTTATAACACACACACACACACACACACACACACACACACACACACACGGTGGAACTCTGATAACAAATAAAGACACAAGTAATGAATGGGAGTGAACGAGAGCTTACTTGTGCTGAAAAATTAGGCTAGATGTAACTACTGAATTTTAATAAAATTCTAGGTTTTTACTTTGGGTCAACAAA
The DNA here is from genome assembly GCF_018350175.1 of Felis catus. NCBI lineage: Eukaryota > Metazoa > Chordata > Mammalia > Carnivora > Felidae > Felis > Felis catus. The sequence continues at coordinate 108,045,543 of NC_058371.1, forward strand.
TTCAAAGTGTAGATACAGTGAATAATTGGCTTTAATAGTCTAAGAAGTACAAATTCATTTTTTAAGAGGAGAAATAAAACGTTAAACACCAAACACTAAGAGTGATTTATGTTGTGACACTTTATATAACTGATATGGAACAATATATATATTTACTTATTTTTAAAGTTTATTTTTGAGAGAGAGAGAGAGAGAGAGAGAGAGAGAGAGAGAGAGAGAGAGAATCCTAAGCAGTCTCCGCCCTGTCAATGCAGAGCTCAATGCAGGGTCGATGTCAAGAACCATGAAATTATGACCTCAGCCAAAATCAAGAGTCAGAACCTTAGCTGACTGAGCCACTCAGGTGCCCCTGAACAAAATTTAAGTAATGTCCACAAGAACAGTTTTCTAAAATCTACAGAAAGCTTCTTCTAATGAGCATTTCTATTTCTTCTATTTTTATTAATCATTGAAGCATCTATATTTTGTCTCTCTCAAAATCTTTAGGTTCTGATACATGATTTTCTACATTAACTATTACCACATTTTCTCATGTGGTATGTCTAACACTTTGTTAGAATTTTAGGAAAAGACTTCACTGCAGACATTGTATACTAAAATGTGTTATAGATATGGTATAGACACTTCATAGGTATGTTCTCACTCTACACATATTTGAAGGCACTTGGTTTCACTGCTCATTCACATTCTAAGCCCTGTTTTTAGTAATATTTCAATATAATACGATGCTTAAGTTATTTTTTTTCTGATGTTGCACTGACTTCTTTGGAAGACCATGCAACATAATACAAACACACAAAAAAAGCTCATACTCCATTTACTGTCCTATTTCCCCTGTCATCCCCATGTGGTGCTATCATAACTGCAGGGAGTGAAAAACCCTATTTCCACATAAAAACCATTTCTAGTTCCCTGATACAAGCCATAAATTCCACCTGCCTTGAGGTGTCAGTTACGAGCCATTGTCTTCTGGCACAACATCAAAACATAATGCGCGCATGCGTGCACGTGCGCACACGCAATCTATATCTGGACACACTAAGATATGATATAGCACAGACTTGAAGTTGATATCTCTGTCAGTAGACACACATCACTTCCTCAACACCCCCTGCGGTTTTGGGGTAGAATAAGCTTGCAGAGAAAGGTAATACTCCTACAGGGGTGAGAATTGCAATTTTCCCCACCCCCTGTGTGTACCTGTGGATTCGAGAATTAGGCTTATAATGTGCAAAATTAAAATAACAGTAGGAAGAAAAATACACGTTTTAAATAGAATTTTAGAGTGAATACAGGCTTTTTCTAAGACACATATAAGAAAACTAGTATAATATTATTAAAAGGAACAACAAAATGCCTCTGATTCTAACATTGTTCAGGTTGTGGGAAAGAACAAAGAAGACACTCATTTTTGAATGTACTGTATTTTTGAACAAATTTGGTTCCATGTGAAACTGACATTAATGACTAGCAGTTATTACCTTTAAGAATCAGAGAAAAAAGGGATTAGAATTGCAATTTTCAATTTTAATTGAAAAGAGTGGCACAGAGAAAGAACCATTCTTACTTAACTCGTAATTTTCCAAGCTATGAGTTTCAGCACTTTTGGAAAAAACCAGATGAAGAAAATGATAATAAACATCCAAACAGCTTTTAGAACCAAAGAACTCTGGCTTTGTGTGTCTGTGTGTGTGTGTGTGTGTGTGTGTGTGTGTGTGTGTGTGAGTGGTAACATTTTAAGGTGCCAGGAGTGAAAAAAGAGTAATGACCTTTCCTCATTCATTTCCAATGAGTAGAATAATTAGCCTCAGTCTTATTAGGATGTAAATCTAGACAAATTACTTCTAATATTGCCTTTTTTCAGAATTTCCTTCTATTCGTCTACTCTTAACACTGAATTCCTTCTAAAATTGCATTTTTGTTTTCCTTTATATTAAATGCACATATAGTTGCTTGTGTAGTGTGTGAGTATACTTATAAGAGTAAATATAATATATACTATTTGTATTTTACACATACGGTATGTGTATATATGGAATGAGGTTATGCTTTTCTTCCTTTAATTTACATTTCCATTCAGATAAGTAGCTATATAGAAGTTTGGTCCATGCTTTGAAAAACATTACTCAGAAAAAAATCTTATATCCTGAGTTCATTCATTCTATTCATTTGAAAATGATGGACTTCGGGATGGGTTTCTCATTTCTGGTATATGGCAATCTGAAGCCATTGCTACAAAACACAATTACCATAACGGTATGTAGATAAATTTATAGTTTAACTGTATGTAGATAAATTTAAAATTTTTGACAAACCTAATGTAATTAATTACATTATATATATATATATATATATATATATATATATATATAATACATAACATTATAACAACTTTTATGTTTAAAGTATTAGAATTTATATTTTTGCATTCTTCTTTATAGATTTCTGCATTTTAAAATGTTTCTTTTTTTAAGTTTATTTATTTATTTTGAGAGAGAGAGCACACAAGCAGCGTAGGGGCAGAAAGAGGATCCATGCTGTCAGCACAAAGCTAGATGCAGAGCTTGATCTCATGAACTCTGAGATCATGATCTGAGCCAAAATCAAGAAGGATGCTTAAATGGCTGAACCACCCAGGAGCCTCTGTATTTTGAGATATTTCTAAGATGAACATACAGCATTTATAGTTACAAAAACCATGTTTTTGAAACAAGTACAAATTTTAATAACTGCTAAAAAATGGATATGTTAGAAATCTACTAACAAAAAATTTGTCTATTTTTAAGTTTATATTTTCATGTGGATCAACTTTATAGTGAGTTAATGTGGGCTAAAATTTGTGAATGATTCCATTTGCTTCCTTAGAAATTGACTACAATGTTGAAATAATGCAAAAGATAGGACAAATATTTAACATCAAAGAAAAACCTACAATGGTAAGGTCTATGCAATAAAGCATAACGGACAAGTACTTGAAATCCATCTTTAAAAAGAGAGTGGTTGCTGTGTGATGGAAAACCACTCTCTAGATCTTGAGTAAGAAAAAGAATTCTGTGGAAGAAGGTGTCACAATAATAAAAAAGTCTATTCAATGATACTTTGACTAATTTGAGAAGGAGGGCAAAGATGGGAGCAAGGAAATCAGAAAGTGTTCTTAAATGTCCTCAGAATATATTTCTTCTATAAAAGAATAAAATGAATCTATAAAACCTAATAGCTTGCTATGAAAAAGAAGTAGCAAGCAAAAAGGAGGTCATGGAAAATAAAAGTACAATTGTCTAGGGAAAAAAAAAATCAATATGTGTATGAGAAAATAAAGCTTAGAAAATCTACCAACATATCTCTAACAGAATTTTCTGAAAAAGAAAAGAATGATAGTGGAATGAAGGAAATAATCAAAACTAAGAATACATTTTCACAGAATTAAAGGCTTTGACTTTATTTAAAAGGCCTGAGAAATGTTTGAATTAATGACACCCATATCTATAGATACAGTCTCCTGAAATTCTGGGATTCAGATAAAGATAAAATCATGAAATTTTCAAGAGTGGGAAAATTTAAATGATATAAGCTAAAAGTGTATGAACAAATATACACTGTAGCATACACAGTTGGGAGACCACATGCTCTTTTCTCACCCTTACTGCTGCCCTACATTGTCCCAATCCCAACTTCCAAATGCCAGCACCTCACATTTGAACTTTCTTAGAACTTTAGAACTTTCTCAGCTCGTTGGCTCCCATTCCAGGGAATTCAACTTTATATTGGATGTCAATTCCACACCCAATGCTGGCAAAAACTGGGATACACAACCGCCTTGTCCTTCACTCCTCATATGGAATACTTTCAGGCACATCTACACTGACTTCTAGAGTATTAGGATTCAGAAACCCGAAGTGATAGTTTACTTGATAATGAGGTCTCAATTAGCTGCCTTCTCTTCTCTGTGCCCATAACTCCCTAACTGTCAAGTATTTTTTAGGTTCACCTCCAAAATCACCTATTGAAATCAAATCCTTGCCTAAGACTTCTCTGAGGAAACACAAACTAAGAAAAAAAAAGCCTATGGATTTTATCAGGCTTTTTATTAGTAATTTTAGAAAAAGCAATGCCTGCAAAGTTCTCAGAAAAAATTTTTTCACCTAAAATGCTATGTCCCATCAATTGCTATAAAAATGAAATAAACTGACAACATACAAGGGCCCTGATACACTTCTCAAATTCTGCAAAAGACTGAAAACAAAAACCAAAAGAGCTAAATAGACTAATAATTATTGGAAATAAAGCCCAGTAGCCCAGATCCATATAACCCATTTAAAAGGAAATCAGTATAGTAGAGAATTATTTGTTTTATTTAATACAGATGTTAATTTATTAAATATATAGATTTTTAAATATCAAAATAGTGGAAAATCATAGGAAAGTCTGGTGAAAAAGGGGTTTGGGAAAATATGTACAAGAAAGTGAACATTTTAAAGTAATGTAAATTAAAACACTGCAGTTGGTTGAAAATGTGTAAGAAAATACACCACACCCGATCTTGAAATTTGAGATAATGAGCTTAGTGACATACAATAATTATTTCTTTCTCTATGATTAAGTCATGTTACTTGGCTTATAGAAAATGTTTATATAATAGGGAATCATCTCTGAAACTGTGAAGAATTACTGCACATAACATGCTGGTTAAACTCTCAAGGCATTTCTTCAACATAAGAAAACAGACAGGATTGGGAGATAAAAAGAGGAAGAAGGGAAAAGGACAAGAGTTAAGACGGTGGAGAAGCAGGGTGACTGGGATTTTCCTTGTCCCTCAAACACCACTATACTGAGGTCAGATCACTTAGAACACCCAGGAAATCAATGTGTGGAGTGCCAGAAATATCTCCACAGGTGGAGAAGACAGCTTGGCCAGACAGAGGTGCAGGTATGTGAATTGGGGGAAATAAAACAGCATAGGCATAGAGAGGAGGGAACCCCTTCTGTGGAGAGATATTACGGAGAGAAGGACAGAGAAGCTGGGGAATTGCAGTATTGTGCTAGTAAAAGAGAAAAACATCTCCAGACCACAGACGGGAGAATGAGAAATATGCAGAGTGCCAGTTTCTATTTTGCAAATAGCTTTAGGAGCTGAACATTGGAGTTTCAAAAATGCACAATTTTCTCCAGACTAGAGCCAGGCTTTATTCTCATGCCTTGGTGCTATCCAGAGGGCGGGGCCTGCAGGTAGGTGGTGTGTGTGGAGGGAGCCAGCCCCTAGGCATGGTAGTAATCTCAGGGATGTACAGGAAGAGAGCAGTCCCCTTCCTCTGGTACTGTGTGAAGAGGGTTTATTGCCTCCCCAAAGAAAAAACACCCTGCAAGCACCAGCCAAATTCCTTGAATCTTAATCGGCAGGGCTGAGTGGTGCTACATCAGAACAGAATCTGTGCAGTGCAGGGCCCCATAACACATGGGGTTTTGAATCCCACATCTAGAAGGTGTGGGAGACTGTGCAACAGGGCAAGCTGACCACCCCTGCACTCTGTGAGGGCTGCCTGAACAGCATGGTTGGAGACACCCAGTCTGGGGAGGAGAGATTGTTGGGGTGTTGCCATTTTTCTCCCCAACACCAACACGGAGGGGCTTCAGGAACAGAAAAATCAGGAAACAGAACAGCAGCCCCCAGTGAAGGCAGGACCTGTTTACAACAAACTCCACCCCTCTGTGCCTGGCCACTGCTTATCTATGGGAAGAAGACTGTCACTGAGCCAACCAGACTGCCTCTCCTCCAGACCAGAACAGCCACCAGTCCCAGGCACCAACAAAAAACTGTCCTGTGGTTTGCATATTAGTTTTGTCTTTTTCTCCCTCTTCTCTTTTCTCTTCCTTTTCTTCCTACCCTCTTCTTTTTTTCCTTTGGAGTCAGGCTCATAGTTTCTGATTTGCTTTTTGGTCAATTCATATTTTATTTCTCTGTTTCGCTTGTTTGTTTAATCAGGCATTTTTACTCTATTCTTTTTGCACATTTTCTGTGTCTCCTTTATTTTCCTTTCTCTCTGTTTGGATTAAGCATTATACTTTGTTTTGATTTTCCACTTGGTCTTTTTTTTGGCCCTTTCATTTGTCTCTTTGTATGGGATCAGGTCCCCCCTTTCCTTTCTTCCAGGTTTACTTCAATGAAGAAATCAAAGCACACTTGGTGGAAAGTCCAAACAATCCACCACTATGAGCAAGGAGGAGCTTTGCAGAATACTACAAATGGGATAGAGCAGCCAAATACACAACAATAGAGTGCACACAATACACTCCAAAAACCCTTCCTGACATGCCAAGCCCAAGTGTATGACCCCTTTTTAATATAGTAGTACTCACAGGTAGAGGGCGCATAAGCTATTAAAACACATAAAAGACAGAAACTTAGCCAAAATAACAATATGGGAGAATTCTCAAAAAAAAAAAAAAAAAAAAAAACAGGAAAATATGAAAGCCATAGGAGTGCTTAAAATAGATATAAACAATATATCTGAAAAAGAATTTAGGCTAACGGTCATAAAACTAATAACTGGGCTTGAAAAAAACAGAAGACAGCAGAGAATATATTGCTGCAGAGATCAAAGACCTAAGAAATAGTCATGATGAATCAATAAATGCTATAAATGAGCTGCAAAATAAGCTAGTTACAATGACAGTGAGGATGGAAGAAGCAGAGGAGAGAATAGGTGAAATAGAAGATAAAGTTATGGAAAATGATGAAACTGAAAAAAAAGAGGGAGAGGAAATTACTAGACCATGAGGGCAGAATTAGAAACCTCAGTGATCCCATGAAAGGAAATAATATCCATATCACCGAAGTTCCAGAAGAAGAGAGACAGAGAGAGGCAGGTTTATTTGAACAATTATACCTTAGAACCTCCCAAATCTAGGGAAGGAAACAGGCATCCAAGTCCAAAAGGCACCAAGAACTCCCTCCAAAATCAACAAGAACAGGTCAACACCATGAAATATCACAGTGAAACTGGCAAAATACAAAGATAAAGAGAGAATTCTGAAAGCAGCTAGGGACAAACAGGCCTTAACTTACAAGAGAAGATACATAAGGGTAGTAGCAGACCTATCCACTGAAACTTGGCAGGCCGGAAGGGAGGGGCAGGAAATATTCAATGTGGTGAATAGGAAACATATGCAGCCAAGAATCATTTATCCATCCAGCAAGGCCGTCATTCAGGATAGAAGGAGAGAGAAAAGTTTTCCCAGGTAAACAAAAAATAAAAGAGTTCATGACTACTAACCACCCATACAAGAGAGCCTAAGGGAGACTCTGATTGGAAAGCAGCAAAGACTACAAAGGATGAGAGACATCATCACTAACAAGAAACCTACAGATAACAGAATGACACTAAATCTGTATCATTCAATAATCACTCTGAATGTAAACTGACTAAAAGCTCCAATCAAAAGACATGGTGTTAGAATGGATAAAAAAAACAAGATCCAGCTATATGCTGCCTACAAGAGACTAATTTTAGACCTAAAGACACCTCCAGATTGAAAGTGAAGGGATAAGAAACCATCTGTCTTACTAATGGATGTCAAAAGAATGCCAAAGTAGCCATACTTATATCAGACAAACTATGTTTTAAAACAAAAACCATAATAATAGATGAAGAACAATATATCATAATTAGGGGATCTATCCAGCAAGAAGATCTAATAATTGTAAAGGTTTATGCCCCCAACCTGAAGAACCAAAATATATCAATCAATTAATCACAAACATAAATAAATGTATAGACACTTATACCATGATTGTATGGGACTTTAATACTCCACTTACAACAATGGACAGATCATTTAGATAGAAAATCAATAAGGAAACAATGGCCTGAATGGCACATTGGACCAGATGGCCTTAACAGATATATTCAGAACTTTTAATCCAAAAGCAGCATATACACACTCTTCTTGAGTGAACATGGAACATTCTCCAAAACAGATCACATACTGGGTCATAAAACAGCCCTGAACAAGTATAAAAGGATTGAGATCATACCATGCATATTTTCAGATCACAATGCTATGAAACTTGAAATCAACCACAAGAAAAAATTTGGAAAGTCCCAAATACATGGAGGTTAAAGAACTTCCTACTAAATAATGAATGGGTCAACCAGTAAATTAAAGAAGAAGTTGAAAAATATATGGAAGCAAGTGAATATGAAAACACGACAGCCCAAACCCTTTGGATGTAGCAAAGGCAGTCCTAAGAGGAAAATACATTGCAATTCAGACCTATCTCAAGAAGCAAGAAAGGTCCCAAATACACAACCTAACCTTACACCTAAAGGAGCCAGAAAGGCAGCAGCAAAGAAAGCCCAAAGCCAGCAGAAGAAGAGCAATAATAAAGATTAGAGCAGAAATAAATATAGAATCCAAAAAACCAGTAGAACAGATCAATGAATCTAAGAGCTGTTTTTTTTAAGAATAAAAAAATGATACACCCCTAGAGGGAGGACTTAAATAGATAAACTCCCAAATGAAAGAAGAGAGATCATAACTACTACCACAGAAGTACAAACAGTTATTGCAGAATACTATGGAAAATTATATGCCAACAATGGACAAATTCCTAGACACACACATACTACAAAAACTAAAAAGGTAAGAAATAGAAAATTTGAATAGACCCACAGCCAGCAAAAAATTTTAATAGATTATCAAAAATCTCTCAACAAATAAGTCTTGGGCAAGATGGCTTCCCAGGGGAATTCTACCAGGCATTTAAAGCAGAGTTAATACCTATTCTTCTCAACTGTTATGAAAAATAGAAACAGAAGGAAAGCTTCCAGAATCATTCAATGAAGCCAGAATTACCTTAATTTCCAAACCAAAGACCCCACCAAAAAGAAGAATTACAGGCCAATATCCCTAATGAATATGGGTGCAAAAATTCTGAACATGATATGAGCAAACAGAATTCAACAGTAATCAATCAACATGATATATCACATTAATAGAAGAAAGATAAGAACCATGTGATCTTGTCAATAGATGCAAAAAAGACTTTGAAAAAATACAGCATACTTATTAATAAAAAACCTCAAGAAAGTCAGGATAGGAAGAACATACCGTAACATCATAAAAGCCTATGAAAGAACCACAGCTAATATCATCCTCAATGGGAAAAACTGATAGCTTTCACCCTCAGAACAGGAACACGACAGAGATGTCTGCTCTCACCACTGTCATTTAACGTAGTGTTAGAAATCCTAGCCTCAGCAATCAAACAACAAAACAAAATAAAAGGAATCAAAACTTGCAAAGAAGTAAAACTTTCACTCTTCGTAGATGACATGATACTCTACATGGAAAACATGAAAGACTCCACCAAAAGAATGCCAGAACTGATATGTGAATTCAGCAAAGTTGCAGGATATAAAATCAATGCACAGAAATGAGTTGCATTTCTACTCACCAATAATGAAGCAACTGAAAGAGATATCAAGGAATCGATCCTATTTACAATTGCATCAAAAACTATAAAATACCTAGGAATAAACCTAACCAAAAACATGAAAGATCTTTATGCAGAAAACTATAGAAAGCTTATGAAATAGACTGAAGAAGACAGAAAGAAATGAAAAAAAAAAAAACATTCCATGATCATGGATTGGAAGGAGAAATATTGTTAAAAGCAACCTACACATTCAATGCAAGCCCAATCAAATTGGCACCAGCATTCTTCACAGAGCCAGAACAAACAAATCCTAAAATTCATACGGAAACATAAAAGACCCTGAATAGACAAAGTAATGTTGAAAAAGAAAACCAAAGCTGGAGGCATCACAATCCCAGACTTTAGCTTATATTACAAACCTGCACTCATCAAAACAGTATGGTATTGGCACAAAAACAGACACATAGTTCAATGGAATACAATGGGGAACCCAGAAATGGACCCACAAACATATGGACAATTAATCTTCTACAAAGCAGGAAAGAGTATCCAATGGAAAAAATTCTCCTTAGTAAAAGGTGCTGGGAGAACTGGACAGCAACATGGAGAAGAATGAAACTGGTCTACTTTGTTACACCATACACAAAAATAAATTCAAAACAGATGAAAGACCTAAATGCGAAACAGGAAACCATTAAAATCCTACAGGAGAAAATAGCAACCTCTTTGACGGCCACAAAAACTTCTTACTTGACATGTCTCCAAAAGCAAGGGAAATAAAAGCAAAAATGAACTATTGGGACGTCATCACGATAAAAAGCTTCTGCACAGCAAAGGAAACAATCAGAAAATCTGAAAGGCAACCAACCGAATGGGGGAAGATATTTGCAAATGACATATCGGATAAAGGGTTAGTATCAAAAATTTATAAAGAACTTACCAAACCAACACTCGAAAACCAAATAACCCAGTTAAGAAATGGGCAGATGACATGAATAGGCACTTTTCTAAAGAAGACATACAGTTGGCTAACAAACACATAAAAAGATACTCAACATCACCCATCATCAGGGAAACACAAATCAAAACCACAAGGAGATACCACCTCACACAGGTCAGACTGGCTAAAATGAACAACTCAGGAAACAACAGATGTTGGTGAGGATGTGGAGAAAGGGGAACACTTTTGCACTGTTGGTGTGAATGCAAACTGGTACAACAACTCTGGAAAACAGTATGAAGGTTCCCCAAAAAATTAAAAATAGAACTACCCTATGACCAGCACTTGCACTACTAGGAATTTATACAAAGGATTCAGGAGTGCTGATTCAAAGGGGCACATGCATCCCAATTTTTATAGTAGTGTTACCAACAACAGCCAAATTGTGTAAAGAGCCCAAATTCATCAACTGATGAATGCATAAAGAATGAAATCTTGCCATTTGCAACAATGTGGATGGAACCGGAGGGTATTATGCTAAGCAAAATAAGTCAGTCAGAGAAAGACAGATATATGATTTCACTCATGTGGAATTTGAGAAACTTAACAGATGACCATAGGGAAAGGGAAAGAAAAATAAGATAAAAACAGAGAGGGAGGTAAACCATAAGAGACTCAAATACAGAGAACAAAATGAGGGTTCATGGTGGTAGGGGATGGGGGGGTGGGAAAAATAGGTGATAGTAATTGATCAGGGCACTTGTTGTTATATATTAGTGCTGAATCACAGAAATCTACTCCTGAAGCCAAGACTACACTGTAAGGTAGCTAACTTGAAAATATTTTTTTTTTAAAAAGAGAGAGAGAGAGAGAAGAATCTGGGTCATAGGGTAGATCTATTTTTAATTTTTTGAGGAACCTCCACACTGTTTTCCAGAGTGGCTGCACCAGTTTGCATTCCCACCAACAGTGCAAGAGGGTTCCCGTTTCTCCACATGGTCTCCAGCATCTATAGTTTCTTGATTTGCTCATTTTAGCCACTCTGACTGGCATGAGGTCATATCTCAGTGTGGTTTTGATTTGCATTTCCCTGAGGGGAAAAAAAAAGTTAAAGAGGGAGAGAGCCAAATCATAAGAAACTCTTAAAAACTGAGAATAAACTGAGGGTTGATGAGGAATGGGAGCAAGGGGAGGGTGGGTGATGGGCATTGAGGAGGGCACCTGTTGGGAGAAGCACTGGGTGTTGTATGGAAACCAATTTGATAATAAATTTCATATTAAAAAATTAAATAAATACATAAATACATAAATAAATAAAAAGTCTTTATCTGAATTTTTCCTTCTTAGAAAGACACTAGTTCTAATGGAGTGGGGTTCATTTTACTGAGGTATAACCTCATTTTAACTAATTACATCACCAACAACCCTATTTCCAAATCAGGTCACATTCTGAGGTACTGGGATTAGGACTTCAACATATGAATTTGGGAGAACACAACAAGTCATTATGAAAGAATCACATAACATAAATATGTTTATGGATAAAATGAAAATTATTCATTTCATACAACTAACGATTAATGGTAATTATAACACAATCTTAAAATGACACAATCTTAAGATTTTAGCAGCATTGGTTCACTTAGTGAATTGTTTTGCAATTTTATTTCAAAATTTTGTTCAATTATATCTTATGTACAATCTGTGGTATTCCAAAATTCCCAACATAGTTCATATTTTGTTTTTAATGTTGACAAATGATTTTGAAATAAAAGCACCAGGATAGAAACATCAGCCTTTTCTACTTGAACTTTTGACTGAATAGTTTCTCAGATAAGTTCAATTTATCTGTCAAACATGATGTATATCTGTAACATAATTTTTGAAACGGCAACACGGTATTTTTATCACTTATGCCAGGCAAAAAGTGTGTCAGAAGGTAATTGGTTCTCAATAATCTTAGCACAACTGGCTTTTTTTGTCATCACAGACTTTCCTAACCTAAACAGTTTCCCCTCTCCATCCTCAAATATTTTCTTTCCTATTATCTTATTTCTTATTTTACCTTTGTTTACATAGTACTTGGCACTATTTGCAATGACGTTATGTGTTTTACTTAAGTGTCATTTTTGTTTTTTTGCTAAGTCGTATGAGTTCCTTGTATATTTTGGATATTAATCCCTTATTCAACATGTGGTTTGCAAACATTTTCTCCCATTCTGTCCATTGGTTTTTCATTTTGTTGATGGTTTCCCTTGCTAAGCACAAGCTTTTAGTTTGATATAGTCCCACTTGTTTCTTTTTGCTTTTGTTGACTTTGCTTTTGGAGTCAAATCCTAATTTCAAAGAACTTACCCCTATGTTTTCTTCTAGGAGTTTCATGATTTCAGGCCTTATGTTCAAGTCTTTAGTCTATTTTAAGCTAATTTTGTGTCTTAATAAGATAGGGGTCTAGTTTTATTCTTTTGTAGGAGGCAATCCAGTTTTCTCAACACCATTTATTGAAGAGAACATTCTTTCCCTTCCCCATTATATATATTTGGTTCTTTTGTTAAAAAGTAATTGACCAGATATGCATGGGTTTCTTTCTGAACTCTCCATTTTGCTCCATAGTCAGAAAGAAATAAACAAATATTGCATAGTATCCCTTATTTAAAAAAAAGTTAAACACAGAAATGGAGCAAACAGAGTTTGGTTAAAAGGGTACAAACTTTCAGTTATAAGATGAATAAGGTCTGAGAATCTAGATTATACAATAATTATAGTCAATACTGTATTGTATAATTGAAATCACCAGGAAAATAAGACTTAAATGTTACCACTAAAAAAAAGGGAAGAGGTAAACACATGAAGTGATATTTGTGTTAATTAAATTGGTGCAAATAATATTTTAATAATTTATACAGATATCTCATTATCATGTTGTATACACTAAATATCTTACAATTTTATCTGTCAATTATACTTCAATAAACCTGAAAAAAACAAAAAAATAAGTGAATTTGTTGAAGCAATTTATAGTTATGAAATAGATCTGCTGAGAATAAAGCACACTGAATAAATATAACTCAATTAGTAACTATAAAAATTTATCCATATTATGCTTCCCTATCAACTGGTAAGCCACCATGATGGAGTTCTAATGGAATTTTTGTTCTACATGAACATATTATATGCATAGTGAGTAATGTATTAAAAAAAAGAATCTTGCTTGTTACTAAAAGTAATTAGATATGTGTGTGAATGACTATTACTAATAATAAGAATTTTATAGAAAATCACAGGGTCTTGTTTAACAAAAACTCGATTTTTTTCAGTATATAAATAGGCATGTCCAGGAAAACCTAATAGAAGTGAAAAATTCTATAAACTAATTGTCTTAGGAGTTTATTTAAAAAGATTAGTTACAAAACTACACAAAGTAATAATTATCAGGGTATCTAGTTTCAACATGACAAGATAGAGAAAATTTTGAAAATTTTCCATATCTTGGGGCGCCTGGGTGGCGCAGTCGGTTAAGCGTCTGACTTCAGCCAGGTCACGATCTCGCAGTACATGAGTTCGAGCCCCGCGTTGGGCTCTGGGCTGATGGCTCAGAGCCTGGAGCCTGTTTCCGATTCTGTGTCTCCCTCTCTCTCTGCCCCTCCCCCGTTCATGCTCTGTCTCTCTCTGTCCCCAAAATAAATAAACGTTGAAAAAAAAATAAAAAAAAAAAAGAAAATTTTCCATATCTTCTTTTTTTTTTTTTTTTTGAATAGTTTGAGAAGAATAGGTATTAACTTGTCTTTAAGTGTTTGGTAGAATTCCCCTAGGAAGCCATTTGGCCTTGGTCTTTTGTTTGTTGGGAGATATTTTTTGATAACTGATTCAATTTCTTTGCTGGTTATCAGTCTGTTCAAGTGTTCAATTTTCCTATTTCATTTTGGTAGTCTATATACTTGTAGGAATTTATCCATTCCTCTGAAATTGCCCAATTTGTTGGCATATATATTTTTTATTATATTCTCTTATAATTGTTGCATTTCTGTGGTGTTAATTGTGATCTCTCCTCTCTCATCAGTGATTTAATTTATCTGGGTCCTTTATCTTTTCTTTTTGATAAATCTGGCCAGGGTTTTATCAACCTTATTAACGTTTTCAGAGAACCAGCTCCTTGTTTCACTGACTTGTTCTAATGTTTGTTTGTTTCTATATAATTTATTTCTGCTAAGGTCTTTATTATTTTTATTTATTATTTGTTGTTTTTTATCTAGCACCTTTAGGTGTAAGGTAGGTTGTGTATTTGAGATTTTTCTTGCTTCTTCATGTAAGCCTGTAATACTGTATACTTCCCTCTTATGACTGCTTTTGCTGCATGCCAAAGATTTTGGACCATTTTGTTTTCATTTTCATTTTTTCCCATGTATTTTCTTCATTTCTTATTTAATTTCCTAGTTGACCTATCCATTCTTTAATAAGATGGTCTTTACCCTCCATATATTTGTAGACTCTACAAATTTTTTCTTGTGGTTGACCACAAGTTTCAGCTTTGTGGTCCAAAATATTCATGGCATGATCTCAGTCTTTTTGTACTTGTTGAAGCCTGATTTTTGACCGAGTATATGATCTATCTTAAAGAATGTCCCATATGCAGTGGAAACTTTTTCTCTTCCTTTCTAGTCTTTGTTACTTTTGGTCTTTCTTTCCCACTTAAAGATTCCCCTTTAATATTTCTTGTACTGTGGCTTAGTGGTTACTAACTCCTTTAGTTTTTGTTTGTCTGGGAAACTCTTTACTCTCCCTCTATTAAGAATAACAGCCTTAACAGCCTTATTCTATTCTGAATTACAGCAGGCTACAGTATTCTTGGCTGCATATTTTTCCCATTCAGTACATTCAAAATATCATACCACTCCCTTATGGCCTGCCAAGTTTCTGTGGACAGGACTGCTGCTAACCTTATTTGTCTTCCCTTTTAAGTTGAGGGCTTCTTTTGTTACTTTTAAGATTTTTTATTTATCTCTATACTTTGCAAATTTAACAAAATATGTCTTGGCATTGGTCTGCTTTTGTTGATTTTGATGGGATTTCTCTGTGCCTCCTGGACATGGACGTTTGTTTCATTCCCCAGATTAGGGAAGTTTTCAGCTATAATTTGCTCAAATAAACCTTTTGCCCCCCTTCCCCTCTCTTCTTCCTCTGGGACTTCTATAATATGAATGTTACTATGCCTTATAGAGTCACTGAGTTCTCTAAGTCTATATTCATGATCCAATATTTTTCTTTCCCTCTTCTTTTCAGCTTCATTATTTTCCATAATCTTTTCTATATCACTTACTCATTCCTCTGCTTCTTCCATCCTTGTAGTCATTATATCTCGTCAGCTTTGAATCTCAGTTATTGTATTTTTCATTTCAGCCTGACTAGTTTTTAGATCTTTTATCTCTGTGGTAAGGGACTCCCTGGTGTTTTCTATGCTTTACTCAAGCCCAGCAGCATTCTTATGATTGTTGCTTTTAACTTCTAGATCAGGCATATTATTTCTATCTCTTTTGATTACATCCCTGGCCATGAATTCTTCTTGTTCTTTCTTTTGGGATGAAATCCTCATTTTGGCATTTTGTCTAGGTCTCTTCTCTGTGTTAGGAAAGCTTGTTATGCTTCCTGCTCTTGAGACTAACTAATGGTTTTATTAAGTGGTCATATACTGTCCAGGGCTGGGTGCTTCAGGAAGTTATCTCTGGTGTATGCTATGAGCCTTCTGTTGTTATGTTTTTGTTGCTCCTTCCCTCAGGTAATTCCTCTGCAGCAGTTTCTCCTTGCCTGCAGTGGGGAATGTTTGGACCTCAGCCACAATGTAGTGAGTTTTAACTAGGTGTGCTTTGGTCTTCTTGTTAAAAAAGACCTAATTATATTTCCACTAGAACTGAAGCTTTGCAGAACACTATGGTCAGCAGACATGGTATGTGTGGAATTGGGGGAGAGGGATTGTGTTCCTCTGTGGGAAGGGCCAGCTGTTCTGGTTCTCAGGCACACTTAACTGAAAAAAGCAGCACGGTCAGAGTGCAGGAAAGTGGGGCTTGATGTAAGCACTTTGGGCTGCCACTGTTGGTGTTGTCTTGCTTACCAAAGTTAGATTATGTTAAGGGGCAGGGGAGGAAAATGGATACAACCTGCTCCCTAGTCCCCAGGGAAGGGAGTATGCACCAAGCCACTACCCAGGAAGCCTTCCCAGAAGAGTGAACAATCTTTCCTCATGTGTACCAGGCATCCCTCAGCTTGTTGCCTTCACCTGTGTCTGGGTCATCTGCCTACCTGGCAGTGCAGTGTACCTTTAGAGCCCATCCCTGACAGGCTAGTTGAGTTTTAAAATGCCAAACTTTTGGGATGGTGGGGACCCATGATGGTCCTTTGGGGTAGGGTCTTGCCACGCTGGAACTGATGCATGTTTGTCTCAGAAGGGCAGATGCACCAAAGTGCAGGGGTGTTGAGTTTGCTGCAAAGTACACAGAGCCAGTGTCCAGGTTAACCATCCTCAGAAGGTGTCTCTGCACCTATGCTGAGGGAAGGAATAAGGAAATGGTACCTACTGGCTCTTTTGTCCTGGGAGAGGCAAAGCCACTTCTCTCAGATGCCCTCCAAGAAGGGGGAACAGTCTCTCCAAGTACGTCTGAGGGGATCCTTCAGATTATACTGTCTCTCTTAGGGCTATCTGTCCTCCTTCTCCACAGAAGCACTGCAGCACCCTCAGGGCTCTACATCAGTCATGCCATGAACCTTTTCTAAAAGTCCAGTCATTGAGCCCCACTGGTTGCAAAAACGTACAAAAATCAGCCCTTCTCATTTTCCTAGTCAATGACTTTGGGGAAGTTTTTTCTTTGTGTGATCTCCTGTGTGCTCCTCTCTCTCTCCCTCTCTCTTCCCTCTGTGAACAGGGTTCCCTCTCCTGCACAGTACATGAGATCCATTTCTCCCCAAACCAACTCTGTATCTCCTACTTTCCACAATGTGGTCTCTTTTTTCCCTCTAGTTGTGCAGTTATCCAGATCCATTTCCTGGGTATTCAGAATGATGTAATACTTATCTAGTTGTGTTTGGAGGATGAGTCAAGCCTAGAGTCCTTTATTACTCTGCCATCTTAGCTTCTCCCCCCAAAATTTATCTTTTTATCCACTATTAGTTTGGCTTAATATTTTAAATGTGGCCACATGTAATCTTAATTAACAAAATTATCAACGTAACAGGAAAAAAAGACAAATAAGATGAATGGACACATCACAAAATAGATATATTAATAGATGATAAACACTCAGATGTTCAAAACCATTCATTATCAGAGAAGTTCAAATTAAAGCCACAATAAGATATTGCTACCTACCAGCAAAATTTGTCAAATTAAAAAAAAATGTTCTAACACCAATTGTTAACAAGAACATTAAGCAAGAGAAGAGTAATGCTGTAAAATCAATTTGAGGAATTCCTTGTATTTTATGTCACATACTAAGAAACAGTAAATATTCCTTTTAGATATATACCCAATAAAAATTTAATATTTGTATCAAAGGACATGGAGAGACATACTCACCTATGGTATTTCACTCAAAACACTAGTATTTTCATTGTTTCATGTTTCTTTATAATCTTGATTCAGATATCTCATAGTTTTAAATACTTAAATCTATGAGATAAATGTATTTCTGTAACATAATCAATGTCTTTCAAACATGTTAAAATTCAAAAACACTTATTTTAGGCACAGATATACTTCCATGTTTAATTAAAGGAGGCTTGATGTTTCTGCATAAATACCTGTTTGAATTGAAATTTGGCAATTTATAGACTAAATCAAATTATCATCATAACAAAAGAAGACACATAACTGTAAGTATTTTAACTAGAATTTTTTGATAAAAATGTTTACCCTCCAAAAGACAACATTACATTTCCTCACTATTTTTTCTGCTTTGTTAATTTAGTTGAAATTATGTTTGTTGTTAATTAAACTAATATGAAAATCCAGTTGGAAAATATGGTTATGAAAAATTTATTTTTCTTTCACTTGATCATTTATATTTAATGTATGGCTGAAATACACCTTGTGTGATTCTACTTGTTTATATTGGAAAGAATTATAGCTACACATAATTTTTAATAGAGCCCTGAAAGTCTTGTGATTTAATCAATATCCACTTAAATATGCCAAACTTTATGAGTCTGGATATCTCTTAAAAAACAAAAGTTTATCATGAACTATTGTTTATGCAATTTATTTGAGAAATTTATGTATTGTTACCAATCCTGCTACTCCTTTTTAAAAGTCATGCAAATGTATGTTAAGGCATTATTTAATAATAACTGCAAAAATAACAATTCAAAGTACAGTTTTCACATCCAAATCTCATTCCTGAAAATATATAAATATTTCGCTGTTTTCCAATAAAACATATGTACAATTTTAAAAAAGGATCCTGGCACCAACACCTTACCATTCATTCTGGTTCTAAGTTTCAGAGTTCTTATGCTTCTATCATTCCTCAAATCCTTTATTTAAAATTCTGGTATTTTTGTGCATCTACTCTTATCTGATCCTTTCAAGCAAGCTAATTTTCTTCAATTATTCCATAAATATTTGTGCTAAAAATGTTTATTATCTTTTGTAGATAACTCTATTTGGTTGATTATCACATACCTTAACTAAATCATTTTATAATATTCAGACTTTTGCATGGAGATATTTACAAAGTCTTCAATAGCACTTCAGTACCCATTTTATTTTATTTTGTAATTAATCAAACTATAGTAAATTTATCTTTAAAGGTGAGTGAGCAGAACTTCTAGTTTCAACTCCAATACATAAAGAACTGGGAAGTCATCACCCTTCTTACAACAACAAAAAGATGGACATATTTAAATCAGTGACCTTCCTTGGATCCATCAGAGCAAGCTACCACCTGAATATCTACAAAAACAGGCACAGTCAGAGAGATATAGCAACTGAGATCTGCTTTTCTAGAGCAAAAGTGGCTGCAGTGATAAACTAGTAAGAACATTTACATGGTTATTTGAATGAATTGGCGGAGACTGAATGTGGAGTTGGATGAGAGCAATAAGCTCCTGGAAGCCACCACATTTTCATAGGCTTTCCCTGCAGAAATTTGCCACAGCCTTCTGTCCACTCCAGTCCCTGGTTTCCATGGTGAAGATCTCTCAGAGATTCCCTCTTGGCTTTGAGAGTGACAACTCTAATATATATCAAAGCCTTCTCAGTAATAAAGGCCTACTCTTAAAGGAAAGTAACTTTGCCAGAGTATAATTCTAAAAGCTTACTAAAGGTGGGGGAAGGGAATTTGTTCTCCAGTACCCTCCAGCCTCCCTGTCTCACCTAAGGGGAAAATGCTAAAACACAGTTAACAGGGGTCAAGGCGTCAAACAAACAAACAACAAAAACAACAACACACAGATTGGAAACACTATAGCCAGGGAAGAGAAAAAAGCTGTACTACTGAAAAAATGCTAATAAGTGCACAGCCTTGAGACACAAACCACCTAAAAGATTTAAAGGATTATACAATACTATCTGTACCCCACATCTTATCATCATATTTACTACATTCCAATATAATAACAGTGGATTACAAATGAAAGAGCTTCAAGACACAAACTATCTCTAAGGAAGGGTCTTCAAGGAAGCTTAAAAGAAAAAGGGAGACAAAAACAAAGACACAAAAGGAATTTGCACCTTCTGTTACCTAGCTTAACAAATACTAAAAACCCAACTACTATTCAAAATAACAGGTCTGTACTGTAAAGTCTAGTTAATTTATTCCCTATTATCCAATACAAAATGTCTGGCATTCAACAACAACAACAAATACAAGGCATACCAAAATGCAAAATTAATTATATTATTTGAAGTGATAAAGCAATTATAATAAAATTCATATATTGCACAGGTGCTATAATTATCTGACAAGGTATTTAGTGAATTTGATTATATGTCAATAGAAATTTTGTACACTAATATTCAAAGGAAAAAAGAATGGGGAAAAAATGAATATCCTATTATATGGGACAACATGAAAAGCTACAAAATACGTGTAATCCAAATACCAGAAGAAAAGGGAAGAATACAGAAAAAGAAATATTTGAAGTAACAATGGCCAAGAAATTTCCAAAAATAGTATATATCAAATTATACATTCAAGAATCTCAGTGAGTACCAAGCAAGATTTAAAAGAGGAAGAAGAAGAAGAAGAAGAAGAAGAAGAAGAAGAAGAAGAAGAAGAAGAAAAGAGGAAGAAGAGGAAGACGAAGAAGGAGGAGAAGGAGGAGGAGGAGGAGGAGGAGGAGGAAAGAAAGGGTAAGCAAAATCACACTTAGCATACCAAATTCAACTGCAGAGAGAAAAAGAGAAAATATTAAAGAAGCAATCCAGAGAGGTGGACAACAGTTTACTTATAGAAGAACAAGATAGGAACTACAGATTTACTGTCTAAAACCATACATTCTAGAAGAGAGTAGAGTGATATTTAATGTGGTAAAAGAATAAAACCACCAACATAGATTTCTATATCCAGTGAAATTATCCCTCATTAGTAAAGAAAAAAAAAGATATTCCTAAGCAAACAAAAGCTGAAGGAATTTATCACTAGCTTAACTTCCCTGAAATAGATGTTTAAAAAGTTCTTCATGTAGAAGGAAATTTTATATATGTCAGAATTCATATCTAAATAAAAAGGTCAGAATAGGAATAAATTAAGGTAAAATATTTTTCTATTTCTTATTCTTAATTGATCTAAAATATAACTCTTTGCTTAAAGTAACAAAAGAAAAATGTATTGGGTAATTATGGCATACAGGTAAGTGTAATAGTTATAGCACTATCACAAGCCAACAGGAGAGGGGAATTAAGAGTACCCCATTATAAGGTGCCAATGCCACACATGAAGTGGTATAATGCTATTTGATGGTGGATTTAGACTAGTTACAAATGCATATTGTAAACTCTAAAATAGTATTTTTAATTGAAATAAAGTTGATATACACAATGTTACATTAGTTTCAGGTGTACAGAATAGTGATTTGACAAGTATATGCTATACCCACTATAAGTGTAGCTATAATCTGTCACCATAAAAAGCTATTACAATCCCATTGGCTATATTCCCTATGCTGTATAACCAAAACCTTTTTTAAAGCATAATTTGTATGCTAAAAGATAGAATGGAATAAGATAAATGCTCAATTAGAAAAAGGCAGAAAATGGCAAGGGAACGAAGCAAGGGCCAAATGTAACAAATAGATGAGTTATATATATGTTACATATTAATACAACTACATCAATCACCACTTTAAATTTAATGAATAAATACACCAATTAAAAGACAGAAACTGCCAGAGTGGGTTAATTTTTTTTTTTACCTTATTATATGTTGACTGCAAGGAATCAACTTCAAATAAAGACCTGTGTAGGTTACAAGTGATGTGATAGAGAAAGATATAAGAAGGGCTGAAATAGCTATATTAATTTCAGACAAAATAAACTTCAGAACAAGAAATTTATGAGCAATAAAGTGGGCATTACAAAATAATAGAAGGGGCAATTCCCCAAGAACATGTTAGCAATCCCAAATGTGTATGTACTTATAAAGTATCAGAACACATGAGGTAAAAACCCCAAGGAGAAATAGACAAATCCACTATCAGTGTTGTAGACTAAAAATACTCTCTGTTGATAATTCATTAATCAAGCAAACAGAAAATCAGTAAGAATATAGATGACCTGAACAACACAATAAATTAACTTGATTTAATTGACACTTACAGAAAACTTTAACAACAACTGAATAAATGTTATTTTCGAACTCATATAAAACATTCACCAAGACAGGACACATTCCAGGCCATAAAACATAATTTAGCAAATTAAAAACATATATACAAATATACTTAATAACATAATTAAAATAGAAATCAACAGCAAAAATATAACTAAAAAAATGCTTTGACATTAAACACCACCCTTCTAATAACCAACAGATGTTTTTAAAATGCCTCAGTAGAAATTAAAAAAATAAAATCTTAAACTAAATGAATATAAAAATACAACTTATCAAAATTTTACTCATAATTTTGTGCAGCAAAAGCAGTGTTTGGGGGAAAAGTATAGCATGAATACTTTGAATACTTGTTAGAAAATAATAAAGATCTAAAATTAATATAACTAAGCATCCACCTTAGAAAACTGGAGAAACAAGAACAAATTAAGCTTTAAAACCAGCAGACGTAAAACAATAAAAAAAAAAGCAGAAATCAAAGAAATTTAAAACAGGAAAAAATAGATAAAAATCAATAAAACCAAAGTTTGGACTCCTGAAAAGCTTAATAAAGTTGATGAACCTCTAGCCAGGCTAACCAAGTAAAAAGAGAGAAGACACCAATAACTAATATCATAAAGGAAAGACCTAGGACACTGACATACCAAATGCTGGCAAGTATAGGAGCAACAGGAAATCTCATTAACTGCTAGTGGGAATATAAAATGGTAAGACCACTATGGAAAACAATTCAGCAGTTTCTTACAAAACTAAACAACTCTTAACATATGATCCAGTAATTATGCTCCCTGATATTTACACAAAGGGGTTGAAAATGTAGGTCTACACAAATACCTATAAATGGATATTTATAGAAGTTTCATTCATAATTGCCAAAACTTGGAAGCAAAATAAACTATGATACATTTAGACAATGGAATATTAGTGCTAAAAATAAATGAGCTATCATGAAAAGACACTTGAGGAACCCTGAATGCATATTACTAAGTGAACAAAGAAAATTCGAAGAGCTACATACTATATGATTCCAACTATATGACATTCTGGAAAAGATAACATTATAGAGACAATACAAAGATCAGTGGTGTCCAGGGAGGGAGGAGGAGATAAACATAGGCAGAGCACAGAGGATTTAGGGCAGTAAAATACAAATGATCTTTTGCATAATGCAGGGATTAGGGGTTCTAACTCCACAGCAGTTGAAAATCTACAAATAACTTTTGACTCCTTAAAAAGTTAACTATTAAAGTCAACTTAAAAGTTGACCAGAAACTTTATGGATAACATAAACAGTTAACTAACACATATTGTGTATGTTATATGTATTTTATACTGTATTTTTGTAACACAGTAAGCTAGAGAAAAGGAAATATTAAGAAAATTATAAGGAAAAGAAAATACATGTACAGTACTGTACTATATTTATATTTGTCCACTTATATGGACACTCATAATTCAAACTTGAGTTGTTCAAGGGTCAACTAATATTTGGTATATTATAATGATAGATATATGTCATTATGCATTTGTCAAAACCCACAGATTGTACACCAAGAGTGAACCCTAATGTAAATTACGGAGGTTGGGATTATGATGTGTCCAAGTAGATTCATCTAGAATAAAAATGCATCCTCCTGGTAAATGATGTTAATAAGGGGGAGGCTGTGGGTGTAGATATACTGAGGTACATGGAAAACCTCTGTACTTTCCTCTCAATTTTAGTGTAAACCTAAAACTGCTTTAAAAATAAAGTCTTAAAAAAATAAGAAAAAAAGGGGAGTTATTAGTACTGATCTTAGGCACACTAAAAAGATTACAAGAGGATACTACGAACAATGCAATACCTATAGCTTGAGACCTTAGATTAGATGAAAATTTCCTTGAAAGACACAAAATGTCAAACTCAAAAAAAAAATTTAATAGGCCTATACCCACTAAAGATATTGAAGCAATAATTAAAAACCTTCTTTAAAAAGAAAGCACCAGGTACAGATGATTTTGCTGGTAAAATTTTCTAAACATTTAAGGAATAAATAATACCAAATCTCTACAATCTCCTGAAGCTGAGAAAACACTGCCTAATTTATTCTATATAGTCCATAATGCCCTGATACCAAAACAAGAATATGGAATTACATGAAATAAAAGTGACATGGAATTATGTCATAAGCATAGATGCAAAGATCCTCACAAAACATTGGTTGATTCCACTGATTCCATCAATGGTATATACAATTATACACCAGGATCAAACAGGATATATTCCAGGTATGCAAGGCTGCATAAGCGTTAAAATGTTAATCAATGTAATCTAAAATATTAACAGGCTAAAAAAGCAAAATCATAAGATCATATTAATTAATAAAACATAATCCAACCCTCATTTATGACATACACACTCAGAAAATTATGAATATGGAAAACTTCCTGAACTGATAAATAATGTTTACAAAAAACCTACAGCTGATATCATCATTACTGTATAGGTGAAACAGAAGATTCTTTTATTCTAAGATCAGAAACGAGGCAAGGCAAGGATATCTATTCCTATTAACACTGTACTGGATTGCTGGATGTCCTAGCTAGTCCAAGATAAGAGGAAGCAAGGAAGGAAGGAAGGAGGGTTAAAAGAATGAAAGGAGGAAACAAAGAAGGGAAGGAGGGAGGAAGGAAGGAAAAGAAAGAGAGGCAGGGGTGGAGGGAGGGAAATAAGAGAAAGACAAATAATGTATGGTCTCACTTAAATGTGGAATCTAAAAACAAAAACAAAAACAAAAACAACCCACAAAAACAACAACCAAAAAAATAGATACATAGAAGATATTTTGCTTGTCAGAGGTGACGGGAGGGGGTGGGGAAATGGGTGAAAAAAAAATGAATATAGTTAAGATCACAGGATATATGGTCACTATACAAAAGTCAATTGTATTACTACATGACAATGAATAACTGAAATTTGAAATAAAAAAATCAACACCAATAAAAATACACCAAAAATTCCTTCTAAATATATCTATCAAAATATGTATAGGATCTGTATGCAGAAAACAACAAAATACCAGGGCACCTGGGTGGCTCAGTCAGTTAAGCATCAGACTCTTGAGCTCTCAGCTTAGGTTGTGAACTCACAATTCATGAGATCCAGCCACACATCAGGCTCTGTACTGATGATGTGGAGTCTGCTTGGGATCCCCTCTCTCCTTCTCTCTCTCTGACCCTCCCCCACTGGCACTGTATCTCTGTCTCAAAAAATAAACTTAAAGAAAAATAAAGAAAACAACAAAACGCTCATAAAAGAAATCAAGAAGATCTAAATAAATGGCAAGATATTCCATGTTTATGGATTGGATTGTTCCCAACTTGATCTACAGATTTAATGAATTTACAGTAAAAATCCCAAAAAGTCATTTGTAGTAATGAACAAATTTATCCTAAAAGCTAATGTATGCAATTAAAAACAATCACGTAGGCAATTGGGACATCCCAGATTGGCTTGCAGACAAAGAAATCCAATTGTATTACAAATGAATGAAACATCACTGAAGGGTCTGAGGGAGAAGAAAAAAGTTAACTGATATATTTCTAAAAATGAGTGAGGAGTGATATATAAGAATTGAACTCTAGTGGATAAAGTTATTTCCTGTGAGGGTATGCATTAGCAATCCTAAAACCACTATACATGTATACTGGAATTGAACAAATAAATGGAAGACAGATTTAGGAAACCAGATTTTTCATGACTGGAATGGAGATTACACAAGCTGGTGAACAAGGCTAGAATTATCCACAGAGTAATGGATCAGAGTTGAAGCCATCGGTATGAACTCAGGTTAAGCTTAATATGGAACTAATGGTGATATGTGTAAATATATGTACAGACACAAATGCACACATACACATATCATATGTACATGAATAGAAGTATAGATATATCACAGACTTTGAGTCTGGAGTTCTCTCTTGTCCAGCAAGAGAGTGGACACAGAATTGAATACAAGAGAGGCTAATGTCTGGGAAGAGATAAGAGCCCCAAGTAAGGGTCCTTGCTCTGTATTTATTAGGATCAGAGGGCTTACAAATGTGATGGACATACAGAAAGAGACAATGAAACAGTGATCATTAATTCAAGCCTGTCATAGAAGGGGGGTTTCGAAGACATGTGGGTTAGGGGTTTGGGTCAATTTAAAACAAAATCCCAGTGCTGAGCATATGGCTGTTTATGGCAGGCACCAGGCACCATGTCTGTTGATCTTAACTTGTTTATGGGATAACACAGATACAGCATACTACCTCAAGTTCAACAATGCACTTTTTTTTTTTTTTTTTTTTTTTTTTTGCTAATTAGCTCTGGGCAATTTCACTGTGCTGTGGTGGTCTTTCACCCTATTTCCTGTTTACCTATTCTCTGATGCATTCGTCCTGTGGAAGCAGCTTCCCCTTCTATGCTTTTGTTCTAGCTGGGGGGTGCTTTTGCACTGTGGCTGCTTTCTGCTCTAAGCCTTGTTAACCCATTGGTGCAAGCTCAGGGAATTCTTAAACTTATTCCCCACTGAGATATATGTACATACACAGGTTACATACACATATATTTCCTTGCTCTGTCAACTGAGAGGGACTAAAGGCAACAATATGCTCATAGCAATGAACACACAGAGACCATTGGTTTTGAATACCATTTATCAGTAAGAATAACCAGAGCTTCTTAAAGAAATGGCTAATTCTGGGATTGAGAGAGGGAATATACATGAGGATCCCAAAGCATCTTGTACTGTTAGAAAGCAAGAAAGTGCTAAAACAAACAGGCAAACAAACAATGATGGAAATATGTAAAAAAAGATATAGAAGCCAACTGAAAAAATTCCCAATGACCAAAGACGGAAGAATATGAGTATAAAAAATATATTTATGAGTCCATAGAGGTATAATAAGTGATTGAATAAATAATAAATGGGTGAGAAAAGACAATCCTGCTGTGCAGAAAATATCCACATAATTTATGTAGATATACTGCCCTCAAAAAGGTACAAGATCACACAACATAACTATTCACTCCTTGAGTATCCTTCAGTGATGGCTACATATAATGATCTATTTTAAAGAGAACATATGGAAAGGGGAGAAAAATGAATTTCTTTACAGTGGAGAAACCTGACAACCAATACCTCTGCCAAACGATCAAGGTCAACCTCAACCTCAGCAGTAATATGTCATGTTGATACTGTGAATCCTTGATATGATGTGATAAGAATGACATCTTACCTTTGTGGTCTTCTTCCTTCAAACTATAATCCTAACCTAATAATTGATGAAAAAAAAATCGGACAAATCCTAATTAGAGACATTCTACAAAACACCCAAGTGGTATTCCTCAAAATTCTCAAGATCCTCAAAGCAAGGAAATCCTGAAACCTGTCTTGACCAAGGAGTATCTAAGGAGACATGATAACTGTAAGTAATATAGAGTCATGAATAGAATCTTGGGACAGAGAAAGGAGATTAAGTATAATGTCAGGAAATCCAAATAAAGTATGGACTTCAGTTTATAATATACTAATATTGGTTCATTAGTTGTAACAAATGGAACATAATAAGGGGAAACCTGGGTGCATAATAGGAAAATGGAAAATAATAGGGGAACCTGGGTGCATGGTACATGGGAATTCTTTTTATTATCTTCATATTTGTACTATCTTCACAATTTTTCTTTACATCTAAAACTACTCCACAATAAAAAATATACAAAGAAAAATAATGTGATTTGAGAAAATAATCAGTGACTATTTTTTTTCCTTTTATTTATTTTTGTTTGTTTTGGCTTGGGACTTAGCAACACATTGGAAATGTATGTATTTTCCCCTTTGTCCATCAAAAATAGGACACCCAAAGATGTTTGTTCTGAAGTTTGGGCTTCATTAGAAAAGAGAAGTATTTATCAGGTTTTTCTGTTTCAGGTGAGTTCCTTATTAAAAGGAACATTAGTCTTTCTGTTGCTTCATTGTTAGTGTATAAGAATGCAACTGATTTCTGTACATTGATTTTGTATCCTGCAACTTTGCTGAATTCCTGTATCAGTTCTAGCAGACTTTTGGTGGAGTCTATCGGATTTTCCATGTATAATATCATGTCATCTGCAAAAAGCGAAAGCTTGACTTCATCTTTGCCAATTTTGATTATGAAGGAAATTGAAGAAGATTTAAAGAAATGGAAAGACATTCCCTGCTCATGGATTGGAAAAATAAATATTGTCAAAATGTCAATACTACCCAAAGCTATCTACACATTCAATGCAATCCCAATCAAAATTGCACCAGCATTCTTCTCAAAGCTAGAACAAGCAATCCTAAAATTCATATGGAAGCACTAAAGGCCCCGAAGAGCCAAAGTGATTTTGAAGAAGAAGACCAAAGCAGGAGGCATCACTGTCCCAGACTTTAGCCTCTACTACAAAGCTGTCATCATCAAGACAGCATGGTATTGGCACAAAAACAGACACATAGACCAATGGAATAGAATAGAAACCCCAGAACTAGACCCACAAACGTCTGGCCAACTCATCTTTGACAAAGCAGGAAAGAACATCCAATGGAAAAAAGACAGTCTCTTTAACAAATGGTGCTGGGAGAACTGGACAACAACATGCAGAAGGTTGAAACTAGACTACTTTCTCACACCATTCACAAAAATAAACTCAAAATGGATAAAGGACCTAAATGTGAGACAGGAAACCATCCAAACCTTAGAGGAGAAAGCAGGAAAAGACCTCTCTGACCTCAGCCGTAGCAATCTCTTACTCGACACATCCCCAAAGGCAAGGGAATTAAAAGCAAAAGTGAATTACTGGGACCTTATGAAGATAAAAAGCTTCTGCACAGCAAAGGAAACAACCAACAAAACTAAAAGGCAACCAACGGAATGGGAAAAGATATTCGCAAATGACATATCGGACAAAGGGCTAGTATCCAAAATCTATAAAGAGCTCACCAAACTCCACACCCAAAACACAAATAACCCAGTGAAGAAATGGGCAGAAAACATGAATAGACACTTCTCTAAAGAAGACATCCGGATGGCCAACAGACACATGAAAAGATGTTCAGCGTCGCTCCTTATCAGGGAAATACAAATCAAAACCACACTCAGGTATCACCTCATGCCAGTCAGAGTGGCCAAAATGAAAAAATCAGGAGACTATAGATGCTGGAGAGGATGTGGAGAAACGGGAACCCTCTTGCACTGTTGGTGGGAATGCAAATTGGTGCAGCCGCTCTGGAAAGCAGTGTGGAGGTTCCTCAGAAAATTAAAAATAGACCTACCCTATGACCCAGCAATAGCACTGCTAGGAATTTATCCAAGGGATACAGGAGTACTGATGCATAGGGCCACTTGTACCCCAATGTTCATAGCAGCACTCTCAACAATAGCCAAATTATGGAAAGAGCCTAAATGTCCATCCACTGAAGAATGGATAAAGAAATTGTGGTTTATGAAGTACTACGTGGCAATGAGAAAAAATGAAATATGGCCTTTTGTAGCAACGTGGATGGAACTGGAGAGTGTGATGCTAAGTGAAATAAGCCATACAGAGAAAGACAGATACCATATGGTTTCACTCTTATGTGGATCCTGAGAAACTTAACAGGAACCCATGGGGGAGGGGAAGGAAAAAAAAAAAAACAAAACAGGTTAGAGTGGGAGAGAGCCAAAGCATAAGAGACTGTTAAAAACTGAGAACAAACTGAGGGCGGATGGGGGGTGGGAGGGAGGAGAGTGTGGGTGATGGGTATTGAAGAGGGCACCTTTTGGGATGAGCACTGGGTGTTGTATGGAAACCAATTTGTCAATAAATTTCATATAAATTTTCATATAAATAAATTTTCATATAAATAAATTCATATTTTTCTCTCAAAAAATAAACATTAAAAAATTTTTAAATATAGATAGTACACATTCTATAAAACATGTTTTTATTAATTTTATGTATATACACATATTTTTGTGTGAATATACTTATACACACATATGTATATACAAATAGTTTATTTTATTTGATTGACACCAATGCCTTGATATTTTTGCTTAAGTATACTAAAAACCATTGTCTACACTTTCATGTTGCATATTACTTCTTGATATGGATCATCTATAATTTATTGAGCATTTCTCTTCAGGTAGTTGTCTCCATTTTTAATCTTTTGAATGATGGTACTTCATGTATTTGTACACATTAGTAATAATAATAATAATAATAATAAATAAGATTTCCATAGTGTTTAATATGTACCCAATACCTTTATAAGTGATTAAAAAATATTAAATCATTGAATACAACAACCCTATCTGTAGATATCCTCATCCCCACTTGACAAATATGGAAAAGAAGCACAGGGAGAATATCAAACTTGCCCAAGTTTTAATAGATGTTTCTTCTAACTTTATTTTAATGTCATAACCTATATCTGAGGTTCCTATATCCCCCTGAGCCTATTTGATAAACATTTTTATATAAAATCATGCATTTGACATTTTAGATACAATTCCCTTTTATGTTTACTTATTTTTGAGAGACAGAGAGCTGGAGAGAGAGAGCAAGAGCATATGAGTGGGGGAGTGGCACAGAGAGAGGGAGACATAGAATCCTAAGCAGCTCCAGGCTCTGTGCTGTCAGTACAGAGCCCGACACAGGGCTCAAACTCACTAACTGTGAGATCATGACCTAAGCTGAAGTTGGACACCCAACTGACTGTACCACCCAGTCGCCCCTCAGATATATTAATATACAGTTATTTGTATCGCCACCATTTATTTTCTTTACTGATAGGATTATTTCACTTTCAAAATTGGTATTATAAATTATTTCATAGATACAAAAAGGAATAAAGATCAACATAATACACATTCATAGGCATATGTCCCAGTTTAAGGCAGACATATGACCAATATTGTTGGCACTTCTTGTGAACCCTTCCTGTTTTCATTCTCTTCCCTAACCCAGATCAAAGTAACTCCTATAGTTAACTTCCTGTTTGTCATTCTTTTTCATGCCTTTATAGTTTTATGAAGATATGTGTATCTATAAACTACATGGAGAATTGTCTTGCCAGTTTTTAAGCCATATATAAATATATCATGATGTATATATTGTTTTCCAACTGTCTTTTTATTGCTTCATATTTTGTTTGTAAACTTTATGTGCAAATCAATAGCTCCAGTTTATTCATTTTAATAGCAGTAGGATATTTTGGGTACATGAACAGAGCACAATTCATTTATCCATTCTCTTGTTGATGAAATTTCAGATTAATTCCAGGAGTTGACAATTGAGAAGAATACTATGGATGTTTTTATATATTCCTCCATGTGAATTTTTGACACACTTTATTTCAATACATACATCAGAGGAGAATTCTTGAGTCATGAGGTAAGCACACATCCTGAGCAGACTAAATGAGGGATATAGTAAGCAGAGTTAAGAATGCAGATATTAGAATCAGATTCTCTCATATAAAATTGACACTTACTATTGACTCATGAGACTCATTTTCCTCCCTTATACAGTAGAGATACTAAAACTTGCCTCATGGGACTTCCATGGTCATTAAAGGAGCTAATATATATAAAGCACTTAATATTTCAGCTGGCATATAGAATTATATTGATAATTATTATCACTGTTACTAATATTATTTTGGTTTTTATTAATATAAGTATTAGGAGTTGAAATCATAGTGGTAATGAGAAGTCAATTCAAAGTCAAGTAGTTCATAGAAAAGACTTTGATTTTCTATGAGAATAGGTTAAAAGCAAGAAAAAGGAAGAAACAATTATATTAAAGATGCCACTGAGACTTTTCAGGAGAAAGAATATGATAGTTTGGAATATGTGCTTGTAATGGAGATTGTAAGAGGTGGTCAGACTCTGGATATATTTGGAAAGTACAAAAGCCAGGATTTGCTGATTTATAGATAAGAGGAAAGTTAGGGAAGATTTTGAAGTGAGTATCCTAAATAGATGGAAGACTATAGCGTTGGCATAATTTAAAATAATGTATAATGAGTAGGGTTAGGGATAATCCAAGGAGGTCTGTTCTGGATGCATTAAAAATTCAAGTGGAAGAAACAAGAAGATAGCTGAATATTAGCAATTCCTAGTGCTGGTCCAGGCCATATATAATCTACATAAACATAGATATATAGGTTAAAAGAACACCGGTTATTAGAACATTTAAATTGATGAAACACTTGGGCGCCTGGGTGGCTCAGTCGGTTGAGTATATGACTTCGGCTCAGGTCATGATCTCATGGTTTATGAGTTTGAGCCCTGCATCAGGCTCTGTATTGACAGCTCAGAGCCTGGAGCCTGCTTCAGATTTTGTGTCTCCTTCTCTCTCTGCCCCCACGAGGTTCATGCTTTGTCTCTTTCTCTCTCTCTCTCAAAAACAAATAAACATTGGAGGAGGGGCCAACATGGCAGAGAAGCAGGGGGATCCAAACTTCCCTCTTCTCTCAAACAAAGAAGTTAAAGCACAAGGAGTTTGAATCCCAAAATTCTGGGAGGAAAAGAGACAGTTGTGCTTCCAGGGAACTGCCAGGACAACCTAACAGGCTATAGGGCTACTTCAATAAACAAATCACAGCACACCTGGTGGAGGGTCCAAAACATCACTACAAGTAGGGAGATAACCAAAGTCACAACAGAGAGCAAGTAATACTCTCCAAAAAGCATCTCCTAAAGGGTTAGGCCCTGGACAGTGTATGACTCCTCTTTAATATAGTAATGCTCGCAGGTTCAGGGCACATAACAAGCTTTTAAAACACATAAGAGACAGAAAAGTAGTCAAAATGATGAAATGGAAGTATTCTCCTCAAAAGAAATGTCAGGACGAAATGATAGCTAAATAATTGATCAAAACAGATATAAACAATATAACTGAACAAGAATTTAGAATAATAGTCATAAGATTAATTTCTGGGCTTGAAAAAAGCATAGAAGACAGCAGAGAATCTATTGCTGTAGAGACCAAGGAACTAAAAAATAGTAATGATGAATTGAAAAATGCTATATATGAGGTGCAAATAAAATAGAGGTGGTCACAGCAAGGATTGAAGAGGTAGAAGGGAGAATAGGTGAATTATAAGATAAAATTATGGAAAAAGAACGAGCTGAGAAAAAGAGATAAAAAATTCTGGATCATGAGGGGAAAATTAGAGAATTAAGTGACTCAATGAAACAGAACAATATCCACATCATAGGAGTTCCAGAAGAAGAATAGAAAGGGGCTGAAGGTGTATTTGAACAAATCATAGCTGAGAACTTCCCCAATCTGGGGACAGAAACAAACATTGAAATCCAGGAGGCACAGAGAACTCCCTTCAGATGTAACTTGAATCGATCTTCTGCATGATATACCATAGTGAAACTGGCAAAATACAAAGATAAAGAGAGAATTCTGAAAGCAGCTAGGAATAAATGGGCCTTAACATACAAGGGTAGACACATAATGGTAGTAGCAGACCTATCTACTGAAACATAGCAGGCAACAAAGGAGTGGCAGGAAATTTTCAATGTGATGAACAGGAAAAATAGGCAGCCAAGATCCTTTATCCAGCAAGCCTGTCATTCAGAATAGAAAGAGAGATAAAGGTCTTCCAAAACAAAAACTGAAGGAATTCATCACCACTAAACCAGCCCTACAAGAGATCCTAAGGGGGACTCTGTGAGTGAAATGCTGCAAGTACCAAAAAGGACATGAGACATCATTACAAGCATGAAACCTACAGATAACACAATGACTCTAAAACCATATCTTTCAATAATAACACTGAATTTAAATGGACTAAATGCTCCAATCAAAAGACACAGGGTATCAGAATGGATAAAAAACAAAAACAAAAACAAGATCCATCTGTTTTCTGTCTACAAGAGACCCATTTTAGACCTGAGAACACCTTCAGATTGAAAGTGAGGGCATGGAGAACCATCTATCATGCTACTAGATACCAAAAGAAAGCTGCAGTAACCATACTTATAGCAGAAAAACTCGATTTTAAACAAAAGGCTGTAACAAGAGATGAAGAAGGGTATTATATAATAAATATGGGCACCTATCCATCAAGAAGAACTAACTGTTATAATGTCTATGCACCAAATTTGGAGGCACCCAAATATATAAAACAATTAATCACATACATAAGCAATCTTACTGGTAAGAAAGTGGTAATTGCAGAGGACTTTAATACTCCACTTACAACAATAGACAGATCATCTAGGCAGAAAATCAGTAAAGAAACAATGGCCCTGAATGATACACTGGACCAGATAGACTTGACAGATATATTCATAACTTTAAATCCTAAAGCAGCAGAATATACATTCTTCTCACATGCACATGGAACATTCTCCAAGATAAATCACATACTGGGTCACAAAACAGCCCTCAATAAATATAAAAGAATTCAGATCATACCATGCACACTTTCAGATCACAATGCTACGAAACTTGAAATCAACCACAGGAAAGAGTTTGGAAAACCTCCAAATGCATGGAGGTTAAAGAACATCCTACTAAAGAATGAATGGGTCAACCAGGCAATTAAAAAAATTAAAAAAATATACAGAAACAAATGAAAATGAAAAGACAACAATCTAAACCCTTTGGGATGCAGCAAAGGTAGTCTTAAGAGGAAAATACATTGCAATCCAAGTCTATCTCAAGAAACAAGAAAAATCCCAAATACAAAATCTAACAGCATACCTAAAGGAACTGCTTCTAAGTTCTGCTTCTAGAGCAGAACAGCAAAGAAACCCCAAATCCAGCAGAAGAAGAGAAATAATACAGATTAGAGCGGAAATAAACAATATAGAATCCAACAACAACAACAACAACAACAACAACAACAACAACAGTAGAACAGATCAATGAAACTAAGAGCTGGTTTTTGGAAAAAATAAAGAAAATTGATAAAACCTCTAGCCAGCCTTTTCAAAAGAAAAGAGAGAGGACCCAAATAGATAAAATCACAAATGAAAATGGATTTATTACAACCAAACCCTGAGAAATACAACCAATTATCAGCGAATACTATGAAATATATGCCAACAAACTGGACAACTTGGAAGAAATGGACAAAGTCCTAAACACCCACACACTACCAAACTCAAATGGGAAGAAATAGAAAATTTGAACAGATTCCTAACTGGTAAAGAAACTGAATCATTTATAAAAAATCTCCCAACAAATTAGAGTCCTGGACCAGATGGCTTCCCTGGGGAATTCTACTAGACATTTAAAGCAAAGTTAATACCTATCTTTCTCAAGCTGTTCCAAAAAACAGAAATGGAAGGAAAACTTCTGGACACATTCTATGAAGTTAGCATTACTTTGATTCCCAAACCAGACAGAGACCCCAGAAACAAAAAGGAGAACTACAGGCAAATATCCTTGATGAACATGGATGCAAAAATTCTCAACAAGATACTAGCAAATTGAATTCAACAACATATATAAAGAATTATTCATCATGATCAAGTGGGATTCATTCCTGGCTGCAGGTCTGTTTCAATATTCGCAAATCAATCAATGTGATACATCACATTAATAAAAGAAAGGATAAGAGCCATACGGCCCTGTCAGTAGATGCTTAAAAGCATTTGACAAAATAGAGCATCCTTTCTTAATAAAAACCCTCAAGAAAGTAGGGATAGAAGGAACATACCTAAACATCATAACATAATAAAAGCCATATATGAAAAGCCCACAGCTAGTATCATCCTCAGTGGGGAAAAACTGAGAGCTTTCCCCCTGAGATCAGGAACTTGACAGGGATGTCCACTCTCATCACTGTTGTTTAACATAGGGTTGGAAGCCCTAGCATCAGCAATCAGACAACAAAAGGAAATCAAAGGTATCAAAATTGGCAAAGAGGACATCAAACTTTCACTTTTCGCAGATAACATGATACTCTAGGTGGAAAACCTGAAAGACTCCACCAAAAGAATGCTAGAACTGATACATGAATTCAGCAAAGTCACAGCGTAAAAAATCAATGTACAGAAATCAGTTGCATTTTTGTACACCAATTATGAAGCAACAGAAAGAGAAATAAAGAAACTGATCCCGTTTACAACTGCACCACGAACCATAAAATAGCTAGGAATAAACCTAACCAAAGATGTAAAAGATCTATATGCTGAGAACTATAGAAAGCTTATGAAGGAATTGAAGAAGACACAAAGAAATAGAAAAACATTCCATGCTCATAGACTGGAAGAATAAGTGTTGTTAAAATGTCAGTACTATCCCAAGCAATCTACACATTTAATCCAATCCCAATAAAAATTGCACCAGCATTCTTCTTGAAGCTAGAACAAAAAGTCCTATAGTTTGTATGGAACCACAAAAGACCCCGAATAGCCAAAGTAATACTGAAGAAGAAAACCAAAGTGGGAGGCATCACAATCCCAGACTTTGCCTCTACTACAAAGCTGTAATCATCAAGACAGTATAATATTGGCACAAAAAAAGACACATAAATCAATGGAATAGAATAGAGAACCCATAATTGGACCCACAAATGAATGGCCAACTAATCTCTGACAAAGCAGAAAAGAGTATCTAATAGAAAAATGACAGTCTCTTTAGCAAATGGTGCTGGGAGAACTGGACAGCAACATGTAGAAGAATAAAACTAGACCACTTTCTTACACTGTACACAAAAATAAACTCAAAATGGATGAAAGACATCAATGTGAGACAGGAAACTATCAAAACCCTAGAGGAGAAAGCAGACAACAACCTCTTTGACCTCAGCTGCAGCAATTTCTTACTCAACAAGTCTCTGAAGGCAAGGGAAATAAAAGCAAAATGAACTACTGGGACCTCATCAAGATAAAAAGCTTCTGCACAATGAAGGAAACAATCAACAAAACTAAAAGGCAACTGATAGAATGGGAAAAGATATTTGCAAATGACATATCAGATAAAGGGCTAGTATCTAAATCTATAAAGAACTCACCAAAGTCCACACCTGAAAAACAAATAATCCTGTGAAGAAATGGGCAGAAGACATGAATATACACCTTTCTAAAGAAGACATCAGATGGCCAACAGACACATGAAATTATGCTCAACGTCACATCATCAGGGAAATACAAATCAAAGCCACACTGAGATACTACCTCACACCACTCAGAGTGGCTAACATGAACAAATCAGGAAATTATAGATGCTGGCAAGGATGTGGAGAAACAGGAACCCTCCTGCACTGTTGGCGGAAATGCAAACTGGTGGAGCCACTCTGGAAAACAGTGTGGAGGTTCCTCAAAAAATTAAAAATAGAACTACCCAATGACCCATCAATAGCTCTGCTAGGAATTTACCCAGCGGTTACAGGAGTGCTGATGCATAGGGGCACATGTAACCCTATGTTTATAGCAGAGCTTTCAACAATAGCAAAATTATGGAAAGAACCTAAATATCCATCAGCTGATGAATGGATAAAGAAGATATGGTTTATATATACAATGGAATACAACTTGGCACTGAGAAAGAATAAAATCATGCCATTTGCAGCAACATGGATGGAACCGGAGGGTATTATGCTAAGTGAAATAAGTCAAAGAAAGACAGATATCATATGCTTTCACTCATAGGCAGATCTTGAGAAACTTGACAGAAGACCATGGAGGAAGGGTAGGAGGGAAAATAGTCACAAAGAGAGGGGGAGGGAGGCAAACCATAAGAGACTCTTAAATACAGAGAACAAACTGAGGGTTGATGAGGCGGGGGAGAGGGTAAAGTGGGTGATGGGCATTAAGGAGGGCACTTGTGATGAGCAACTGGGTGTTGTATGTAAGCCAATTTGACAATAAACTATATTTAAAAAAACAAATAAACTTAAAAAAATAATAAAATAAATTGATGAAACACTAAAGAAAGATGGCTCTTAAACTTACAGCCAGCATACCCACATTATACACTGGAGTAATAAAAAGAGGAACTAGAAAGGAGACTGAGAAGGCAACCAGAATAAAGGAGGAAACCTGAGACAGTGTGGTATCCTGCAAGTTAAGTGAGGAAAAGGTTTTTCAGTAAGAAAAGTGGCCACCAATGTTAGATTTAGTTCACAGGTGAAGTAAGAAGCATGAGAATGGACGAGTAGATTTACTGGTTGAGTAGATTTACAGGGAAGTTACTGGTGAAAAATCAATACATTTGGTGGAGTGGTGAGAATGGATACGTGACCTATGTGGGTTTAAATAAGTACTGAAATTAGAGGCAGTGAGGAGAAATTCTTTCCAAGAGTTTTTATCTGAAGTGAAGTAATAAACTGTTTGATAATATTTCTAGGATTTGTTATTATTGTTGCTACTTGTTTTTGTTAGTGTCACATGGTCTTTGTAAGGACATTCAGTCTGTCACACTGTCAAAAACAAAAGCCACTAATATTGATTATATATGTTCTGCCTTTGATCTTAATACCACTTCATAACTATTTACTTTCTTGGTCTTTTCAGGAAATATGCAGTCAGAGGACCCAACTATCCTGCTTTTATCTTTCATTTATTTTTAATGTATGTTTTCTCTGTATTTTTAAAATTGGCTTTTTTTCTCTAATATTTTGAAACCATTTTCCTAATTCATTTTCAATACTGTTTTTCCCATAAATGAATCCAAATCTGCCTATTTTTCTTAGTAAAGTTAACCATAGCCCAGAGACTTCAAAATTCAGTAATCTCATTTCTCCATATCATTTATTTAAAATGGTTTTAATATCAACTTCTTTATTAATTCAGTAATTGTCTTAAAGGTGAACATTTTACATTTCGAAGAGAATTTTTCAATATTGGGAAAAGGGTGAATTTCTCTCACTTCTCTTCCTTCCTTCCTTCCTTTTCTTCCTTTTACTTGGAGAGATCATTAAAATATAGATTACTCAGCTTCTCCCCCAGCTTCTGATTCAGCATATATGGAGTAAGGATGAACAATGTGCATTTCTAGTAAGTTCCTAAGATATTCTAATTGTGCTAGTCTATTAACTACACTTTTAAAAGTACAGTGCAAAAGATTATCATCTGTAAAATTCTTATTTTTGTAATTTATTGTCTTTATTGATTACATTCATCATTAACTTTAATAAATATTTTGAATGTAGTATGTAAGTTTGGTTATACATTTATATAAGTATAAATATATACACATAAAATATGCATATCATAAATCATATGTACATATTTCATTTGAAAAAAATTTTTACTGAAATTTTCATAAGCTTTTAAATATTTTTGCTTTTCATGAGCTTTTGCTGAGAGAGAGGGTTTAAACTTTTCTCTTACCAATATTGTGTTTTTGTCAATTTCACATGCCATTTTCTATTATTGTAATTTATTTCAAAGTTAGTTTCATAGGTTGATAAAGTCTAATGTTTGCTGAGTAGACTATGACTTCTCTCAACATAAAATATTTATTTGTCCTTTTTAATATTTCACCTTGCCATTTGCAATAACATGGGTGGACCTAAATGGTATTATGCTAAGGTACATTAGTCAGACACAGAAAGACAAATACCATATGATTTCTACTTATATGTGGAATCTAAAAAAATAAAACAAACATGCAAAAAAATGGAACCAGAATTCTAAATAGAGAATAAACTGGTACTTTTATTCAGTTTGCATAAAAAGTGAGGTGAGATGGGTAGGTAATTGGCAAAATAGGAAAAGGGGATTAAAAGCTATAAACTTTCATTTATAAAATAAATAAGTCACATAAATGAAAAGAACAGGATAGGGAATATAGTCAGTAATGTTGCAATATTGTTGTATGGTGACAGATGGTAACTACACTTATTGTGGTGAGCATAGCATAATGTATAGAAACGTCAAATCACTCTTGTACACCTAAAACTAATATAACACTGTATGTCAACTATATTCTGATTTAAAAAAAATTTTTAATGTTTATTTATTTTTGAGAGAGAGACGGAGGATGAGTGGGTGAGGGGCACAGAGAGAGGGAGACACAGAACTTGAAGCAGGCTCCAGGTTCTAAGCTGTCAGCACAGTGCCTGATGTGGGGCTCGAACCCACAAACCACAAGATCATGACCTGAGCCAAAGTTGGATACTCAACCAACTGAGCCACCCAGGCGTCCCTGTACTCTGGTATTTTTAAAGCATGTATGTTTAAGTATAATCAATGTGTGATGACATGTCAAGCTTGTGGAGATTTACATTCCATTTTCACGTAAAGTATTTACCACTGGATACAGGAACAAACAAAAAGATTTCACCTTGGCTTCTACTGCCTGATAGTCATATTTATGCATCTGCCCTCTTTTTTTTTAATTTCTGCCTGGTATATATTTTTCTGGTTCTGTATTCTTAACCTTTCTGGGTCATTTCGTTTGTTTTATAATCCTTATACATAGAATTTGGCTGAATTTTTGCCTGTTGTTTTTTTAATTTTATTTTTAACCTTTCTTAAAAGTCTCAGAATGTAGTATGAAAATATAACCAGTTCACACATGATCTCTGAAATTATTTTTGGTAACTGTTTTCTCTTACTTTTTCATGTTATTCTTACATTCCCTCTCATAGTTATTTGAATTGTTTGAGATGTCTTTTTCTTAAGTCTCTCTCTCCCTTCCTCTTTCTCTTTTTCCCTCTCAAAGCTCTATATATCTATTCCTATTCTTTGACTTATACATTAAGAACATATTTAAGTTTACATTCTTTCAATACTTTGAATTCATAACTATAAACTACAGCATCATTTTGCTCCATATCCTCCACTCTACCATCTACTTGTTTGTCATAAATAGTAATATATAATTGTTTTTAAGGCTTTAGTCTATGGTAAATTGATAATCTTACATTTATTTTCATGATATTTTCTTACCATTACTTCTTATAAAATATATATTTTGGCTTAGTTTTTTTCGTCTGTTTCAATCACACTCCTTTAAACATTTTAACTCAATTTGGTTTTGAAACAATGATTCTACATCCATTATGAACTAGCATTCAAGAGTGGGGCAAAATATAGAACTAATAACCACTTGAACATGTCTGAGTATATGATAATCTTTTGTGTTTTCTTTAGTTAATTTTTTCAAATGTTTATTTATTGTGACAGAGAGAAGGAGAGAGAGTACAAGACGGGGAGGGACAGAGAGAGAGGGAGAGAGAGCCCAATGTGGGGCATGATGTCATAAATCATGAGATCGTGACCTGAACTGAAATCAAGAGTCAGACGCTTAACCAACTTGGCCACCTAGGTGCCCTCCTGAGATTTATTTGTTTTACATTTTCAATATCATTCTACTTTCCTTGGGATTTTTGAGTTTGGAACTACTTCCCCTAGTGTTGACTCCTTCCATTTATATTTGTAATCCAGTGTGAACACATAAGCCATACTACTTATAATAATTATTTTATTTTGTCTTGATTTTGTGGCTATATATATATATATATATATATGCATCAGTGCATAAAGTCTACTAATTATAAACACAGAGCACAGTTAACCCACTCCATTTTACATATGTAGGTACCTGTACAACTACCACTCACATAAATATTTACAACATATTTTCAAAACTCCAGATGTTTCCTACATGCTCCTTGCCTTACATATCCTGTGGAAGAAAACACTATTATGACCTTTGTCAACATAGATTATTTCTGTCTATTCCTGAACTAAATACAAATTGAATATATATTTTATATCTAGTTTCTTTCACTCAACAAAATGTCTGTATGATTTACCCATGTGGCAGTTGTCAATTCTTTTTCAGTTGTGTGTAGTGTTCTGTTGCACATACCCACAAGTTTCAATCCATTCTTCTATTGATAGAGTTAGAGGAGGATTTCCATGTTGCTGGGATCCCAATCACTAAGAAGGAATGCTACCTAAGTGGCTTTCATATCTCTGAGTGGGCATTTTGTTGCACTAAAGAGTGAAAAATTATTTTGGGGTGACAAGGTGGGGAACTAGAAGCTCAAAGAAAATTGCCAGTCACGTCTTTCTGGCATCACAATGTCTATTCAGAACCCCACAATGGAAAATTTTATGAGGGAGCCAGCTGGCACAGTAACTTTGTCATTTGCAGAGCCCCAGCTTCAACATCCTAAAGCATAGCATGGTAGGTTGGGTTTTATGTTGAAACAGAAGATTTTAATAACCAGCACGGATGTCAGCGGCCTGCTTCTAGCCATTGTTGGGGAGAGACAAGATGTGGGGTTGAACAAGCTTGTTTCCTTATCTTATGGTGACTGTAAGCTATCTATCTATGGGTCTATCTATTGATCTATCTATTATTTTAAATAATGAGAGAGAACACAAATGGAGGAGAGGAGCAGAGGAAGAGAGAGTTAGAATCTTAAGTAGGGTTCACGCTCCACTGAGCCATTTAGGCGCCTTTGTAAGCTATTTCAATGTCTTTCCTAATATCTTGTTTATCAGTACAACTGCCTCAGAGAACAGAATGTCATCCTTCTATCTCCCTTTATTCTTCCTCTATGGATGCCCCATGAAAAAATATGTCAAAATGTGCTCTTCTATTTTCTTGAGCCCCAAAATTCATATTACAACATTTCCCAGTAAGGTCAAGGACTTTGTTTAGAATCTAGGTGTGGTTTTTACCTGGAAGACAAATGCCATTGCTAACTTCTGTTCAGTGTTAATAGAAGAAGAATGGTTTGACTAACATTCTGATTAAATTG
The DNA here is from genome assembly GCF_018350175.1 of Felis catus. NCBI lineage: Eukaryota > Metazoa > Chordata > Mammalia > Carnivora > Felidae > Felis > Felis catus. Next base: position 108,088,455 of record NC_058371.1, read on the forward strand.
CTGATCTCCTTCTTGCTTTAATTGAGGACTTCTGAATTCAAAAATTTCAGGGTATCCTTTGAAGAAAATCTCTTATTTTAGTTTTTTGTACTTAAACTACACCATTTTCCATGCTCTTTTATTTACTGTAATATGCAATTCCCTTGAAATCAACCATCTTGTCTTTTCAGTACCTTTATGAATATGCTCATATATGTATTAACATATTAATAAATTTTAGTAGGAAGGAGAAGTAGATAGTTTGATTCAGATAATCATCTTGATGCATTTTCACTTTTCCTTAACTTGAAACCATAAATTATCTTGTAGCTATATAGTTTTTCCAAATCAACAGCTAGGTGAGTAGACTCTGACAATTAGAGTGTAGGGATAAGAGAACACAAAGATACTTGAAGCATGGGATACTGTAGATAATGTTGGGTAACTTGGGTTCTTGTTGGAAATAAAAGGTTACACTTAAAGATTATAAATTAAACAAAAATAAACTTCTGGGAATAAAATAAACCTGTTTTCAGCTATATTTTTAACTGCGTAGGGCTTCTCATGCTTTGGAGTGATTTTTATGCAAGACTTTCAAACCTACATTTCATAAAAGAGATGGTCTTACATAGGATTTCAAAGGATAGAAAGAGTAACCAAAAAAAGATTAATGATTTTCTTCACAGAAAAAAAAAAAAAAAACTTGATAATTTAGATTTGGATAACACTAAACCCGTGGTTCTCAAATTTCATGCAATAGATTAACTTGGAGGGCTTGTTAATACACAAATTGTTGGAAACCTATCCCTGGGTTTCCCATTCCAGTCTGGCGTTTGGAGCAGCAATGAAGGCCTGCCTTTCTGAAAAGTTCCCTGGTAAAACTGATGCTGCTACGCAGGGACTCCAGGTTGAAAACCCACTGCTGTAAAAAGATAATGCAAAATACATAATGTATCAAATAGAAAGATAATCATTACTCAATTAGCAATAGAATATATAACTAAAATTGTGTAAGGCAGATTCTGTATACTCTGAAATGTGTTAGCTGTAATTTAATCAGTCTTAATATAACCTAGATGTACACCTATATGCCTGTTCTCAAATTCCACAAACCTATCACCTCAGGGTCACTCCCTGTTGACCTTTTTAAATTCTGACCTGTAGAAAGCATCTGAGGGAGATCTAATGACATAGTGAGTACATTGAATAATGAAAACAACACAAATCATGCACTCTATAATATAGTAAACAAAATATTTTATATATATACAACAATTTTACTTATATATTTTTCTGTGCCTAGAATCATCATTATTTATAAGGTCCATGCATATGCCACTGCTGAGAGTCTAAAAATAATGAGGAAAACTTAGAAAGTACATGCAGAATGCAAACAGCAGCCTTGAGAACAGTGAACATTAATTCAAAGTGTCTGCAAAGAAGTAGAGTGTTAATAGTTTTATAAATGTAAGTATTTTTTCATAATGGAAATATTTTTCACTTTAATATCAATATGGAGATATATATATATATATATATATATATATATATATATATATTACACTAAGAATGTCCATGATTACCTATGATTGCTTAGAGAGAAATGTTTTAAAACCTACTTGTGGAACAAATCAGGTTAATTCATAGCAATCCTCAAGGTCTGCCTATAGGGCTACACAAAACTATCAGAAGATATTTATCTATGACAACTTGGGTTTGGTTACTTGACTATCCAATGACCAGAGAAGGAGGGAATCCTCAGGTTTAGAGAACAGTTTTATGTCAGGAGGAGGAAGGAGCAAAGCAAGGACTGAGGAGGAGAACTCGAGAATGAGTGGTAACTCGTAACCGGGTGGCCTTAGGTAGGGAGTAGTGTTATTTAGTAATAAGCATTGCTTGAGAAATGAACAGCTCCTCTACTCTCCTGGAACGAAGGAATCAGAAGATATTAATAGAAATTATCATCATTTCTTTTAACAAAGGATGTCACCAATAATGAAATTATTTTGTGCCTCTGTCAATCCCAGAAAAAAAAAAAGAAAAAGAAAAAGAAAACAACAGGAAGATGTGAAATCTATCAGTGAAATAAATCTATTTTTCTTTAAGTACAAAGTCTTACCAACAGCAAAATGTGTTCTTCTTACTTTTTTTTTCCTCCAGGAGAAATGGAATGTGGCTTTAATAAAGTAACTTACAAAAAAAATGTGGAAGGCCTCAGTACTCAGTGGTGAGAATATTGAGAATTGTCAAAGGGAGAGACTCATTAATCATAGCCCGGGGAAAGAGGGCCTAACAACCCTATCGCATCCTTATGCATCTTATCATCCCAACAGCTGACCTCTCTAATTAGAGGTGAAACAGAGGGAAGATGGTGGCTTAGGAGGACGCTGGGCTCACCGCATCCTGCGGATCACTTAGATTCCACCCACACCTGCCTACATAACCCAGAAAATCGCCAAAAGACTAGCAGAACAGATTCTCCCAAGCCAAGCGTAGACGAGAGGCCCACGGAAGAGGGTAGGAAGGGCAAAGAGGCGGTGCGTGCTACAGGGACTGGCGGGAGGGAGCAGGGGCAGAGGGGCACCCCGCCAGCCAAGCAGAGGCCCCGACTCTGGCTTGCAAAAGCAGAAGGGCCAGAAGGAGTGTGTTCTGACAGCAAGCGGGACTTAACATCTGGAAGGTTGTAAGTTAACAGCTCTGCTCAGAGAACGGGAGGGCTGGAGGGCAATGGACAACGGGAGGGAGAGTTGTTGAGCCCGGGATGAGAGAGCTCAGCTTGGCGGGGAACCAAGGTGCTCGCCAGCGCCATCTCCCTCGCCCATCCCGCAGCCAAAATCCCAAAGGGAACCTATTCCTGCCAGGGAACTTGCTTGCACCGCGCAAACACCCAATGCTGTGCTTCTGTGGATCCATCCCTCTGGTGGCAGCTCTGACTCCCTCCTGGTGCAGCAGGGCCCCTCCCGAAGCAGATCTCTGAAAGAAAGGGGAGATGGAAAAGCAAGCTGAGCCTCCCCCTCCCGCCCCTGTGCACCTTGCCAATCCAGACCAGCTAATACCCCAGATCCCTAGCACCACAAGCCTGGCAGTGTCCAAGTAGCCCAGACGGGCCACGCCACCCCACAGTGAACCCCGCCCCTAGGAGAGGGGAAGAGAAGGTACACACTGGTCTGACTGTGGCCCCAGCGGTGGGCTGGGGGCAGACATCAGGTCTGACTACGCCCCGCCCACCAACGCAAGTTATTCCAGACAGCACAGGGGAAGTGCCTGGCAGTTTTGTACCACTCCAGGGACTATCCAAAATGACGAAACAGAAGAATTCCCCTCAAAAAAACCTCCAGGAAATAACGACAACTAACTAACTGATCAAAAACGATTTAAATATAAGAGAAAGTGAATTTAGAATAATAGTCATAAAATTAATCGCTGGGCTTGAAAACAGTATACAGGACAGCAGAGAATCTATTGCTACAGAGATCAAGGGACTAAGGAACAGCCAGGAGGAGTTAAAAAATGCTATTAATGAGCTGCAAAATAAAATGGAGACGACCACAGCTCGGATTGAAGAGGCAGAGGAGAGAATAGGTGAACTAGAAGATAAAGTTATGGAAAAAAAAGAAGCTGAGAAAAACAGAAAATCCAGGAGTATGAGGGGAAAATTAGAGAACTAAGTGATGCACTAAAGAGAAATAATCTACGTATAATTGGTATTCCAGAGGAGGAAGAGAGAGGGAAAGGTGCTGAAGGTGTACTTGAAGAAATAATAGCTGAGAACTTCCCTGATCTGGGGAAGGAAAAAGGCACTGAAATCCAAGAGGCAGAGAACTCCCTTCAGATGTAACTTGAATTGATCTTCTGCACGACATATCATAAAGAAACTGGCAAAGTACAAGGATAAAGAGACAATTCTGAAAGCAGCTAGGGATAAACGTGCTCTAACATAAAAAGGGAGACGTATAAGACTTGTGACCAATCTCTCTACTGAAACTTGGCAGGCCAGAAAGGAATGGCAGGAAATCTTCAATGTGATGAACAGAAAAATATGCAGCTGAGAATCCTCTATCCAGCAAATCTGTCATTTAGAATAGAAGGAGAGATAAAGGTCTTCCCAAACAAACAAAAACTGAAGAAATTCATCACCACTAAACCAGCCCTACAAGAGATCCTAAGGGGGACCCTGTGAGACAAAGTACCAGAGACATCGCTACAAGCATAAAACATACAGACATCACAATGACTCTAAACCCGTATCTTTCTATAATAACACAATGTAAATGGACTAAATGCACCAAGCAAAAGACATAGGGCATCAGAATGGATAAAAAAAAAAAAAAAAAAAAAACCAAGACCCATCTATTTGCTGTCTACAAGAGACTCCTTTTAGACCTGAGGACACCTTCAGATTGAAAGTGAGGCGATGGAGAACTATTTATCATGCTACTGGAAGTCAAAAGAAAGCTGGAGTAGCCATACTTATATCAGACAAGCTAGACTCTAAATTAAAGGCTGTAACAGGAGATGAAGGGCATTATATAATCATTACAGAGTCTATCCATCAAGAAGAACTAACAATTATAAATGTCCATGTGCTGAATACAGGAGACCCCAAATATATAAAACAATTACTCACAAACATAAGCAACCTTGTTGATAAGAATGTCGTAATTGCAGGGGACTTTAATACCCCACTTACAACAATGGATAGATCATCTAGACACATGGTCAATAAAGAAACAAAGGCCCTGAATGATACATTGGATCAGATGGACTTGACAGATATATTTAGAACTCTGCATCCCAAAGCAACAGAATATACTTTCTTCTCGAGTGCACAAGGAACATTCTCCAAGATAGGTCACATACTGGGTCACAAAACAGCCCTTCATAAGTATACAAGAATTGAGATCATACCATTCATACTTTCGGACAACAATGCTCTGAAGCTTGAAATAAACCACAGGAAAAAGTCTGGAAAACCTCCAAAAGCATGGAGGTGAAAGAACACCCTACTAAAGAATGAATGGGTCAACCAGGCAATTAGAGAAGAAATTTAAAAACATATGGAAACAAACGAAAATGAAAATACAACAATCCAAACATTTTGGGATGCAGCGAAGGCAGTCCTGAGAGGAAAATACATTGCAATCCAGGCCTACCTCAAGAAACAAGAAAAATCCCAAATACAAAATCTAACAGCACACCTAAAGGAAATAGAGCAGAGCAGCAAAGACACCCCAAACCCAGCAGAAGAAGAGAAATAATAAAGATCAGAGCAGATATAAATAATATAGAAACTAAAAACACTGTAGAGCAGATCAATGAAGCCAAGAGTTGGTTTTTTGAAAAAATAAACAAAATTGATAAGCCTCTAGCCAGGCTTCTCAAAAAGAAAAGGGAGATGACTCAAATAGATAAAATCATGAATGAAAATGGAATTATGACAACCAATCCCTCAGAGATACAAACAATTATCAGGGAATACTATGAAAAATTATATGCCAACAAATTGGACAACCTGGAAGAAATGGACAAATTCCTAAACACCCACACTCTTCCAAAACTCAATCAGGAGGAAATAGAAAGCTTGAACAGACCCATAACCAGTGAAGAAATTGAATAAGTTATCAAAAATCTCCCAACAAATAAGAGTCCAGGACCAGATGGCTTCCCTGGGGAATTCTACCAGACATTTAAAGCAGAGATAATATCTATCCTTCTCAAGCTACTCCAAAAAATAGAAAGGGAAGGAAAACTTCCAGACTCATTCTATGAAGCCAGTATTACTTTGATTCCAAAACTAGACAGACACCCAATAAAAAAAGAGAACTACAGCCCAATATCCCTGATGAATATGGATGCAAAAATTGTCAACAAAATACTAGCAAATTGAATTCAACAGCTTATAAAAAGAATTATTCACCATGATCAAGTGGGATTCATTCCTGGGATGCAGGGCTGGTTCAACATTGGCAAATCAATCAACGTGATAAAAGAAAAGATAAGAAAAGATAATCACATTAAAAAAAGAAAAGATAAGAACCATATGATCCTGTCAATCGATGCAGAAAAAGCATTTGACAAAATCCAGCATCCTTTCTTAATAAAAACCCTCGAGAAAGTAGGGATAGAAGGAACATACTTAAAGATCATAAAAGCCATTTATGAAAAGCCCTCAGCTTTTCATCCTCAATGGGGAAAAACTGAGAGCTTTCCCCCTGAGATCAGGAACTCGACAGGAATGTCCACTCTCACCGCTGTTGTTTAACATAGTGTTGGAAGTGCTAGCATCAGCAATCAGACAACAAAAGGAAATCAAAGGCATCAAAATTGGCAAAGATGAAGTCAAGCTTTCACTTTTTGCAGATGACATGATATTATACATGGAAAATCCAACAGACTCCACCAAAAGTCTGCTAGAACTGATACGTGAATTCAGCAAAGTTGCAGGATACAAAATCAATGTACAGAAATCAGTTGCATTCTTATACACTAACAATGAAGCAACAGAAAGACAAATCAAGAAACTGATCCCATTCACAATTGCACCAAGAAGCATAAAATACCTAGGAATAAATCTAACCAAAGATGTAAAAGATCTGTATGCTGAAAACTATAGAAAGCTTATGAAGGTAATTGAAAAAGATTTAAAGAAATGGAAAGACATTCCCTGCTCATGGATTGGAAGAATAAATATTGTCAAAATGTCAATACTACCCAAAGCTATCTACACATTCAATGCAATCCCAATCAAAATTGCACCAGCATTCTTCTCAAAGCTAGAACAAGCAATCCTAAAATTCATATGGAAGCACTAAAGGCCCCGAAGAGCCAAAGTGATTTTGAAGAAGAAGACCAAAGCAGGAGGCATCACTGTCCCAGACTTTAGCCTCTACTACAAAGCTGTCATCATCAAGACAGCATGGTATTGGCACAAAAACAGACACATAGACCAATGGAATAGAATAGAAACCCCAGAACTAGACCCACAAACGTCTGGCCAACTCATCTTTGACAAAGCAGGAAAGAACATCCAATGGAAAAAAGACAGTCTCTTTAACAAATGGTGCTGGGAGAACTGGACAGCAATATGCAGAAGAATGAAACTAGACCACTTTATTACACCATTCACAAAAATAAACTCAAAATGGATAAAGGACCTGAATGTGAGACAGGAAACCATCAAAACCCTAGAGGAGAAAGCAGGAAAAGACCTCTCTGATCTCAGTCGTAGCAATTTCTTACTTGACACATCCCCAAAGGCAAGGGAATTAAAAGAAAAAATGAACTATTGGGACCTCATGAAGATAAAATCTTCTGCACAGCAAAGGAAACAACCAACAAAACTAAAAGGCAACCAACGGAATGGGAAAAAGATATTTGCAAATGACATATCGGACAAAGGGCTAGTATCCAAAATCTATAAAGAGCTCACCAAACTCCACGCCCGAAAAACAAATAACCCAGTGAAGAAATGGGCAGAAAACATGAATAGACACTTCTCTAAAGAAGACATCTAGATGGCCAACCGGCACATGAAAAGATGTTCAGCGTCGCTCCTTATCAGGGAAATACAGATCAAAACCACACTCAGATATCACCTCACGCCAGTCAGAGTGGCCAAAATGAACAAATCAGGAGACTATAGATGCTGGAGAGGATGTGGAGAAACGGGAACCCTCTTGCACTGCTGGTGGTAATGCAAACTGGTACAGCCACTCTGGAAAACTGTGGAGGTGCCTCAAAAAATTAAAAATAGACCTACCCTATGACCCAGAAGCAGCACTACTAGAAATTTACCCAAGGGATATAGGAGTACTGATGCATAGGGGCACTTGTACCCCAATGTTTATAGCAGCACTCTCAACAATAGCCAAATTATGGAAAGAGCCTAAATGTCCATCAACTGATGAATAGATAAAGAAATTGTGGTTTACATACACAATGGAGTACTACAGGGCAATGAGAAAGAACGAAATATGGCCCTTTGTAGCAACATGGATGGAACTGGAGAGTGTGATGCTAAGTGAAATAAGCCATACAGATAAAGACAGACACCATATGGTTTCACTCTTATGTGGATCCTAAGAAATTTAACAGAAACCCATGGGGGAGGGGAAGGAAAAAAAAAATAGAGGTTAGAGTGGGAGAGAGCCAAAGCATAAGAGACTCTTAAAAAACTAAGAACAAACTGAGGGTTGATGGGGGGTGGGAGGGAGGGGAGGGTGGGTGATGGGTATTGAGGAGGGCATCTTTTGGGATGAGCACTGGGTGTTGTATGGAAACCAATTTGACAATAAATTTCATATATTAAAAAAAATAATTAGAAGTGAAACAAGGTCATGACAATTAGTTTTTAATGGAGACCACATGAAATGGAAAGCAACTTTGCTACAGGAAAAGAAGTGAGAATGTTTAAAGAACATGGTATCTTCCTATGGGAGAGGTGGAATTTTCCCAAGGGAAGGCAATAGGCCTGGCAGTGGAAGAGAAGGAAGGAAATTGGTGGGGAATGAGAGTGAGGTGAGGAATGGAAGGAGGAAATGCTCAGGGACTTCTTCACTGTGAAAGTACAGACATTTAAAAAGGGATCAGTCTCTGTATAGATGTAAATGAAATTCCAAGATACCTAGTAATAAACTATCATTCCTACATGAGAATTTTTTAGGAAAGAAACTTGAAGTTAGTTCCAGGGAAGCTGAGGGAAAAGGTGGACTACAGGAAGGGAAGCAAATACACTCAATTCTCCCAGCTACAGAGACCCAAGAGGGAGCCCTGTGTCTCCATTATTATTACATTGTGGTCATTAAAAGCAGGAAAACTGAAAAATACCCATTCAAAATATTCCATGGTGTTAGGGGAGTGTTTTTTGAGGGAAAAAAATCACGAGAAATAGTAAGTGAAAATCTTTTGATTGTCCCAAAAGGCATCCAATGGTTTCCCTTGAGTAGGACCTCAGAAAATTCCTCGGAGAAATAAATGGAGTTTTGCAAGATGTATGTGTGTGAGTGTGCATGTGTCTTGCATTTTTTTCCTGAACCTGGGCATACTTTTTTAGTGGTTTGTACCTAATTGGATAAATATACAGAGAGAAGGTACAGCACTGCAATGCAGAAAAAAAGAGTTAACTTTCCCAGGATAAAAAAAGAAATGGGAAACATTTTGTTTCTATTGTTTAAGGCACTGTTAGGTTTGCCAAAAAACCAAAAAAAGAAAACAAATTAAAAAGCTAAGACCTGAGTTGTGATCAATAAGCAAACGTAAAACCAGGATTGCAGCAATGGAGACCTGCTCTGGGATTATAAGACTAAGTCTGTGGCTGGAAGCAATGTGGAAAAGCCAGGTCTCAGATGCCCTACATTAAACTAGGACCCATGTAGCATGCTAAAATGGTCTCATCAGTGTCCATTCACTCCTGGTAAAAAAACAAACCTAAATTGCTTTTGGAAGAAATTACCACAAATTGGGTACAATTTAGATATAGTTTGTAAAAAATAACTGTTTAAGTATATCTTATAAATGAGCTTCAGCAAAAACCACAGATTTAAACTTTCAAAGACTTTTCATTTTGGAATTATATAAAGAATATAAAAAAGCTAAATCTGATCATTTAAAAATATAGAATTAAAATTAGCAATCAAAAATGTATTATGAGTTAGAGGGTAGAAATGAAGGAATAAATTAGAATAAAGGACAGAAAGTATGTTGGAAACATGAAGTAAGCTTAGCAACCTGGAGGATAAGCAGCAAGATGGGACCAAGGATTTGTGAGGAGCATGTGGTGAATTTCAAAGTTATCACCGATATTCTAATTTTTAAATTGACAGGAGGGTTCATAAAAGCTCACTTCAATATTATCATAATATATTATTCTATTTGGAAAAGCACAGTATTCTCTCATTCCTTCTTTCTGTTTATTTATCTCTTTCTCTGTTTTTTTCTCTCTCTTTTAATTACTATAATAAACCAAGGAGGCACAGACATGCTTTTCAAGGAATATTAAGATTTTTTATTATTAGAAGTCTTCTTAGGATATATGTATAAGACAAAGAAGGAGGGAAATGACCATAAAGTATTAAAAGTTAAGCCAGAAATTTAATTCTGCAGAGGCTGGTTCAAGTATCTTGATTTTTTTTTACGAATTTATTTCACAGCATTTATTGAGTACCTACATTAGCGGGTGTTCTAATAGACATATAAAATTAAGTAAGACAAGTTCCTAGAAGATTATTTTCTAGGAAACAAAAATGGATGAATCCACTTTTAAAATGGATGAATAAATGTATAATGTGTTATAAGAGTTACAGAAAATAAGTAATTTTATAATGTGTTGGGCATTGGGAGTATTAGTCTACCTATCCTGCCATAACAAAATGCCAAAGACTAGGTGCTTAAATAACAGAAGTTTGTTTCCCATAGTTCAGGAGGCTAGAAGTGTAAGATCAAGGGGCCAGCAAGGTGTGTTCATTCTGAGGCCTCTTCTCTTGGCTTCTAGGCAGGTGCCACCTCAGTGAGTGCTCACCTGATGTCTTTTGGCACACAAGTGGGGGGCAGGGGTGTGGGGAGAGAGACAAAGGGAGCAAAAGCTCTCCGGTGTCTCTTCTAATAAGATCACTAATTTCATCATGAAAGCCCCCCTCTCATGATCTCATCTAACCCTAATTACCTCCCAAAGACCCCATAACCAAATACTATCACATTGGAGGTTAGCATTTCAACATCTGAATTCGGGGAGACAAACATTCAGCCCATAATAGAGGGGGATATCAATAATGTTACTTTAGGAAAAATGAATTATCTAGTTCTTTGGGGATTCAACCAGAGATCAAATAATATAATTTTAATATCATTTCTCAATAAGTGCACTACTTAACAACTGTTTCACCCTAACATTTAAGGAAGTTACATACATACATGTTATGTTAATTTATACATATGAAGGGGGCAGATGAAATGCAATTGCAATATGAATATATATCTTTTACCTCGTTACACTTCTGATTCTTAAGAAGCTGCCATGACATTTAATTGCATATCTAGGTAGCTACACTGTGGTGAGCGTAACATAAGGTATAGAGAAGCTGAAACACTATGTTGTATGCCTGAAACTAATGTAACATTGTGTGTAATTTATATTCAAATAAAACAATTAAGTGATTTGCACATCTATTTACTAAAAATTACTAAGACACCAAGAGTTACACAGAAAGTGGTAGAATGAAATCAAATTATAATAGATGTTCTCTATTTAAACAATTTTATAATTCTTGCCATTAAAAATTCACTTAGAGCACAGAACCATGTATTTCAGAGAATGACATTTAAAAAGAAAAATGAGAGAACTATTTGGCATCAATTCTTGATTTTGGCTCAGGGGATTTTCCCTCTCCCTCTCTCTCAGGCCCTCCCATGTTCGTGCGCTCGTGCGCGCGCGCTCTCTCTCTCTCTCTCTCTCTCTCTCTCTCTCTCTCTCCCCCAAATAACATATAATGTTATTTGTGTGGTTTTCTCTAATTTTTAAGTTTCACATTTGGTGTTCAGTTACCTCAGGGCTCAGGCAAGGAAAGGCCAAATATAGCCTCATGCTTCAGAATATGATTCAATCCCCTAAAAATTAATAGAAGGTAAATTCCCATAATCATAGATCAAGAAAAATAAAACTGAGAATAAGCCACAAAATAGGTAGATAAAAGTGACTTGTCAGCATATAGGAAGCTAAGAGTAGATTCATTCTCCCTTGTCTGTGTATCACCAGAAGGATTAGTTGTATGTATGTATGTATGTATGTATGTATGTATGTATGTATGTATCTATCTATCTATCTATCTATCTATCTATTCCTGCCAGAGAAAAATATTCCCCCTCAGTTTAGAGAATCTGATATTTGCAACAGAAAAACATCAGCGAGAAGAGGATATTTTGGAAAAGTTTCTCCTAATTTTTAAATTTTATGTGTGGCTGAAACATGATTAATCTGTAAAAGAGCACTTATTTTGTACCATTATAAACACATCAGTTGAGTGTATTATCATAATAATAGACCTGGCTATCACTGATTGAACACTTAGTATGTACTAAACACAGTCACGTATTTTTAATGCATTTTCATTTAATTTTCATAAAAATTCAATGTGCAAATATTATTTTTCTCATATTAAAGGTTATAAAAACTGTACAAAAATTACAGGGTTAATTATAATCCCCAAGATCACATATCTAATAGTGTAGCTTAAATTCAAATACACTTAAAAAAATAGACTTTGAGGGACGTTTTAAGTTTACAGAAAAATCAAGCAAAAACTTTCCTATCAGTTACCCCTATTAACTTCTTGCATTGGAATAATATGTTTGTTATAATTGATAAGCTAATATTAATAAATTATTAACTAAAATCCATAGTTTACATTAAAATTCAGTTTGTACTGTACATTCTATGGGTTTTGACAAATGGTAATGTCACATATCCACCATTACAGTATCATACAGAATAGTTTTACTGCCCTAAAGTCCCGTGTGTTCCACCTATGCATCCCTCTCTCCCTCCCCTGGAGCCTCAGGTAAACACTTATCATCTTATTGTCTCCATAGTTTTGCTTTTTCCAAAATGCCATATAGCTGAAATCATATATGTAGCCTTTTCAGATTGGCTTCTTTCACTTAGCAATATACAATTAAGTTCCTCCATATATTTTCTTGTTTTTTTGTTTTTGGTTTTTTTTTTTTTGTATCCAAAAAATAATGTTTATTTCAAAATCGGGAAAACAACCAGCAATGAAAAAACAGCATAAGTGAATTGGCTTCTTTCACTTAGCAATATACAATTAAGTTCCCTCATATATTTTCTTGTTGTTTTTTTTTACCCAAAAAAGAAGTTTATTTTCAAAAATAAGTTTATTTCAAAACAACCAGCAATGAAAAAACAGCATAAGTGAACATTTCATTATGCAGTATTTTATTTGGAAAGATAAAATCTCAACAGATAAAGATTAAATAATGAATAATATATTCTTTTAATTTTTTTATTTATAATCCAAATTAGTCAACATATGGTTCCTTCATGTATTTTCATTGGCTTGATAGTTCATTTCTTTTTAGCACTGAATAATATTCCATTGTCTGGATGTACCACAATTTACTTACCCATCATCTACCGAAGGATATCTTAGTTGCTTCCAAACTTTGGCAATCATGAATAAAGCTGCTATAAACATCTGTGCGTAGGTTTTTGTATGGACATAAGCTTTCACTTCATTTGGAAACAAACAAATGAACAAACATGGAACACTATAGCTGGATCACAGAGTAAGAGTTATGTATATATGTATGTATGCATGTATATTTGTTGGTAGTATACAAATATAGACTAAATTGAGAAAATTAGGTGTGTATAAAAGCTGCTGCAGGTAATATAAAAATATTTCAACTAAAATTTTGGCAACATTCCTATCAACATGTCAGAGAAATAATTTATATTGAAGGGCCAAGCAAACACTAAAAAAAAATGATAATAATAATAATAATAATAATAATAATAATAGAGGAAGAGTCAAAAGCAGTATGTTAAGATATCATGGTTTTCTTTCTCTAGAGCTCTGTTCACTAATCTATACAAATCAGAGGTTTTTTTGGTATATTTCAATCTGGAGTGGAACTACAAAGAATATCATCTTCCCAAACTCTCCTGGCATGATATAGCCTAAGTTCACTCTAAGTACATTTCTGTCAAGCATTTGGAGAGTTAATCCCAACATACATTGAAGTTTTTGGATGTTCAAAACTGTCTGTGAGACTCTAAAAATAAAAGGAAAAACAAGTCCCAGGGCACCTGGGTGGCCCAGTCAGTTGACGGTCCGACTCTTGATTTCAGCTCAGGTCATGATCCCAGGGTCATGCGATCAAGCCCTGTACTGGGCTCCATGCTGAGCGTGGAGCCTGCTTACAATTCTCTCTTTCTCCCTCTACCCACTCCCCACCCACACTTTCTCTGTCTCTCTAAAAAAAGTGAAATAGAAAACAAAACAAACAAAACTTCAGTTCCTACTATATCTTGTACATGGTATAGGTATTCCATCACCTTCCCCAAAATATAAACAACTAAATTCCAGTCAAAACTATTTTCAGAGAAGCAGAAAAAGAGGTGATTACTCATAGAGATGACTACTTATAAGGAGAAACTGAATTTTTCCCATAATGAGTATGTATTATTCAATTACCAAACTGCTCTGAACAAAATAAAAAATGGCTGTGAGATAATTACATACTTGTGGTTTTATAATACAGTTTGAAATGTCCTCTAGATTTTCAAACAATTTTCTCTGCAAAAAGAAATAGACTTATCTAGTGTTCAACTCCAAAGCACTTTTCAAATATTACATGCTGTACCATTTAGAATTTATGTAACATTTAGGGATCTTACTGAGCTGGAAAATAGAGAGATGCTGTTTTTTTTTTTTTTTTTCCAATTAGTTCTTCACTCATTTTCCAGTCTAGTAGCAAAATACTGCTTAGAAAGTGAAAGTCAGAAAAAATGCTGTAGGCTGTTCATGGTTTCCACTGGGAAGACCAAGTAGAAATACTTGATAAAATTTATATAGGTCTGAGGCAAAGGCATCTTAGTGTCAGAAGTAAAATATTTTTTAAACTGGTTTTGCAAAGTAACTGTAAATATGCTCTCTGAAGATTGAAAATATGTCAGATATGTTGCATAAATTGATTTAAAAAGCATAATATTATGCAAATTTTTATAAATTAACTTCATGGTCTAGTTATCGAAGCACCCCACCAAAAATTAAAAGATGTTCCAAGGAATTCTGAATCTCATTATTTATCAGCAAATAACTGCTGGAAAAGGCTTTAGACAAGTAATCTTTCTAGGGCCAACATTTCTTTACACTTCAAATTTCTCTTCAAATACAGCAGTGCTCAGATAACAAAACAGAATTCAGTGAACATCTTAGAGGGCAATCCTAGGGAGTAGGAATGTGTGAGTCTCAAACAAAGCATACTTTATTTAGATAGAGGTGGACTCTTTGTCCACTTCCCATAATCCCTGTGGTATAGCCATCTACTGCAGAGAACTGGGGAGCTCTCTCTCCAGACCCAGAGCACTCTCCACTATTGGTATCAGGACAATCAATTCAAAACACACTCTGCACTACATGCTACTTAGATACTATGCCACTGCATAATTTTATTTATCTGAGAGAAATTATTCTATTTTATATGACTGAATTAAATAGCATCTCATAGATTGGAAGAGTTAAAATAGCTAGGAAAATAGTTAACTTACATTCACGGAGCAACTTGAATTACATGAAGATCAATTTTTTAAAAGTCATACATTTTAATATAATCTCTAGTCTTTGCATCTTTCTACACAGTTCATACATGGCAGTGTATTTTGTAAATTCAAATAAATTGAAAGGTACTAATTTTTTTGTTTTAATTTAAGAGATGGTGTTTTGTGTTGAGAGAGAGACCACACACGTACATGCATGGTGGTCGGGGGGGGGGGGCAGAAAGAGAGGTAGAGAGGGAATCTTAAGTAGGCTCCACACCCAGCATGGAGCCCAATGCAGGGCTTGATCTCATGACCATGAGACCATGCCTGAGCCGAAATCAAGAGGCTGACACTTAACTAACTGAGCCTCCCAGGCGCCCTTAGAGAAGGTTTTTTGTTTGTTTTTAGGTTTTTGTTTTTGTTTTTTACACATAATTCTTATGACATAAACATAAAGCTTAGTCAAAAACAGTGATTCCAATTTCAAAATCATTTGTTCATCATTCCAGATCTCAAATTCTTATTCCTATATAATAATTCCTGTATAATATCACCACCACCCCCAAAGAAAAACCCAGCAAATGAAATCTTTTGGCTCTGAAAAACACTTGGAAAACACGAGAATTCACTTTATAATCATCCAGTTTGAATTACTATTTCCGGCTATCTACTATAAGGCTGAGAGATGGCTTACATATTGATCTTGGACGTATGTACAGTTATACTGATAGTGCTTAAATGTCATTCTGTGAATTAGCTAAGACTTATTAACAAGCATGTTTTCTGCCTATATGCAGCAATTATATATGATACTATTAGCAGTATCAATTAAGATAGATAAAGTAATAGCCTAATTGAATGCATGAGGAGTCTAATGGCTTTGCTTTTCCTGATAATGGATTGCACTCTATCCTCATGTACAATAAGGTAGACACAGGATCAATAGAATTTTATGCTTAGAAAAACTACTAGCCCGAAGGACAACAATACCTAATTTAGGACTCATTATACAGGCTTTTATTTTAACCAGTGAAAAATACACATAAAATTAAACTGTCATTTCTAAAAACCAAAGTTCATGTCAGTTCAGCCAAAAAAAACAGGACTTTTATTATTTTTTTTTTGTATTTCTATATATGAAGAGTTCATCTTACAGCTATAATAATTCAGTTCAAACATTTTATCTTGTTTTGAATTTTCTGTTTGACATTTTTACATTATACAAAATGAAATTTGGCATGGGTGAGACAGTATACCAATATTCCAATTGCATAACTCAATTACCCATGATAAAATCTGAGGAAAAACATGAAGTTATTGTAACTTGTCTGAGCACTCCCCTGGTAAACTTATTTTGGTAGAGAAACTAATCTTTATTTTTCAGAGCCTTTGAGAATGACAGTGTCTCATATCAATCACTGCCTTGCATTTGTCTATAAAACAGCCTTGGGAAAGCTTCAGGCTTCTAGGTATTTTCCAATATTCTTGATAGAAGCAATTCTGGGAAAGCAGGAAGGATGAGAAATGTATTCAAGTAGTTTCAGTAGGTAACCTACTCAGATGAAGTTAGGGTATTTTTAAGCAACTATAGAGTGAATGAGCTTTGCCACAGTCTAAGCTTTAACTAAAGCTTTGTAAATTTCTTAAGTCTTACTTCTTGTACTTCCCTCATCATCTAGGTCAATAATGGGAGATACTAACCAGAATGGTAGCTATTTCATAGAAAAGGAAGAGGCTTGTTGTGAGAATGTTACATTGCAATAGTCACAGTCCACAAGTGTACAGAACAATGACACAGGAGACTTTTAGTCTCCAAACACAGTACTAGTGCTCTAATTTAGCACACTATAAATTTAAATATTCATATTTTAGTGGAATATGGGGCAATAGGCACAGACACAGTTAGGAGTGAAACTGGCACAAACTAACTGGAGAATAATTTGTATGTGCATGTAAAATGCACGTAACTGCTGACTCAGCAATTTAATTGCACTACCTTATGTGAATAT
This sequence comes from Felis catus, assembly GCF_018350175.1. NCBI lineage: Eukaryota > Metazoa > Chordata > Mammalia > Carnivora > Felidae > Felis > Felis catus. The sequence goes on from NC_058371.1 coordinate 108,105,717, forward strand.
ACTCATAAAACTTTTCTGAGATGTATTATAATGTAGCTTAGCTTGAAATAGCAAAATTAGGATACATTCAAAATGTGAATAAATATTTGAGTGATTATTAAATAATCTATAGTACATATACATGAGGTATATCTGCATGTATAAATACAGAATATTTGCAAAATATATTATTATAATTAAAGGCTGAAGTACACACAAGATTTAGTGTACAATCTCATTGTGGAAATAAAATTTAGAGTATAAAATAAGAGGGACGCCTAGGTGGCTCAGTCAGTGAACCATTCGACTTCAGCTCAGGGCATGATCTTATGGTTTGTGAGTTCAAGACCTGCATTGGGCTCTGTGCTAAATATATTAATATACTATACTAAAAAAGTATATATTTGCATAATTATTCATAAAGTAGTTTATGTTAAAATAAATATTCATTTTACATGACTATACATTTTTTATCTAGTTATTACATTTTTGGTGGCAAAACCATTTTAATTATCTAAGCATCTTTATCAACATAATTCTTTCCTGGGTTAGAGAATTTCAATCCTGAGATATTTGACCATTGTGAGTTTTTGAGAAAAACAGAAAATAAATCAAAAAGAGTATTATAACTATTTTGATTATTTTGTTACATAGTTTTAATAACATTAATTTATATTAATGTTCATTAATGGCATCTGTTACACTATATCATGTTCATTGAGGTTCTTATGGCACATGAAGCAAGCATAGGAGAAGACTGTTTTCAATGGACGGCTTCCTAGAATTTCTGAATCAAATTTATCAGGTAGAGTACACTACAGGCTGTGTTTCACACAATTAAATCTTCAAGTAGAAGTTAAAAGTCATCTCTACTATCTTAATGTAGAAGACATTGAAATAATGCTTTATAACAATAATATCTTTCTTTTTTTTTTTTAATTTTTTTTTTTAACATTTATTTATTTTTGAGACAGAGAGAGACAGAGCATGAACGGGGGAGGGGCAGAGAGAGAGGGAGACACAGAATCGGAAGCAGGCTCCAGGCTCTGAGCCATCAGCCCAGAGCCCGACGCGGGTCTCGAACTCACGGTCTATGAGATCGTGACCTGAGCTGAAGTCGGACGCTCAACCGACTGAGCCACCCAGGCACCCCAACAATAATATCTTTCTTATTTTCTTTGCCTTTTTCATCTTTTATCACATGATAATAAATAAAACTATACTTGGCAATGGAGATTTGTCCAATCCTTATATTTCCAAATATAGTAATGTCATTTTCTGGACTAGGATATATATTTGGAAGACTGTATTAACTAAGTTGACGTACTTAATTTAAATTGTCAGATGGACAAGATAAATATAGAAATGTTAATAGCAAATTTAATAGAAATTTAATCTTGACAGAAAAAAAAAGTCTCCTTGTAAGCAAATGTTTTATTGCAGAAGTACCAGTACACAGGATAATACATAGAATGATGATACAGGAGTAATTATGACCCTCAATTATAGCACTTAAGCACACAGCACATAAATAAAAATATTATTTTTACATAAAGAGTTCTTACTGAATGTAGGAAAATTTTAGTATATAGCAAACAAGCAAATAATAAGTGAATGAATAAAAATTACTAACTATCTACAATGTTAAAATATTCATAGGACTTTCAGAAGGTGGAGTAAGACCCTGAAAAAATCCTTTCATGAATAAAAGCTGTGAGAACTATAGCAAAAACTATCAAAATCAACTTTTCAGGACTGAAAATTAAACCAAAGATCTGCAACAATCTAAGGAGTATTTACTTAAGAAAAACAGCTAAATTTCAGTAACCTTTGTGGCATTTTAACCTTCTCTAATTCTTTCTCTTGCCAGCTCTGTGGTAGGTAGTCTTAAAAACCAAGACCTCCCTAATAGAGTAGCATTGAAATTTAGTTGTCAAGTAGCCTCTGAAAGGTGCAGAATCAGTTTAGAGCTCCACAAAAGTCCCATTCCCAGAGAATGGTCACTATTTGATCTGTCTAGCATCTTGCTGAAAAGCTCCATTCTCAGGGCCTGTGTTTATTTGACCTGATTCAGAGCTTACTCTGTGCAAATAGTCTTATTCCAGAAGGATTTGTTTAAAAAAATAAGTGACAATTGTTTAACATCACAGCTGTCTGAGACATCATTACCAGCTAGGACAGTCAGGAGGCAGATCAAAAAACTTGAAACAAAAGGAATTAATGTTCACAGGACACTGAAAAGATCCGGCAAACTGGGAATATCTGGAAGGCCACTTGCATACACAGGGTGATGCATTTGCTCAGGAAAGACCAGCAAAGGCCTTAATTTCTTATCTCTGGCCAGCCTTATCTTAAGGCAAGCAGAAAATGAATAAGGCAGAAATGCAAACTGCCTACTAAGAGTGTTGAAGTAATAACATGACATATACAAATAGCTCCTCAGTGAAAGTTGGGAATATTATTAGTTCAAGGTATTTAAGGAAATCTCTGCCTAATAATTATATGAGCACTAAGCTAATCAGGCAGAGACTTCAGTGGCCACACATGACAAACAATACAGATTTAGAGAATTAGTCCAGAAAAGTCTCTAAATAAACAAACATCAAGAATAGCCACGGCAATCCCTGCGTGAAGTAATGCGAGTGTGTGTGGGGGTATCTGATTTCTAAAATTGCCAGTTTGCATTTTTAATACATGTATCTGCTTCAATAATGTATATAGAAAACTTACAAGGCAACAACAACAACAAAACCCAACAACAAAAACCCACACAGTTTAAGAAATAGGCAAAGGATATGAATAGGCATTTCTCAAAACAAGAAGTACAAGTGGCCAATAAACACATGAAAAGAGGCTTAACATTATTAGCCATCAGGGAAATTCAAATTGAAGGCACAAGATACTCTTTGCTTGCCCTGTGATAAGTATAATAAAAAAAGACAGATAATAAAATGGGTTGGTGGTGTTGTGGAGAAATCTGAATCTTCATGCATTGTTAATAGGGACATAAAAGGTTGCTTGCTGCCTGTTTGGAAAAGTGTGACAGTTCTTCAAAAAGTTAAATATGGTTATCATATAGTCCAGCTACTCCATTCCTAGAGAATTGAAAGCATATGCCCCCCCCCACACACACACACAAACTTACACACAAATGTTCATAGTAGCATTATTCATAGTAACCAAAACTGGAAACACACAGGTACATCAACTGATAAAGAGATAAAGTGTGGCACACCATACAATAAAATGTTATTTTGGACAAAAAAAATAAACAGAATTGTATTGCAAATGAAAATCTAGGGATCAGGAGTGTTCAGCACTATTGAGTCATTGCTATTTCCTTATCTTTTCAATGAACAGAGCTCAGAAATATATACAATGTGTGTGTATGTATGTATCTCTGTATATACACATATTTGTTTTTATTTTCTTTATAACTATACTTTCAACTATATACTGAAATCCATAAGTTCAGACCAATATTTTCAATGCCAATCCAACACCAGAGCCCATTCCCATTTATTTTTTTCTCTTGTAACTCTTTATACCAATAGTGAGAAATCTGGCTCCTATTATTGTCATTATTTTTACTTATTCCATCAATAACTAAACCAATATTCCATAGCTGGCAGCCAACCACTCTCCAACCCTAGCATAAAAGCATTTCTCCTCACTTTGATTCTAACATCCTTTCCTAGACCACTACTATCTCTACCTTCTGTACAAATGACCTCTCCACCCAAATCAGGCTTCAACCCAGCATGCCATGCTCACACCCCTCCCTACTCATAGACAACATTTTTACTCTACACAAACTTCCAATACACTATTCAGGATGAAACACCCTAGTGGTGCCATCTTCCTCACCTTACTGGTGTTACCTCATCCTGTGTTAGGCCTCCAATGTCACCTTGCCCCATAATTGCTTTCCTTACCCCACTTTGGCTTCAGTGCTATAGTGTAGAACTCATGCATCCCAAACTCCACACAGATATCATTTTCACACACTTTAACATCTGACACACATAATGGGTCACCCTCCTACTCAAATGTCCTCCTCACATTGTTTTGTCTCTGAAGACTTCCTCCACATCTGTCACAGCTCCCCACCTGCTGAATGGCTATTCTCCTCACACTGGTCCAGTTAAGACACTCCCAACTGTCATTCAGCTGTCACCACAGCTAAATCTTACTCCTCTCACATGATATCTATCTTCCTGGGACTCTTCAAAACAGACTGAGGGAAGGAGAGGGAAAAAAAGGAAGGAGGAGAAAACAGAGAAGGGGAAAAGCTCTAATTTCACCATATACTGAGAACATCTTACAATGTTTATACATATGTGTCATATCTTAGATTTTATAATACTATGGTATATCAAAATATAATGGTTTATTAAATATTTTCCAGTTTAAAGTGTGTATTTATTTCTAGTAATTTTTCACAGTTAGAAACTCAAAGAGATTGGGACTCATTAGGTGGCTCAGTCAGTCAGGCTACCAACTTTGGCTCAGGTCATAATCTTGTTCATGGGTTAGAGCCCTGTGTCAGGCTCTGTGCTGACAGCTCAGAGCCTGGAGCCTGCTTCAGATTCTGTGTCTCCCTCTCTCTCTCTCTGTCCCTCCCCCACTAGCGCTCTCTCTCTCAAAAATAAATAAACATTAAAAAGTTAAAAGAAAGAAACTCTAAGAGGTCAAATAATTATATTACTTTTAGAGCTTTAAATGTACTTTGCAGGGTGCCTGGGTGGCTCAGTCAGTTGAGTGTCTGGCTTTGGGTCAGGTCATGATCTTATGGTTTTTGAGTTCTAGCCCCTCAATGGGCTCTGTGCTGAGAGCTTGTAGCCTGGAGCCTGGTTTGGATTCTTTGTCTCTCCCTCTCTCTCTCTCTCTCTCTCTCTCTTTCTCTCTCTCAAAAATAAATAAACATAAAAAAATAAATTTACTTGGACAAATTGTTTTCTTGAGCTTTTGTGGTCATTTAAATTGCACTGGCATTTATATTACCATCTCTTGACCTTTGGCTGGGGCTATACGTACACGGTATATTATGAGAGATAAAATGAAACATATCAATTTATTTGGTCATTGGTTACCAGTAGAATTTGCTTTTGTTTGTATTGTAAAAACATTACATTTTTAGTCTTGTAAATATCTTGTGAATGGTCTTAAGCCATTTTTGCTATTTTGTTTTATTCTATTCTGCCATTAATTTGCATGTTTTCCCTAGTTAAGACAGATCGATCGATAGATAGATAATAGAAAGATTATATAGTTACAAATTTAATTAAGAAACATGCTTAATTAATTAAGAAACATGCTTATCCCTACCAATATTAACGTGAATATTCTCCAAATTCATTATTTGCAATTCTTTATCAGGCTTTGGTTATAAAGATAATTTAATTTTGTAGGTAAACATTTTTAAAGTAATTTATTTTATAATTCTTATATGTGACAATATTTCTAAAGTCCTGTATCGTAAGGACCTTTATAGGCAAGACATTCACCTATTATTTCCAATTCCTTAATCACTCTTCTTTAAATATAATTCTAAAATTGATACAATCATTTTGGCAATAAGTACAAGTTAAGAATCTATGTTTATTCATAGCGAAATTATTAAATGAATTACTTGCAACTGCAAGTAATCACTTGGAAACTGCAAAAACAGTGAGACATATTTGTATCCTCTAGATTTTCTCTCATGTTTCTTTAAAAAAAAGTTTTAATGTTTATTTTTGAGAGAGAGAGAGAGACAAAGCATAAGCAAGTAAGGAGCAGAGAGAGAGGAAGACAGAATCCATGTGTTTTTTGGCACAAAAACAGACACATAGATCAATGGAACAGAATAGAAAACCCAGAAATAGACCCACAATTAAATGGTCAACTTATTTCCAACAAAGCAGGAAAGAATATCCAATGGAAAACAGTCTCTTCAACAAATTGTGTTGAGAAAACCAAAGAAGGAAAAACTGCAGAAGAAGGAAACTGGACCACTTTCTTCAACTCTACACAAAATAAATTCAAATGGATGGAAGACCTAAATGTGAGACAAGAAACCATCAAAATCCTAAAGGATTACAAAGGCAGCAACCTCTTTGACCTCATTCACAGAAACTTCTTATTAGACACATCACTGAAAGCAAGGGAAAAAAAAACCAATATGAAATCTTTTATGTTCTTTAAAGATAAAAAGCTTCTTCACAGTGAAGGAAATAATCAACAAAACTAAAAGGCAACCCACAGAATGTCAGAATATATGTATAAATGACAGATCTGATAAAGGATTATTATCCAAAATCTATAAAAAAAAACAACTTATCAAACTCAACACCCAAAAAACAAATAACCCGGTTAAGAAATGGGCAAGGGACATGAATAGACACTTACCCAAAGAAGACATCCTGATAGCTAACAGATTCATGAAAAGATGCTCAACATCACTCATCACCAGCAAAATACAAATCAAAACCACAATGGGATACCACCTCACACCTCACACTTGTCACACCTTAACAATGAAAGAAACAACAGGTGTTGGCGAAGATGCGGAGAAAGAGGAACCCTGTGGCACTGCTGGTGGGAATGCTAACTAGTTCAGCCACTCTGGAGAACAGTATGGAGATTCCTTAAGAAACTAAAACTAGAACTCCCCAATGATCCAGCAATTACACTCTTAAGTATTTACCCAAAGGATACAAAAATACAGATTCTAAAGGGTACATGCACCCCAATGTTTACAGCAGCATTATCAAAAATAGCCAAACTATGCATAGAGCCCAAATGTCCATCCACTGATGAATGGATGAGATTTGGTCTATATATACAATGGAATATTACTCAGCCATCAAAAAAAATGAGATCTTACTATTTGCCATGATGTGGATGAAGCTAGAATGGATCATGCTAAGCAAAGTAAGTTAATCAGAAAAAGGCAAATAACATATGATTTCATTCATATGTGGAATTAAAGAAACAAAACAGATGAACATATATCAAACGGGAAGAAGAGAAGAGAGGGAAATAAACCACAAGTGATTCTTAATGATAGAAAACAAAGTATGGGTGGATGGAGAGAGTTGGGCAGGAGATGGCCTAGATGGGTGATGGGTAATAAGGAGGGCACCTGTGATGAGTACTGGGTGTTGTAAGTGAGGAATCACTGAATTCTACTCTGGAAACCAATATTGCATGGTATGCTAACTGAAATTTAAATAAAATATAATTTAAAAAAATCATTAACTTAATTATAAATACCCTTTTTCCAAACAGGGTCACATTTACAGTTTCCAGGACATGGACATATCTTTTTAGGGGATGCCAGTTTACCTTCCACACACTGCATTTTTGCATTCTCAGGTTTGTAGTATGGATTTCAAAGTATTTCCTCAAATTTAACATGAAGTGGTTTTCTCCAAGCCTTGCTATGATTTCACAATTACTTATCACTCTGCAGAAACTCTTCGCTGATTAAATCATCTAGAGCACATTCCGCCTTTCCATCTTGACAAAATTGGCTTTTTTCTAAATTTATTTTATTAAAGTAATACTACTACTTCTAGTAATAATTATAAGTATTATTAGTAGTATCACTGTCCACACAAATGTATGCTTCTAGATTTGAACCATGTCTGTTTAGTTTACTGCTATATCCACTGTCATCAGCATAGGGCTTGACAAAAAATAAATTCTGAATGAGCCAATCAATAAATGAACATCAATAACTTGAATATCATCTTAAATCTCAATTCTGTCTTTTATAATACATACAGGTTTTAATCTCTGTGGTTTTTTCATCTCTTTATCATTTTCTAAAGAATATTAAGAATTACTCTAATTTGTTCTCTAATTTTAATATGTATGATCTTGATTCGTAATTTAAGTTTTTCCGAAGGATTTCAAAATTTTTATTGTTTTTTTAGGTTTCTTGCAATATGTCATGGTCCTCATGTTTCCAAGTTTTCATTTTTTTTCTGTTTCTCATCAAACTATCTTTTCTACTCTCTTACTGAATATCGTATCTTACATCTCTTAACTCAGAGAGTCCATATTTTCTTGAAATTCATTAAGAACATCGAGAAGATTTTTTTTAATCACCTTTATTTATTGTGGCAATATTCTGAAGTTCATGCTTTTCCTCCATTTCTGCACTGTCATGTTATGTTGCAAGGTTTAGATTTTTTTCAGAGGCCCCAGAAGACCTATGTTTTCAATACAAATTAGGTCTTCATTACACTCATGCTGAATAAGTTAATATTTTTTGGTTTCCTTACATGAGAAGAGCTATATTAAGTTTGCTCATTGCATGTTAAGTAGATTTGCCTTGTTTACTTTGTACTGGTCACTTGACCAATAGGCAAGAGGATGTTCTCACATTCAGTTTTCTGCTTGGAGATTACATCAAGTAGAAAGGGGATATCACTTTCTATCATGCCCAGAATTATGGTTTTATATGAAACTAGATGTTTTAACTTGTATTTAGGACTTAAATGGTCATAGAATATTTAAAGAGTTTTCATCCTGGTCAAGAGGAAATGTTTTCCTGCTGAATACACTGTAAAGAGAGACTGGGAAACACAAATAAAAATGATTATGATTACATCCAATGGATTCCAATTTTTCAAAGTAGTGGTTAGACACATAAACCAAGGTAATTTTAGCATATCAAATGTCTTAATAGAGTTGAAGTCATTGATCATGTAAGTTTTCTTATTTCTTTAAATACAAAGCACTTAGCCATCTGAAATGGATTGATGGAAATAAACGCTACATCCCAGATCAACTAAGCAATAGATCTTATTTCCAGTTCTAAAGTACCGGGTAGTGTAACAGTCCCATTGATTTCTGTTTGTTGTGCCTGCAAAATGCAATATGTAGCAGCATGCTTTCTCATTATGGAGAATATAAGCTTTCGCATTTGTTTATAAGTGATTGAAACTCTATGATTTAGTCATAAAAATATAGTCTTGATTTCTAGATACCAAAACAAAAAATGAAAAACAAAACTGAAGCAACTTAGTTAAGATTAAACAAAAGTAATTTTGAAAACTAAAAATAGAGTCTTCTTAAGTATTACACAAAATAATCCTGAAATATAGGGGCACCTTCCTGGTTCAGTTGGTTAAGCTTCCAACTTCAGCTCAGGTCATGATTGCACGGTTGGTGGGTTCGAGCCCCACATCAGGCTCTGTGCTGACAGCTTAGAGGCTGGAGCCTGCTTCAGCTTCTGTGTCTCCCTCACTCTCTGCCCCTCCCTTTCTTGTGCTCTGTCTCTCAAAAATAATAAATAAAAAACATTAAAAATTTTTAAAAATAATACTAGAGTGTAAATGTCCCTTTGATTATATCTTATGATTTCTAACTGTTCAAAAAAGTGTTTACAAACATAAACTAAGGGGGTTTTAGCATATTTAAATATGTCAGTAGAGTTTGAATCTATGTGTTTCTTTTTTATTGTCTTTCCAGCTTTTTGACTAAAATGCTTTTACTCAGGGTAGATGGTAAACTTAATTAAAAACCCTAAACAAGATGTATGAATAAATGGCCAACTCATTTTTTTTAAAGATAAAAGGTACTGAAAATAAACAGGCATCACCAAAGCTGAATAATTATTTTCCTAAAATAATAGCTGTGATTATTGTTTTACTCTAGCTCATAAAATTTTCTTTGATTCCAGGCTCATTAGACATGGCTCAAAAAAAAAAAAAGTTCCCAACTCAAATATGTATTGCCCTTAACGACTAGTTTGTTGGAATAATAAGCAAATCACTACTTAGCTTCTAGGAAAAAAAAACTATTAAAATATATGTATAGAGAGATAAACTATAAAGATAATCAGTTAAATAATTCAGTATCCTAAATTTAAAGAACAATTAATCAAATTGCCATGATATAGAAGTGGTTTCTCTGTAAGCAAGTAGTCATAATAATGACTAGGTAAATGTAAGTCCTTTCTGGTGTTATTTACCTGTATATAATTAACATTTACTCTTGCAAGTCAAGCATTTCTGAAGATTTAAAGTTTTTAGTAAAAATGAAGGCATGAAATGTTTCAGTTGAACACATATACTCAAAGGGACAATAAGAAAAAAGTACTACTTTTTCTTTTTAAAAAGAAAGAATGTGTTACTTCTTGATAGTATAATATATAACCACTTTAAATAATTTGAACACTATAGAAATGAAATTAATAAAAGTATTCATAAATCCCAGAATTCAGATTTTGTTGTTGTTGCATATTGATGTCCAATGCTCTAGCAACATTGTTGAAAAGGCTATCCTTCCTCCACTGAATTGCTATTACACATTTGTCAAAAGCCATTTGGAGGTTTTTCTCTTCATTGGACCCCTCTGGCAGTACCCTGGCAGGGTAATCAGAGCACAACCTGCTCTTCCAGACAGATAGCTCTGTTCCACCAGGCCGGAGATGGAATATCATCTCCCTCCTTTGGCCACGGACACCATCATGGAGTGAAATTGGGAGTACTTCCTGCTTCTGTTAGGTAGGGGATGTACAGCTCCCTGAGGAATTATGTATGAGAGGTAGTTTTAATTGGTATTAGGTTGGAAAAGGAGGAAGTATTGGTAAAAAGTTTTTGTTGTTAGGCTATCCTTTTTTAGTTCTTTGATTATGAACAGGCTTTTCTTGAAGCTTTTTTTTTGGTCTGTGTCCTGTTGGCAATTCCTGATTTCTGCAGCATTCTGTCCACCATATACAGGAGGCAATAAAGAATCCCAAGGAATTTATCACCATTATCTGTCATCCTCCTCATTCTATGTGGATAATTTTCTCTTTTTTTCCCCTTGCAATATATTTTTTCTAGGTCCTCTTCATTATAAATTATTCTTTCTTGTTTCAACATAATCTGTTGTTTATTCTTTATTCCTTGTCTTGTTTAATAGAGGTCATATCATTAGTCCTACTTGGGAACATGTTTACACACACACTCACACTCACACACACACAGATTTTTTTCTGGATCATTAAAAGTATGCTTTTCCCTGGGCACAACCCACCAGGTTGGGGGTCCTGGCCCAGTACTCACAAAAGATATGGGGAGGGAAGCCTCTGAGTCAGTTTTGCTCCTACCTGAGGTCCCCACTCTCTCACAGGCTGCGAGAAAGGCCCTGCTCCCTAGTTTCAGTACCATGGGATTCCCCTCACCTTGGTGCCCAGGCCAGGGGAGTGAGGGAAGGGCTGGGGCCCTTCACCTCAGAGCTTATCCTGGTGGCCTATGACCGTCAATAAATATTGTCTTTGTAAAGATACCCTAAAAAATAATAATAAATAAATAAAAAACAAGTGTGCTTTCTTTTTAGTCTTCAATGTAATATTTCCTTTCAAATGTCAGAATTATTTATAAACCCCATTTTTGGTATTTTTCTAAATAACTATAAGTTTACTGTTTGTCATCAGGCATGGTGCACAGCTTGGTCTTATCCATTGCTTGGTTTTATATACTACATCAGGATCCACTCACTCCTCTGTTCTTAGATTGTTTTGTCTATCAGAATTATTAAGGTAGTTCACTCAAATAAAAGGGTTTTCACTAGCTTTGTTTTTTTTTTTTTAACTTTAAGTAGAAGAATGTACCTTCCAGAATATCTGAACAAAATCTGAGTTTTTCCTTTACAAAAATGAGGGAAACTGAGAAAGACCCTTTCTTAATTAGGGCTCTTCCTGACCTTACCCATACCAACAATACCTATGCCCTTGGATAACACTGCCCTAGATATAAAGTCCTAATGTTATTTCTCTTCAACTGTAACCTGGTGATAGCCTTAGAATTAGAATGCCTGGATGCATGATAAAAAAAATATGGATGGCATTTGACACAGGAAATAAAAGAGAGGTGAGAAAAAAGCTTAAGAAAAGATACCAATATGATTACTGAAAGAAGACTCAGAGTAACAACTGAATCACGTTTTTAACTTTTTCCTCAAAATTCTTGTTTTAAGGGAAGGGTAAAAAAAGTAGGTAAGACCAAAATCTTATTGTTTCTACTTCCACTATAATAATGGTGACTTCAAATCAAGAACTATAAATATATTTCCAAATAAGCTTAATAATTAAAATCCTTCATCACTTCAACCAGTAAAGGTTTATTATGTAATCTTACTATTTTTCCATGGTTACACTGTTTACAGTTTTGTTGTGCTCAAGGACACTGTGATGAGTATTATTAAATCAGGAGCTAGCATTCTGGAGCTATGTTAATTCAGAATTTAATGCACATCTCAAAAGAAATATAAGAGACATATTAGGCTCTTTCATAAAAATACATTAAACAAATTCAGATGCATGACTAAGTTATTCCTTTCAAATACAAATAGGAGCCAGATTTTACTTCTCTCCAGAAAGTCCCATTTTATATAGTAGCCCATTATTTTAGATATGTTTATTGTTCTAGAAAAATGTCATTATTGTAGTGGAGTCAGTCAGATAAGCGGAAATTAATTTAAAACCTATGATGTAATGAAGAAATCATATTAATACAGAAAAACTTTTAGGAGACAAAGAGAAATGGAACTTTGGATGTTGTACTGCATGGTATCAAAATTTGGCAATAATTTAGCAAATAACAGCAAATTGAGTTTTATCTATTAACATAAGCATGTAAAAAAAGATGCAGGGTATGAATAAATGCTGAATAGCAGAGAGGAGGAGTCTGACATCAAACAAAAACTAAGAACAAAAGTTTGTATGGATCCCAATATATATTCATCACTACAGCCTAAAAAACTGGGTTCTTAAAAGTTGCCATTTGAGAGCAGCAAGTAAATACTATCATCATTACTTTGTACTAATGAAAACATGTAAAGTGATTGGAGCAGATTGAGTCTTGGTACAAATGATCGCCAAAGAACTTTATACTTTGTATCCTAGTATAAGAATAAAACACTAATAGTACATTTCATTTTTACATGATTACCCAGTCTTGGTATTTTAATTTTATTCTTGGAATCAAGCATACGTAAGCAGCAGACTTCATATATTCTAATAACTTCACTGAATTCCTTTTTAGACTGTCTTTTTGATGAAAAATCTGGAAATATATTTATAATGCATGCATTTTGGAAAAATATTTGATATGGTATTGACATGTCTGTAGGCAGCATGACACTTCCCAGTGAACTACTGACAACTGGAGAGCATCATTAACCCAGTCTGCATTCAGCTGTTTCAAATGGCATAAATTCTCCACAAAACAGCATAGATAACATTTATCAATTTCTACCAGATGTGAATTATAGATTTTGTTTAAGAATGTGTTAGGCATACAAACTAAAAGAAAAAAAATCAGCTGACAGTTGAAAACTACATATTTTAAATAGCCTCTAAAAAACTTGTTAAGCATTCCAACTTAGTAATTAATTCCAATTACTGAATTAATTTAGTATGTCAAAGATAACAATATTGAAGGATAGCTTTTATGGTATCTTTTTTTATGATAGGTAAAATCTTAATAAGTCTAATTTTATATTCTATAGTTAGGTCAATCTGCACTTTTTTTGTTGTCTGGCTAAATTATGATAGGAGAATATTGTGTTAATCAATTTTCTGCACTTTTCTCACTAAACCTGTGCCATTATAAAAGAGATTACTTGTTTTTCACCAAACTCCTTTCTCCACAAAAGCTAAAAAACAAACAAACAAAACAAACAAACAAACAAAAAACAAACAAAAAAAACCCAAAAACAAACAAAACAAACCTGCAGCTACTGGACATACCACTGCTATCAATTTTCAACTCTAGCCTATGTAGTTAGACATGGTGAACAGATTTTTGCTAACAATGTAAACAAAGTGATATCTGCCACTTCCACATCTTCATGTTGTAAAGAGTATGTCAATCTCACACTTGCTTTCACCTCCTTGCCAGTAGAACTCAGAGATGGCAGTGACCCAACTTCAACCACCCAAATAACAACAGTGCCCTAGTATAAGGTTTGGTAAACTGCAGCCTGTAGGCCAAGTTTCTCCCTCTGCCTGTTCCTTTAAAAATGTTATTGGAACAGAGCTATGCCCAATCAGGACACAGTTCACGGCTACTTTTCCACCAGTAGAGCTGAGCTGAATAGTTACACCAGATACCATATACCTTGTAAAGCCTAAAATGTCTACATTTTGTGCCTTTACAGAAAAAGTAGCAGACCCTTGCCCTAGAGAATAGAAAAACAACAGTATGAAAGCAGCCTTGATCCCTGGTTGAGCACAGGGATGGAGAACTGCACCACTGCCTTATACAGCTCCTTCCAGGAGTGTTATAGGAGAAATTTATTTTTTTAAGCCACTATGTTATTGGGTTTCCTGTTTTCCTACACTAAGCCACTCCAGGAAGGATATGAACATCGTAAGGAAATAATGTGATACAAGTCACCAAAATATAAGCCTAAATACTAATCAACCATGTTCTAACTCTACAACATGACTCTACTTCTTTCTGGGGAATTTTTCTTTTTCAGAATAAACATCATATAAACAAACATACTATTTTACAAGTTAGAATGAAGTACATTGTTGGATTTTAAAATGGACCTCCTTGAATTTGTAATTCATATGCAAGTAACATAGCTACCTAGTGTCATGAGTTTTAGGTGCTCATGACTCAAATATACAGACTATATGCAATAATAAAACTGTTTCAAAAGTCTATTTACATGCTCGTCATGTTTGCTGCTTATTTGTGAACAATACAATCTCTCATTAAACTAGGTAAAAATAATTTAGTAGTATATTAATTTAGAAAATTCACTGAATTTCTAGAAGGGAGAAACAGGCTTAGAAAGTTAGCAGGAGGAAAAAAAGCTGATCAGCCAGAGCCATGACTAATTATCACTCACTAAACTTTTCTAGTGAAGATACCAGGTGCCAACCTTCAACACCAGATGGCATACCTTGCACCACGGGCACTGTTTGAAATGGACACCAGATGCTATTGGCAATCATGCTATTGTTTCCCATGCAAACTGCATGTTGCTGCTTCCATTAATGGCAACATTTAGCCACAAATTGCATTTTTCATGGTTCCTGCTTCTTTGCATCACTAAATCTTGCGTACAAATCATAGGTAAGTGATTTTTGTGTAATCTAGTTAAGAAAAACAACTACGGAAGTAAATATCTAGTCATTTTTGGTTTCCTATAGAGTCAAGTTCTCCTTTTGAATATATAGAGATTCCCCAAATAAAATGAGTCATATGTTAGGAAAACAAAAGGGAAAAAAAAGCCCTAGTTATCCAAACTTTGGCTTCACAATGTCAATATAAACCTTTCTTCTTATTGTTTCATTCCCCCCAGTGATATTCCCACTAACATAATTCAATTAATCCTCAAGCAATACACAGTGCACCTCAAGACTAATTAATTCCATATTCATTTCCAAGCCCAATGTATCTCTGGGTGATGCTTATTCTTTATTTCCCTCCACTCAAACATGAAGCAAAAATTAATTCTCCACATAAATAGATATAACATACATTATATCTAAGATATATATATATGTGTGTGTAATACATATATGCATCCATCTACATAGGTCAACAGATGTATATGTAATACAACAGGAAAGAGATGCTGGTATAGGACATGGAGCACAGTACTCCACTTTTCTGTTACTGGGACATGGTATTTATGATTTCTCTCTTATGGATTACTTTTTATTTATCTTCAGCTATCTCTTTAATGAAATGAATCTTTTTTAGCCTGAGACATCTAAAACTTTGTGCCATGGGCCCTAAGCTATGGGTACCCTGCACATAAGGTTATACTGGTGGTCTCAAACTATACAGACAGTGTGCAAATGGCCCTATGCATACAATTAGGATTTCTTTAATCTTATACCAGTGTGTTTGTTAATGAAGGAAAAACTCTAGATTCCCATTCCCTACTCCTTCCTTTCTTCTTTTTACAGCAGTAGTCTTCACTTGTCCTCCAGCAAACACTACTACTTCCTGTTGTAGTAACCGTATAATAATAGCAGATTATTGGGGCGCCTGGGTGGCTCAGTCAGTTAAGCATCCGACTTCAGCTCAGGTCATGATCTCACAGTTTGTTAGTTTGAGACTTGCATTGGACTCTGTGCTGACAGCTCAGAGCCTGAAGCCTGCTTTCAATTGCGTGTCTCCCTCTCTCTGTTCCTCCCCCACTCGCTCGCGCTCTCTCTCTCTCTCAAAAATAAATATTAACAAAAAATAATAGCATATTATTAGTATTATATATATTATATAATAATCAAATAATCTATACTATTTTGGCATCTTGGAGAGCACGATATGTATATTTTGGCACTGAGAAAAACCATCTCATAGATCACTAATCTGAGCATATTTTGAATTATGGTTAGTATTGGCATCCCTTATTAAGCCTTTGGGGTAATAGGTAACATACAGAAACACCAACAAATCTCTTTAACATTTTTTTTCATTTGCTCTGAAATCAGATCCTGAATATGAAACAGTATGGGTGGGCTACCATGGTATATTAAAGGCATTCAATGCAACCACAGATGCCTTCAATGCTTCTGCAGGGGGGAAAAAAAAGGCAGGCATGGACATAGAAAGCAAAAGAAAATTCAGAATAAGTGCATATTTTCCTGAGGAACATCACTGCCCACTTTGTTACAGAAAAGTTTCCAGTATAATTAACTGCTTTAAAAACAGGCTGGTCACATGCTGCAAAGTGCCAAATTGGGCTCACAGCTATTTCTGTTGGAGGAAACTCAGTTGATTCCGAGAAGAACTTCATGAGAAGAGGAACATGTTTTTGAGGTTCTGTAATAACTGCCATCCTGCCATTAAATTCATACATGCATGAGTTCTGCTCAGAGTGCTTTCCTGATTGTTCTATCTAAAACACCACCTGTCACCATTTGATCTCTATCACCTTACCTTGCTAGCACACATAGCACTATCTGACACAACATTATATATTTATGTTCTTTATTTCATTCACTAAATTATATGTCAAGGATTTTGTTTGATTTATTTCTATATCTTAGCACCTAAAATAGTGCCTGCACATTAAAACTCCCAAAAACTTAATATTGGCCAATTGAGTGAATATACTCATTGAACAAACATGATTTAATAAGATGTGAAAGAGGGTTGAATTAATAGTCTATCAATTTGGGTGATTTCTAAGAATCTTTTCAGAAATTAGGTACTTTAATGGTAATTCATAACCCACCTATATTTTTGTGCTATAGACTTTTTTTTTTCACAGTCATCTTAGCAGCACTGAGTCAAGCGCTGCATTATTTATTTATTTACTTATTTGCTTTCAAGTTTTTGTTTAAATTCCAGTTAGACAACATATACGGTAAACTTGGTTTCAGATGTAAAATGTAGTAATTCATCACTTATGTGTAACACCCAGTGCTCATCACAAAATGTGCCCTCCTTAATACCCAACACCTATTTAGCTCCTGATTTGCTTCCCTGTTTTCCCCTTCTCCTATGTTCATCTTTCTGTTTCTCAGATTCTGCATATGAGTGAAATCATATGGTATTTGTCTTTCTCTGTCTTACTTCTCTTAGCATAATATACTAGTTCCATACATGTCATTGCAAATGGCAAGAATTCATTCTTTGATGGCTGAGTAATATTCCATTGTGTGTAATATTCCATATAATCTACATGCATACACACCACATCTTCTTTATCCATTCATCACTCGATGGATATTTGAGCTCTTTCCATAGTTGGCTATTGTTGACAGTGCTGCTACAAACATCCGGATGCATGTATCCCTTTGAATCAGTATTTTTATATCCCTTGGGTAAATACCTAGTAGTGAAACTGCTGGGCCACAGGATAGTTCTATTTTTAACTTTTTTGAGAAATCTCTATATTATTTTCCAGAGTGATATAGAGTGGCTCAGTTGGTTGTGTGTCCAACTTTGGCTCAGGTCATGATCTTGAAGCTTGTGGGTTCAAGCTCTGCGTCAGGCTCTATGCTGACAACTTCAGATTCTCCATCATCTCCCTCTGCCTCTCCCCCACTCACACTCGCTATCTCTCCCAAAACTAAATGAACATACATACATACATACATAAATCAAAATAAAATAAAATGCATTTCCCAGTCTTGACACCAGTTGTTAACTGTTGCTTTTTCAAAGCCCATAATCCTCTAGCAAAAGAAGAAACACTGACAGCTCAAAAGCAAATGTAGACACATTTCTTAATCCTGTTCTTCCAGGCAAAGGGAAAGTAAAAGTCCCTGACGTTCTGTCTAGTGGAAAGATTCCCTGTCCTAATTGTCTTCCTGGACCTTTTTCAGAAGATTTCAACGTACTGAAAAGCAGCATCTGTGAGTACAATAGGAATCAATGCTCTAACGTTCTTTTAATAGTTGATTTTATAATATTATTTTTTTCAAATCTATGATAGCTCTTGGTCTTTCCTGTAGAGAAAATAAATGGAATAATTCTACCTAAAAATGTCTTTTCCAACTATACTAATTTAGGAACTTTGGAAAAAAGCCTGATATTATTATAGGATCTTATTAGGATTACTTTGAATCAGACTTGTATCAAAACTCCTTTTAGTAACTGTTCTACATAAGCATTCACAATGACGAGAAAAGGGTCCTTCTGGATCTGCAGGAATTAGTATTAGTCTCCCATAATTATGCATTCATCTGGATAATTTGGTTTCCTTATTGCACTCTTGTAACTATTCTTAGAAGCCTGGTAAGGCTATAAGGAACATTCACAACATACTGTAACAATGTTAATGCAGTATCCTTCCCCAGTTGTACTAAGATTATTCTTGTTCTTTTTTTTTTTTTTTTTTTTTTTTTAATTAAAGGTTTCATCGGTATGTTTACTGGCTCAGGTTTGGTTTTGACTGATTACCATGTAAGACCAATTGACTGTATGGTAACCATGTCCTCCTTGCTCCTGTTTCTTATTTATTTATTTATTTCAATACGGCATTGTTTTAAATCAACAGTACTGGTTCCAGAAGTAGAATTCAGTGGTTCATTGCTTTTGTTTCCCTTTGGTCTCTTCCCACCCTTCCCTTACATTCATCTCTCTTATTTCTTAAATTCCATATATGAGTGAAATCATATATTTGTCTTTCTCTTATTGACTTATTTCTCTTAGCGTAATACATTCTAGCTCCATCCACGTCATCGCAAATGGTAAGATTTCATTTTTTGATGGCTGATTAATATTACATTTATATATATATACCACATCTTCTTTATCTATTCATCAGTAGGATGGACATTTGGGCTCTATCCATACTTTGGCTATTGTTGATAGGGCTGCTATAATCGTTGGGGTGCATGTGCCCCTTTGAATCTGTATTATTGTACCCTTTGGGTAAATACATAGTGGTGCTATTGTTGGATCATAGGGTAGGTCTATTTTTAGTTTTTTGAGGAATCTCTATACTATACTCTAGAGTGTTGCACAAATTTGCATTCTCACCAGCAGTGGAAGAGGGTTCCCCTTTCTCCACATCCTCTCCAAAACCTGTTGTTTCTGGCTATTTATTCTTAAGTGTCCATTTTGGCCTCTATCTCCTTAGGATCCTAGGAGCCAATTTTATGTGACACATATATTAAAAATACCTCCAGGGGCGCCTGGGTGGCGCAGTCGGTTAAGCGTCCAACTTCAGCCAGGTCATGATCTCGCAGTCCGTGAGTTCGAGCCCCGCGTCAGGCTCTGGCCTGATGGCTCAGACCCTGGAGCCTGTTTCCGATTCTGTGTCTCCCTCTCTCTCTGCCCCTCCCCCGTTCATGCTCTGTCTCTCTCTGTCCCAAAAATAAATAAACGTTAAAAAAAAATTAAAAAAAAAAATACCTCCAGACTACAGGAAAAATCCATGAAAAAAACTTTTCAAATAATCTGGAGATCCTTTTAATTGTATTAATAAAGTTTTAAATAGACTTTAGTTTCACAGCAAAGTTGAGTGGAAAAATACATAGGGTTCCTGTGTATCCCCTACCCCCACACACATAAAACCTTTCCCATAACTGACATCTGGAATCACAGTGGTGCATTTGTTGCAACTGATGAACCTACATTGACACATTATATATAACCCCAATTCCATAGTTTACATTAGGATTCACTTTTGGTATAGTACATTCTGTGAGATTTGACGAATATATAATGACACGTGTCCACAACTGAGCATCTTACAGGAGTTTCACTGCAATAAAAATCTACTTTACTCTGTCTATTCATCCTCCCCTCTACCCAACCATTGACTTCCACTGATTTTTTGCTATCTCCATAATGTCGTATCATTGGAATCAGGATATATCCTTTTAGTATTGGCTTCTTTCACTTCGTAATATGCATTTAAATTTCCTAGATGTCTTTTCATGCCTAGATAGCTCATTTCCTTTTATCACTGAATAATATTCCACTATCTGGATATACCACAGTTTATTCATTTATCTACTGAAGTACATCTTGGTTGCTTCTACATTTTGGCAATTATGAATAAAGCTGATCTAAACAGTCATGTGTAGACATTTTTCCAACTCCTTTAGGTAAATATCAAGAAGTATGACTGCTGGATTATCCAGGGTATGAATAGTTTTGTAAACAAAACAAAACAAAAAAAACAAAAACAAAACAAACAAAAAAAAAACTGCCAACCTATCTTCCAAAGAGGCTGCACCTTTTTGCATTCCCATCAGCAATGTGTGTGTAATACATACATGTATCCATCTATAATATATACATTAACACAGCTATATGTATATAATACAGTAGGGAAAAGATGCTGGTATAGGACATAGAGTACAGTTCTCACTTCACTTCTCTGTTACTGGGGCATTGTGTTTATGATTTCTCTCTTATGCATTATTTTTTATTTATTTTCAACTATCTCTTTAGTGAAATGACTTTTTTTTAGACTGAGACACATAAAGCTTTCTGCCATGGGCTCTAAGCTATGGTTCCTCCACATCCACATCATCTGCAGAATCTGGTATTGTCAGTACTTTGGATTTTGGCCATTCTAATAGGTGCATAGTGGTTTCTCATTGCTATTTCATTTGCAATGACCTAATAACATCGTATATGAAAAGATGTTGAGCATCTTTTCATATACCTGCCATCTGTATATGTTCTTTGGTGAGATGACTGTTCAGGTCCTGTGATGAATTTTAATTGGGTGACTGGGTTCCTTTTCTTACTATTAAGTTTTAAGAATTTTTTAGATAATAGCTCTCTGGATAATATTCCTTTGTCAAATATGTGTTTTGCAAATATTTTCTCGTAGTGCATGGCTTATCTTCTTATGCTCTTGACTGTGTCTTTTGCAGAGAAGAAATTTTTTAAACTTAAAGAAGACCAGATTAAAGATTTAAATATTATTTCATGGGTAGTGCTTCTGGTACTGTATCTAAAAAGTCATTAACATATCCAAGATCATGTAGGTTTTCTGTTATCCTCTAGGAGGTTTATAGTTTTACATTTTACATTTAGATCTATGATAGATTTTCAGGTAAGTTTTGTGAAGGGTGTAAGATTTGTGTATAGAGTCTTTTTTGTTTGTTTGTTTTGTTTTTTAGTATGTGGCTGTCCAGATATTCCAGTATCGTTATGTAGAAGAAGTGATCTCTGCTCCATTGTACTTCCTTTGCTACTCTGTCAACAAATCAATAGACTATATTTATGTGAGTATATGTGAGTATATTACTGTGCTCTATTCTTTCCATTAAATTGTTTATTATTTCACAGATATGACACTGTCTTGATTACTACAGCTTTATAGTGAATCTTGAAATTATGTTATTTCAGTGTCCTGAATTTGTTATTTTCTTTCAATATTGTGTTGGCTATTCTGGGTCTTTTGCCTCACTATATACCTTTAGAATTGGTTTGTTGGGGCGCCTGGGTGGCGAAGTCGGTTAAGCGTCCGACTTCAGCCAGGTCACGATCTCGCGGTCCGTGAGTTCGAGCCCCGCGTCGGGCTCTGGGCTGATGGCTCAGAGCCTGGAGCTTGGTTCCGATTCTGTGTCTCCCTCTCTCTCTGCCCCTCCCCTGTTCATGCTCTGTCTCTCTCTGTCCCAAAAATAAATAAATGTTGAAAAAAAAAAAGATGCTTATAGAATTGGTTTGTCAATGTCAAAAAAACTTGCTGGGATTTTGATTGTGATTCATTGGATCTGTAGATCAAGTTGGGAAGAACTTATACCTTGAGAGTCTTCCTATCCAAGAATCACGGAATATCTCTACATTTATTTAGTTATTTGATTTTGTTCATCAGAGTTTTGAAGTTTCCTCATACAGAGCTTTTACACTGCTAAATTTATACCTAAGTATTTTGAGGGCAGTGCTAATGTAAATGGTATTGTGTTTTTAATTTCGGATTCCACTTGCTCACTGTTGGTATATAGGGAAGAGACTTTTGTATATTAACCTTGTATTCTGTAACATTACTATATTGCTTTTGAGTTCCAGGAGTTCTTTTGTTGATTCTTTTGGAATTTCTACATATAGGATCCTATCATCTATAGATAAACATGGTTATATTTCTTCATTCACAATGTATTTATCTTTTATCCTTTTCTTTTTTTTTTTAGTTTTTTTTTAATTTTTTTTCAACTTTTTTTTCAACTTTTTTTTTCAACTTTTTTTTTTTTTTTTTTTTTTTTTGGGACAGAGAGAGACAGAGCATGAACGGGGGAGGGGCAGAGACAGAGGAAGACACAGAATCGGAAACAGGCTCCAGGCTCTGAGCCATCAGCCCAGAGCCTGACGCGGGGCTCGAACTCACGGACCGCGAGATCGTGACCTGGCTGAAGTCGGACGCTTAACCAACTGCGCCACTCAGGCGCCCCAATCCCTTTCTTATTATACCCAATTATCTAAGACTTCCAGTATGATATTGAAAAGGAGTGGTGAGGAAGAACATCCTTACATTGTTACTGATCATAGCATTGAAGTTTCTAGTTTCTGCCCCATTAAGTATGATGTTAGCTATGGTTTTAATTTAGCTAGTCTTAACCAAATTGTGGAAGTTCCCTACTATTCTTGGTTTACTGAGAGTTTTTATCATGAATAGGTGGGTGTAAAATTTTGTCACATGCTTTCTCTGCAACTATTGATATGATCATGTGATTTTTCTTCTTTAGTCTATTGATGTCATGAATTACTTTGATTTCGAAGTGTTAAACTGTGTTGCATACCTACGATAAATCCCATTTGGTTGTGGTGTATAATTTTCTTGGTACTTTTTTTGAATTTGATTTGCTAACATTTGTTGAGGATGAGAGACAATGGTCTATAGTCTACTGTCCTTTCAATGTCTGTTTTTTTGTTAGGGTAATGCTAGCCTCATAGAATGAGTTAGGAAGTATTCCCTCTGCTTCTATTGTCTATCTTCTGTAAGAGATTGTAAAAAATTGGTATGATCTTTCAAGCCCAACCCTAGCCTATTATAAAGACTTTATCTGGAAAATCTCACTGGGGAAAACTCTCCTCCCCACACAAGACTTTGAGCACAAGTGCACTACAGTCTCTGAAAGCAGTTGTAATCAAGGACCCAGGAGCTGACAGCCCATGATCCTACACAGAACTGCACTCTGAACCCAGGTGCCTCCATTTGGAGACGTGTGTGTGTGTGTGTGTGTGTGTGTGTGTGTGTGTGTGTGTGTTGGGGGTTGGGGGGGAGACAGTCCTGAGCCAAGGCCTTTCCCAGTGCCTCTACCAAGATCTTATGTGGAGTAAAAAGGTATAGGCTTTGAAAACATATTCTTTTCTCTGAGTCAGTACTTTTTCACTACAAGCCCTGCTCTTCCTCTTCCCAGGTCTATAAAGACCATGAACCTTTCATTTGGGACTCCCTCAGCAGTGAAAGAACCCTCATGTCTAGGCTGATCCACCTGACTCTCACCTGATGCTGTTATGTGGGGGAGAATAGAACATGGGGAGCCAGTGTATTTTCCTGTTCAGTCTCTTGCTCATACTGTTGCAGTAAGTGATTAAAGACTGGATTAAAGTAAGTGATTACCTTCACTTTGGCTTGTTTTAATTGGCCACCGAGACACCTGGCAGCCCAGCTCTTTCCAACTTAGCCTGATAATTCTCTAAGGAAAATACAATCAACAAATGCCAATCCTGTGGTGACAAAAACTTTAAAGTGGTTATTATTATCAAGTAACTTGAGATAAATGTACATATTGAAATGAGTGGAAATATAGGCGTTCTCAGCAGAGGAACAGAAACTATAAAAGAACAAAAAATATTCAAAATAATAAATTTGTTAGATAAGCTTAATAGCCTACCCAAAGAGGGAAGCAATAGTGAGTTTGAACATAGAGAAATATAAATTATCCAATCTTAGTAACAGAGAGAAGAAAAATTGGAAAGATAAAATAGAAGAAAAACAGAGCATCACACAAGACTGTAGGATAGTACCAAAAGGTACAATAATTGCATCATAGGAGTCCTAGCTAGAGAGCAGAAAACTGGTTCAGAATAATATTTGAAGAAATAGTGACTCAAAACTTTGCAAATTTAGAGAAAAAAGTATGTATTCAATAAGTTCAGAAAATCCCAAACAAAATACACTCATCCAGATACATCATTATAAGATGGCTGAAAATCAAGGATAAAAGAAAAAAAGATGAAAGCAGACAGCAAAAAAATGGTATAGTATATATAGGTGAGCAACTATTAGAATGACTGCAGTTTCCTGTGAGAAACTATGAAATGTAGCAATATTTTTAAAAACAAACAAACAAAAGCAAACAAACAGAAAAAAAGAAGCAAAAGTAGCAACCAAGAATTCTATATCCTTCAGGTATGAAAGGGTAAATAAAGGACATTTTGAGAAGCACAAAAACTAAAAGAATTTGTCAACAGCAGACCTTCTCTCTAAGAAATACTAGTTTAAATTCTTTAGGCTTAAAGAAAAATGACCAGAGAGGGAAAGCTGAAACTTCAGGAATGAATAGCAACAACAATGACAAATATATATGTAAAAACAATATATTGTATTTCTACTATTAATTTTTAAAACATATATATTACTGGTGATGCAGCACCTGGGTGACTCAGTCAGTTAAGCACCCCACTTCTACTCAGGTTATGGGTTCATGGGTTTGAGCCCCATGTTGGGCTCTGTGCTGACAGCTCGGAACCTGGAGCCTGTTTCAGATTGTGTGTCTCCCTCTCTCTCTCTCTCTCTGCTCCTTCCCTGCTTGTGTTCTGTCTCTCTCTGTCACTCAAAAATAAAAACTTTTAAAAATTTGTAAAGAAAAAAATATATATATATTAGTGAAACAAAAATCATAAAGGTGTCTAGTGCATTTTCAGTTTGTATAGATGTCGTACATATGTTAACTGTAACATAATGTGGGGAGGATAAAACGGGCTTGTATGTCTATAGGTTTATATATTTATTTGCAGTGGTGAATATAAATTCTAGGTAGACAACAAAAAATTAAGTAGAGCAATCTACAACAACACACACAGAAAAATACAAAGAGACAGGGCCTAAAATCCAACATATAAATTAAAACTGAATACTAGAAAATATTTAAATAATCCAAACATGACAAGAAACTGAAGTGGAGGGACTGGAAAAAAAAAAAAAGGTGGGAGGCAAACAGTAAAAACTAATAAAATAACAGACCTAAATTCAACCATATCAGCAACTACATTTCATGGAAAACAATAGTTTTATAGTTTCTTATTTTTTTAATGTTTTTAATCTTTATTTTTGAGAGAGACAGAGTGCAAGCAGGGGAGGAACAGAGAGAGAGAGGGAGACACAGAATCCGAAGCAGGCTCTGTGCTCCAAGCTGTCAGCACAGAGACCGACGCGAGGCTCAAACTTATGAACCGTGAAATCATGACCTGAGCTGAAGTCAGCCACTTAACTGACTGAGCCACACAGGCACCCCTATAGTTTCTTATTAAGTTAAGCATATATTTACAGTATGACATACAAATTCCACTCCAAGTGTTTAACTGAGAAAAGTAAAAACTGTGTTCACAAAAACCTGTATGTAACTGGTGTTACTAGCTTTATTCTAAATTGTCAAAAGCTAGAAACAATTCAAATGTCCTTCAAGTGGTGAAGACATTTAAAAAAAAATCTGGTAATCCATACAATGGAATAATACTCAGAATAGGAAGGAACTCAATACTGATAGATCTCACAGTAACATTTTTTATGCTAAGAAAGCTAGACTTAAAAGTCTATACATTGTGGGGCAGCTGGGTAGCTCAGTCAGTTAAGCATCCAACTCTTGGTTCCGGCTCAGGTTATGATCTTATGGTTTGTGAATTTGAGCCCCACATCATGTTCGTGCTTACAGTGCAGAGCCTGCTTAGGATTCTCTCTCTCCCTCTCTCTCTCTGCCCCTCCCTTGCTCACTCTCTCTGTCTCTCAAAGATAAATAAACTTTAAAAATAAATAAAGGTGAGTCTTAAAAAAAAAGTCTATATATCATATGATCACATTTATCTGACATTTTGGGACAGGTAAACCTTTGGAAACAATGAAGAGTCATCTTGATTTAGGATTGAGGGCCTGGACTACTATAAAGGAGAGTTGTGAGAGTTTTTTGGGGATTAAAATTGATATGTTTCTTGAGTGTGGTGGTGGTTACATGGTTCTGCATTTGTCAAAGCTTAACAAACTACATACCATAATAAATAAGCTTTATGTAAAGTCAAAACAATCATTAAAAAAACAGTGCCCTGCAGGAATATTCAATAAATGTTAGCTGTAATTATTATTATCCTTATGATAATAATGTTCTAGTATACTAAATACTCCATTAAATATGGAATGACATATAGTCTAACCGTATCCATAAATTGATCTCCATCTAAAATTATGTTCTTCTTGGGGCGCCTGGGGTGGCTCAGTCAGTTGAGCATTGGACTTCAGCTCAGGTCATGATCTCATGGTCCATGAGTTCAAGCCCTGTGTCAGGCTCTGTGCTGACAGCTCAGAGCCTGGAGCCTGCTTCGGATTCTGTGTCTCCCTCTCTCTCTGACCCTCCCCTGTTCATGCTCTCTCTCTGTCTCAAAAGTAAATAAACATTAAAATTTAAAAAATAAAATAAAATTATGTTCTTCTCTGCTCTGTATACTTCAAAAATCCACTCACACACCTATTTGTCCAAATTTTGCTTATTTAAATGTCTTGAAGAGCGCCTGGGTGGCTTAGTTGGTTAAGCATTCGACTTCGGCTCAGGTCATAATCTCATGGCTCATGAGTTCAAACCCCAGATTGGGCTCTGTGCTGACAGCTCAGAGTCTGGAGCCTGTTTGGGATTCTGTGTCTCCCTGTCTCTCTGCCCCTCCCCCATTCATCTCTGTCTCTCAAAAATACACAAAAATTTAATTAAAAAAAAGTCTTGAAATTCTTTTTTTTTTTAGACAAGCCTTCTACTTTTGCTCTTGACTTTATAATTTGACCATCAGAGCACTGAGGTCCTGACTCTAGTTCTGTATACAGAATCTATTAGCAGTGTTAGAAAAGAAAGGTTAGAAAGGAAGATTTTTGGAAGGAGAACTGGCTTTCCTCCACATGCAATTTGCTTACGTTAAATTATTGCACAAACTTCAACAAATCCAAGAAACCATCCCTGAATAGTAAGATACCAGTTGTTGAGGTGACAATTCCCCATGGGAATGGGGAGAGAAATTATCAGGAGCCCCATTTTCAATTTTATTATCTCCCTCTATGTTTTAAAACTTCATTTTTAAAAACTTGTGAGACTATAAATCCTACTAAGAGTGTAAATTGGCAACCAAACAATTCAGTCTTTTCATATGAATTTTGGTTGTCTTGGCACTATGCATGAATTGAGAGTTCTAGAAGTTCCTGGAATGTAATCTGTGTGTTGAGATTAAATCATAGGTGTCTGAATTTATCTCTTTCTTCTGGTAACCTATAAATATTAGAGGCATCTACTACCTCCAATTCTTATATTCCTATCCTCTACAAATAGTTGTGTTATGATGTTGTTATTGTTTTATTATTAGTTTTAATCAATGACCTCTTGATCTGTCAAAGTCTTTCTTTAACTGTGCCCTTTAATTCCAGATGGCCATACATTAAATTGCTTAATTTGTTTTGTTACTACATGCTATATGCTACCAAATTCCAATTATGTAATAATTGCTGGATTTTTAATTGCTCTCAGTCCCAACTGGGGCCAAATAACCAATATCATACTATCAACTGAAGAAAAAAAAAATCTGTGGTCAACCAGAAACCATTCCTTGTACCTAAATCTCTACGTCAATTTTAGTAATTTCAAGAAATGAAGCTGATTCTGATCTGAAGAAAAAAAAATCAATGAGTCTCTGAGAGATCTGGAGAAACAGTCTGCCCTGATTTTCAGAGTTAAGAAAAAAAAAAAAGGAAAATATGTACTGAATACCTAAAATTACAAAACATAGACAAATGAACAAATATAAAGAAAATATGTACATGTGAATTTGGTCAAACTGCAATTTTGCTCAAAGTCAAGGAAATAGTTCAGTTTTCGTTTTGTAACTTTTACTAACGCTTTCACGGTAAAAGGACAAGAATATCACTTTTGAGAGTTTTTTTTATCTAATAATGCTTTTTAAGCACTGTTTCCTCTGTGTTTATTTTATGTTACATTTTATTTAAGCATCTTTATAAAGCTGTTTCACTAAAAAAATAATAGAGGTAAAGGAGTATTTGTGGGTAGGAGAAATGGTCCAGAAATAACTTTCAAATTTTAAATGTTGCTAATATTTGATTTCAAAAGAGATGAAAATATTTGACTAGTTTACTTCACACACACATATTACAATAAAATATCAGTTGTTGTAAGAACAAAAATAGAAATATTTAAAAAAAACTTTTTAATGTTTATTTATATTTGAGAGAGAGACAGAGCTCAAGCAGGGGAAAGGCAGAGAGAGAGGGAGACACAGAATACAAAGCAGGCTCCAGGATCTGAGCTGTCAGCACAGAGCCTGACCAGGGGCTCGAACCCACCAACTGTAAGATCATGACCTGAGCTGAAGTCAGATGTTTAACAGACTGAGCCACCCAGGTGCCCCACAAAAAATAGAAATATAAAGGATATAGATACTGCAGTAAAAGGAGAAGTGCGTTTTTTTCCATAAGGAATTAGGATATTTACTAAAAAAGGTTACTCTTAAGCTGGAGCAAGTGGTTACAGATACAGTAGTAGTTAAGAACATAGATTCTGAAAGTTTATTTTGGGTACAAATGTTAATTTTTCCACTGTTATGGACTTAATATTTCTGTCCCTCCAAAATTCATATATTGCGATCCTAACTCCCCAATATGAGGGAATTAGGAAATGTGTCCTTCAGCAGGTGATTAGACCACAAAGGTAGAGCTCTCATAAATAGGATTAGCATCCTCATAAAGGAGACCCCAGAAAGCTTTCTTGCCCTTACTGCCATATGTGGATACAATGAGAAGATGGACAACTATGAACCGTGAGCTGAGCTCTCACCATATAGTCTGCCTGCACCTTAATTTTGAACTTCCCCCTCCAGAAAAATGGAAAATAAATGTTGTTAAAGCCCCCCAGTCTATGGTATTTTTGTTGTAGCAGTCTAAAGAGACACCCATGGCAGCAACCCAAACAGACCAAGACAGCCACTAACCAATTGGGTCACTGACAACTACTGTTTAACCCCACTGTGCCTCGGTTTTCTCACCCATAAGTGAAAGGGGTAGTAATTTCTTTGAGGACTACATGACTTAACAAATATAAAGCACTTAGAGTAGTGCCTGGAACTGAGTAAGGGGCAAATAGTTATTATTATGAAATAGAAGAGGACTTGTGTTTTGGCATGTGAACAATGGAGAAGGGATACTGTGAGCCATATCACAAAAAGAGAAAAGCAGGCCACTTGAAGAATAAAATCATTACTGTTTGGCTGGGATGAAGTGCAAACTTTTAGTAATAAATGAACCTGGGAACAGAGGGAATACAAGGAGGATGTTGACAATCACAAGGAATTAATTGTATGTGCAAGGAGAACCAGTGAAGGTATCTAAGCCTGCAAATTACAAGGTGGTAGTTGTGACTGTCATGGGACTGTTAGCCTCATTAAAAAAAAAAAAAAGAAAGAAAAGAAAAAAAAAGAATGGCGGGAATTACAAAATAATTTTTTTTCAGTCACACAGGTTGAGCATAATATTAACTGGTTCTTACATATACAAAGGTATCTAAGATATAGGGTACCCTGCAAATCAAACCGCAAAATCACAAATAGTAAACTATAACCTTTTTGTTAATATCAAAATCTCTAGCTCAGGAAGAAGTAAATCAACTTCCTGACAATACAAAATGTCCAATATAAAGATATATATAATACCTAAATGCTTACAGTCTGTAAAATCCTAAATTTAAAATAAATAGTTGCAAGGGACAGAGAACACCTACCATTTAAGAAATCCCAGATTTACAGGCAAGTAGACAATGACTTATTTGAGACAAGTATTTTAAAAAATTAGAAAACAATACAATCTTTTTACAACAAATCTAAAATTTACTGATTAAATTTAAAAGATTGTTTATTTCTTGAATGTCATTTTAAAATTAATAATTGAATGTTTTTCCATATCCTGAAGGGGGACTAGGTCAACATTAACCATAGTCAATAGGAACATCTATTATTTATTAGTCATATTGGATGTTCCAATCACTTGGCAGCCTTCAGGCATATTTCTAATGGAAAGAAGGATACTATAGGGTTTCAAAACAGTCTTAATTTGCAGATTTAAGTATATAAATTCAAAGGCTAAGTTGCCTACAAAGACAATGGTTTTACTTATATATTCATCTAATACCACTTAAAGTGGAACTTGCAAAAATACACTTATTTCTGAGTTATGCTGTTCATTTAGCCACATTTAACAACAATATGAGCTCAGAAAATTCAAGGACCAATTACATACTGAATGTCACTCACCTGGGAAAGTTGTACATTATAGGCCTGCAGGGTAAATGTCAAGTGAATGTGTTTGGAATATAGCCATATCTGATTAGCAAATCTGTTCTCAGCATATTCAATTGTCGGGCATATGTAATTTTCCCTGTGTTCTTAAAACATAATGGTAGAAAATAGAGTACTCTGCAAATCCTAGATCATTAAGGCAGTAGGGGTAAGGATGCAATTCTGATTAATAAACACTTACTAGATATCTAAAATTGTGAAATCAATGGGATGAATTTTATTAAATAGTTTTATAAAATCTCCTTCACAGCTGTGTCAATTCTATATTTAAATATTTGAATTTTTCACATATTTTGACAATATTTATGATCACATATTTGCTGCACTTACTTAGATTGCAAATTGTTTATTGATATGTCTTCTCTCCTTAACTGGATTTTTACAATGTTTGCCAGTTAGGTTATCGATTACTGGGGTCCTCAAAATTTCCCTTGCCTTGTGCAGTGCGAGTAGATACTAAAATTAATTAATGGATAGAGTGACAGATTTCTAATTCTTGCTTCTAACTATGAAACATACTTGCACAATAGACAACCTCATGAAAAAACACCTAGAAACTTCTCTGGACTCAGAAAAGGAGAATAGGATTTTTGATGTATGGAAGGGATGTATATTAGTAGGCTTTTCATAGGAACCTAGGTAAGACCTATGAATAAGACTGCTGTTGTCAGAAAGTGACACTATTAATTTGACTAAGAAAGCTTGATAGGCTTGAAGCAAGAAGTAAATGATTGACCCTTTCCTACTGACAGTGATAATAAGAAATATTAAATATTAACTCTAGGAGTCAAGATTTAACTATTCATATGCCGTATTGCAAAATAATCTTTGGTGCAGTATCTCTATGAACATGTTAGAAGCGTAAAAAGACTGCTGTCACTCCATGAAAATACTATCTGAAGGACAATCTAGTTATCTATGGATTAGTCTAAACTGCAAATCCTTAAATGGTAATCTAATTCCTGAAAAAATTCTCTAATGAATGCCATGCAGTTTTATAAGTTCTCAAAGAGCTAGTGAATTTTTACTCCAATATTTTTGGCTTAGAAGAAAAACAGAGTAAGGCACAAAATGTACTTAGTATAACCATAATATGTTTCTATATGGAAACATTGTCATTATTTTTGCATAATGTAAATAATCCAGAAATAGCATTTGTTGGGGTGTTTCACAAATATATATTTTTTGGTTTTTCCTTAGAAGGAGGAAAAGGAAGAAAATGAATAGGAAATGTAACAGAAATGACATTTCTAGGATTTCATTCTTCCATGTCCATTCAAAGACCGGCTCCTGCCCTAAAGTCATGGTTGACCCCATAAAATATGCACATCTTGCAACATAACGCATACACTAAAATATAAAGTCACATTTTATCAGTACAATACTTTCCTCAATTTTCCCCAAAAGTAAATTTAACTTTTTTAAGTCTTCTATTTACCCCAAATGAAAGATCTTTTTGAAATAAAATATATCCAAATTTTTCAATTTTTCTTTAATCTATTCTTTAAATATTGTATACTAATGAACATCATACCTATGACTATCAAAAGTATCCCTTATGATTACAAAAGCCACTTTTCAGCAGTAAAAGGAGGGTAGCTACCCCTAATGTACAATATAATACATTTGCTTGCAGTATCTATCTAATCATTACAACTTCGTAAAATATATATGAAAACTAGCAAATAAGAACAAAGAAAACTAAGCTAAATATAATGAGAATGATCAGTTGATGAGTTAGAAAAAATCTAAATTCAACCTTAGCAAGCCTATCTATGACTCTTCTAAGGTCTCAAAAGTAATATTTGTAAATAATTCTGCCAATATCTACCACTTGATAAGAAGAACTAAATAGATATAGGAACATGGATTTTAAAAAGAATCAGAAGGGGAGCCTGTGTTAAGCCTCTGACTCTTGGCTTCAGTTCAGGTCATGATCTCACAGTTCATAAATTCAAGCCCCACATCAGGCTCTGTGCTGACAATGTGGAGGCTGCTTGAGATTCATTCATTCATTCATTCATTCATTCTCTCTCTGCCCCCCCCCCCCGTTCTCTCTCTCTCTCTCTCTCAAAATAAATGAACTTATTTTTAAAAAGATTCATAAAAAAGATTAGACTGAATAATAGCATTTTCATATTTCAGAACAGAAAAAATAAAGGTTTTAGGAAGTAAGAAGAAACCTCAAAAGTTATCTTGCTTTTTCTTCTATCAGTAGACCTGGCATTGTCACAAATAGTCATTTTTAGAAGATGAACTGGCATAATTTCTCATTAAAGAAAAAAAAAAAGGAGAAGAAAGTTCACCAGATATCTTATACACTTAATCAACCTTTTCATAGTTAACATAATATGCTTTCATATATTTCATACTTATGAAATATATATTTCATACTTATGAAATATATATTTCATACTTATGAAATATATATTTCATACTTATGAAATATATATTTCATATTTATGATTTCATTTAAAATTAAATATGCACCTCTCTTTTTTTTCCATAGGGTTAAATGATTTCTCTATCGTCTTTATTAATTAAATTCAGTTTAATTCCTGAACAACCAACATATTTTTAGAGTTCCCTTCAACTTTCTGTGCCCTGGGTGGTATGGTATGTGAAAGGGATTTCCCAAAGCAAGATCTCCTAACTTTACAACTTTACTGGTTAAAAATTAAGTTACTTTTGAGTATTTGTTTATTTATAAATCATATGCCTATATTATATTAATATATGATATGCATTTCTAGATAATAATGGAAAGAATAATGGGATGAGACAAAAATAAATGTGATAAAGTTCTAACATTTTCTTCTCATACCAAGACTGAAATCCTCTCAGGTGTATATATTTGAGAGTAAATAGATCAGGAATATTCATTGTGCAATTCCTTAAATCATCTTACCATCTTTTTCTTTTTTCTTTTCTTTCTTTTTTTTTTTTTTTGGTTGTTATTTTGTAACTGATGATGCCACCCTATTCAAAAATTAAATTTCAAAATACAGACATCATCATCACTCTCCTTCAAATCTGACCAATTTTCTTCATATTTTCCTATGTTGCACAGGCCCAGAACTAGTAATAATCTTTTAAATAGTATCCTGTCACTGGTCACAGTAACCTAATAAAATTAAAATAGATCTTAGTTTTATTTTAGAAATCAATGTTTTTAAAAGATACAGATAACTGAGTTATTTGTATTACAAAGTGTTTTAAACAGCTGTTTTCTTTAATTTTCATATTTTCATTCATTAACAATCACATCTATTATGGAAATAATTTTAATGCTATTTTTATATTCACAATGAACTGTGTATAGAGTTACATTTTTTGAAAATTGGGATAAACATTCTTAGTGGTTAAATGTGAATGGCATTTCTAATTCTTTTTTTAAGTTTATTTATTTATTTTTAGAGATAGAGTGAGAGGGAAAGAGAATCCCAAAGAGGCTCTGCATAGTCAGCACAGAACCCAACGTGGGGCTCAAACCCAGGAGCCATGAGATCATGACCTGAGCCAAAATCAAGTAGGACGCTTAACCGACTAAGCCATCCAGGTACCCTGCAATCCTAATTCTTAATAAGGATTATAAAAGTACATTAAAAGCAGAGTGAAAAGTAGTCTCAAGTATATGTTCCCTATGTATTCACTGAATCTTACATAATTTGCACTACGTGTATACACTTTTATATATTTTGCTATATTAAGTACAGATGGTACATTTTGAAATCAAAGTACCTTATTGGCTACAATTCTAGGCCATTTGGATTGACAACACTTTCCCGGTAAATGTGTCTGGTGGTGGTTGTTTTAGGTGCCAAAATTCATATATTAAGTTTTTAAAAGATATGTATATAACACCTTTAACCTATGACTCAAAGCATTTACATGCATTAATACAGCCTAAGGACAAGTGAAATACAAGGCAAATAATATTCAATACACTGTATAGACAAGTAAGCCAGCCCAAGTGTAACTGTTAATGACCAATACCATTCCTCATTGACAAGTTATAGGTCTCTTATTTCCACACCTGTAAATTCACGAATACCAAGCAAATGTGACAAGTAAAGTTTGACATTCCAAAACTGACTCAATTATTAATCTTCTCAGTGTATGGTTAGGATTTAAATAATAATTTTAAAAAATCAATTATTTAATGATTAACTCCTCCCTCAGTGGCTTTAGCCTTAGCTGTTTCTTGTCACTGTCTTGCATTAATGAATAAATACAAGATATGTATTTAGCTCTTGCATATTGTATGTTAGTTTGTGAGGACTACAGAATTAATTTTTTTAATTTTTTTTTTAACATTTATTTATCTTTGAGAGACGAGAGAGAGAGAGAGAGAGAGAGAGCATGAGCAGGGAAGGGGCAGAAAGAGGAAGACACAGAACCTGAACAGACTCCAGGCTCCGAGCTGTCAGCACAGAGCACGATGCGGGGCTCGAACTCACAAACTGTGAGATCATGACCTGAGCTGAAATCGCACGCTCAACAGACTGAGCCACCCAGGCGCCCCAGGACTACAGAATTATTAAACATTCATATTTGAAGGATTTTTGGAATG
Source organism: Felis catus (assembly GCF_018350175.1). NCBI lineage: Eukaryota > Metazoa > Chordata > Mammalia > Carnivora > Felidae > Felis > Felis catus. The sequence continues at coordinate 108,141,246 of NC_058371.1, forward strand.
GAATAATTGTGCAAAAAAAAAAGTGGCTGCTTAATGGTAAGAAAATGAGGCAGTGGCAACAACTTCTTTTTAGTAATAATATTGAATTTATTAAGAAAATGTCTATTTAAAAGAGACAGAATCAAAAGTAAATAAAAGGTAAATGACAGTAAGTCAAGTAAGGAAAAGGAATACTTCTTTCTACTTTATTTCAATTTTATAAAGTGTAAATTTATGAAATTAACTATAAACTTTTACCTACTTGGAAAGTATTTTTAAAATGCACTTTTGGGGGCGCCTGGGTGGCTCAGTTGGTTAAGCATCCGACTTCTGCTCAGGTCATGATCTCACAGCTTGTGAGTTCGAGCCCCATGTCAGGCTCTGTGCTGACAGCTCAGAGCCTGGAGCCTACTTTGGATTCTGTGTCTCTTTCTCTCTCTGACCCTCCCCCATTCATGCTCTGTCTCTCTCTCTCTCTCTCTCTCTCTCTCTCTCTCTCTCTCTCTCAAAAATGAAAGTTAATTTTTTTTAAATGCACTTTTGCAATTTCCTTTCCATTGTTGCACTTGATAAAGTATATGGAAGAATAATTATATTTTATATCAATATATCTACTAAGAACTTCCTCCTTATAGAGTACTTATGATTTCTTGTTCTTACCATTACTTCTCTTTGAGCTATCTTTCTTTGGCTTCCAGGTTGCCATTTAAAAAATAGTTACATAGGAGATACTACGGGTTAGCTTCCAGACCACCACAATAAAGAGTATTGCAATAAAGTGAATCAAACAGAAATCTTGGTTTCCCAGTGCATGTAAATTATGTTTACACTAGACTATAATCTATTAAGTGTGCAATATCACATGCCTGAAAAATGTATATATCTTATTTAAAAAATACTTTATTGCTAAAGATTGCTAACCATCATCTGAGCTTTCAGGGAGTTGCAAGCTTTTTCCTGGTGGAGGCTTTTGCCTCAATGTTGATGGCTGCTGAATTATGAGAGCGGTGGTTACTGAAGGTTGGGGTGGTTGTGTCAGTTTCTTATAATAAGACAAAACTAAAATTTACCTTTTCCTTTCCGAAATGATTTCTCTACAGTATGTGATACTGCACATCATTATTTAGTAGCATTTTTACCCACAGAATTTTTTTTCAAAATTTGAGTCAACCTTCTCAAACCCTACTGCTGCTTTACCAGCTAAGTTTATACAATATTTCAACACTTTGTTGTCATTTCAACTGTCTTTACAGCATCTTCAAAAGGAGTTGATTCTACTTCAAGAAACCACTTTCTTGGCTTATCCATTCAAAGTTTCATCAGGAGATTGCAGCAATTTAGTCACATCTTCAGTCTCTATTTCCTCCACCGAAGTCTTGTACCCCTTTAAGTAATCCATAAGGACTGGAATCAATTTCTTCCAAACTCCTGCTAATGATATTTTCGCACTTTCCCATGAATCATAAATATTTTTTTTTTAATTTACATCCAAGTTAGTTAACATATAGTCTATAATGATTTCAGGTATGATTACAGTGATTCATCCCCTATGTAGAACACCCAGTGCTCATCCCAACAAGTGACCTCCCTAGCACCACTCACCAATTTAGCCCACCCCTCCATCCACACCCCTTCAACAACCCTCAGTTTGTTCTCTTTATTTAAAAGTTTCTTATGTTTTGTCCCCCTCCTTGTTTTTATATTATTTTTGCTTCCTTTCCATTATGTTGATATGTTTTGTATCTTAAATTCTTCATATGAGTGAAGTCATATGGTATTTGTCTTTCTCTGACTGGCAAAATTCATGTAGCGTAAAACACTGTACTTCCATCCATGTAGTTGCAAATGGCAAGATTTCATTATTTTGATCGCTGAGTAATACTGCATTGTATGTACATATGTATGTGTGTATGTGTTATGCATATATACACATATATGTAAATACACATCACACACACACACACACACACACACACACACACCACATCTTCTTTATTCACCTGTCATTGGACATTTGGGCTCTTTCCATACTTCGGCTATTGTCAATAGCACAGCTATATACATTGGGGTGCACTTGCACCTTTGAAACAGCACACCTGTATCCCTTAGATAAATACCTAGTAGTGCAATTGCTGCATCATAGGGTAATTCTATTTTTAATTTTTTGTGAAACCTCCATACTGTTTTCCACAGTGGCTGCACCAGTTTGCATTCCAACCAGCAGTGCAAAAGAGATTCTCTTTGCATCCTCGCCAACATCTGTTATTGCCTGAGTTGTTTATTTTAGCCATTCTGACTGCTGTGAGGTGGTATCTCATTGTGGTTTTAATTTGTATTTCCCTGATGTTGAGTGATGTTGAGCATTTTTTCATGTGTTAGTAGGCCATCTGGATGTCTTCTTTGGAAAAGTGTCTATTCATGTCTTTTGCCCATTTCTTCACTGGATTATTTGTCTTTTGGGTGTTGAGTTTGATAAGCTCTTTATAGATTTTGGATGCTAACCTTTTATCTGATATGTCATTTGCAAATATCTTCTTCTATTCTGTCGGTTGCTTTCTGGTTTTGTTCATTGTTTCCTTTGCTGTGCAGAAGCTTTTTATTTTCATGGGGTTCAAATAGTTCATTTTTGCTTTTATTTTACTTGTCTCTGGAGACATTTTTGAGTAACAAGTTGCTGCCACCAAGGTCAAAGAGTTTATTCCCTGTTTTCTCTTCTGATTTTGATGACTTCCTGTCTTACATTTAGGTCTTTCATCTATTTTGAGTTTATTTTTGTGTATGGTGTAAGAAAGTGGTCCAGGTTCATTCTGCCGCATGTCACTGTCCAGTTTTGCCAGCACCCTTGCTGAAGAGACTATCTTTATTCCATTGGATGTTCTTTCCTGCTTTGTCAAAGATTAGTTGGCCATATATTTGTGGATCCATTTATGGGTTCTCTATTCTGTTCCATTGATCTCAGTGTCTGTTCTTGTGCCAATATCACACTGTCTTGACGATTACAGCTTTGTAATACAGCTTCAAGTCTGGAATTGTGATGTCTCCAGCTTTGGTTTTTGTTTTCAGGATTGCTTTGGCTATTCGGGTCTCTTCTGGTTCCATACAAATTTTACGATTGTTCTAGCTCTGTAGGTATTGCATTGAATATGTAGATTGCTTTGGGCAGTATTGACATTTTAACAATATTTGTTCTTCCTATACAGGAGCATGGAATATTTTTCCAATTTTGTGTCTTCTTCAATTTCTTTCATAAACTTTCTATAGTTTTCAGTGGATAGATATTTCACCTCTTTGGTCAGGTTTATTTCTAGGTGTTTTATGGCTTTTGGTGAAATTGTAAATGGGACTGATTCCTTGATTTCTCTTTCTGTTGCTTCATTATTAGTGTATAGGAATGCAACAGATTTCTGTGCATTGATTTTATATCCTGCAACTTTGCTGAATTCATGGATCAGTACTAGTAGTTTTTTGGTGGAAACTTTTTGGTTTTCCATACAGATTATCATGTCGTCTATGAAGAGTGAAAGTTTGATTTCCTTTTTGCCATCGTGGATGCCTTTTATTCCTTTGTGTTGTCTGATTGCTGAGGCTAGGACGTCCAGTACTATGTTGAATAATATTGGCAAGAGTGAACATCCCTGTTGTGTTCCTGAACTTATCATCGAGGATGGTATTAGTGGTGGGTCTTTCATATATGGCTTTTACAATCTTGAGGTATGATCCTTCTATCCCTACTTTCTCGAGGGTTTTTATCCAGGAAGAATGCTTTGTCAAATGCTTTCTCTTCACCTATTGATAGGATCATGTGGTTCTTGTCCTTTCTTGTATCGATGTGATGTATCACACAGATTGTTGTGGATATTGAATCAGCCTTGCATCCCAGGTATAAATCCCACTCAGTCATGGTGAACAATTCTTTTAATGTATTGTTGGATCCAGTTGGCTAGCATCTTGTTGAGGATTTTTGCATCCATGTTCATCAGGGAAATTGGTCTATACTTCTCTTTTTTAGTGGGGTATTTGGTTTTTGAATCAAGATAATGCTAGTTTCATAGAATGATTTTGGAAGTTTTCCTTCCATTTCTGTTTTTTGGAACAGCTTCAAAAGTATAGGTGTTAACTCTTCTTTAAATGTTTCGTAGAATTCCCCTGGAAAGCCATCCAGCCCTGGACTCTTGTTTTCTGGAAAATTTTTGATTACTATATTGATTTCTTTACTGGTTATTGGTCTGTTCAAATTTTCTATTTCTTCTTGTTTCAGTATTGGTAGTTTATATGTTTCTAGCAACTTGTCCATTTCTTCCAGATTGCCCATTTTATTGGCATATAATGGCTCATAATATCCTCTTATTATTGTTTGTATTTCTGCAGTGTTGGTTGTGATCTCTCCTTTTTCGTTCTTGATTTTATTTATGTGGGTTCTTTCCTTTTTCTTTTTGATCAAACTGCTAGGGGTTTATCAATTTTGTTCATTCTTTCAAAGAGCCAGCTCCTGGTTTCATTGATCTGTTCTACTGGGTTTTTTTTTGGTTTCAATAGCATTGACTTCTTCTCTAATCTTTATTATTTCCCATCTTCTGCTGGTTTTGGGTTTTACTTGCTGTTCTTTTTCCAGATCTTTGAGGTATAAGGTTAAGCGGCGTATGTGAGACTTTTCTTCCTTCTTTAAGGAAAGCCTGGATTGCTACATACTTCCTTCTTATGACTGCCTTTACTGCATCCCAGAGGTTTTGGGCTGTGGTATTATCATTTTCATTGGCTTCCATGTCCTTTTCAATTTCCTCTTTAACTTCTTGGTTGGCCCATTCATTCTTTAGTAGGATGTTCTTTAGCCTCCAGGTATTTGTTACCTTTCCAAATTTTTTCTTGTGGGTGATTTCAAGTTTCATGGCATTGTGGTCTGAAAATATGTGAGGTATGATCTTGACCTTTTTGTATGTGTTGAAAGTGATTTGTGTCCCAGTATGTGATCTATTCTGGAGAATATTCCATGTGCACCCGAGAAGAATGTGTATTCTGCTGCTTTAGGATGAAATGTTCTGAATATATCTGTTAAGTCCATCTGGTCCAGTGTGTCATTCAAGCCATTGTTTCCTTGTTGATTTTCTGTTTAGATGATCTGTCCATTTTTATAAGTGGGGTGTTGAAGTCTGTTACTATTATGGAATTATTATCAATGAGTCTGTATGTTATGATTAAATGATTTATATTTGGGTGCTATCATGTTTGGAGCATAAATGTTTACAACTGTTAGATCTTCTTGGTGGATAGACCCTTTAATTATGATGTAATGCCCTTCTTCATCTCTTCTTACTGTCTTTATTTTAAAATCTAGAATGTCTGATACAAATATGGCTACTCTGGCTTTCTTTTGGCAACTATTAGCATGACAGATGGTTCTCCATCCCCCTACTTTCAATCTGAAGGTGTCTTTAGGTCTAAAATGATTCTCCTGTAAAGAACATATAGATGGATCTCATTTTCTTATCCATTCTGTTACCCTAGTTCTTTTGATTGGAACATTTAGCCCATTGACATTTAGAGTGAGTAGTCAAAGGTATGTATTTATTGCCATTATGTTTCCTGTAGAGTTAGAGTTTCTGGTAGTGTTTTCTGGTCCTTTTTAGTATTTGTTGGTTTTGGCCTTATTTGTTTTGTTTTTCATCTTTTCTCTCCTCAGAGAGTCCCCCTTAAAATTTTTTGCAGGTCTGGTTTAGTGGTCATGAACACCTTTAGTTTTTGTTTCAGAAAATTTTAATCTCTCCCTCTATTTTGAATGGCAGTCTTGTTGGATAAAGAATTCTTGGTTATGGGGCGCCTGGGTGGCGTAGTCGGTTAAGCGTCCGACTTCAGCCAGGTCACGATCTCGTGGTCCATGAGTTCGAGCCCCGCGTCGGGCTCTGGGCTGATGGCTCAGAGCCTGGAGCCTGTTTCCGATTCTGTGTCTCCCTCTCTCTCTGCCCCTCCCCCGTTCATGCTCTGTCTCTCTCTGTCCCAAAAATAAACATTGAAAAAAAAAATAAAAAAATTAAAAAAAATTAAAAAAAAAAGAATTCTTGGTTGCATATTTTTCTGATTCAGCACATTGAATATATCCTGCCACTCCTATCCAGCCTGCCAAGTTTCTGTGGACAGGTCTGCTATGAACCTGATCTGTCTCCCTTGTAGGTTAAGGACTTTTTCTTGTTTCCCCTTTGATGCTTTCATGATTCTTTCCGTGCATGAATATTTTGTTAATTTGACTATGATATGCCTTGTTGATGGTCAATGCTTTTGTTGAATCTAATGGGAGTTCTCTGTGCTTCCTGGAATTTGATGTCTGTGTCTTTCTTCAAGTTAGGAAAGTTGCCACTATGGTTTACTCACATAAACCTTCTGCCCCCTTTTCTCTCTCTTCATCTTCTGGGACCCCTATGATTCATATGTTATTGCTTTCTAATGAGCCATGGAGTTCTATAATTCTCATATTGTGCTCTTTTGCCTTAGTTCCCCTTTTTTCTGCTTTCTTATTATCCACAAATTTGTCTTCTATATTGCTGATTCACTTCTCTACTTCATTCATCCTTATTGCCATGGCATCCATTTGAGATTTCAGCTCAGTTATAGCATTTTTAATTTTGACCTGACTAGATTTTACTTCTTTTGCCTCCATAGCAAGGGATTCTAATCTATTTTCAACCCCAGCTAATATTCTTATTATAATGATTCTGAATACTGGTTTAGACATCCTGCTTCTATCTGTGTTGATTAAGTATCTAGCTGTCATTTCTTCCTGTTCTTTCTTTTGGGGTGAATTCCATCTTTTTGTCATTTTGAAGGAAGAGAAAGAATAAAAAATTAAAAACTTAAAATTAAAAAAATTAAAAAACAACACAACAAAATCAAATAAAGGATGTTACATCCTAGGGACGTTTTGGTCTGGTTGTTGAAAGAAGTTTGACAGAATAGAGGAAAAACGGAAAGAAAACAAAAGAGAAAAGGAAAATATTTGAAAATTTTAAAAAATGAATACAAAATAGAATTAAATGAAATGATGAAAGTAAAATAGGATTTAAAAAATTTACAAAAAAGTAAAAAAAATATAGAAGAAATTAAAGAAAAATATTTATTATAAAAACAGAAAATAAAAATATTTTTTTTCTTTCTGTATTCAAGAATAAGAAAAAAAAAATCAATAGATGGACCAGCTAACAGAATACTATTGAAATTACATCCAGTTTCCCCTAGAAGTCAAACTATAAACCACTTTATAGTCCGTAAACTAAGCAGTTGGAGAGATTTGAGTTGTTCCTCTAGAGCGCAGTTGGAGAGGCTTGGGTAGCAGCTCTGTTCTCCACTAGAAGGCATTGCTTAGTTTACTGGGCTGGATCATTGTGCTTGTAGGCATGTATGTGCATGTGCGGGAGGGGTGAAAATGCATCACCCAGTCTCTAGTATCATAACTTCATGCTCTTGCCAACCAGCAACCAAGCACCCCTCCTTTGTCTCCAGTTTCTGTTCACTCCCCAGTTCTACACTGTGACCAAGCCATCAGCCTGCCAGGCTCCCTCTGGAGTTTTATCTCAGATGGCTTGTGTTTCCAAACCCCTCACTTCTGAGGGCCCTGCAGCTTTGACCCACTGAGAACCTCTGCAGAAGGGTTGGGGGAGGTCTCACCGAGCAATGGCTGGGTGTTGGCTCACCCCGAGGAACGTTTGTGTGACCATGCTGCTGCAGATGCCCAGAGACTGCCAGTCAGGTGCCAGCCTGACCCAGAAAAAGTTCATGCGATCATGTAGCAGCAGCATTTCAGGGATTATGGTAAAACACAACACCCATAGGGTGCCAGGCTTCACCCTTAACATCCCTATTCCAACACCAGCCAACGTGGCTGTTCTCTGGGTTGGCTGGGATGTTTGCTTGTGGGGAGGCTGTACAGCCTCTACCAAATGTCCTCCCAGCAGGGAAACCACGTCTCCCCATGTGGCATTAGGACCCCTCGGACCTTGCTGTCTGTTTCTGGGGATTCACCCTGCCCACCAGACCTCCACCAGGTATCGAGCTATGGAGTTTCAGACTCTGTGGTTCCCTATTTATAGCATCTTAATGGATTTTAAACCCTCTCCTTTCTCCTTTTTTTTTTTTTTAATTTAGTACCTTGCAGTACCTTTCTCTCTCTCTCTCTTTTTTTTTTTTTTTTTTTTTTTTTTTTTTGTTCAATCCACTCTCTCTCTCTCCAGCTGCTTTCAGCAGGGGTGTGCTTTTCCTGTACTCTTCCCATCTCCGTCTTCTCTCTACAAGCAAAAATAGCTCCTTACCCTGTGCAGCTTCTCTCTCCCCAGTTCACCTCTCTGTGCTGTGTACCTGCCAAGTCTGTGGTTCAAGTTATGCAGATTGTTGTGTTAACCCTCAAATCAGTTTTCTAGGTGTGCAAGATGGTTTGGTATTGATCTAGCTACATTTCAGGGACAAGAGAGGCAAACCAAAGTTCCATACTGCTCCACCATCTTAGCCCCTCCTAATCACAAATATTGTTAATGATATATAGAATGGGAGTCCATTTCAGAAGGTTTTCAACTTACTTTGCCAAGATTAGTCAGAGGAATTGCTATCTGTGACAGCTACAGCCTTGCAAAATGTGTTTCTTAAAAAAAGACTTAAAAGTCAAAATCACTCCTTGATCCATGGGCTATACAATGGATCTTTCATAAGCAGCCATGAAAACATTAATTTCCAAATATATTATCAGAGCTCTTGGGTAACCAGATGCATTATCAATGAACAGTAATATTTTTAAAAATCTTTTTTTTTTCTTTTTCTGAGCAGTAAGTCTCAACAGTGGGCTTAAAATATTCAGTCAGCCATTTTTTTTAACAAATGTACTGTCATCCAGGTTTTTTGTTGTTGTTGTTCCATATATAAAGCACAGGGAGTTTAGATTTAGCATAATTATGAAGGGCCCTAGTTTTTCATTATGTTTATGTTTTTTGAATAGTAAATGAGCACTGGCTTCAACTTAAAGTCACCAGCTGCATTGGTCCCTAACAAGAGAATCAGCCTGTCCTTGGGGCTTTGAAGCCAAGCACTGACTTCTCCTCTCTAGCTATGACTCCTAGACAACATTTGCTTCCAATAGAAAGCTGTTTTATCTACATCAAAAGTCGGTTGTAAATTTAGTGGAGCTTAATTCTCTTAAGCTAGATCTTCTGAACAACTTGCTGCAGCTTCTACCTAAGCATTTGCTGCTTCACCTTGTACTTTTATGTAATGGAGATGGCTTCCTTCCTTAAACTTCAAGAACCAACCTCTGTTAGCTTCCAACTTTTCTTCTGCAGCTTCCTTACCTCTCTCAGCCCTCGTGAAATTAAAAAGAGCTAGGGTCTTGCTCTAGATTAGACTTTGGCTGATGGGAATGTTGTGGCTGGTTTGATCTATCCAGACCACTAAAACTGTCCATATCATCAATAAGGATGTTTTGCCTTCTCATCATTCATATGTTCACTGCAGTAGCACTTTTTAATTTCCTTCAAGAACTTTTTCTTTTTTTTTTTTTTTTTGCATGAACTTAATTCCAATTTGAATTCACTAATTTGGCTAACTAGTGTAAGAGGCCTAGCTTTCAGCCAATTTTAGCTTTGAAATGCTTTCCTTGCTAAACTTAAACATTTCTAGTTTTTAATTTAAGGTGAGAGACATGTGGCTCTTCCATTCACATGAACAGTTAGAGGCCATTTTAAGATCATTAATTGGTTAGTAATTAATTGGTTACTAACTTCATTACTGTTATATCTCAGGGAACAGGGAGGTCTGAGAAGAGGGAGACAGATGATGGAATGGCTAGTCAGTGGAGCAGTCAAGACAGACTCAATATTTATCTATTAAGTTCACCATCTCATATGGATGCAGTTTGTGGTACCCAAAACAATTACAATGGTAATAGCCAAGGTCACGGTTTACAGATCACCATAACAGAATAATAATGAAAAAAGCTTGAAATACTGTATTACCAAAATGTGACACAGAGACATGAAGTGAGCAAATACTGTTGGAAAAACGGTGCTGACAGACTTGCTTGACAAAAAGTTGCCACAAACCTTCAGTTTGTAAAAAATGCAATACCTGCAAAGCACAATACCACAAAGGTTTACATATAATTTTGAATCATAGATTTGAATTACAGTCTTCTCTGACCTCTTCAGCCCACAGTAATCTCTTCTTCCTTAAAACTTCTTAATCTCTTATTTCTGCATCAATTACAGCAAAATATCTTAGATCCTTGTTTTAGATTTTTAATTAGTCTTTTCATATGTTTTTAAGAAGTGAAGCTCTGTTAAGCTAAATACGCTGTCTTACATTTATCTTACATTTATCAAAGAGCACTGGACCTATAATTTACTAAAATAAATTTTAATTTTGTTTTATTGGCTTTAGCTTTTGACAAATAATTTCACATCTCTGAGCTTCAATTTTCTCATCTATAATTGGAGAATATGTGGTACATGGTTGTTCAGAGGGTTTTAGTAACAGGGTAATGGATTAAGACAACACTTTAGTATTAAATAATCAATAATTTGTCAAAATTCACATCTTATAGTGTACTTAGAACATGGTAGTCTATATTTATGGAATATATAAATAACAGGAATTTTTATTTACATATCACATTTATATTTTATTTTTTTAAGAATCACTTTTTAAAAAATTTTTTAATATTTTTTAGAGAGAGAGAGAGAGACAGAGTGTGAGCAGGAGAGGGGCATAGAGAGAGGGAAACACAGAATGAAAAGCAGGCTCTAGGCTCTAAGCTGTCCGCACAAAGCCCGATGGGGGCTCGAACTCATGAACCGTGAGATCATGACCTGAGCCACAGTCAGACACTCAATTGACTGAGCCACCCAGGGGCCCAATATATTTTAAAAATAGTATTATATATGTATTATTTGATGCTCAAACCTCATAAGAAAGGTTAAAACATTTTTTTCTCCATTTTGAATAATGCAACTGTGACTTCTATGTGATGTCATGTTTTTTGTTTTTTTTTTTTCCACACGCTTTTGGAGAACATGAACTTAATTCCAGATTTTCTGATTCTTAAATCCAAAATTTCCTTCCTTAAATGTTGAATTAAAATATAAATGAGTTTTACATAACTTGTGAAAATTCTCCATTTCCTCATAATGAAAAGGTCTCATGAATGCAGAGAAGTTTTTTCTCACCCATTGTGAATAAACAGCATACCTTTTAGTGCATTAATTCTGTAGCTCCCATCCTAATTTGACTCCAAATTATCAAAGTATCAGTAAATACTTTTATACAATAGCTGGGTTGAAAGGAAAATATAAGGAAAGGTACATTTTCTTGATTTTTTATTTGCATTTTCTAACAGAAAGAAATATCAAAATAAAACCTTATTTATATAAATGCCAAACTCTTAATTAAAATGGCTGCCTTGATCTCCTCTCTATAAGTCATATAAATTCAGCCATTTTGCTTGTAATTTAAATAACTGGAACTGTATTCCTGCTTATTCAAAATGTAAGCAATTTGTATGGCACAATATGGGCAATAGGTACAAGGAGTGATGTTATTTTGTTAAGAAGCATGACTATATGTTTATGCATTGTACTTTTCATATACCTCACTTGGTTGCCAAAGTATCATGACAACCACCTAAAGCAAAATAAAGGAGAAGGGATTTCAGCATTTTCTATTACTACTCTAAGAATGCAAAAGAAAAGCTAATGAGAAGCTGGGGTAAAAAAATGCCTTCTTGGTCCTGAATGTGGCATTGGTTTCTTTATTACACTAAAGCATTTTTATTTCTCTCACTGTGCTGAAAGGAACACTACATAAAAACAGGCTTGCTTCTAATATGCAGTGTTCCTCAGCATTAATATCTAAATATTCAGTCATAGTTAACATGGAAATGGGTTATCCAAGAAAGTGTAGAGACTAATGTGCTTTTATAATAGCGTAATGATTATTTTTATATATTGAATTATTAATATTAATAATTAGAGGAGTTGATAAGAATAGGATTATAAAGAGATTTATGAGATTAAATTGTCAGTTATGTTTTTTCTTATTTAATTTAAAGAGGGTATTATGTTTTCAAAAATATAATAAGACACTGTGCTTATTAAATTATACATGGTTAAAAAACCAAAAACATATCTAATGAGTTAGAACTAGTCAAGTCCATAATAATTATGCTGTTAATCACAACTAAGTTATCAAGAATAAGCTTAATTTCCATGAATGTGTATGTGTCCATTCCAATCCTATACTGTAGAAAAAGTGAAAACATTCTTCCAAATGATAGACCTTTGAATACTGAGGAACATACATATATCCTCCTTGATACTTGTCTGTTTCATTATATGCATTCACATATCCTTGCATATGTATTTATGTATCATACATTTTAGACACTAGATCTTTTATTTTCCTTTACCTAAGTCCCCAAGTTAATCAGGGCAACACTTAAAATGGGTTACCCAGAATTGACTACAATAACTAAAATGTGCTAGCCCCACTCAGAATGCACCAAAATTTTCACTATTCTTGATTCCATTACTACAATATCAGACACTGTTCACTGACTGTTTAACATTCACTCACCGTTTCAAACTGTTGAGAATCCAGACTTTACTAATAGTACCCCTAACATATAATTCACTGCAAAGGGTAAATCCTGATGTCTCTAAACCAATTACAGTGGTTGCATCCAGTAGTGTGCTGAGAAATATTTAATAGTCACCTCTATAGATTAAAGGAGAGAGAGAAAACGAGAGGGGGGAAGAGAATCTTTATTTGTAGTGATTTATTATTTTGGCATAAATATCTCCACCATGGAGTATTCTAAACTGCTAACATAAAGTCACTGAGTACAGAGTTAAAAGTGATGCCCACAATCAGTCTCATGAACTGGTTCAATCAATGAACCGGTTGATCTTATCTTTCAGGCTGGAGCTGGTACCATGTGGTAACCTGGTTTTGATTTAGATGTGGATTCCAGCTTTAGCTAATAAAATGTGAAGTGAGGTTCTCCTTAACTACCCTGCAATTCCAATCACCTTCCCAAAAATATCTAAAGTGAACTGTTTCATGTTTACACATCTAGATCATTATGAAGATAGACAGACTATAGATTTACATTTAAAACATGCATACTCATAATTGTGTAGACTTCCATAATTGAGATATATTCATATTCCATTAAAAGCTATTCAACTGTCCTAAAAAACTGACTTTTTAAAATTAACAATATACTCTGAATATTAAATATTCTTCCATAATTGGCAGTCTGACATTTAAAAACATGTTATCTTCAAAAATTTGCTTGACTTCAAATATCTTATTTTATTGTCTAAAAATCTAAATTTTCTTTCCATAAAAAAGAACTGTGCATATTTGCTCCCTATTTGCTGTTGGGGGTCTTGTTTTTGTGTTAAGCTATAAGCATGCTTGGTATATAAAGGATATAAGCCCTCCAGTATTTACAACAAATATATTTGCCCCATTTATCTTTTATTTTAAAGCCAAAATAGTTAAATGTTGCCATTTTTTCTTCTTAAGTGTCTAGCTTCGATGTATGTGCTTCTAACATGAAATTTCTTCCCCACACTAAAATATAGTAATAAGAATAGCCACATGTATCCCCTAGTAATTTCATAAATATGTATACTTCTAGGGTTTGAATAGTTATGCAAAGCATACATTTTCACCCTGTGGTCTCTACTCAGGGATGGGGTAGGTAAGTGCTGAGGCACAAACTTGAGTTTGGTTGGGAATATCTCTTGAGTTTGTACTTGCTTTTTTTTTTTCCATTTGGAGTTGTCCTTTGCATCTAACAGGTACCTCATTTTAGCTGTATCAAATTGGCTGCAACAAAAAAATGTTCTTTTTCATGTAAGCATATATAGCACCTAAGGGCATTTATGATTGTACAGACGAGGCTGGAGAGCTTGGAAATAAATTTCCTCTTCTTCATAGTTTTTGCATAAACTTAATCTTGAATTGCATTTTTAGATGAAGACTCCCCAGTAGTAATTGTTTCCTCCATGAGAAGGTGATCTCTGTCTATTTAAAGATGTTTTCACTGCTGTTTCTCCCACTTAGTCAGCATCTAACATTTATTCTTAGTATTAGAGCTTGGGAGAGAGCCTAAAATCCACTCTGCTAACCTCAGGCTGACTTTGTGCTTTTACTCCAAATTAAACCACCACATCTACTTATTGCACAAAGGCATAATCAGCTATGGCTGCTGCTTCTCTGATAACAATGTCATGGTTATTCTGTTCCAAAATAAAATTCCTGCTTTCCTTTGCCTTCAGCTGCCCCCATTGTTTGAGTTTATTGATTCTTCAGTTGTTCATACAAAGTGCTGTTTTGGCATAATGCCTATTGATCAAATTGCCATATTAAATCCTCAAATTCCCTCTCTTAGCTTTTCTTCCTAACACGTACACTTAAATACATGTAAGAGGAAAAGGAAACTTCTATGAATATTTAGATACTTTTGTACACCTACTTCTGGCTTGAAGCAAAACCGTTCACAGTGAATAACTGCCATAAAAATACGATTAAATGTATACTTTATAAAAAATGTCTGTAGCTCATTTACTTTCTTATAGCATAGCGTACCTTTTTAATGTTTTCCTAGGTTTGAGTCCTTCTTTCTATAGAATAAATGAATGTGATTCAAAATAAATTACACAAGAGTGCTTATAATTTATATAATGTATGTTTTATTGCCTTCAAATAAATATATTCACAAAATGGCTAAGGCAGACAGGCTCTCTTGAATCAACTCCCATCTGTGCTTAAAATAATCTCTAAACTCTGATAGAAATGTCCTTTTGCCCATCATGTATGTGCTTTTATTTTCATTTTAAATAAAAGGCCTTCCAATAGGCCTTTTTGACTGATCCAGGGAACATTGTTATCTACTTATAGTTAGTTCTGAAGACATTCAGAATCAGTATCATTGGCATAATCAACACAACATAATACTTTTTGAGCATGGTATCTCTATTCTTCTTAATTTTCTAATATCTACCACAGTGCTTAATATATAAAATTCAATAAATGTCAGTAACATAGGTTTACATGTATGTTATAAATGCTCCCTAACTCAGCAACATAAAAGAACAATAATTTGTGCAGGTCTTTGTAAGAATGTCCTTGGAGATCTTTTAAATAAAGTTTCAGTGGTTTTGGCAGGAAAAAGTGATCAAGCCAGTAAATAGGTTCATGAAGATGGGATAGGAGGGTGTTGTAAAAAGAAGAAGCAAAACAGGAGTGAAGTCAGTAGCCAAAGAGATCAAACCAAAGAATCAAGAATTCAGCAAGCCAAAATAAATGGGCTAATCCAGTGTTTTGAGGAAAAATACTGGTTCAGTTAGCATGATTAGGTCATAGAAGAGACTTAAATTCATGGGAATTATAAATGTCAGCCTGTGCTTGGTTTTACCTATATTAATTCTTACACATCTGTCTCTCATTCTTCCTCCCAAGTTCCTATTTATTCATGAGAAATCAAATGGAATAGAGAAAACTATTTGGAGAAGACTTAATTACAATGTAGTATTCACATTTAGAAATTCTTCCAGAGTTCAAGGAATTTTCCATGGGAAGTCAGTGTTTGATTCTCCAGTTTACAGCTGCATCTTATACTACATAGAGCCAGCTCTAGAAACTCAAGATGACACTGTAGGTGGAGTCAGAAGTAACTAAGGGAAAGCTGAAAGAGATAGAGAAGTAAAGATTTGCTGTTCCTCATCTCTGTCAATAAACAGGAACTGGGCTCTATTTATTGCATCATTCATGTATTCTTTTTCTGCCCTCATGCAGAACACACAATATTAGTTTACTTATAAATGTGTTATTTCCTTAATATGAGAACCAAGGTATATCAAATAGACTTAGAACAGTGGTTCAAATGAAGACCTTGCTGAAATTTTCTTTCTGCCTCCAGCTCTGAAAAGCAATTAAATGTTCTTAGAACTTCTATTACACTCTGCTGACAGCCATGGTATCGATTTCAAAAGGAGGAAAAATAAACTTGCTAGTCATTGTGCATGTACTAAGCTATCCAGAAGTAGAGATCATCTATGGAGAATCTTTGTTTTAATATTATTTTCAGGGGCACCTGGGCGGCTTAGTCGGTTGAGGGTCCAACTTTGGCTCAGGTCATGATCTCACCGTCTGTGAGTTTGAGCCCCACATGGGTCTCTGTGCTGACAGCTCAGAGCCTGGAGCCTGTTTCAGATTCTGTGTCTCCCTCTCTCTCTGGCCCTCCCCTGCTCATGCTCTGTCTCTCCCTCTGTCAAAAATAAATAATCATTAAAATTTTTTTCTAAATATTATTTTCAAACATAATACCAAAGGAAAAATATGTAACAAATATGTTACACAACATACAGCATAGGTAAAGTTAACAATGTGTAGCACACAAAATTCTCTATCATTATCTGTGTTTAATAAGCTTAAAAATTATCTTATATATTATATATCTTGTTTGCGTTTTCCCTTAATGCAGCCAATGATGAAGACTTCTGAGCATCTACTGATAAAAATATAAATTTCTTAACATTAAAAGCACGTGAAGATAAAGAATAAAACTAGAGACTGTCATATGAAACAAACAAGTAATTTAAATACATCCATAGGCTTTAACTCAAGATTCAAAAATATCAACCAAATAGGTCTTAATATCCATATACAATACCCTAATTTATATTCTTGAAATTCTCACCTAGAATGTGTTAGGCAATATACTTAATCAAAATGGTCTGCTTTAATTTAGTCCACTCATGGAAAAAGAGAAGCATTTGTGCCAGAATATTTCAAACACTTTTTCCAGCCCCACAGTTCTGGTATTCACTTTTTACTACCTCTGTTCCAGTTTTCCCATATGCTAGGGTGCTGTAGTGTAAAAGAGGTCATCTTACAGAGGGTTAACAGGATATAAGACTCAGCCCTGTCATTTACAGATCTGTGGAATTGGGTTATTACTTAAACTCCATATGCCTAATTTGAAACACATGGAAGGGAGGCCAGGGTGACTCATTTGGTTGAGCATTTGATTCTTGATTTTGGCTCAGGTCATGATCCCAGGATTGTGGAATCAAGCCCTATGTCCAGATCCCCACTCAGTGTGGAGCCTGCTTGAGATTTCTCTCTCCCTCTACCCCTCTTCCCCACTCACACCCTCTCTAAATAAACAACAAAAAATAAAAACATGGAAAAGGATATCTTTTATTTATGAGAATAAAGACTATATACAAATTATTTAACAGAATGGCTATCATTCATTATGTGTATGATACGTGTTAATTATAGAGCTACTATGAAACTTATGGGCTTCATATGGAAGCCAAATTAGGAGAAAACTGTCAGGAGATATTAATATTTTTGAGTTTCAAATTCACAATACTTTAATACTCCACACATGTCAAATTAAAAAAAAATAATGTTTATTTATTTTGACAGAGAGAGAGCGCACTAGAAAGAGCAGGAGTGTGTAAATGCAAGCATGGGGGAGGGGCATAGAGAAAGAGAAAGAGAGAGAGAGAGAGAGAGAGAGAGAGAGAGAGAGAGAGAGAGAGAATCCCAAGTAGGCTCTGCACTGTGAGCATGGAGCCCAACATGGGGCTCAATTTTCCAAACCATGAGAGGATGACTTGAGCAGAAATCAAGAGTCAGACATTTAATTGACAGAGCCACCCAGGCACCTCGAAATTAAAAATTTTAAACATTTTATTATCAACTATAGAAACAAAAAAAGTTTATAAACTTACAGATAATAGATTTGACTGAACACATACACATATAAAACCCACATACACACATATACATAATGGTACCATACACAATTCCTAGGAAAAAGAAATGAAAGGAAAATATATCAATGCAAATAAGGTACCAAACTATGAAAATAAAAAGGTGCCCATTTCACTGCAGAGAAAGGTTTAATATATTAGTAACAAATGGAAACAAGCATCTAGTAGAAACATTCCTAAAGACAAGCAGTTCAAAGAAAAGGATAAAAAGGTTTTCACCTCGAAAATACAATAAATATGAAAATAAAGACAACACTGATATGCTATTTGTACATTTCAAATTAAGATAGATCATAAAGATAGATCATAAATAACATACTACTTAATACAGATACAGAGGAGAAAACAACAAACAACTATGAAAACATTATAATATGCAACACTTAGCATAACAGAAATATAAACAAGTATAAAGTAATATATAAAAAAAAAGTAAGAAATGTACTTGGATTTTTTTTATCAGGAATATTAGTTCCTGAAGCAAATTTTGATAATTTTCATGTTAAATTTGTTCCTAAAGTCTGAATCTGGGAATAAAACAAGACAGATAATCTGTGTATTCCCATTGGGCACATCTGGGTGATTTCTTGATAAGCACCAAAAGTTCTAAAAATTATGCCTCATCTTTTACTCAGGAACTTTAATTCTAGGATGTATCACATAATTATCATTGTCTTAAATACACTTAATAATTATTGAGCTGTGTCATATTCCAGCTACTGTGCTTAAGAGATAGTAACTTACCCAATCCTCCCAACTTCATGAGACAAATATGTTCATATACATTTTCAGTTAAGGAAATGGGGTACACAGAGATTAAATAACACAGCCCAAGGCATTCAGCTTGAGAGAGGCTGAACCTCTATTCCACAGTATTTTATCCCCTATATCGTGTGATTATGTCCAACAGTAACCTATTTCATTATTATATTTTTAAAACCTCATTGGGGAACAGAATAATGCTATTAAAAACAGAGTTACACAGGCAGAGGGGCCAAGAAGGCAGAGAAGCATGGAAGTTCTCTGCTTCTTTCATCCTTGAAATGCAGCTACATCAGTAGCAAGCCATTTTGCACACCTAAAAAATTGATCTGAGGATTAACACAAAGATCTGGATAACTTGAGCCACAGAACTCAGCAGGTACAGGGCACAGAGAGGTGAACTCAGGGACAGAGAAGTCACGGAGGGTATGGAGCTGTTTTTGCAGAGAGAGAACAGAGAAAGGGTGGGGGGAGAGTGCAAAGCACTCCCCCCTGAAAGTAGCTGGAGAGAAAGAGAAAGAGTGGAAACACCCACAAGTGATGGAACAAGAAAGGAAGAAAGGAGAGGGCAGTCAGAAATTCCATAGCTCAATACCTAGTGAGCTCTGGTGGGTAGGATGAATCCCCAGGAGCAGACAGCGAAGTATGAGGGGTCACAGGCAAAATGGGGAGAAGCAGTTTGCCTGCTAGGAAGGCATTTGGTAGAGGCTGTACAGACTTCCCACAGGCAAAGGTCCCTGTGGACCCTGGAGAACAGCCATGTTTGCTAGTATAGGAATAAAGACTAGGATGTGGTGAAACCTGGCACTGGTTGTGTGTTGTGATTTATCATAATCCCTGAACCATTGCTGCTCTTCGATCATGCAAACTTTTCCGGGGACAAGCCAGAGCCCACCACATTCTCTGAGATTTTGCAGCAGTGCAACTGCATAAACCTTCCTGGAGGGCAAGATGGCACCCAGCCATTACTTGGTGAGCCCTTCCACCAGAGGGTTGGAGCAGATCCAAGCTGCAGGGTCCTGAGAAGTAGGGGATTTGGAAACACAGTCTCATCTGAGATAAAATTCAGGAGGGAGGTGCCACCTAGCAGTCTGACAGCTTCAACATAGACAGTGTAGAAGCCGGGAAGCCAGAGACTAAGGAGGGTTGCTTGATTGACCGTCTGTGAGAGAGTTGAGTTCTGATGTTAGAGCCTGGGAAGCTGGGTGGCCCCATTTTTACCTCTATTGCACATGAACATACACATAGCAAACACACACCACATGAATCTACCCAAGTAAGCTAAGCAGTGCCACATAGTGAAGAACGGAGCCTTTACACCAAGCCCAGTCTAACTGCTGGAACCAAGCCCTTTGATTTGACAATCACATTTGACTTCTAGGGGAAACTGGATGTAATTTCAGTCAGATTTCTTTCTCTTCACTGGTACATCTATTCATTTCTTTTTCTTTTTCTATTCTAAATCTTAGATACAGAAAAAGAAATAACTTATTTTTATTTTTCATTTTTATAAAATATTTTAATTTTTTATATTTTTAAAATTTTTTGTAAATTTTTAAAATTCTATTTTGCTTTCTTCATTTTATTCTATTTTATTGTATATATTTTTTTAATTTTTAAACATTTTTCTTATTTTTTCCCTTTTTTCTTTTCCTTTCTTTCCCCCTTTTTCCTCTGTTCTATCAAAATTCTTTCAACAACCAAACCAAATACATCTAGGATCTAGCTTCCTTTATTTGATTTTTTGTGTTTTTAATTTTTTAAATTTTAACTTTTCATGTTATTCTTTTTTTTTTTCCTCCAAAATGATGAAATGAAGGAATTAACCTCAAAAGAAAGAAAAGGAAGATTACAGCCAAGGACTTAATCAATGAACATATAAGCAAGTAGTCTGAACTAGAATTTAGAATCACGATAATAAGAACACTACCTGGGGTTGAAAAAAAACACAGAATTCCTTTCTGCAGAGATAAAACAAGTAAACTCTAGTCAGGACAAAATTAAAAATGCTATAACTGAAATGCACTCTTGAATGGATGCCATAGTAGCAAGGATGGATGGAACAGAGGTGCAAATCAGCAATATAGAAGACAAAATTATGGAGAATAATGAAGCAGAAAAAAAAAAAGAGGGAAACTAAAGTGAAAGACCACGATATAAGAATTAGAGAACTTAGTGACTCATTAAAAAGTAATAACATCTAAATCAAAGGAGTCCCAGAAGATGAAGAGAGAGAAAAAGGGGTAGAAGGGTTATGTGAGCAAATCATAAGGGAACTTTCCTAACCTGGAGAAAGACACAGACATAAAAATCCAAGGAGCACAGAGAACTCCCATTAGATTCAATAAAAACTGACCATCAACAAAGAATATAATAGTCAAATTCACAAAATACACACATAATGAAAGAATTATGAAAGCAGCAGGGGAAAAACTTCTTTAACCTATAAGGAAAGACAGATCAGGTTCCCAGTAGATCTGTCCACAGGTCCACAGCAGATATGTCCACAGGATATATTCAACATGCTGAACTGGAAAAATACGCAACCAAGAATTCTTGACCCAAAAGGCTGTAATTCAAAGTAGAAGGAGTGATAAAGAGTTTCCCAAACAAAAACTAAAGGAGTTCCTGACCACTAAACCACCCCTGCAAGAAATTTTAAGAGGAAGTCCCTGAGGGTAGAAAAGATGAAACAAAGCAAAAAGACCAAAAGCAACAAAGACTATAAAGGACCAGAGAACATGACCAGAAACTCCAACTCTACAGGCAACACAATGGCACTAAATTCATTTCCTTCAGCACTCACTCTAAATGTCAATGTACTAAATGCTCCAATCAAAAAATATAGGGTAACAGAATGGATAAAAAAAGAACATCCATCTATATGCTGTTTAGAAAAGAACCATTTTAGACCTAAACTTATCTTCCGATTGAAAGTAAGGGGATGGAGAACCATCTATCATGCTAATCGCTGTCAAAAGAAAGCTGGAGTAGCCATACTTACATCAGACAATCTAGATTTTAAAATAAAGACTAACAAGAGATGAAAAAGGGCATTATATCATAACTAAGGGGTCTCTCCACCAAGAAGATCTAACAATTATAAATATTTATGCCCCAACATGAAACACCTAAATATATATATTAATAACATTAAAAAAAACCTCATTGATAATAATACCGTAATAGTAGGGGACTACTACATCCCACTTATAGCAATGGCAGATAATCTAAGAAGAAAATCATCAAGGAAACAATGACATTGAATGACAAACTGAACCAGATGGACTTAACAGATATATTCAGAATATTTCATCCTAAAGCAGGAGAATACACATTCTTCTCGAATGCACATGGAACATTCTCCAGAATAGATCATTTATTGGGACACTAATCAGCCCTCAACAAGTACAAAAAGATCGAGATCATATTGTGCATGTTTTCAGACAACAACACTACGAAAGTCAAAATCAACCACAAAGGCACCCAAATCAGCAAGGAGGAAGCCAAACTTGCACTCTTCACAGAGGACATGATACTCTATTCAGAAAACCCAAAAGATCCCACCAAAAAACTGTTAGAACTGATCCATGAACTCAGCAAAGTCACAGGACATAAAATCAATGCACAGAAATCAGATGCATTTCTATACACCAATAATGAAACAAAATAAATATGAATAATGAAGAGAAATTAAAGAATCAAACCCATTTACAATTGCACCAAAACCCATAAAACACCTGTTTTATCAACCAAATTTAACCAAAGAGGTAAAAAATCCATACATGAAAACTATAGAAAGCTTATGAGAGAAATTGAAGAAGACACAAAAAAATGGAAAAATATTCCATGCTTATGGATTAGAACAACAAATATTGTCAAAATGTTGATACTATCTAAAGCAATCTATATATTCAATGCAATCCCTATCAAAATAAAGCCAGCATTCTTCACACAGCTAGAACAAACAATCCTAAAGTTTGTATGGAACCAGCCAAAGCCACACACAGCCAAAGTTTGCACAGCAAAAGTAACCCTTAAAAAGAAACCAAAGCTGGAGGCATCACAATTCTGGACTTCATGTTGTATTACAAAGTTGTAATCATCAACACAGTGTGGTACAGGCACAAAAACAGACACTTAGATCAATGGAACAGAACAGAGAACCCAGAAATGGACTTACAAACATATGGCAAACTTATCTCTAACAAAGCAGGAAAGAATATCCAATGGAAAAAAGACAGTCTCTTCAGCAAATGGTGTTGGGAAAACTGGACAGCAACATGCAGAAGAATGAACCTGGACCACTTTTTTACACCATACACAAAAATAAACTCAAAATGGATGAAAGACCTCAATGCAAGACAGGAAGCCATCAAAATCCTTGAGGAGAAAGCAGGCAAAAACCTCTTTGATCTTGGCCATAGCATCTTATTCAACACATCTCCAGAGGCAAGGGAAACAAAAGCAAAAATGTACTGGGACCTCATTAAGATAAAAGCCTTCTGCAGGGCAAAGGAAACAATCAGTAAAACTAAAGGCAACCAACGGAATGGGAAAAGATATTTGTAAATGACATATCGGACAAAGGGCTAGTATCCAAAATCTATAAAGAGTTCACCAAACTCTACACTTCTTTGATCTTGGCCATAGCATCTTATTCAACACATCTCCAGAGGCAAGGGAAACAAAAGCAAAAATGAACTATTGGGACCTCATCAAAATAAAAAAGCTTCTGCACAGCAAAGGATATAATCAGCAAAACTAAAAGGCGACAGACACAATGGGAGAAGATATTTGCAAATAACATATCAGATAAAGGGTTAGTATCCAAAATCTATAAAGAACTTATCAAACTGAACACCCAAAAAACAAATAATCCAGTGAAGAAATAGGCAAAAGACATGAATAGACACTTCTCCAAAGAAGACATCCAGATAGCCAACTGACATATGAAAAAATGCTCCACATCACTCATCATCAGGGAAATACAAATCAACACCACAATGAGATACCACCTCACGTCTGTCAGAATGGCTAAAATTAACAACTCAGGAAACAATGGATGTTGACAAGGATGTGGATAAAGATGGACCCTTTTGCACTGCTGGTTGGAATGCAAGCTGGTGCAGCCACTCTGGGAAACAGTATGGAGGTTCCTCAAAAAATTAAAAATAGAACTACCCTATGACCCAGCAATTACACTACTAGGTATTTATGCACAGGATAGAGGAATGCTGTTTTGAAGGGGTACATGAACCCCAATGTTTATAGCAGCACTATTGACAATAGGCAAAGTATGGAAAGAGCCCAAATCAATAGATGAATGGGTAAAGATGATGTGGTACCTACATACAATGGAATATTACTCAGTCATCAAAATGAATGAAATTTTGCTATTTGCAACAACGTGGATGGAACCAGAGTGTATTATGCTAAGCGAAATAAATTAGAGAAAGACAAATATCATATGTTTTCATTTCTATGTGAAATGTAAGAAACACAACATGAACATATGGGAAGGGAGGGAAAAATAAAATAAAAACAAAGAGGGAGGGAAACCATAAGAAACTCTTAAATACAGAGAACTGAGGGCTGCTTGAGGGGTGTTGTGTAAGTGGATGAGCTAAATGCGTGAATGGCAGTAAGGAGGGCACTTGTTGGGATGAGCACCGGGTGTTACATATTTAAGTGATAAACCACTAAATTCTACTCCCAAAACTATTACTATACTATATGTTAACTAGCTTCGACTTAAATAAAATTAAAAAAAGAAAAAAAAAAAACGGAGTTACATAGGGTCACCTGGGTGGCTCAGTCGGTTGAGTGTCTGACTTTGGCTCAGGTCATGATCTCACAATTCTTGAGTTCAAGTCCCACATCAGGCTCACAGCTCAGAAACTGCTTTGGATCCTCTGTTCCTCCTCTCTCTAACCCTCCCCTGCTCGCGCTCTCTCAAAATAAATAAAACATTAAAAAAAAACTGTTACATAAGACTATTTCATGACACGGCAAAATAAACACAGATTGTGAATGAAGGATCAAATTTATCAAATACAGAAATATGACTCCATTTTGGGGGGTGGGAAGAACAAATAGACAACAAACAATAATGTTCATGTCTGTGGGTTACAGGTAATTTTAATTTGTATTCCTTTTGCTTTACATTCTTAACACATCCTACAATGAATCTCATTGTTATTGTAATATAAAAATATGTTTGCTTATTTGTTTTAAAACTAGTCCCTTCTGAAGGACTTAAGGAACCAATCAAACCAGTCATACCTGAAAGGCTTATTTAGTTTGGCTGAAGCTTTTTCAGTGAGTGGGAAGCAGTCACTTGATTTCTTACCATAGGTGGGTAGATAAGGAATAACCTATTATTTTAAGTATGACTCATATGACCAAAATTATTATCTCAGCTTCTACCTCATTTTGTTTAGTTTTGTGTTGTTTTATTTTTAAAGTGTGATTTTCAACTTTAGAAAAGTAACTTACATTGAAGCTACCATAAATTAACTAGTATTACCTTAGAATATAAATACTTGCATAGGATTTCAATAAGCTAATATTTAAGAATCCGACTAAAGCTATTTAACATCCTGAAACACATAGAACATTTCTTTCATCCATATTTCAAACATTCAACATCTAAATTCCTGCTTTGATATTCTCAGATTTTATTTTTTTTTTAATTTCCCCCCCCACAGGTCAATTTTCTGAGTTTATTTTTAATGCAAAATGGTGAACAGAATTTCTTTCACTTAAATACCAAAAACCTTAAATAAGCATATTTGCTTCACCTATTGTAACTGCTCAAACCCCAGAAAAAAAGTGCTGGTACTAGAAAGAATTCTAATTATCACTGTAAACTCCCTGTGGTATATTTATTGAAAAGCAAGAGTGGTACCTGCAAAGCTCTTTAAAGCAACTAAGACAAATGTTCACTGCAACTGGAAATGGAATAGATTTTTACAACATATGCTATAGTTCTTCCTAACATTTCCTCTCACCCAACTGTTGCCCAGAGAGATGAGTAAAATACAAGTTTGTTATGAAGAGTACACAGTTTGTTATGAAGAACTCATTCTGAGCCAGAAGAGGTGAAGTCCAATAAAAGTACTGTCAAAAAGCTTCACCATTTTAAGTATCATTGAAATAGGCAGTTTCCTACTAAAATAGGTAGTTTGTCACCACTCTACTTATTGGGCTGTCTACAACCCTATCAGTACATTGAAGTGAATTAGACTCATCCTTAATTATTTATGGTATTTCTTGTCTTCTGTAAGCAACCTTATGTAAGAAACATTAATTCCGTGCAGATAGATGTTAAAGTGTAGATTGTTATGTGCCACAACCATGAGTTCTGATTCAGTAGGTCTGAAAAAGACGGTCAAAGAAAATACTTCAAAAAAAGCGGTTCAGAGTGCACAGGTTTGAGGCAGCAAAGACCTAAACTGACTTAATAGCAAATGTGACTTTGACCTAGTTAATTAATCTTTTTAATCTCAGATTTCTCATTTTTAAATGGATATAATGATAGTACCTATTTCACTTGTTGTTATGAAGATTAACTAAAGGATTATATGATAATCACCAAAAGAGTGATATACTTCTACATAACTGCATAATTGCTCCAAAATATACTATCCTTACCCTTATTATTATTGTTATTCATGAGTAAAACACTTCTTCTACACAATAAAATCTTTTCCAGGCACTTTTTAAAGTTTTGACTCTATTTTGATTGCATTATTCTGAATTCAAGGTTAAATTCTGATTTAGTAATGATGAATAAAGATCAGATTTTATGTTATTTTACTATGTGTAATTCTCATTTAACTTGGAAATGCTAGTTTCTAACCCTGTAATAAATTTTATTTTTGTCTTGATGTGCAATAAAAAGTTTTACACAAGGACATCTCTGCTATGAATTTTCTTCTATCTCAGAAATGTGCATTTTAATTTAGTAAAATAAATAAGTAAAACTAAAAATCTGATTATCTGAAAGATAATACTGAGGCAACAAAATATTAGACAAACACTAATGTGAGACTTATAAGAAAGATAATAAAAAATGCATTTAAAAATAGCAAGCATATGAAAGTAGCACTGCATTGAATATAGTGGATATCATAAACTTTATTATAAATCAAAGACTAGCTTTATAACTTTGCCTAGTAAAGATATGTCTTAAATGCTAGAGGTATGAAGTCTATAAAATGAAGGCCGAATCACAGCAGATCAGAATGGCAAAGAGAAAAATCATCATCCTGAACCATAACTAGTTATGATTTCTCATTATACAAATGTGCCTTGAATTTCCCCATTACCGGAGGGTTATTACACCCAATAACTATTGACCTGTAGGTCACAAATTAAAATCAACCAGATCTACAACTCCATTTAAATTATAATGTACCTCTCATTTCCTGGAAGAATCTCATCATGGAGATCATAATTGCAAATTGGCCACCATACACATCAGAAGTACTTAGATTTATTTTAAATTAAAAAGTAGCATCTAGTGTATTCCATCAACATAATAGGTTATTTATAACACATTTAAAGGAATTAAGTTTGAGCATCTACTTATCTACTCTTAAAAGAATATAAGATACATATTTAAATTAGTAACAAAAATGTCTCTTCAGATGAATATGCATAGAAAACAACAAGTAATGTAACAAATGCAATTTACCTTTATTCTCTTTACACAGACTCTTAATTAAAATACAGTAATTATAATAGATCTACTTTCTATAAAATCTGTCTTTGGCCAAAAGGAAATAGAAAGACCAAGACAAATTTTATTAAATAATAATAAAAATGAGGCCTTATTATGCCTCTACTTACTAATGAAATTCCATGTGAATTACTTTCTTTAGTAATGACATATCATTTTAAATCCAAAATAGTCATTTCTCATGACTAAGCAAATAAAGGAATGAGACTCATAGTAATATTCTGAAAACATAATTTCCAGGTGGGAAATTAAAAGAGGCCAAAAAGTAGAAAGAGTCATTTATGCTAATCACCTGCTTTACAAGAATTTCATACACACACACACACACAAACACACACACACACACACACACACATCTAATGAGGGTAATTATCAAAATAGAGCCTTTTATCTATTAACCTTTTAGCCTAGGCCTCAAAGCCCATATATAAGGTAATATTTTCTAGCATAAATCCATCTTGTAAGAATGTAAATTTATTGGGCTTCACCATAATCTTGGGGGAATATATATTAATGATTTTTCCAAATACTCAATCTAACCCAGACTATTTACATGGCTCACTTCCCCACTTATTGCGACACTGTGACATCACCACAGCTCCTTAATGTGTGCACATTTCTAGTGAATTTAAAATCCATTACACATGTCAGATTCATATGTGCAGCTTATTAAATAAGGTTTTAATGTTTGTTTTTTATCTAGAATTCAAGATAAAGATAAATGTCACAAAATTTTAACAAGTGAATTTGAAACAAATTGTTGCTTTAGATTTAATATGTAATATGCAACTAATTGTGATAAAATCAACTTATAATTTCAGTACATATCACTTTACTTACATGAAGAACTTAATTGAAAAATCAAGGGGGAAAAAACACGAAATGCTAAGATTACTATTACAAATTCTTACAAGTTTTAAATTCCTCATTTTAAACAGTTTTTTGGAAAATATATTATTTCTGTTATGATTACTTTGGTAAAATAGCCCTGTTTAATAAAGATAAACTACTATTATTGTAGTTCAGTCTTAGTAACTCCTATTTGTGAAGCACATAATTAATGAGTATTAATATTTTCAGTTCGATTCACTGCAATTCTCTCTCTACCACTGGACCTTTTCTACAGGTATTTAAAAATACCTTATTTTTTTCTCTCTTTAAAATTAAATGTGTGTGTGTATGTATGGAAAAAAACCCTCTTTTTAAGCCCTAATCAACTCTCTGATTCTATGCATTTAGTCCTCTACATTTTAACTTCTTCAAAGTGTTGTGTATTGGGATAGAACTAACTTAAACCAACCAAGAAAATATATTGCTTTTAAAAATTATCTTGGTGAAAATATAAAGCTTTTTTAAAAATTAGCTTTGTAAAAAAGTGGAACCAAAATCTTAAATGCCATTAGGACTATTTTACTGCCTCTTTTTTTCTCTTTTTGTTTTTCTGCTGACTTCTCTTCCACTGTTGTCTTCCTTTGCCCATACAAGATCTGCTTCTAAGGTCATCTACTCACACATCTTACAAGAACAAAAGAGTATCTTTTTCCCAGCTCTAGTTTTCCTCTGATTACATCATTTGAGTTACATGCCTATTCCTTTTACCAATAACTGTGACCAAAGGAAAGGAGCATTTATGATTGGTCTTGTTTAGATCAAGTGTACAGTACACTCTTGTGCTAGAAGAATAAGGCGCTGGAAATTGGGAAGACTAAAATGATAGTATTCACTGAGCTAGCCTTCAAGCCTTCTCTTTTCTACATATTTTCCGTGACAATTTATGTTAAATATAATCACTGAATTAGTGATCCCAAATCTGTATTACTAACTCAGATTTCACTATGAAGCTTCAAATCAGTATTTAAATGACTCATGTACATCTTGACCTTAAGGTCTCCATTCATCTCATATCAGCACGTCTATAACCCCATCCAAACTTGCTTCTACATCAGCCTTCTCTAGCCCAGCAGATGACTCCATGAGTCAACCTAGTTCACTAAACCTGAAACACAGTAAATCTCTTTGAAAATTGTATTTACCTTATCCCTATCACTGTTAATTCCTACTCAATCAAAATTCTTCACTGTTTCTCATCACTCACATACATCGCTCTTATATATTCCTAGTTTAGACCAGGGCTTCCTCTAGACTGGGCTACTAAAGTGGAATATTTACTAATCTCACCATTTTTAATTCTTTAGACATAATCACCACTAATTCTTTCTACAAACTGGTGTTTTGCCAAAGCAAATATAAAATATTCACAGCAAATATGAGCTTCACACAACAAAATGCTTATAATAAATGTTGTATTGACTTCATACTACTTAAAAAAATTTAATCCATTCTACACACTATCCTGCTGGAGAAGCACAAAAATGCAATAAAGTCATTAGATGAAATCTCTCGAATTAAAGCAAAAGCCCAATGGGTCATAAAAAATCCAACAATGGACACAGGTTAATATTTATATCTACCAATAAAGGTACATTCCAAACCAATATTATTTTTTAATTAACATCTTTCTTAAATATCTCTCAATCCTACCACCTACCTTACATGTATTACTTGAACGTTTCAAGGACCAAGTCTGCTTCCTAGTTTAGAGGGATGTATTCAGTATCTCCCCTTGGATGGCTGTTTCTGCCTCCTCACTTTCCAAATCTTAGCCCCATTTCTCCCACATTTTTATACGAGCTAAAGCTAGAGATCTAAAAGATCTCTTAAAATCCTTTAAGTTTGTTCTGTTTGGAATAAATAATGTTTACAATTTTGATTAAGAGCCAAGATATCAAACACAGGCAGTTTCACATAAAAATCTGGG
Organism: Felis catus; assembly: GCF_018350175.1. Classification (NCBI taxonomy): domain Eukaryota; kingdom Metazoa; phylum Chordata; class Mammalia; order Carnivora; family Felidae; genus Felis; species Felis catus. The sequence continues at coordinate 108,171,373 of NC_058371.1, forward strand.
CTTACAGCTTATTTTGAAAAGTTGAGCATCTGGCCAATACTGAGCCTACATTGCCTCATGTGAAGAAAGCTAAATAATGGCTTCCTAACTTGTAAGATTTCTCTTCAATTTAGTACAATGTCTAACATTCTTTGCTCATTTTTTAATACGTGTTCACTTTTGTTGTGAAAATGTTTTGAATGAAAATATACACATCACGATATTCATCTCTAAATGTTTCAGGGTGCATCTCTTAATAAAAAATGTAAAATAACTCCTACATAATCACAATACCATTATTACATCTAAAAATTAGCAACAATTCATTGATATCAAATAATATACAAGCTATATCCAAAATCTCCAATTGATCCCCTAATTATATTTTATAGTTAATTATTTAAATTGGTTATTCATTTCTTAAGCATGACCAGATCTACTCATTAAGCTTATTTACACTATTCATGCTGGCATTTGAGTTTGTATACCTGATTTAAGATAAAAAGGTAAGCTTTGGAATGGGAGAAGATATTTACACATGACACATCTGATAAAGGGCTAGTATCCAAAATCTATAAAAAAACTTATGAAACTCAATCTCCAAAAAATAAATAATCCAGTTACGAAATGGGCAGAAGACATGAATAGACATTTCTCTCAAGGAGACATCTAGCTGGCTAACAGACACATGAAAAGATGCCCAACATCACTCATCATCAGGGAACTACAAATCAAAATCATGATGAGCTACCACCTCACACCTGTCAGAATGGCTAAAATTCACAACAAAGGAACAAGTGTTGGCAAGAAGGTTGAGAAAGGGGAATGCTCTTACACTGCTGGTGGGAATGCAAACTGATGAAGCCACTCTGAAAAACAGTAAGGAGTCTCCTCAAAAAGTTAAAAATACAACTACCCTATGATCCAGCAATTGAACTCTTAGATATTTACCCAAAGGATACAAAAATACTGATTCAAAGGGACACATGCACCCCGACGTTAACAGCAACATTATCAACAATAGCCAAATTATGGAAAGAGCCCAAAGGTACATAAATTGATTAATGGATAAAGAATAGGTTGTGTGTGTGTGTGTGTGTGTGTGTGTGTGTGTGTGTGTGTGAGTGTGTAATGGAAAATTACTCAACCATCAAAAAGAATGAAATCTTGCCATTTGTGACAATGTGGATGGAGCTAGAGTGTGTTATTTTTAGTGAAATAAGTTAGATAAAGACAAATACATATGATTTCACTCATGTGTTATTTAAGAAACAAAACAGATGAACATAGGTGGAAAAGAAGGAAAGGGAAACTAGAAAAACTCTTAACTATATAGAGAACAAACCAAAGGTTGATGGAGGGAAGGTGTGTGAGGGGATGGGTTAAATGGGTGATGAATATTAAGGAGGGCACTTATGATGAATCTTGGGTGTTGTATATAAGTGAAGAATCACAAAATTCTACTACTGAAACAACATTACACTATATGTTAACTAAACTGCAATTTAAATTTTAAAAATAGAAAACAAAATTAATTAAAAATATGCCTTAACTTCTCTTGGAACAAAGGAAACTTAAGACTTCAAAATCTAAAATTCTTACTAATTTACATTCATATTTACCATTTTTGTGAGGATGGTAGATGGAAAGCATAGCTGGAGAGATAAATTAAAACCAATTTTAAAAAGATCCTATCTTTCATGACTCTTACAGTAACAAGCATAAATTAGAAACTCTAAAATGTTTCTGACACATAGCAATCTTTTTTGACTGTCAGTCTATGTTCATGTTGGCCTAGAGAAGGGAGAGATGGACTCTAGGCTTGGGGAATGGAAGATCAGTCATGAAGAAAGAGATGCAAAGAAACTTACCCCAAGTCCTGGAAGAGGAAGAATGCTTCAATCCATTCTAAGCCTTCCCACGGTTCTGGGAATAGAATAAAAATCCCTGAATGTGACTTGTAAGACACATCATGATTTATTTTTTGCATATATACCAATTATTTTCCTGTCATTCCACCTAGGCTGAATGTTTTTACTCCTTGAATGCATTATGTTCTCACCAACTCTGACAATTGCCAGAAACACTTTCTTAAGCCTTAAGTATTAGCTGAAATGTCACTAATAGAATGGAAATCTCCCAACTACCCATGTCTGGATCAACAACCTTCAAGTACTTTTTTTTCTTCTATCCATTCTCCTTTATTACATAAACACCTAGTTACAAGTTGTACAAATCAAAACACAAAGGAAGAGAAGGGTGTAGGGAAGGTTTCTGTGATGTGCAGGGGGTGGGAAGGGAGAAAGGGTTGGGAGCCAGTCCTCCCCCTCCACACACAGCCCTGGATGAGGGCTATGGCATCTGCAGTGGGGATCTGAGAAGGAGGTGGGCAAAGATCCAGGGTAGCTAAGGGATAGAGGAAGCCCCTAAACCCAGAGCTCACTCCAAAAGCCCCTTCATTGCATGGTAAGGGGAGGATGAGGAAGGTGAGGAGGCTCAAAGATGGAGCAGCAAAATGAAAAATCAATAGCAGATCAGACTGGAGTTGTCATGGTAGGGGATTAAAGAAGGAAAAAGTAGGTAAAGGGGGCAGTGAAAGATTCTCCCTGAGACCCCCCAAGGAAAGGGGGGCCAGCTTCCTTGTTAATTTAATATTAAATTGGGAGTGGGAGTTGGAGAAGAAAAAGTTATTTCAGGGGATTATTTCTCAACCTTCAAACGTACGTCCTCCGAGCCTTCTACCTCCACTGACGTATTACTCAACATGGTCTACCATGATGATCCATTATCAGTTTTATCAATAAGACTACTTGCTCTGTGAAAGCTAGAGCCACCTCTAGCTCATTATCATTTTGTGTTCAGCATCTTATATGGTCCTGAACATGTAACACCTATCCAATGAATGAATTAAAAAATACAGTTACAGTCTTGTTCTAAGACAATCTTTGTTGAAAACTAAAGATGAGTTCATCAGATATACTGTAAAATATGTTGCAAGCACTTCAAAGCTCCATCTTATTTTTTCTTGAAAGGTGTTTTACTGACATAAATAAAGGCTACGCTATATTGCAGGAGAGAGAGAGAGAACTTAGAAGAATGATGTCTTAGCAGATCGTGAATGTGTTGTAGTTTTGTTTCTGCACATTGTCAGCTAATTATGTATTTCTGGACTACATTTTCAATTATTCTACTAACAAATCAGAAGAATCAGATTCCATTCCTTCTATACATCTCCTCATCAAAGGGGAGAAATTTTAAACAATATTATTACTAGAACATTGATTTTGGATTACAAGAACTTAGAAACGCATTAATGGCAGAAGTGTAGGCCTCAAATAGCCAAATTCACTGAGAGAATACATAAAACAATTACCAGCACAGGAGCAAAATTTATGTCAAGCTAGTGCATAAAAAAATAAGCAAAGACTATAAACATGTTGATTATAATATTGCACAAACAATACAGTTTTCTTTCCAGTAAGTTATTTTTTTTAAGTTTTTAATGTTTATTTTATTTTTGAGAGAGAGAGAGAGAGAGAGACAGCTTGAGCGGGGGAGGGCAGAGAGGGAGACACAGAATCCAAAGTAGGCTCCAGGCTCTGAGCTGTCTACATGGAGCCTGATATGGCGCTTGAACTCACGAACCGGGAGATCATGACCTGAGCCCAAGTCAGACACTTAACTGAGTCACCCAGGCACCCCATCAGTAAGCTATTATAAAATTCTGAACTTGAATATTGTGGCTCAAGCTCTGGTCAAGAATTTCTGAATTCAGCTTTGTCACTGTCCAGCAATATGTGGCCCCGTGCAAATATCTTACAAGCTTTGGTCTCATTCCCTTCAGTTGTAAAATAAAGGTTTGGTATATACCCTCTAAAGTCTATTCTATATTGAAATGTCTCTATTTAATTTCCTCTATCTGCTTTCAAACTCAGTATATTGGAGACAGCACAATTATGTGAATTAATGGTTAGGCAATTTTCCCCCTTTCTGAAATCCTCATATACATAAAAAATTTTTAAAAACTACACATATCACTTTTTTATCATTATCGAATTTTATCATTATCTCATATATATATTTACACTTGAAAACACTGAAGCATTAAGAACTTTAGCAAATTGCCCAAGTATATGTTGACTAGTAAGGGATAAAGAAGCCAGGAACCCACATCTCTGATCCCTAAGCAAGTATTCTTTTCATTCTAGCTTATTACATAATCGTGTCTGTTTCTGAGGCGTCTAAGTTTTTAATGTGTAATTTAACAGATTTTAACCCAGCATGATCTATAGAATATGTCAAATAGGAATGATCAGCCTGGTTCCTATATTTGGCTATGAACAATGATGTGCTAATATCTGGCAAGATATTGAGAAATGAGTCTATTATTTGGCACTAAAAAAATAATTGAGAAGATTAAAACACATGTATACTGATGTGATTTCAAAATATGACTGAAAAATCTTTGCTATCTCTCCCAGTCAGAGGTGGAGTCTAATTCTCTCCCCTTGAATACTAACTGGTCTTGGCGACACACATTCTAACAAACAGAATACTGCAGAACTGACACAAAGACTTCTAAAGCTAAGTTGTAAAAACTTCCACCTGGCTTTCTTTCCTGGAATCTGGTTTTTAAATCCACCTGCCATGTTGTGAGAAAGTCCAGGACACATTCACAGGACATGTGGAGGTGTTCTGGCTGACAGCTCCATGTGAGGTCTCAGTTGATGGGCCGTCAGCACAAACAGCCAGACATGAAAGTGAAGACACATCTGAGATAACTCTAGCTCCAGCTACCAACTAACTGAATCTTCATGAGAACCCAACTAAAAATTGCCTAGCTATTCCAATTATCCCCAGAGTCATGAGATTTGGGAGTATGTTAGTAACAAAAGAGTATTGAAACATTCAATTTTTCTAAAATTATATAAAATTAACTTTTTATTTTTCTCTCAGTTGTGAGCCCCAGCCAACAGATACTAAGACTAATCCTCACCTTACCTTTTATAATTTCAGGCTTCATATAGCTTATATAAGAGATACTATAATTAAGACTTGGACTTTGGCATCAGATATTTTTTGTATTTTTTTAATGTTTATTCATTTTGAGAGAGAGAGAGATAGGAAGAGAGAAAGAGCATGCTAGTGGGGGGAAGAGCAGAGAGAGAATGAGAGAGAATCCCAGGCAGGCTCTGCACTGTCAGCACAGAGCCCAACATGGGGCTTGATCTCATGAAATAGAGTATGATGCTTAATGGACTGAGCCACCCAGGTGCTCCTGGAATCAGATATTCTTAGTTCTGGCTCTACTTCATTGAGTGATTCTGGAAAAATTACATACTCAAAGACTCAATTCCCTAATAATCAAAATTAATAAAATGCTAGAACACATCTTGTTAGTTTTTCTAAAAAATATAATTAATATTAGTCATATAAAGTTCCTTACACAAATACTAAGTCTGTTAACCTGTTGATTAGAGAACTTCAGGTACATTAACTTTGATTCCATCCCTACCACTTTAGCCCCATATACAGGCTTGCCCTCGTTCTCATAATGTCCAAAGGCCACCTATAGTTCTTCTGCTAAAAAAAAATCACTGAATTCACTTTCAAGAGATTTTTAAATCTAAAAAGAAGGTTTACAAGTGGAAGAATTAATCTGATTTTCACCATAGCCAATATATTGGAAGACAAGCTTACAGAAGCATTTGTTTATTCCCAGACTAAAAAAGCAACACCTTTAATATAGAGAAGAGGATGATTATAATTATGACAAAGTTATTTTGTCATCTAAGATGTTATTTTAGCACCATACAAATATTTTATTTTTGCACTTTCCAAATGCTAGATACAATGTATATAACAAAATATCCATTGGGAAGAATTGATTTTATGGAATAAAGTCAAATCTGGAACTAGTTTTACCCTCTAACACTCATTTCATTTGAGAAAAGAAAAGGTAATAAAGTTCTGAAGAAGCATTTCCATTTATTTCTCAAACATCTTGATATAACAGGCAAAACCTCTTAATGAAAAACTTTATGACTTATGAAGTTCATGTCATGAACATACAAAACTCTCACCAGATCTTTAGTGAAGGAGAATTCTGGCCTATGAGAATGAATTTGACAAATCTATTAAAAATGAGATGATTTAGGGATAAATTTTCCATTACTCATTCAAATCTATTACCTTGCACTCACAGGTTTAATTGCTTTTAACAATGAAATAATGGGGGTAATTATAAAAATTCATATTTGCTATTCTTCAACTTTTAAAAACATTTTTAAATAGCTGCTTATATATGTTCAAGAGTTAAGAGGAAATATTTTACCACCGTAAGTACAGTATAGAAAAAGGTATGATTTTAATCCTTCCCAGAAGAGATTTGCAAAAACAAATCCCTCATGAAAGCAAGAGGTTAACTTTGCTGTCCATGGCAAGAATATCAATTATCCTTAGATAACTGAACTGTACACACAAATACTCTTCTTCTCCCATGGATTTTCTAACAGGCAAGGCAGGCCCAACAACTCCATCCTGTTTTTCAAAAAAATAAATAAAATTAAAAAATAACACTCACTCTATGTTACTGAGTAAAAATTATTTGGTAGGTTGGATATGCATGGCATCTTTCAAATATGGGAGGAGAAACTAAACCGAATCTAAATTACTCTTTTTTTCTTGAGGAAGTGGGAAGAAGAAAAAGTCTTTTATCAATTATGATAGTTCTAAATGTGTGGCTTACATATGGTAGTAATTTATTAATACTAAATTTTGGAAAATATAATTTTCTAGATAATTTCAGTATTTCCATTGATTCCTTTGAACTGCTACTTCTTATCCTACACTTAGGATTATCACTTTTTTCCACAAGATTCAACTCACACAGTTTCCTTTATTTCATGTCTCTAATTACCATGCCCAACCATATTTAACTAAATTTATGTATAAATTATGATTATACATTATGCTTCCATAGTATTTTTACTCATTTCCTATCTGGATTATAAGTTCCAAGAGAGTAATGTTTCAACTTTTTTCTTTTTTTAATTTTAATTTTCTATAAGGATTTAAGATTTTTTTCCCCCAGTGGGAAAAGAAAGGTCACTGGAGTGTAGAGCAAGATCTGCAGTGAAGAGAGGACATCAGTGTATTTAAGTGACTCTGTAATCCACAGATGTAAATCAATTAAGTGGATTTGGGAGGTTATCACAGGTCAAAACTGAAATTTGGACAGGTCATGTAGTATGTCAATAGATTTAGGCCACTTTTTCAGGAAGGAGTTAATTAGAAGGATGCTCGAGTGAATGCAGAGAGTAGTGAAGTACAATCTGGTAAATTAAGTAAAAACTCACATTCTATAATAAAAGATGAACATAGAACACATTCTATAATATATGGTTTTGGAATAGATTTCTACTCATAGTGAGTTGAATATTTTTTATATTATCAAAAGAAGCATTATAAAACACCTGGTATGGTTGATTTTGGGTTCCTTCCTGATTTTCCAGTAGAATTGTATTTTCTTCATAGAGTTATCTATTTTTCATTGGCAATAACCTCCTAGCAGAACATCTTATATATATTATACACTGAATAAATGTGGCTATCTGCTGGCTTACACTGCATTAGAAAAGAGACATTATTTTTAAAATCAGTTCTTTAAAAATGTTTTTTCAAAGTTTATTTAAGAGAGAGAGAGAGAGAATAAGTGGGGGGGAGGGGGAGAGAGAGAGAGAGAGAGAGAGAGAGAGAGAGAGAGAAAATGCCAAGCAGGCTCCACACACTTAGTGCAGAGCCCAACATGGGGCTCAAACCCACAAACCACAAGATCATGACCTGAGCCGAAATCCAGAGTCAGATGCTTAACCACCTGAACCACCCAGGTACCCCCATTTCTTCAAATTTAATGTAAATATCTTAGGTAGAGCCCAGGAATATTTTATGTAAATCTTTCATGAATTCACCTATATTCACAAAATATTTATTGAACACTTAAATTATTCTATTACTAGGGTAATGAAGATACTGAAATGAATAAAAATTCCATGGATCCTATCCTTTGAGGTTAATATACAGAGAAGAGAGAGAGAAAATAAAAAGTAAAATCTAGTGTGATAAATGCCATCACAGGAGAATTCTTTGGTGTTGTAAAGTCACATGGGAAGAATACCATACACATATATGGGTATCAGGACAGAATACTATGATTAAATTATGCCTTTTAAGTGTCCCCCAAATACATAAGTGATAGAAGTTCCTTTCATTTAAATTAAAATACTCTCCCTTAGATAATTTAGTTATAATTTATTCTGGTTTAGTGAATTGAATATGTTTATGAGAAAGTTTAACTGTAAGGATATTCATTTAGTTTTATTATTGTTCTTTATTTATTTTTGTTAGTTGTCTTAGAAAAATGTACCTGTACATATTACATAAATAAGGGAGTCCTCCTTATATGTCAATGGTTTACATTAAAAAAATAAGTAAATTTGTACCAACAATTTTCTTTTAAGTTTTTATTTTTATTTATTTTTGAGACTGAGAGAGACAGACAGTGAGCAAGAGAGGGGCAGAGAGAGAGGTAGACACAGAATCCAAAGCAGGCTCCAGGCTCTGAGCTGTCAGCACAGAGCCCGACACGGGGCTCGAACTCATGAATCGTGGGATCATGACCTGAGCCGAAGTTGGACGCTTAACTGACTGAGCCACCCAGGCGCCCCTATACTAATAATTTTCAATGACATCTTGAAAAGTTCTCAGCTAGTGAACATAACCATTTATTGGGTTCAGTAGTAACTCACAAAAGGTAGTGAATGAATATAGGTAGAATGTATTGAGATCCATGTCTTATCAACTGAAAAAGGGATTGAAGCAAAAAAGCACTCTAGGCCATACAGCATCTCCAACCTCCATCAGACCAAGTATGTAGAATGTCAAAGCAAATGTACAGAATCATTAGAGGACTCAGTTGAATTTAGGATGGCAGTATAGTGTATACTATTTACATTAGAATACTTATAATATTTATAGGACATAATCTATAAACTTTATTTGCAATTACCATTAACTTTTAAAACACAAAAGCAAGTCTTTCTAACTAAGTCTTTGCAACTATAACGGTATACTGTCTTGATAGAAATCTAATGGATTAGTTCTACACATTTAGAAAAGTTACTTATTTTTCTGAGAATGTTATATATTTCTCAGAGCATACTCCACTATAAAAGAGAATACAAGTAATACATTGCTTCAAGTATTTGTAGTTTGATTTATTTTTTAAGTTTATTTTGAAAGAGAGAGAGACACACACACACAGAAAGCAAGTGGGGGAGGGGTAGAGTGTGGGAGAGACAGAATCCCAAGTAGGCCCCATGCTGTCAGTGGAGAGCCTACCATGGGCTCAAATTCACAAATTATGAAATCATGACCTGGGCCCAGATCAAAAGTTAGACCCTTAACCAACTGAGCCACCCAAGCTCCCCTGTGGTTTGATTTAAAGAAGATATTACATATAAGTTACTTATAAAAGTGACTATTGATAAAAAATGCTGATGCTCAGCAATACTCATGTTCTTCCTCTTTTATCTAGTAATAATTCTAAACTGTACTTCCTAACTACCAAGCAGATTGGTAGGCTCATGTGAGCCTATTCTGGGTAAAGCAGTGTAGACAGAAATTTCATACACATACACGCGCACACACACACATCTTGCATAAAGTATCCCATGAGTAATATTCAACTCTTTCCACTTACGCTAAATACATTTGAAAATTACTACATAGGCAAGCCTGGATCTTTGAAGGAAGGCACGGATCAGAGACCTCAGTCTTCAACCCACACTGGCTTATGGCATGGCCTAAAAATAAATATGCGTCTACTGAGCTTGCTTGAAGTGACGAGATTGGAAAATGCACTTTATTAGTATGTTTAGATTGTTATGGGCCATATTTACCTAGATATTCAATACAGAGGGCACACAGAGAGAGTTATCAACAATCTGGCAAACAGTATTACCTGTCTTATTAATATAATTGTATTAGCTTCTTATTATTACTGTAACAAATTACCACAGATTTAGTGGTTTTAAAGTAACACAAAAGTATTATCAACTCTAAAAGTCAGACATCTTAAAATCAAGGTGTCAGCCAGAAAGTGGAGATAGAGTTTGATGCTCAACTACAAAAAGTGTCTTTTGATCTATGTATAGAGAATTTATACATGGTAATAAAAAAAAAAAGACAGGTTATCCCCGTGCAGATATTGATAAGAATAAATGAGATATTCAGAGTCTGAACATTCTCTCTATTCACGTTAGTTTAATCAGTAAAGTAGGAATAATTTCTACTGGCTAAAGAATGAGGCTGAGGAAGTTGTCAAAGAAGAGAAAAATAGGAAATAAACATAGAAAATAAGGCAAGTAAATGGACTAGAAATGTAGAGGATGACTGGCTGCAGTAGTTACAGCCACTTAAGGCTTACAGTCACAAATGTAAAGTGAGATCATCAGTGTAGCTGTGTTTTTGTTTTTTGTCTTGCTTGTTTTCTTTTGTGTTTCAAGTAACCAGAATCAGCTGCAATGGTGCACATGTGAAGTAGGCAGAGAGATGAATTTAAACACGGCAATGGTTTTTCTAAGAGTTTACACAAATAAAGAAAGAAGCTATGGAATTCAGGGAGTACACAAAGAAGTGATTATACTGATTAAATATGAATAAAGAAGGCATCAGGGAAACCAACTGCATGAGGGAAATTCAAAAGTAGGTAGGATAATGTATGTGAGGACTTAGTGTGATTGAAAGATTTTTGAGATCAGGATACAAGGGAAAAATGAATTGGTTAAAAAAAAAAAGATAACAGTCAAAGGTTAGAAGCATGAAACCATAGAAGTTTTGCAGTTACTTGTATCAACAACATTGTAAATATGATTATGAGCATGAGATACTGAGAGTAGAGGACAATATCTTTGAAGAGAATTTCAAGGAAAGGATTATCTACAATGTTGGAAAATCACCTGCATGACTGTAGAAATTGCAACAAAATAAGAGTTATATTACCAGGGGGAGGAGCCAAGATGGTGGAACACCATGGAAGTTTTTTGTGTGTCTCACATCCATGAAATACAGCCAGACCAACACTAAACCATCCTGCACACCTAGAAAACTGACATGAGGATTAACACAACAATCTGCACAAACTGAACCACAGAATTCAGCAGGTACACTGTGCAGAGAGGTGAACTTGGGGAGAGAGAACCCTGGAGGGCAAGGAGCTGCTTCTGCATGCAGAGAGAGGACAGAGATGAGCGGGAGGGAGGGGGAGAGGGGGGGATGGAGAATATGGGAATGCCCCCCCCAAAAGCAGCTGGAGAGAAAGTGGAAAATTGGAAAAAGCCACAGGGACTGAACTGAAAAGGGAGAAAAGGGGAAAGGAGAAAAGAGGGTTTAAATTCCATGAAGACTATAAACAGGGGGAGCACAGAGTCTGAAACTCCACAGCTTGATACCTGGTGGGGCTCTGATGGGAAGGACAAATCCTTAGCAGCAGAGTGGGGTCTGGGAGGTTCTCAGGCCACACGGGGAGAAGCGGCTCCACTGCTGGAAGGACACTTGGTAGAGGCTGTGAGGGCACCTGGTTCCAGCAGACCCCAGAGAACAACCACATTCGCTGGTGCTAGAACAAGGTCATTAAGGGTGAAGCCTGGTGCCAGATGTGTGTTGTGATTTTTCATAATCCCTGAAATGCTACTGCTACACTATCTTGTGAACTTTTTCTGGGGCGGGCTAGCATGTCACCACAGCCTGTGGGCATCGCCAACAGCACAGTCCCGCAAATGTTCCTGGATGTGGCCAGCACCCAGCCATTGCTCAGTGAGACTCTCCACAGAGCAGCAGAGTGGTCAAATCCACAGTCCTTCAAAAATAAGGGGCCAGGCAAAAACAGCTACATCTGAGACAAAACTCAGGAGGGAGGTGCCCCTGGCAATCTAATGGCTAGGTCATGGACAGTGTAAAAGTGAGAAGTGGACAAAAGCCGAAAAGGACAGGCACTCAATTGCTGATCGGGGAGAACAGAATTCCAATACTACAGACTGAGTAGCTGGGTGATGCCATCTTCACTGCTCCCGCGCATGCACATATGCACCTACATGCACATATGCACCTACAAGTGCCACAACAATCCACCCCAGTAAGCTAAGCAGTGCCATCTAGTGGAATATGAAACCGTTACACTAAGCCCTAACTAACTGGGCCAACCTCGCTCTTCAAGAACACAAGTCTCACCTCCTGCTTAGTTTATGGTTTGACTTCTAGGAAAAAACGAAGTAATTTCAGTCATATTTCAGTCTGTTAGCCAGTCCATTTATTCAATTTCTTTCTTTTTTTTTTCTCTTTTTTGTTTTGTTCCCTTTTCTTGAATACAGAAAGAGAAAAAAACATTTTTATTTTCAGTTTTTATTAAAAATATTTTTAATTTTCTACTATATTTTTTATTGTGTGTAAATTTTTTCAAATTCTATTTTACTTCCATCATTTCATTTAAGTCTACTTCAGTGTATTCATTTTTTCAAATTTTCAAACGATTTCCTTTCTTTTCCCCCCTTTTTTCTCTAATCTTTCAAGCCACGTTCAACACCCACACCAAGACACACCTAGGATCTAGCATCATTTATTTGATTTTGTGTGTGTGTATGTGTGTTTTTAATTTTTTAATTTTAATATATTTTTTTAATTTTAATATTTGTTTAATTTTAATTTTTCTACTTCATTAGTTCATTTTCTCCCTTAAAAATACCAAATGAAGGAATTCACACCAAAAGAGAGAACGAAGAAACGACAGCCAGGGATTTAACCAACACAGATACAAGCAAGATGTCTGAATCAGAATTTAGAATCACGATAGTAAGAATACTAGCAGGAGTCAAAAATAGATTAGAATCCCTTTCTGTGGAGATAACAAAGTAAAAGCTAGTTAGGATGAAATAAAAAATGCTATACCTGAGCTGCAATCTTGAATGGATGCCATGGCAGCAAGGATGGATGAGGCAGGACAGAGAATCAGCAATATAGAGGGCAAACTTATGGAGAATAATAAAGCAGAAAAAAGGGAGATTAACACAAAAGTGCACGATTTAAGAATTACAGAAATCAGTGATCCTTAAAAAAGAACAATATCGGAATCATAGGGGTCCCAGAAGAGGAAGAGAGACATAGGGGTAGAAGGGTTATGTGAGCAAATCATAGCGGAAAACTTTCCTAACTTGAGGGAAGACACAGACATCAAAATCCAGGAGGCACAGAAGACTCCCATTAGATTCAACAAAAACCAACCACCAACAAGGCATATCATAGTCAAATTCACAAAATACTCAGGCAAGGAGAGAATCATGAAAGCAGCAAAGGGAAACAAGTCCTTATCCTATATGGGAAAACAGATCAGGTTTGCAGCAGACCTATCCACAGTAACTTGGCAGGCCAGAAAGGAGTGGCAGGATATATTCAATGTACTGAATCAGAAAAATATGCAGCCAAGAATTCTTTATCCAACAAGAATATTATTCAAAATAGAAGGAGAGATAAAAAGTTTCCCAGAGAAACAAAAATTAAAGGATTTTGTGACCACTAAACCAGCGCTGCCAGAAATTTTAAGGGGGACTCTCTGAGGGGAGATAAGAGGAAAAAAACAATAATAATAATAAAAAACAAATAAATAAAGACCAAAAGCAACAAAGGCTAGAAAGGACCAGAGAACACCACCAGAAAATCCAATTCTACAAGCAACTTAATGGCAATAAACTCATATCCTTTAGTACTCACTCTAAACATCAATGGACTAAATGCTCCAATGAAAAGACAGGGTAATAGAATGGATGAGAGAAAACAAGCTCCATCTATATACTGTTTATAAGAGACCCACTTTAGGCCTAAAGACACCTTCAGATTGAAAGTAAGGGGATGGAAAACCATCTATCATGCTAATGGTCAACAAAAGAAAGCCAGAGTAGCCATACTTATATCAGACAATCTAGAATTTAAAATAAAGACTGTATCAGGGTGTCTGGGTGTCTCAGTCGGTTAAGTGGCTGATTTCAGCTCAGGTCATGATCTTGCGGTCTGTGGGTTCGAGCCCCGTGTCAGGCTCTGTGCTAACAGCTCAGAGCGTGCAGCCTGTTTCAGATTCTGTGTCTCCCTCTCCCTCTGCTCCTCCCCCACTTGCACTCTGTCTCTCAAAAATGAATAAACGCTAAAAAAAATTTTTTTTAATAAAGACTGTATCAAGAGATGAAGAAGGGCACTATATCATACTTAAGGGTTCTATCCACCAAGAAGACCTAACAATTATAAATATTTATGTGCCAAATGTGGAAGCACCCAAATATATAAATCAATTAATCACAAACATAAGGAAACTCATTGATAATAATACCATAAGAGTATGGGACTTCAACACCCCACTCACAGCAATGGACAGATCATCTAATCAAAAAATCAACAAGGAAACAATGGCTTTGAATGACACACTAGACCAGTTGGACTTAACAGATAATATTCAGAACATTTCATCCTAAAGCAGCAGAATATACAATCTTCTCCAGTGCAAATGGAAAGTTCTCCAGAACAGACCACATACTGGGACACAAATCAGCCCTCAACAAGTACAAAAAGATCGATATTATACAGTGCACATTTTTAAACCACAACATTATTGGGGCGCCTGGGTGGCGCAGTCGGTTAAGCGTCCGACTTCAGCCAGGTCATGATCTCGCGGTCTGTGAGTTCGAGCCCCGCGTCAGGCTCTGGGCTGATGGCTCAGAGCCTGGAGCCTGTTTCCGATTCTGTGTCTCCCTCTCTCTGCCCTTCCCCCGTTCATGCTCTGTCTCTCTCTGTCCCAAAAATAAATAAACGTTGAAAAAAAAAATTTTAAACCACAACATTATGAAACTCAAAATCAACCACAAGAAATAATTTGGAAAGGTAACAAATAGTTGAAGACTAAAGAACATCCTACTAAAGAATGAATGGGCTAACCAAGAAGTTAAGGAGGAAATTAAAAAGTTCACGGAAGCCAATGAAAATGATAACACCAAAACCCAAAATCTCTGGGACGCAGGAAAGGAGGTCATAAGAGGAAAGTATACAGCAATCCAGGCCTTCCTAAAGAAGAAAGAAAGATCTCAGATACACAACCTAACCTTATGCCTTACAGAGCTTGAAAAAGAACAGCAAATAAAACCCCAAACCAGCAAAACACAGGAAGCAATATAGATTAGAGCAGACATCAATGCTATCGAAACCAAAAAACAGAACAGATCAATGAAACCAGAAACTTGTTCTTTGAAAGAATTAACAAAATTGATAAACCACTAGCCAATTTGATCAAAAAGAAAAAGCAAAGGACCCCAATAAATAAAATCAAGAAGGAAAGAGGAGAGATCAGAACCAACAGAGCAGAAATAAAAACAATAATAAGAGAATATTATGAGCAATTACATGCGAATAAAATGGGCAATCTGGAACAAATGGACAAATTCCTAGAAACATATACACTACCAAAACTGAAACAGGAAGAAATAGAAAGTTTGAACAGACCCATAACCAGCAAAGAAATCGCATTAGTAATCAAAACTCTCCCAAAACCTAAGAGTCCAGGGACAGATGGCTTCCCAGGGGAATTCTACCAAACATTTAAGGAAGAGTTAACACCTATTCTCTTGAAGCTGTTCCAAAAAATAGAAATGGAAGGAAAACTTTCAAACTCCTGGAAGCCAGCATCACCTTGATTCCAAAACCAGACAGAGACTCCACTAGAAAGAAGACTACAGACGAATTTCCCAGATGAACATGGATGCAAATATGCTCAACAAGATATTAACCAAGCAGATCCAACAATACACTAAAAAAGTTATTCACCACAACCAAGTGGGATTTATACCTGGGATGCAGGGTTGATACAGTATCTGCAAAACAATCCATGTGATACATCACATCAATAAAAGAAAGGACAAGAATCACATGATCCTATCAATAGATGCAGAGAAAACATTTGATAAAATACAGCATCCATTCTTGATAAAAACCCTCAAGAAAGCAGGGATAGAAGGAGCATACCTCGAGATCATAAAAGCCACATATGAATGACCCAATGCTAATATCATTCTCAATGGGGAAAAACTGAGAGCTTTCCCCCTAAGGTCAGGCACAAGACAGGATGTCCACTCTCACTAATGTTATTCAACACAGTATTGGAAGTCTTAGCCTCAACAATCAGACAAAACAAAGAAATAAAAGGCATCCAAACTGGCCAAGAGGAGGTCAAACTTTCATTCTTCACAGATGACGTGATACTCTATATGGAAAACCCAAAAGATTCCACCAAAAAACTGCTAGAACTGATTCATGAATTCAGCAAAGTTGCAGGATATGAAATCAATGAACAGAAATTGGTTGCATTCCTATATACCAACAAAAAGCAACAGAAAGAGAAATCAAGGAATTGATCCCATTTACAATTGCACCAAAAACTATAAAATACCTAGGAATAAGCCTAACCAAAGAGGTGAAAAATCTATACACTGAAAACTATAGAAAGCTTATGAAAGAAATTGAAGAAGACACACACAAAAAAATGGAAAAATATTCCATGCTCCTGGATAGGAAGAACAAATACTGTTAAAATGTTGATACTACCCAAAGCAATCTACATATTCAATGCAATCCCTATCAAAATAACACCAGCATTCTTCACAGAGCTAGAACAAACAATCCTAAAATTTGTATGGAACCAGAAAAGACCCTGAATAGCCAAAGCAATCTTGAAAATGAAAACCAAAGCAGGAGGCATCACAATCCTGGACTTCAAGCTGTATTACAAAGCTGTAATCATCAAGACAGTATGGTACTGGCAAAAGAACAGACACTCAGATCAATGGAACAAAATACAGAACTCAGAAATGGACCCACAAACGTATGGTCAAATAATCTTTGACAAAGCAAGAAAGAATATTCAGTGGAATGAACACAGTCTCTTCAGCTAATGGCATTGGGAAAACTGGACAACGACATGCAGAAGAATGAACCTGGACTGCTTTCTTACACCATATACAAAAATAAACTCAAAATGGATGAAAGACCTCAATGTAAGACAGGAGGCCATCAAAATCCTCAAGGAGAAAACAGGCACAGCAACTTCTTACGCAACATGTCTCTGGAGGCAAGGGAAACAAAAGCAAAAATGAACTACTGGGACCTCACCAAAATAAAAAAGCTTCTTTCTGTACAGCGAAGGAAACAATCAGCAAAACTAAAAGGCAACCGACACAATGAGAGAAGATATTTGCAAACGACATATCAGATAAAGAGTTAGTATCCAAATCCTATAAAGAACTTATCAAACTCAACACCCAAAAAGCAAATAATCCAGTGAAGAAATGGGTAAAAGACATGAGTAGACACTTCTCCAAAGAAAACACCCAGATGGGCAACTGACGCATGAAAAAATGCTCAACATCACTCATCATCAGGGAAATACAAATCAAAACCACAATAAGATACCACCTCACACCTGTCAAAATGGCTAACATTAACAACTCAGGCAACAACAGATATTGGTGAGGATGCAGGGAAAGAGGACCTCTTTTGCATTGATGGTGAGAATGCAAGCTGGTGCAGCCACTCTGGGAAACAGTATGGAGGTTCCTCAAAAAATTAAAAATAAAACTACTACCCTATGACCCTGCAGTTGCACTACTAGGTATTTATCCAAGGGATACAGGTATGCTATTTCAAAGGGACACATGCACCTCAATGTTTATAGCCACACTATCTACAATAGCTAAAGTATGGAAAGAGCCCAAATTTTCATCAATGGATGAATGGATAAAGGAGATGTGCATATATATACAATGCAGTATTACTCAGCAATCAAAAAGAATGAAATCTTGCCATTTGCAACTACATGGGTGGAACTAGAGGGTATTATGCTAAGCGAAATTAGTCAGAGCAAGACAAAAATCATATGACTTCACTCATATGAGGACTTTAAGAGACAAAACATATGAACATAAGGGAAGGGAAACAAAAATCATATAAAAGCAGGGAGGGGGACAAAACAGAAGAGACTCATAAATATGGAGAACAAACTGAGGGTTACTGGAGGGGTTGTGGGAGGCGGGGGATGGGCTAAATGGGTAAGGGGCATTAAGAAATCTACTCCTGAAATCATTGTTGCCTTATATGCTAACTAATTTGGATGTAAATTAAAAAATAAATTAATTAATTAAAAAAAAGAGTTATATTACTGGGTATAATAGTGAGCCACAGAGCAAAAGCTATCAAGAGTTGGAGTTGTCACTGTAAAACAGATTAAATATAAATATGATTTTTCCTTGTCAATTAGAGACATCTATAGGACCTTGAGGAAAAGATATTTTACAGAAATGTGGAATTTAAAATGTTAGTAGTACTTTTAGTTTGCTTTGGTTTTGTTTCCTTACTAGGCTTTTGAAAATCAAAATGAAAGGTACTGAGGAAAAAGAATCAAGTTTATACTATAAATAGATTAACGAATGGTGGTAATAAAAGAGCAAATCCTGTTCCTTCCCATTATAGACACTACATGGAGCATCTTGACCAAGGTAGGGACAGAGTTCATTGGGGTAAGAAGCAAGGTAGTTAGTTGTCTTGTTTAATGGCCACAAGAGAGTGATGACTGAGTCAAGTGGAAGCCAAGCCAACAACTGTATAGCATCATCTCATATCATATGCTGGAGAGTTTCCCCATATGTTCAAGCTGCAGAGTCTTATTCACATTTCATTCAATATGTTGAAGAGTTACCTTCCCATTGTCTGTGGGTCTTCCTGCAAAGGGACCATATCCGGAGACACTACACTTCGATGAGTATCTATCTGAACTTTTACTCTGGTCACTTTCTTTGTTAAAGACCAAGGAGCCTCCCCACACAGAAAATAGATGTAGAGTCTTTAATCCCCAAGGGTAGAGAGATAGTAATAGGAAAGTTTCAATATAGGTACTTGGGTGGGGCTAGGAAATGCTCCACCCCTATCACACCTGCTTCAAATATTTTGACTTTTTTTTTTTTTTATTGACAGAAACAGAGAGAGAGAACTCATGGGCATGCATGTGAGAGCAGGGGAGGGGCTGAGGGAGAGAGAGAACCTTACACAGGCTCCATGCCAAGCACACAGTCCTACCTGGGCAACTCAATCTCACAACCGTAAGATCATGACCTGACCTGAAATTAAGAATCAGATATTTAATTGACTGAGCCATCTAGGCACCCTGAAATGTTTTCCAATTCTTCATGCAACAAGGCTCATTTTGATAAAATTAGGCCATGTGAACTAATAATAATCTAATCTTTCAGTAGACTAAGGAAAGAATCAATGAAAATGCCAATCTAATTCAATTTATTTCATAAATCATAATTGTCAAGGAAAGAAATACTGAATAGAATTAGGCTTTAAATAGAGAATTCTTGAAAGTTCTAAAGGAAAAAGACATTGTCCTATAGCCAAACTGAAGGAAAGCAATGATTATCAATGATAAAATGTTAACTAGATTTCTGATAACTAGAAATTAAGGCAACATACCTATAGATAGTAATGTGGTTATATACATAGAGTTGTTCATTAAGGGATATATATCTTTATAAAACAGTTTTAAAAATTGGGAAAAGAGAGTAATAAAATACTAAAAATTCCATTAAACTAGAATAACATTGTCTGGTAGGCTAAAGAGTAGAGTTAATTAATCTTTAAGAAACAAAAACAATAAAATAATTACTTGGGATTAGAAGATAAAAGAAAACAAAAATAGATTGAGATGAGGTACACAGAGAACACCATGTCTTTTTGGTGTTTGTGTTTTTGTTTTTTTTTTCCCCACAGAGAGAAATTGTCTATAAATGGTAGGTTCCCATCTGTCTGTAATATTGTAGAAAGTTAGATTAGTTTAAATTAGATTGCATAACTTCTAAGAACACAATCAGTTCTGAAACATTTTTCATATATACCCCTTCCAGTTCATTTTCATGGTCATTATATTGGCTCAGATAGTGATCATCAAGTTCCTAGCAACAGAAATCAAGTGGAATTTGTCTCTTTTCTATGTTCTGCAATACATTTCACAAACAGTATTTCTTTACTAACACAAGAAATCTTTATAAATAAACACAGATATTTAATAGTCCACACACGGCACATAGTCTAATTCCCTCATGCAGCAAAATGAAAACCAACATTCCTTTCTACATGCATGGTACAAATTGTTAAGTGTCTTTGGTCAGCCAGCAAGTACTTCTTTCAAAGGTCTCCCAAAACGTTTAGCTTTGTAAATTGCTTTTTCTATTCACTCTTTTCCAATATATATTATTCAACTAGGGAACTACCTATCTGCTTCCCATCATTTCCCCACCAAAATCTATCACTCAAGGCCTGTATAAAGTGTTGTTTCTGTAAGGTAATACTTTCAGCACAGTATCTTCTCAAAGCAGATAATTTACATAACTGCCCTTGACTATGAGTTGTTTTGTCAACTCCAGGAATGCTTCAGAATTATTTGTCAGTATGAAGACCCTGAGAATTATGTAGAAAAATTTTTGAAATGAGCAAAATACACAGGTCTCCAAGAACAAACTGTCCTTTAGATTACTACTAGCCCAAAGGAAAATCTTGGAAAAGCAGATTTACTACCATGCTCTCATTTCTAGTTGGCAGTGGAAATAATTTTAATTCATTAGATTGAAAATGTAATTTCTGTCAACTATTCAAATAACTGGTAAAATTAAATTGCAGGTATATTCTTTGAAACATACAAATTTGATGACAAAAGAAGCATTAATAACCACTCAATATTAGTAAATACAGCTATTTTCCTGATATATGACTAAATAGGATATTAAACTAAAACTATGAGGAATATATAAAAAGCTTAGAAATATGTCATTTTATCTTTCAAAAATATGAAAGCAGTATAATTATCACTGTCTGGTAACAACAGTATTCTCATTTTCTTTTTGTCACTTGCCTCATTTTTAAAAATTAAACAAAAAAGTATGTGATGTTTCTTTCAATAAACTGCAACTCAATGAAAGTTACATTATAGCTGACTCTTTTGTCCTCTCCAAAGCTAATATGATTCATATGCATACTTTTTTTTATTATTTAGCTTTATCATAGGAAGATGATACACTGAAGATATAGATGAGCAGATGAACAGATGAAGAATTATTGATTCTTCCTTAATGATTACTTTTAACCAAGTTTCTCAAAGAAAAGATTAAAACATGGGCATTTAGAAAAAAAAAATCAGCTATATTTGTCCCATGTAGTTCTTCTTTTAACCATGTAGAAAGTAATTGTCATCTAAAGTTTGAAAGAGAATTAAATATAATTAAATATTTTAAGTTGTCAGTTTGCATCCTATTTGAGAGTTAGATTCAAAATATGTTTCAGTATTTTGCAGACATTCCATATATTTATCTACCTGTAAAAGTGATAGCTTTCAGGGAGCCTGGGTGGCTCAGTCAGTTAAGTGTCTGACTTCAGCTAAGGTCATGATTTCGTGATTTGCGAGTTCGAGCCCCACCTTGGGCTCTGTGCTAACAGCTCAGAGCCTGGAACCTGCTTCACATTCTGTGTCTCCTCCTCTCTCTGCCCCTCCCATGCTCATGCTCATGCTCTGTCTCCCAATAAAAAATAAACGTTAAACAATTTTTTATTTATTTAAAAAAAATTTAACGTTTATTTATTTTTGAGACAGAGAGAGATAGAGCATGAATGGGGGAGGGTCAGAGAGAGAGGGAGGCACAGAATCTGAAACAGGCTCCAGGCTCTGAGCTGTCAGCACAGAGCCCGACGTGGGGCTCGAACCCACGAACTGTGAGATCGTGACCTGAGCTGAAGTCAGATGCTTAGCTGACTGAGCCACCCAGGCGCTCCAAAAAAATTAAAAAAAAAAGTGATAGCTTTCTGTTCTAACAATGTATATTTTACTGTAACTTATTAGAAACAATACTGTTAATTATCACAATGATGATAATGATGGCGGTGTATTATTCAGCTGTTTAAACCTTTTCTATATACAAATTCTCTCTTTCTGACAAAAGTTGGAAAACTATACTGCTGTTCAAATAAAAGTTTTCATTCAGTTTTGCCTTAATATTAGAAATAGCATGTAAGTCTGTAATGCTAGACTATTATTTATTTATTTATTTATTTAATTAATTTATTTATTTATTTAAAAAAAATACGTAATCTGTACATCCAATGTGGGGCTTGAACTCCCAACTCCAAAATCTAGAGTCACATGCTCTACAGACTGAGTTAGCCAGGCATTCCTGCTTATATTTTTTAAATTTTGGAACAGTTTTTTGCTGTTGCATCAAATCTGAAATAAAATAGAAAAGTAACAGTTTTAATGGTGTAGCAAGGAAATGAAGAAGAGGCTCCCAGAAAAATGGAGATTAATGAAATAGCTTCATAGATATGGTACATATTTGATTTTGTACTTTTAGACTTTTACTTAGAGCTTTTAACATATTGTCTCTGCAGTATTAAAATAAAGACTATGGAGTTCTGCTTAGAGACATCAAACACTGACAGATAACACTAAGCAGTTATATTATTTATACTTGTTAGGATTTATCTTTCACTGGACTTACTTTCAAATTTATCAGGCATAAAATCCTTTTCTGTAGCCACCAGGCCTCTAAGCAGGATTCCAGCATTTTGACTAAAGTACATGTGCTATTATTTGCTACCTGGATGCAATTTCCCTCTGTGTAGATTGTAAGAAAAAATGTAACTTCATGTAAAAAAAAAAAAAAATACACACACACACACACACTGGTTTACTTTTTTTCCCAATATTTTCATTTTTTTAATTTAAATTTTAGTTAACATACAGTGCAATATTGGTTTCAGCAGAATTCAATGCTTGGTCACTTACACACAATGCACAGGGTTCATCACAAGTATGCTCCTTGATACCCATCATGCATCTAACCCATACCCCACTCACTTCTTTCCATCAACCCTCAGTTTGTTCTCTATCTTTAAGAGTCTCTCATGGTTTGTTTCCCTCTCTTTCCCCCCACTCCCATATGTTCATCTGTTTTCTTTTTGTTTAATATGAAATTTATTGTCAAATTGGTTTCCATACAATACCCAGTGCTCATCCCAACAGGTGCCCTCCTCAATGCCCATCACCCACTTTCCCCTCCCTCCCACCCCCCCATCAACCCTCAGTTTATTCTCAGATTTTAAGGTGCAGCTGCTCTGGAAAACAGTGTTGAGGTTCCTCAAAAAATTAAAAATAGATCTATCCTATGACCCAGCAATAACACTGCTGGGAATTTACCCAAGGGATATAGGAGTGCTGATGCATATGGGCACTTGTACCCCAATGTTTACAGCAGCACTTTCAACAATAGCCAAATTATGGAAAGAGCCTAAATGTCCATCAACTGATGAATGGATAAAGAAACTGTGGTTTATATATACAATAGAATACTACTTGGCAATGAGAAAGAATGAAGTATGGCCTTTTGTAGCAACATGGATGGAACTGGAGAGTGTTATGCTAAGTGAAATAAGTCATACAGAGAAAGACAGATACCATATGTTTTCACTCTTATGTGGATCCTGAGAAACTTAACAGAAGACCATGGAGGAGGGGGAGGAAAAAAAAAAAACTTAGGGAAGGAGGCAAACCATAAGAGACTCTTAAAAACTGGTTTACTTTTTCAAATATAGCCATGGCAGGCTGAAGATTTGGAAAGGAAATATACACAAGGATATTGAGTTGTGGTCTCCAGTGAGGTCTAAAAGTTCACAGAATTTTTGATTGCTATTTTGTTTAATGCTTTTTGACCTTCACATATAATTTCATGATCTTTCATTAACCACTTATCCTATTTTATGTTAATATGGAAAAATTTTTTATATTAATGTGAATAAAACACCAGATGAATTATGCTTTGGTAATAATTATAGTGAATAAACAAAACCTTTATTTTTCAAAAGAGCATTGCTGGCCAACAGTATTAATTATTATTCATGGAATACTATGTGCTGGCCATTTTAATAAACACTTTATATACATCATCTCATCGTCCTTTCCAGCAGAAATATTTCCCATTTTACAAATGGAACTAAGACTGAAATTAAGAGATGTTATACAGTAGGCAATAAAGTTAAGATTTGAATATCAGTTTACCTGATACAAAAACCTATATTTTGGCATGTAATATTCACTATATTTTTCCTTCTTTCTTAGTGGTCTTATATTTTGCTATTAATGAACACATGCAATTGAAATGTATGCATTAATACTGGGAGGGATTGGCTTGGTATTATTTTATAAAAGGTTAAAATTAAAATTGAGAAAATGTAAGTTCTCAAACTTTTAGGTAGTGACAGTAATGCAAATTTCTTTTCACTAGCTTTAAAAAATAAAATCAACCCTATACTATAACCTAATTACCCTCTTAAAAATATATTGCTAAAACATTTTCAGCACGTACAAAGAAGGATGATGAAGCAGTATAAATTACAGGCACACAGTGATTATCCCAAAATCCTAGTGCTGAAAAATGAAGCTTAATACCAGTTAAGCTGTCACTGAGTCAGAGTTATAGTACAGCCAGGTAAAATTCTTATAATTGCTTATAATTTTCAGAGTTTGGAAAACAATTTCCTGGGCAGTTTTTACATTGTCCTAAATGTTCCTCTCTCTATCAAGTGTTGAACATTTTCTCTGGTTGATGCACCAACATATTAATCATTTCCAGTCTTTCAAGATGACTACCTAGTAACAATAACATACAATATACAGTGATCACTATATTATTATGAATTCCTTACAGTGGACACACTTGAAAAAATCAAATTAGTCTTTGTTACTTGGTGTGGTGCACTGTTCAAAAAAAATGAATTTATCATTAAATCGCTGGCCTTGAAAATTAAGTACTAACTGAAACTTGACTATTAGAAAATTATCTCAGAGAAACATCATTTAACATGTAATTCTCTCAAATTTGTGACATTATGAATGAGGTTACTGGGCCAAAGCTTGTTTATGCAAATGGCATAAGTTATTGTCATTTCTATTTCTAAGAGCAGTGAATGCTTATCAAACCTCCCTTGTCAAATTTTATTTTAAATTATCTTTCAACCAAGTGTAAGCTACCTTTAATTTTTGTCTATTTCTACATTTTTTCCCTCTGTAGTGATCAAATTCCAAAAGTCTATAGAAAATGGGAAAATATACATTGATTATTCAGTTTTAATTATACCTAGCCCTAATGAAAACTTTATGACAGATATTAGTGATAGTTCTAAAAACCATAAGACTAGAAACATAAATTTAATTTATTCTGGTTATTTATGTAAGAGAATAATAAAGGATTGTGTGGTGATATCTCAAACTAAAAGGCGTGTGGTGATACCTCAAACTAAAAGGCAGTTAATCCAAAGGAATAAACACTAGCTAAATTTTAAAAAAAAAAAAGGAAAATAATCTTAAAATCTTAAAACTATTTTCTATGACATGATTTGCTCATAACCATTAACTTCAGAACATAATACATATAAAATGACCTAAACAGTAGAAATCTAGAAGGTGCCTATGCAAACATTTTTATAAAATAAACATTTTCCAAATTAGCTCAAAAATAAAAAGACCTAAATTCTTCCAAAGGAATCTCAGTTCTTCCTAAGAAGCAAAAATTAGGTCTGTTGAGTCTTTTATTGTTTTCTTTGCTGGAAAAAACAGATTTCAATGTTATAAAAATAAAATAAATTCTACCTTTAAATGAAATATCAACATGGTAATGACTTAAACAGTTTATACTTAGCTGATTTTCAGTTTAAAACACACACACACACACACACACACACACACACACACACACACACACACCAGTTAACTCCACCCCACCAGTCTGAAATCAAAGTCTTTAATTCCTACTTCTTTTTCACACACTACATCTGCTCCATCATCAAATTCTGCTGACTCTAATTTAAAACCATATTCAGCTTTTCTTATCACTACCATCTCATGACTTTGGTCTAAAACACTACCATTTCTTGTTTGATGATGGCAATATATATATTTTTTTAAACTCCTCTGGGGCACCTGGGTGGTTCAGTCGGTTAAGCGTCTGATTTCGACTCAGGTCATGATCTCACAGTCCGTGAGTTCGAGCCCTGCGTGGGGCTCTGTGCTGACAGCTCAGAGCCTGGAGCCTGTTTCAGATTCTGTGTCTCCCTATCTCTCTGACCCTCCCCCATTCATGCTCTGTCTCTCTGTGTCTCAAAAATAAACGTTAAAAAAATTAAAAACAAAACAAAACAAAAACCTCCTTAATAAATATTTGACTACTTAATCCAAAAACACTAACGATATATTTGAAGTTTTATTTTTTTTCTATTTATTTGCTTTTTTAAGATTATTTTTTTAATTTACATCCAAATTAGTTAGCATATAGAGCAACAATGATTTCAGGAGTAGATTCCTTAATGTCCCTTACCCATTTAGCCCATGCCCCCTCCCACAACCCCAGCAAGTAACCCTCTGTTTGTTCTCCATATTTAAGAATCTCTTATGTTTTGTCCTCTCCCTGTTTTTATATTATTTTTGCTTCCCTTCCCTTATGTTCATCTGTTCTGTGTCTTAAAGTCCTCGTATGAGTGAAGTCATATGATATTTGTCTTTCTCTAATTTCGCTTAGCATAATACCCTCTAGTTCAATGATAGCAATATTTTAAAAGATAATTTCCTATTTCCAGTTTTAGATTTAAGGAGCTTGGAACTCACCACTCCATCCTAACAAGTGAAAACACAAACACATTGAAAAATAAACAATTCTTGGATCCATAACAGAAGGGACGGCACAGGGAAAACCATGGCATCAAGTGTGCTCCTTGGTATTTACCCAAAGGAGCTGAAAACTTATGTCCACCCAAAACCCTGTGCAGGGCTATTTCCAACAGCTTTATTCATAATTGCCAATACTTGGTAACAACCAAGATGTCTTTCAGCAGGTGAATGTATAAACTGTGGTACATTCAGGAAATGGAATATATTCAGTGCTAAAAATAAATGATCAAACCATAAAAAGGCATGAAAGAACTTTAATTCACATTGCTAATGGAAAGAAATCATTATGAAAAGGCTACATACTGTATGATTCCAAAAGTATGACATTTTGAAAAAAGCAAAACAATGGAGACTGTAAAAAGATCAATGGTTATCAGAGTTTAGTGGGGAAAAGAGGTGAATCCATGGAACACAAAGAATTTTTAGGGTGATGAAACTACTCTGTATGATACTATAATGGATATATATGTCACTATATAGTTGTCCAAACTCCTAGAATGTAAAACACCAAGGGTGAACCATAATGTCAGCTGCGGGCTTTAGGTTATTGTAATGGATCAACATAGGTTTATCCGTTTTAACAAATGGACCACTCTAGTGGTTGCCCCACTACTCACATGAGAGAGGAGATATATGGGAAATATCTGTACTTCCTCTTAATTTTGCTGTGAAGTTAAAATTTCTGTAGAAAAATAAAGTTGACAGGAAGGAAGGAAGGAAGGAAGGAAGGCAGGCAGGCAGGGAGGGAAAAAAAGAGGAAAGGAAGGGGGAGGAATGGAGGGAAGGAAAAATGGTTTTCTTACTTCTATCATTACAGGAATCAATGCATTCTCCAAGCAGCAACTAGTAGGTTCTTTGTAAAATGAAAATAAGAGCATGACAAATTTTGTATCACAAACCCCAATAATGTACTCATATACTACTGAATTAAAAGCTAAAACACATAGCATACCTCAATAGGTGCCCTGTGCCTCCCCATTCCCCAACACTCTGACCTGATCTCCTCCCTACTCCAGTCCCTTAACTCACTCTGCTCCAGTCATGTTGGCCTAGTGGTTGTACCAGGAATGCACTAGGCATGCTCTTGCCATAGGGCCTTGGCCATTTGTTTTTGCCTCTGCTGAGAAGCGTTTGTTTCAAATATGCAAAAGGTATACTTCCTCACCTCTTCCAAATCTTTGCTCAGATAGCACTTTCTCAACGGCCCCTTTTTAAACTGCTTTGTTACATAGCCTACATCCCTTTGCCCCTTTATTTTATTTTTTATTGTCCTTTATAATACCTCTTAAGACACTATATAACTCAGTGGTCACTTTTGTATCTGTCTTATTCCTAATATAATGTAACCCTTACTTTTTATACCCTGTTATACTCACACCCCTAGAAGAGTACCTGTCTCCTAGGAGGCACTGAGTGGGTATTTGTTGAATAAAATATCACTAAAAGATGAAAATGTTATTGAAATAAAATATAATCAAGATATCAAAAGTGCACAAAATGCCTCAGGAAAGGAATTACATGTGTGTATTCATGTTAAATCTGCAAAGATTTTTTGAAGATCAGTAGGGATAAAGTAGCATGGTAAATACAAAGAATGGGAAACAAAAGAACTTAGTCCTCACAAAAACATGCTGCCTTTGAAATACACACTAATATTACTTTATTCTTTTTTTGTAATACAGCAAAGCGGGAATGCAATTAGTAAATGAAATGATGTACCAATTAAAAAAGAAATAGAGACAAGTTTCAGGAATTTCAATTTATTCATAAGATCCTCAGAAAACTATCTGCCTAGAAAGTGTATTTACAGACATAAAACTACAGCCTGCACCCAGGTGGTAAACTGTGTAATACTGCATCAGGATCAACTTGCCCTCCCAAATGCAGAAAGTCCAAAGGAATTAAACTTCAAAGAAAAAATAATTTTCTATGCTTACACAGAAGCAAAAATATTATGACATTTTTACTTACAATGAACCTAAGTAAGGTTTTGAGGCTCCTTTCATGCTGATCATGAAAAACAAATCTACCAACCCAAAGTAGCTCTGTTATTTATGGGGGATTTAAACTTTTTGAAGAATGTTTAATTTAGGTTTCTTCTCAAGATTTTTTTGCCTTCCCCTTCCCTTCTCTCCAAGTGTGATCTAATTTACATGTTGGGCTAATAATGCTGCAATATCGTGCTACAGGGTGTTATATCTAACCCTACAGTAAGAACCTAACGAGTCAGCCGGTCATTGGTGGTCTACAGTGTACGTTGACATCATTGAACGTGTTATTTCATAGTACTTTTGGCATTTGTCTCTCCTATCATGGCTATTGGTCACCAGATTGTTATCCCCTGGATCCCCCCACAAAGTCAATGTCTTTTTGCAAGTCTTCTCTCAAAGGGAACATGGAACTTTAGCTTATTGAGTGTCAAGTTCTGCAACAGAACATAGCAGAAGTTTCCTTAGCACCTGACAATTGAGTTTTTAGAATATATCTTTATTAGTTCTATCTTGAATGTTGTATACAAGGTGTTCTGGATCAGAGATTTCTTATTATTTACCTAACAAATTGGCTCTCTTTGGCTCAGGCTTTATCCTGCCCCAACATGATGGAAACCAACTCAGATGTCCCACAGGAGTAACTCTATAGTCAAACATAACAGATGGAGAACAACGGATGTTCTCTATTTACCTAAAGGAGAAAGAACTGTCCCCTCATAGTCCAAAAGAATAGGAGGAGGGGAATGTGTCTTTGTGAGGGGATGGAAAGGATCTTGGGTTCTTAGCCTAATAGTTTGAAATATAAATACATCTTTCCAAAGCCCAAATAAATTCCTGATATCTGTGGATTTTACAACCAAGAGATGTCTTTTATCTTTCCAACACCTTGGTCTTAACCTAGTCCAGGCTTAACCATTTGGCTTCCTTCAGTCAGAGCAATTAACTAGGCAAATGGCTACATGTGTTTCTCATGGTATTTAAAGAGTAAGATGTTCTTGGGGAAGTAAAAGAAAATATTCTTTATCTGTTATTGTATACATTGCCATGGCTCAGAAATGCCAGGACTTTTTATAGAAGCACTGAGAAGCACTGAGTGTGGGGAAGTTTTATTTCCCCACACTGACTCAGCCATTTCTGCCAGTCTGGTGCCCTGCTCCAGGTGAAGCTGCTCTAGGAGGATATATGACAGGAAGTGAAAGGCAAGGCCCACTGCTCTCAGGTGGTTTAATAGTATCAGAGAGGGAAGACTGAGAGAGTATGTTTTCATGATTTTGCAATCAGGGCTCAAGAGAACTATCTGGATGTAATTGTTACATAATAATTTAGAATTGGTAGGTACGGTAAAGTGAGAATTACTAATATATAAGCAGTTGTCAATGTAGATGAGTAATCCACTGTCCTAATGAAGGAGATATTCCCCAGATGAGTAAATGGAAGTATGGTTTGACTCTTACAATAGCACTAAGATAACTGAATTACATGAATAATTTAGTCTTCAAAAACAGTTTTAAGTGTTAAAATATCATTTTCACATGTTAAAAACATGACTCTCATGAATAGAATGTATTTATTTTATTTAACTCATTAATGAACTGATAAGGTGGTGATTCCACAAGCATTTAAAGAACCAAAATATACAGTCCATTGTTAAAGGCATTTTTTAAAAAAGACTATTATAAAAGGCTGCTAGGCTAAATATAAACCTAGTTAATATTTACAGCCCTTGAAGTTATCTTTTCTACAAAAAAGATATACCCAAATAATGGGTAGATTATCCTAAAGAAATGAATACATTTTAGGTGTTGTTAAAACTGCCATAATATTTTTTTTTAATTTTCATAGGCATTAATAATTTTTTTTTCTCACAGTTTCTCCATTTTGATCAGAAATAATCTTAAGTGGTACTCAAGAAGAAGGCTGGTCACATTTTGTTTTGTTCTGAATGTCTACAACTAAAGGTATTAACTATGTAAACCTCCTTGAACACAAATTGTTAAGCAACTGCCAAGACCTTAGAATTAATTTCTATCCTGAATTTTTATTAAGAAATACAGTATTTGACTTTTTAAAATAAAACCTCTATTGTTTCACCTGCAGTACATGTTGATTTTGAAGAATTTCTGTATATTCAAGGGACTAAAAATATATTGAGGTTTTTGGCTTGCCAGGAAATGAGGCCAAGTACCTTTAGGTATAAAACAGGTAGCAAGCCAGTTTTCCTGGATTTTTTTTTATCACATTAACTTTGCAAATAAAATACAACTCTTGTTATTTAATAGAAGGATATTCAGCTCTGATTCAGTTAGATTTATTCTGAAACATGACACAGAGTATGTCTTGGTAGTATAAGTGATACTGGTCAAATAACAGGCAAAGGCAGATTCTTATTGACTGTATGCAGGCAACTATATTGCCATAAAAATTAACGAAATAGTAAAATATGTTTCTGAAATATGACAGTGGGTCATCAGCAAAGGAATGATATAGGCTCACTGGTGGCAAAGCAAATATTCCTATACTTTCTAATTGTTGCATCAATACTGTTTCTTTTTTCACTCTCCTTCTAGGGCCAAATAATTTTTTGGCAGAAGAAAAGCCAAAATGTTAAAGGGCAAATTCAGTGTGATTGACTCAATTGTACAAGAAAACCAGGAAGTTAACTTAATGATTAACTTCCCATTGTAGCTGCAGTTGAACTTGAATATTTCTTTGAACTGCCTGCAGGTATATAGCATTGTAAAAGATTGGATTTGTAACCAGCTGTGAGTTTTCAAGACAATGTTTTGGGCTAAATGAATTAGCAAATACCTTCAGCCAGACAGGTTAATGTATGTGTCTAGGAAGACTGCAGCATGTTTAATACATTGTTTTTCTGTGCCGTTTTTTTTTGTGTGTGTGTGTTTTGTTTTGTTTTTCCCTACCACATTTTGCTTGTTTTATTGTACCTTACTTCTTTTTGAAAGAAAAAAATACATTTTGAATTAGATGCAATGGCTCAATTTTATTTTTGATAATATATTACTTATATATACCTTATAAGCCTTGAATCCAAATATGAGATAATCACCATAATATCTGTTAAATGCTTATTCTTAGGCAATCCAGAAGCTTTATGCCAAATTAACTACATATGTTTCTGTGATTTTTATATGACCCTATACAAAGTAGATTTAGTAGCTACATTTAGTAAAGCATAGCCATCGATTTTCCAAAGTCATGATTACCTTATTTCTCAAGTTAATGATGTTTTATACCTTCCCCCAAGCCATTTATTTAGTCTGCATAGATTGACAGAATTTTAGAACTGAAACTACTTTATAAATCATGAAACCCAAAGCCTTTCATTTACATATGAGGGAATAAGACAGAAGGGTTTACATGATTCACTCAAAGTCCTACAGCTAGTATGTAGGAATTTCAGCCTGTGACACCAGGCTCTTAATCCAATATTCTTACTACCATATCACTCTGCTATAATGGAAAGATTAATTTCAGAACTTTTGTTTAGGTAAATTTATAGAGGGTATCTTGGCATCATGTAATTTTTATTTAATAGCCATTTGATGAGTTTGATAAAGCAGTTAAATGAAAGTTGACTTTAATTTTGATGAAGCAATTAAATGAAAGTTGACTTTCTTTTCTTTTTTTTTTTAAATTTTTTTAACGTTTTATTTATTTTTGAGACAGAGAGAGACACAGCATGAACGGGGGAGGGGCAGAGAGAGAGGGAGACACAGAATCGGAAGCAGGCTCCAGGCTCTGAGCCATCAGCCCAGAGCCCGACGCGGGGCCCGAACTCGCGGACCGCGAGATCGTGACCTGAGCTGAAGTCGGACGCTTAACCGACTGCACCACCCAGGCGCCCCTTGACTTTCTTTTCCACATGTCCAGTATTATAGGTACTAAGCACTTGTAGCTATCGAGCACTTAAAATGTGTCTTGCCTAAGCAGAGATGTACCATAAAGTGTAAAACACAATCTGGAATTTGAAGGCTTAAGGTAATGAAAATAATATAAACAAACTCATTATCAATTCTACATTGATTATACAAAGAATTATTTTGGATATATGGGCTTAAATACAATGTTAAAATTAACTTCATCTTTTTCTATTTCTAATTTTCCTACTAGAACTTTCAAAATTGCATTATGAGGACCATATCACTTATCTGTTGGGCAATGCTGTTCTAAAGTGAGTGTGAGACCAAACTGATGAATTTAATTTTGTTGACTTTTGAAGACTATATACCTTTATGTTCAACTAATTAAAACTTCTACTTGAAATAACTCTTAGGCAGGAGGGTCCATTAGCATCCATTTTCACAAATAGCTTTTATCTGAAATAAATGACTTATTACATAGCACTAATTTTTACATTGGTATTTAACTATGTTCACATTCAGTCCCTTACATTTTGTTATTTTTACATGCATGTATTATGTCCTATTGTAGCCACTGCAATTTACACCCCTCAAGGGAAACGTCCAACAATCATTTGTTTGTGGCTCACATTACTCATATAAAAGGCCACAGGCTACGGATAATTAAATATTAACACCGTGAGCTGCTGTAAACAAAATGCAGAGAAGCTGGTTAATGATGACACTAAATAATTTGACTCAACGCAGAAAGAGAAACAAATTTCAGCTCAGATTGTAATTTAAAGTTTTAGTTAAACAGAATAGAACGAAATTTCTCTCCTATTATGGTAGCAAGGACAGAAAACAAAAACAGGTTACTATAACCTAAGATGTTGAATAGAAACATATAAGCCTCAACAGAGGCTACTTGGTAGTGTTAGAAGGCATTTATTTCCTCATTGGTCTCTCATGTTTCTGCATTATCTTATAAGCAAACACACTAGCTACCATTGTTTGGAACTCTTTGAAGACTGTTTTTATAGTGAACAGTTTAGAAAACACTAAATGTTTCCCTCTAGAGTGAAGAGCAGGCATCTCCACTGCTTATTATATTCAAGTTCCCTAAGATTGTGGTTACTCTCTCACAGGTACAGGTACCATTTGGTCCTCTTAGTGTTACCTTGTGAGAATTGGCACTTGGTGCATCATACAAGGAAAAGCTGATACATTGGCTGATGACACTGCTGTAATAAACTCCTTTGCTTCTGACCCAGTAATCTGTTTTTTTTCTTCCTCTTCCCCAGGAACTATGATTGTTTGCGGATTAAGTTGTCAGCTTACAAAGTAAATTCTTAGACCTTTCACAGTTATTGTCAGAGAGGAAGTATATACACTTTTTTTTGTTTTAATATTGAAAAACTTAAGACTCCAGACATATGCTTAAAATAAATTGTGTAATTTAACAAAGACTCAATAATTTTCCAAAGATTACGAAGATCTTTTGTAGGAAGACAACATCCCAGCATATAAATAACAACAAAAAAGAATTTCCTCAGAACTGAACAATGTAACAAGTAAAATTCTCTTAACTGAATAGAGATCTTTCTTTTAGCAAAACTAGCAAAGGAACATCTCCAAATCTCTCCCAAATAAAATGTTTAAAATTTGTATCAAATCTTTAACTGTGATATTTTTATCCTACAGTTAACTGAATAAGTATATAACATATATCTCTATACCTAAATATAATTATATAACAAACTTAAATATATATTAAATAAAATATGTATACTTATATACTAAATTATATAAGTATATATGTGCATATGTGCACATGTATGTAACTTCATGTGATAATATGAATTCTGGATTTCAAAAAGGTATTTCTGTTACACCTGTTACTATTTTTAAGTCCTAAGATAAAGATTTTTTTGCAGTATGCTTAAACAGAGATCTGTGAATCATGCGAACTTCAAGTGAACATTACAGTCAAGATTCTGTTACACAGAATAGGCAAAACACTTTTTTTTTTTTTTTGAATGGGAAAATGTCCTACAGTGATGTCTACCATATCTCAGTGGTATGAAATGACAACTGATAAACAAAATATGTCTGTGTTAGTCATGGTAAGCATTATTAATTATTATTAAAAAAAGAAAGGGACGCCTGGGTGGCGCAGTCGGTTAAGCGTCCGACTTCAGCTCAGGTCACGATCTCGCGGTCCATGAGTTCGAGCCCCACGTCGGGCTCTGGGCTGATGGCTCAGAGCCTGGAGCCTGTTTCCGATTCTGTGTCTCCCTCTCTCTCTGCCCCTCCCCCATTCATGCTCTGTCTCTCTCTGTCCCAAAAATAAATAAACGTTGAAAAAAAAATTAAAAAAAAAGAAAAAAAAAACAGTTCCAACATCTCAGTAACTTCACGCAGTCAGAGATTATTTCTCACTCACCATGGAGTTCAATGGCAGTTGGACTTGGGGGGACTCTATTTCACAAGAATTTATTTAAAAAATCAGTCTCCTCCCTTATGTGGCTTCCAAAAACCTTGGAAAAATCCACTAGATATCTGTATTTTGCCAACAAATGAGGAAGGTAAGAGAATTTGGGAAAGTATGTGAGAAATTTTACATGTCTAAGAATCAGCTCTGAATGCTGATTCTGATTCTTTCCCAAAATGCAGGGGAAAACCAAGTATCATAGAGGTTTCTTTTTCTGGATTTGGCAATGTTGTGGTAGTACTGAAACTTGTAATTAGTTGTGATTTCTTGTCTCATTCTAAATAAATCTTCATTTTAGTGCCCGCCCCAACCTAGCCCCTGCAAAAAAAAAAAAAAAAAAAAAAAGAGTCAGCCCTGGAACTGCTATCCACCACTTCCAACAGTGCATTGGCCACAACTCTGTCACACATGTCTCCAAGTAACAGCGGAAGAACTGAGAAAAGATGTCTAGCACAGTGCAAGGAGGAAGAGAATGCAGCTGTTATCCAACAACTTAGTAGACATCCCAGCAGAATCCTAGAAGGCAGAAACAGAAAAGTACAAACAGCTATGGTAATAAACGTGAAAAAAAATTTTAGTCTCATTCTCTCTACTGCCATTCACCCTCACATTTTTTGCATCAAAGTGTTTTAAGTCATTTCCCCTTTGATAACATTTCAATGTCCTAACTTGTTTTCCCTTTCTTTCTTTCATAGCTTCCACAGAACATACAGAAAGACTCTTAAAACTGAAATTGCTCATGTGTCATAGAGCCCATACACTTAAAAAGCAACTCAAAGGGGCGCCTGGGTGGCACAGTCAGTTAAGCAACCGACTTTGGCTCAGGTCATGATCTCATGATTCAAGAGATGGAGCCTTGTATAGGGCTCTCTGCTGTCAGTGGGAAGCCTGCTTCAGATTCTCTGTCTCCCTGTCTATCCTTCCTCTGCTTGTGTGCACTCCCTCTTGCTCTCTCTCTCTCAAAAATAAACATTTAAAAAAAATTTTTTTTAAAGCAACTCAAGGTTTTCTCATTGTGATGCCAACTCTGGCTCATATGGTTGCTTTAGATTAGTAAGTGGATCAGAATCTAAGAACAAAATAATGAAAGGAAAAGGGCAGATAACCTTTTTTAAAATTCTGTGACTCACTGTGTCTATAAAATAATGTTTATAAAAGACATATTGAAACCAGAAAGTAATGTATAGTTCCAAAAACAAAATTCTTAAAATAATTCCACAAAGGAGGTTTATTCTGTTGTTTTGTTTTTAAGAATGATGACTAGCTCTTAAAGCCTTGTGAGAGTCAGAGTTTCATCTGTATTTATCTTTTTTCAAAATACTCATACTCAATCAAATTTTTGAAAGCAAATGTTTCAATCCTTTCAGAATGAGAGGTACTGCAGCAATTCTCAGATATAGAAACTGATTTAAAAAATCGGTAGTCTGTGGTCTAATTTTATCAATGAGGAAAACAAATTATTTTATTAGAAGTAGAATAGCTCTGGAGAAATCGTTTACAAATGTTTCTGTATTTATGATGCAAAGTATAAAACCACTTTATGCAAAATAAATTTTAATAGAATTTGTATTTTACGTCATTCATGTATTGCACATAGCAATGTGAAATTTAGAAGTAGCAGTTTGACAGGCGGATGGAGAAAGTGTTTATGTAGGACAGCATATGTAGGAGGCAGGAAACTCATGACTAAGAGCAAACCAGGAAGTGGTAACTTATATAACCCTGTACAAACCACTAAGTGTCAACAGACCTCTGAACAGTGAGCAATTGACATGTGCAAGGTAATTTTAAGATCTTTTCCATGTTTTCTTCTCTGATGATAAAACTTGATTGTTTTAATAGTGAGTAAATATATTCATTGCACATAACACAAGGAAGCTGAAATACTTTATTATTTTTATTTGATGGTAATACTAAATTATAGCAACTTGGAAATTGTCTATGGTCCAGAGGGAGTCATTGCTTTTGGGTTTCATTTATAGTCAAAAGAAATTAAACCTACCAGGTCTAGCTTATAAAAACTAACAGATAATTGGATTCATTTCAAGAATAAGCTATTGAAAGCAGTTAGTATTAAGACTAAATTTTGAATTCTTAAAAAAAGTTATGCCTATGAATGCATATATGTGTATTAAAATTATGGGAATGTCTTTGGATATTAACTGTCCCCAATCATCATAAATATTTCTTTAATTGTTTTAATAACTCTACCTAAGGAATCAGAATAAAGGTCGATGCTCATTTTCAAGCCAAAACTAAGTACAAGGTCAGTTAGTTTGTTTTGGGGAAATAAATTACTAGATTAAAAATACAAAAGTATTTCTGTATATGACTCTGTATGAAAACAAATATTTTGTATTAACCAAGAAGATACTAACATCCTCCTCAACTTGAATAAACTTTAGATAGGTTTCCTCCTGACTACAGTCCCTGATTTCCCTCTTCTTACAGCATTTACTTTAGAAAACTTGTCACTGAAAATTATTCCTGTGCCTTACGAGATGTAAATCTTCTACAACCTAAAGATGTCTTTCTCAAGAACCTGGAAATCATCTTTTTGAAATGTAATGATAAAAAACACAGGGTCCATGGACCCTAACTTTGATGAGCCAATTAGCAAACACAGATGGCTTAATCACATGAACCAACTTCCATCCCTATTGTACTTCAGTACGTTTGCATTAGCTCACCCCATCCTTTAAAAATCCTTTTGCCTTTGATTTCAGTGGAGTTGAGTTCACCCTCTCTTCCCTATATAAAGTCTCTCTTGTTTAACTCTGATGCAATTTTTTTGACAGTTCATATAACATCCTCAAAAACGGTTCAGTATTAATGCATTATTCCCAGGTGCCCTTTCTGAGGCTTTCCCTCCCAAAATTAAAATATATCAATATACCACACCAATAATTGCTCTCTAAAATTTGGGGGAAAATGATAAAATAGATAACATATGGCAACTGCTATAGTTTACGTTTTCAAACTATTCTGAAAAATTATTGAGGATAACTTTAGATAGCTTGCCTTGTTATGTGTTTTTAAGAATCCCATACTACAAATACTGTACATTAAAACCTACTTTTAATATCCCTATTGGCAAAAATCTCTAGAGAATGCTGAAATTGTATATTAATAATAAAAAAACTAAAATAAAATATATATAGTACTTGAGAAATAGAATTTTACTTAATAGAATTGTATTTAAGTGAAGAAGAAAAGATACAGTTTTACATAGTATCAGTAACTACACATCAAGATAATAAAAGATATAAATGACAGCAAATTACTAAAATAGAGATAAAGCTAACAATGTCTGAAGAACCATCCAGCATGCAAGGAGCCCAGAGCCACCAGATAGGACAGATGTAACTGAGTAATCCTTTCCCTACTTTTACATAAACTTTTATTTTGAACAAGTCTAAGCAAGTTTTTTCCCATAACTTTCTAAGTTTCTAGAAACACTATGAGATAAAAGAGTAATAAAAAGTAAAGGTTTTAGTAAATTAGGCATTGACTTTGTTTAATTATAAAGGATTCCAAAAAGAAAAGGAAATAAAATAACCATAAAGTCAGTAGCTACTTAATTAAAAAAATGCTAGGAGAATTTTTTTTTTTTAATTCTTTGCATATAGTATTTTCTCAGGTTTTCTCATGATAAAAGCAGGAATAGTTCCTTGTTCTGGGCCACTAAGCATTGATTGCCAAGTGTTTGACAGACAAAGAGAGCTGTTTCAGGAAGGCATAAAGAGGTAAAGAATAAGTAGGCTATTAACAGACATTCTCTGAGGCAAACATCATTCTAGGCAAATTCAACCTAAATCAGAAAAATTTGCAACCACAGGAAAACCAGCAAGAAAACACACATATCAAAACACAGTGCTCTGACATTACTGGGTAAGTAGAATGAATGAACTACTACTATAAACTGATGTAGATGGATCTCATAAGCATAATGCTGAGACAAAACAAACTCAAGAGTACATTTGTTCTAAACAGATGTGCAGCCATATTTTCAGCAAAAATATGTACAAGAATGTTCACAGCAGCACAATTTATAAGAATCAAAATCTGTAATCAACCAAATGTCCAGCCACATTAAAATGGATAAACAAGTTGTGCTATATACGTGCAATGAAACACTACACAATAAAGGGAATATATAAACCTCAGATACATAATATGAAGTGGGAAAAGCCAGAGAGAAAAGAGTATATACTGCACGATTCAACAAGGGCAGAATTATTCTAACATGATAGAAATCAGGATAGTAGTCACCTTTGTGGGGGAAGCCCTAAACTGTGCAAGAGACAACTTCTATATTGTTAATACTGTTTTGTTTCTTGGTCTCTGTGCTGGTTACATGAGGTTTATTTTGAGAAAATCTGTTGAAATGAACTCTGATGATGTGTATACTTTATTTTTTCAACTTTAAGTTCACTTTAAAAAAAAAAAAGTACACCTTAAATATGTAACACCTTTCCTTATTTAGCATATTTTGTTGTAATTTTAACTTGTAAAGAGATGTCTTTTCACAAAGACTTATGTGTTACACAAATAGGTTTAAAAATACAAATTAATTAGGGGTGCCTGGGTGGCTCAGTCAGGCACGACTGAGGAGCAACAACTCCTGGTTTCTGCTCAGGTGATAATCTCATAGTCACGGGATTGAGCCCCTCATTGGGCTCCATGGAGCCTGCTTAAGATTCTCTCTGTCTCTGTCTCTCTGTCTCTCTGTCTCTCTGTCTCTCTCTCTCTCTCTCTCTCTCTCTCTCTCTCTCTGCCTCTCCACCCTTCCCCACCACCCACATACTCTCTTTCTCTCTCTCTCTCTCAAAAAAAAAAAGAATCAAATTAATTCAACTTTTATGGTTAAAGAAAAATTATTGTTCACTTGGCCTCTGTAATTTTTTAAAAGATGATGACAAAAGATACAAAATAATAGAATTTTACAATTTATACTTCATCAGAAAAATATCTAAAGAAATTTTGAGATTGTCCCTTTAGTAACATATTCATTTGAATGCTATTATGGAATAGTATATTTAAAAATCCTAACTATTGTTATCTTGTGCCATAGTTTAATAAGAATCATAAATATTACCTATTTTCTCTCTACAACATCTCTAGGCCATAAAGTTAAGCACTGGGGCAAAGATTATATTTAATGACTGATACATTTAGAAAGGGCTGAAATGTACAAAGACCCACGATATAAGAAGAGTATCAAGGACTCCAAACAGTAACCATTAGTGCTGATTAACTTTAATTTTCAGAGCATTTATAGTCTTACCAAACATTTTTATTGAGCCCATTGAAAGATGCAATGCCACTCATGAGTTTATTTTTTTAAGCAATTCTACTCATTAGTTTTATTTCTTTTGCATATATGTATACATAAAAATATGATTATCTACATCTATATCTATCCATTAATCAAGAGAGAGACAGAGAGAGACAGAGAGAGAAGTGTTAAAAAAATGAAAGTAAATGGAAGTCAATATATTAATTTCTCCCTTTTAAAACAAAAGAAGCAGGGGCACCTGGGTGGTTCAGTTGGTTTAAGCATCTGACTCTTGATTTTAGCTCAGGTCATTGTAATAGGTTAATTTATAAGATATCAGAAAGCTTATTGTATATAAATTCGCCTTAAACTCACCTTTCATGAATAGTTGAGATAAAAGGCTTATGTAGTTCCCTATTAGGGTTATCAGTAATTACTAACCACCCTATCTCACTTCTGTGACCTCACCTGCTTACTAAACAGATAACTTAGGATGCAAAACGCTCCCCCACCCCCTCCACCAAGATCTGGCCTAGGCAAGACCAACATGTAAAAAGTCACGTACTCACTGCCCTACAGCATCTCAGGTGTCTAACTATGATTGGTCATTTTAAACCCTCTTAGGACAAAGACATTCACAATTTATAGGTTCCCGCCAAAACTAACGTCTTTATGTCACAATATAATTGGCTACCATGAAATGCTGTCGATTGTAATTGGTTAACCAAATAATGATGTATTCTGACTTGCTAAAATCCATATAAGCCCACTGCTGCCTTTGTTCAGGGCCATTCTCTTCACTTTTCTCCTTAAGATAAGGAGATCAGGTTTGGCCTGGCCATGAATAAAATCTTGCCTTCTATTCGGCGTCTGGTGGGGTTTTTTCAATATCACCCTGTTTCAGTCATGATCTCATGGTTCATGAGATTCAACCCTGTATCTGGTCTGTGCTGACAGTGCAGAGCCTGCTTGGGATTCTCTCTCTGCCCCTACCCCACTCATGCACACAAGTGCTCCCTGTCCCTCTCTCTCTAAGGGGGGAAAAAAAAAAAAAAAAGAAACAGCAATTCTAGTTTTATAGTTCAAAGACACAGACACAAATTACAACACATTGACTACACCTTAGATATTCATTGTACTTAGAAAACATAGAAGGAAATCAATTGGTATCTCCTAAAGTCTGATTGTTCTAAAGGCATGAATAGTTGAATTTCCAGGAGCAGGAGCCATAATTTTTTACCTTTAAAAATAAATTAGCTTCAGGGGTGCCTGGGTGGTTCAGTTGGTTAAGCACCCGACTCTCAATTTCAGCTCAGGTTATGAACTCATGGTTCATGAGATGGAGCCCTGAGTAGGGCTCTGCCCTGACACTATGGAGTAGGCTTTGGATTCTCTTTCTGTCTCTCTCTGTCCATCCTCCCTCCCTCTCCCTCTCTCTCTCTCTCCCGCCTTCCTCCCTCTCAAAATAAATAAATAAACTTCAAATAAATAAAAAATAAAAATATGTTCGCAAAACCCTTTGAGAAAATGGTGTTAAAACCACATTAGTTATTTGCACTGGAAAATTTGCTAAAACTGCTAAGCCAATTCATGAGTAACAGTGAAAAATGCCACAGCACCCTGAGAAATCATTCTCTTATCATTCAATGTACAGTTCAGGTATTTGACCTTACCAAAATCATGGATACCAGGATATCATGACCACCAGCTGCCATATGTTTTCATCTGCACTGGAAAGAATGTGAGCTTCATGGTAATAGCTTTTGAATAACCTGTTCTTAAAAAATATATATTTTTTTTAGTTTTTGAGTTTATTTATTTATGAGAGAGAGAGACAGCACAAGTGGGGGAAGGGCAGAGAGAGACAGGGAGACACAACATCCTAAGGAGGCTCCAGGCTCTGAGCTATTAGGCTCTGAGCGCCTGATGCAGGGCTCGAACTCACAAACCATTAGATCATGACCTGAGACAAAGTTGGATGCCTAACCAACTGAGACACCCAGGTGCCCCTGAACATGTTCTTGAGAACTTTATCTTGCAGAATCTGTTTTCTTAATCCTTGAATCTGCAAGTGAAATATTAATACAATCCCCCATGGCTGAACATTTCTTTGAATATATAAAATGAATAGAAATTTTTCTAAGTTCTTTGATTTTCCCATAATATTTTTGAAACAACATGCAACTGGAATCTAAACCTCTAAATAAGGAAATATCTAGTGGTGCAATATTACATGCTAGTATATTTTCTTAGGTCAAGTCACTATTGTTTTAGTTAACAGATGCCAAAATGTATTCCAATTTGAAAAAATATACAGTTAATGGCACCTGATACAATATGTTTTATCTTCCCATAAAAACACATGAAGACAACCAAAAACAGGATACTTCAACAATCATGAATTTTCTTCTGTCAATTAACTTGTCAAAAAGTAATAATTGGCTTTAATATTTATGAGAATTTGTTGATTTGAATCACCAGGGGAAAGTATTCTGCAGAACAGAGCCATAAATGTTGTAGTTAAAATTGTATAGGGCCATGCTGCAGTTAGAGGCAGAAGGTAAAGTACTCTTAAAATATTTTCTAAACAAAGAATTAGTTTATCCCATATACTTGAACATAGGTCCTTGCATTTCTTTGTTGTTGCTATAGCGTAGTGATACCCAGAAGGGCTCTGAAAATATCTTAATAAATACCACTGTTTGAAATTTTATATAACCAATGAAAGTACTTGCTCTTTTCCTCCCAAGACTACATGTTGAAACTTCCACCAGCAACTTGAGAAATTACACTTTCCTCCAATTCAGATTGAAAATGCCAAGAGACTAAATCAGTTGTCAATTGAAAGCAGTGGCATTTCTTTATTCTTAGGTCAGTCAAGGTTCATGAATAATATCTGAAAATTGCAAATCAGTAAAAATGGAGTTAAGAAAAATGTGTAAAAAAGGAATATTTGTCTTTATAATGTGTGTATGTCTCTATTGGCCTCAACATCATTTAGAGGAAGTATCCTACAGTGGCCTAAAATGTAAGTTTTGGAGATAATGCAGCTGAGATCAAAGTTTGAGTCTCTCTCCAATTGATGAGAGATTTGGTTTGCTAAACCTCAATTTTGTCATCTATATAATGAAAATATTTTCAATTAATACCATATAAGAAATAAATGGAATTAGTGCAAAACATTTAGTTCAATTCACATAGTTAGAAAATGGTAAATGTTAGCTATTATT
Organism: Felis catus; assembly: GCF_018350175.1. Taxonomy (NCBI): domain Eukaryota; kingdom Metazoa; phylum Chordata; class Mammalia; order Carnivora; family Felidae; genus Felis; species Felis catus. Next base: position 108,215,110 of record NC_058371.1, read on the forward strand.
ATCACTATTAATAATAACAGAATCATAACAAAACTCCAATTTATAATATTGAAATTCATTTAGGGTTTGACAGGAATTTTCAGTTGTAAAATTATGATCTATATACCAAACAGCTTTCTTTTCCCCTCTGATACATTTCTCAATCATTGGACCCTACTCTTCAGTTAAGAAACATTTCAAGTTCTTTCAAAGATTATGTGTTTGTAGCAAAAAATAAATTAATTTTCCATTAAATCAAAGTTTTAAAATATGTAATTTAAATTGAACATTTTCGCAGTCGGTTAAGCGTCCGACTTCAGCCAGGTCACGATCTCGCGGTCCATGAGTTCGAGCCCCGCGTCAGGCTCTGGGCTGATGACTCGGAGCCTGGAACCTGTTTCCGATTCTGTGTCTCCCTCTCTCTCTGCCCCTCCCCCGTTCATGCTCTGTCTCTCTCTGTCCCAAAAATAAATAAAAACGTTGGAAAAAAAAATTTAAATTGAACATTTTTTCCTTCTCTGGAATTTGGAAGTGTGTATCATAAATTCTCAATATGATTAAAAATAAGCCACAATAATAAGACCTAGGACCTAGACAGAAGGAAAACCATTCACCATAGAGGTTAGTACAGGAAAGAAGACAGAAAAGCATGAGCAGTAGACAAGAAGGTAGTTTTTCATATGTCTGAGCCTTAGGGGAAAAGTATGTGAAATTTGTTTTGTTCAAAGGACAGAATCATGTCTCATATCCTTTGAAAATACCTGAAATAAACATCTGATATTTTTTAAAGTTATGATATACTTAGCTAATACAGTAATAGCAGAGTATGTTGCTCACAAACTCCTGTATTTCAGGTTCTGCCATTCTCCATTCCAAAAAGGACTCAGCTATCTTTCATATAAATTTCCATTGAGGCATTAAAAAATCCTATCAGCACATCATCATAAATCTGCCTGTAAAAAAGCAGCAGGAGGGTTCCTGGTAGGCTCAATTAGTTAAGTGGCCAACTCTTGATTTCAGCTCAGGTAGTGATCTCACAGTTTATGAGTTCAAGCCCTGCCTTGCCTCAGGCTCTGTGCTGACAGCTTGGAGCCTGCTTCAGATTCATTCATTTTCTCTCTCTCTCTCTCTCTCTCTCTCTCTCTCTCTCTCTCTCTGCCCCTCCCCCACTGTGAGCTCTCACTAGCTCTCGCTCACTCTCTCTCAAAATAAATAAACTTGGAAAAAAAAAAGCAGGACTTCAGAAAAATTTGCTTATCCACTCTTCTATCCTGAAACATCATCTTTAATGAGGATATGACTTATCCTTCATCCTACATTTAAAAAATAAATTGTAAATATCACTATCACAAAAAAAGAGACAAAGAGGAAGGAAGGAGAAAGATTTGGCAAAACTGAAGAAATAGCATTTGCCTATTTAGTTAAATATTATTCACTAAATTATATAATCTTAAAATAGATAATATATTCTTTTTAAGGTGGCAAATAAAAATACCAAAATGTAGATTTACATTGTACACAGAGTTGGATCTTGTGTTTACTAACTACAATAGTAGGAAAGTTACTTAAACTCCCTGAACTTCATTTGTCTCATAACTAAAACAGTTTATATATACTTGCAAAGTTTTCTCTAAGAATTAAATTGTATAGCAAATGAAAATTATATTGTAGGTGGCCAATGAACTGTAGCTATAATCTAGAATTCTACAATCACAGGTATTGATCATAGTTTTAATGTCTTTCTAAACAAACAAAATGGTTCCTTATTGAATTTCCATGCTTCCCTAAAAGATTGATTACCAAAATATTGTACCATTACAGTTATTTTTGTTACTGAAAATGAGAGTTTGTTTTCATAACTTCTTCACTCCATTAGATACAGTAACTTTATAAATGTTTCATTATTATTTACATAATCCAGTGATTTAGTATGCATCCAGAATTTTCTATAGTGCTGATTAGGAAACTAAGAAACAGAGATTTGATATGAGAGTTTTGTTTTCTTCTGCCAAAATTATTCCCAGATCTCAAGTTAAATGGGTAAGAAGAAATATTACTTGTTCATCTCACTAGAAAAGCATTCAATGAAGATAGTAATGTGCCATTGATTTGGAAATATATAATAATAAACATTTTAGGTGAGGGTCTGAAAGGGAAGAAAAAAAAATAAAATTCTAAAATAGCCCCAAATCAATTCTACGTCAATCAATCAAAGGCTGAAGAAAACTGTTCCCTGTACCGCAGAAGAGACAATTTGAAGATTAGAAAAACAAAAAAATAAATAAATAAATAAATAAATAAATAAATAAATAAAAATCTTTAGAAGTATACTCTAGAAACAAAGACAATTAAATAAAAGAAGGTAATGATTAGACACTGCTATAAAGCCTAAAGAGGCAAAGGTAGATCAAACAAAACTTCAAAGGGAGATTATAAAATATAGATATGTTTATAAAATTAAAATATAAATATATTAGCTTGTTCTCATTCCTTAATGAATTTAAGTTTCTTTCTCTTAGGAAAAGCAAGAAAAGAAAACACAGATACCAGTTTAGAGGGTACTACAAGGATTTTGATTCTGGGACAAGATGAACTAGATGCATTTCTCTCTATTCCTCCAGTATCCTACAGATACTAACCCTAAATGTTATATATAAAGCAAACATAAGAAAGCTTTAAAAGGTGGCAAGAAGAAAGAAGACTAGCTAGGGAACTCAGCATTGAGGAGCAACATGGTTGCAAGTCTTCTCAGTTTTCTTTTTACCTGATAAGCCCAGACTTGATGCTAGAGAAGCCAATATCCTGAAAAATCCCAGAAAAAAAAATAATAATTCAAGAAAAGGCTCTCTATTTATTTTTTAAAGGAACCTCCATATTGTTTCCATTGCAGCTTATCTAGTAATCCTACTTCTGGGTATTTATCCAAAAAAACTGAAATCAGGATTTTGAAGAGAGATTTACATTCCCAAGTCCACTGAAGCACTATTCACAAGAGCCAAGATGTGTAAATAACCTAAATGTCCACTGACAGATGAATGGATAAATAAAATGATATTTATATTTATATAAATATCATTCTGCCTTCAAAAGAGACAAATTTTGCAATATGCAACAACATGCATGTATCTGGAATACACTATTCTAAGTGAAATAAACTTGTCATAGAAAGGCAAACATTTCATCATTTCACTTATATGAGTTGTCTAAAATAGTCAAACACATAAAACAGACAGTGGTATAGTGGTTGCCAGGAGTGGGGCAGGAGAGGCGGGGATGGGGAATTGGTAATGGGCCTAAACTTTGAGTTAAACAAGATGAGTAAGTTCTGGAGATCTACACTGGCATTGTAACTATATTGCACACTTAAAATTTTGTTAAGAGGACAGATTAAAAAAAAAAAGAGGGGCACCTGGGTGGCTCAATCAGTTAACGTGTCCAACTCTTGATTTCAGCTCAGGTTATAATTTCAGAGTCATGAGACTGGGCCCCACATTGGGATCTACATTGAGAATGGAGCCTGCTTACGATTCTCTGATTCTCTCTCTCCTTCCCTCTCTGCCTTCCCTCCTCCCAACCTCCCTCCCTTCTTCTCTCAAAAAAAAAAAAAAAAAAAAAAAGAGGGCAGATTTCATGTTAAGTGGTCTTGCCACAACAAATTTTTTAATTAAGTATAAAATTTAAAGAGCTAAAGAAAATTCTTCTCTCTATAGAAAAGGACCAGGAAAAGGTAAATTAGCAAGACAAAAATCTTTTAAATTATCATCCTACTTCAACCACATATCTTAGAGAAAAGAGTGACCTCACTCACCTTCAATGAAGTCAGCTGAAGCCTTTCAGTAAAGGTCCCTACTGAGGTGATGATAAAAGTCAGAAAAACCCAGCTGGATACCTGAGACTTCAATTCCATCAGGCAGGAAAGAGGCTACCCCACACAGTGCTGATGTGGCCATATGGAAGCAGGAACAAGGTGTCCCTCTTCTCCAAGCCAGGATGGTATGAATGGAGAATAGCAGAGAGTTTGAAGTTCAATCCCACCCATCAGTATTGAGACTTCCTACCAATTTCCTCCTGAAATGCCAACAGAAGCTGAGTGGGAAACTTTGACTTTTATTCCCACAAAATAGTGATGAAGCACCATCTTCTTTACCCTATCAGAGTAGTGCCAGTAAAGACTTACTGAAACAGAAGATTTAAATAAGATCCAGAGCCTCACAACAAAGTACCTCAAATATTCAGTGTATGATTGAAAAGCACTTGGGTTGTTTTTGGTTTTTGGTTTTGTTTTGTTTTTTGTTTTTTTGCTTGTTTGTTTGTTTTTAGAGAGAGGACATGCCAGTTAGGGAGAGGGGCAGAGGAAGAGAGAGAGGGAATCCCAAGGAGGCTCCACACTTAGCACTACGCTCAACACAGGAGCTAGATCCTAGGGTCCTGGGATCATGACCTGAGCCAAAATCAAGAATAAGATGCTCAATCAACTAAGCCACCCATGCACAATGAAAAGCACTCATCTTAACAAGAATCAGGAAACCTTGTCTTGAATGATTAAAGATAATAAATAACAATGAGGTGACAGAAATGTTGGACATTAAACCGGCCATCTTAAAAATAATCCACCAGGCCATTTTGAATACACTTATATTAAAAAAATAAAGTCCCCACAATTAAATAGAATATTTCAGCAAAAGGAAAAAGATCTAAAAAAGAGCCAAGTAGAAATCTAGAAGTAAAAAATACAATGCCTCCCCCCCCCCAAAAAAAAAATTCACAGGATAGTCTCAACAGTAGGATGAAGATTACAGAGGAAAGAATCATTAAACTTGAAAGCAGAACAGTAGCAATTATACAATATTAACAACACAAAGACAGAAATCTGAGAATAGACGAGTAGGGCTTCAGGACCTGTGAGACTATATATAACAAAAGCTCTAACATTTGTAACAACAAAGCCCCAAAAGGAAAACGATTAAGAATATGAGGCTCAGAAAGGATTTGAAGTAAAAATGACTATTTACCAAATTTGGCAAAAGACATAAACCTACAGGTTAAAGAAGCTGAAGGAATCCAAAGCAAGATAAACAAAAAGAAATTCATGCTAAGATACAATAATGAAATAAGGAAGTCTTTACATATCCTGAAAACGTCAAAAGAAACATAAGGTAATACTATAAAATAATTCTATATATATAAATTTGCAACTTAAATGAAATGGAAGACTTAATATAGTAGATACTTCTCCCCTAAATGACATATTTTAACACAATTTCAATAAAAATTTCAGCGTATTTGCATATACTAGCAAGTTTACTCTAAATTTATATGAAACACAAAGGAACTAAAATAGCTAAACAATTTTTTAAAAGAATAAAGCAGAAGTAATCATTAAATCTAATTTCAAGACTTATTACATAGCTACAGTAAGCAAGACTATGGTATTATCAAAGGAATTGATGCATGAAATTAATAAAAGAGACTAGAGAGAACTCTGACCTTGGAATACTACTTAGCAATAAAAAGGATCAAACTTATTAAAACATACAGTTTATATAGACCTCAAAGTTACAATGCTCAGTTTGTTCACTTAAGACCAATCTGCAAAGTTCATATACTGTCTAGGGATGGAAACCACATTCATAATTGTGAAGGGCTAGGTATGATGAGTGTGACTATAAAGGATTAGCACAAGAGATCTTTGTGGTAATGGAATAGTTCTGTGTCTGCTAATATATAGCTCTTCTGAATATTTATATAGACATGTGATAAAATTGCACAGAACTATACACACATATGTACCAATGACAATTTCCTGGTTTTGACGTACTATGGTTATGTCAGATGTAACCAGTGAAGGAAATTGTGAGGGTACATGTACATAAGATCTCTTTGTACTATTGTTGCAATTTCCTAGTATCTATAACTTTTTCAAAATAAAAACTAGGAAATTTTCCCCTCACAAACTACTGAGCTTTTTTCAATTATTTAAGTAAAAGTTTTGAAATTTCTGAATTTTTCTAAGAGAAATACATTTTCTTCACTGAAGGCTAAAAACCAACACAAACATTTTTCTATTCTATAACATAATATGACTTACTACTCTCCAATCAGAATTTAAAACTGTGAGTTAAGAACCAAGGTTCTGTATTTGTTTTGAATTAAGAAGGAAACACTGACATTATTTTTCTTAGTCAACCTTACACACTGGTAAAGACTTTAGGGATTCGTGCCTTAAATACAAATTTCACAAAAGAAGGCACCTAGGGTGAGAAAACAGTTACTGTTTTCTTTTTAAATTTATTTTGATATCAGATGGTACTCCAATCATTTTAAATTTATTGAGATTTATTTTATGGCCAAGCATTTGTAGAGAATGTCCATTTTGTATTTGTATGGTTCTATAATTATCAATTAGGTCAAGGTAGTTGATAATGTTGTCCAGGTTATCTATGTATTTATTATTGCTTTATTTATAATTTATAAATAAATTTATAATTTATGGAAAAATATATTTATTTATATCCTATTGTCTAATTTTTCTCTCAATTGTTGACATGTTAATTTTTTTAACATGATTTTTGAATGGCTATTGTTCCCTTTAATTATGCTAATTTTTGTTTCTTGTAATTTTAAGGTCTATTAGTAGGAAAACTTATGTTATAATTGTTTGTCTCCCTAAAGAATTAACTCTCTCATTATAATGAAGTGTTCCTCTTAATCTGGTAATAACTTTTCTCTTGACATCTATATCATATTAATAGAGCCATGCCTGCCTTTTCATGCTTTCCATGTTTATGGCAAATTATGTTCCCATCTATTTACATTCACACTATCTGAAGGTTTCCACTTAAAGTGTGTATTTTGTAGAGAGCTGAGCTTATAACTGAGTCTTACTTTTTTATATGCCAACAATATCTGACTTTTCATTAGAATGTTTACTCCATTAACACATTTATTGATATGTTTAGATTCATGTTTACTACTTAAGAAAATTTATTTTCATATTACCCAGTTTGCATTTTGTTCCTTTACTCTTGCTTTCCTGTTTTTTTTTTTTTTTTTGGATTATTTTTAAGCAATTATTTGAATAGTTTATCATTGTTTTAATCAATATGTTAATTCATGATAAACTAGAGTAAGTCAAACAACTATCTATCAGGCACCACTAATTTCAAATAGGATTAAGCTTATTCATTCTTTTGGAAAGCATTTCATATGTTTTCATATTCCTGGGAATAATTGATATGATTTTTGCATTTCATTGTAGTATAAATTTAATTCAAATTCCCATTAAGTTTCCCCTTTCTAATATCATGTCACGTGTCTGCCAGTCAAATACTTGATTTTTTGGCAAAAGCTGTATAAGTGAACATTTTGGGCACTGGCTCCACACCAACTGGATTCAAATTCTGGCTCTATAATTAACTAGCTTTATTGTATGTTGTTACTTCATCACGTTTTTTGGTCTCGGTTTCCTTCTCAGATTTACAGACCAGAGTATAGTTGCAGAAAACATAATCCATTCAAGATTTAAGAAAAAGAAAAAAGATTTAAGAAGAAAGCAACTTATGATAGGGTTTTAAGTGACATAAAGAAGTGTTCAGGAACTGGAGAGCTTAGTTTGGCCTATCAGGAAAGCCCTTGAAGACACAATGTGAAGCTGGCTTGGTAAGGGAGCTAGCCATTGTGGCTAGCTTGGCAACATTCAATCTAGGGACTATGTAGACACTAGAGCCATTGTAACAGAGCTTTCAAAGAAGAAAATTTAAATATCTTGCTTAACAGTTTCAAGAGAGCCATGCAGCTGCCACTTTTAAGTGGTCACTTTTAACTTCCAGGTTTCACATGGTTATGTGTATTTGGTATAAGCTGTGTTACATACAAAGTCTAACTGCAAGGAAATCTTTATAATTTATACTTCACATTTTCAACCTTTCATTTATAGTAATTCAAGCTAAAATAAAGTGATAAAGAGGTATTAAGAGAGTCAATTTGCCATATCTCTTTCCTCTGTAAACTGGCCATAATAACTACTAATTACCTCCTACAGTTGTTTAATGACATTAAATACCCTAATGTAGGTAACATACATGGTACATTGCCCAGCACATTGTTGTTGATGTGGGGGCAGGGGGAGTCTTTTCCTTTTAAATTCAAGAGATGGTATGTTTCTTATTCCTGCTTGGGTTGCACATAATTTTCAAAGACAAAAAATAGTTTTATTCTTAAAACTATAAAGATATATTAAAGCCTAAGATAAAGATTATACTTTTAAAAATCAAGTAGATTCATTGTAGGCTTAATTTCTTGGATAGAAACATAATTTATCTATATAGCTTTACTCTGGGAACCCTTTGGTAGAAATTCTCATCTTATTACAGAGATTAAGAATGAAATATTATGAGTCCTAATCCAATACTTCGACAAGAGCTAAGAGCTACAGAAAGTAATAAATAATTGTCATTTTTATGATATCATTGTAGGATAAGGATTCACTGAAATATATAGTTGTAGGATGCAGAGTGTTCTCATTAATAGTCAAAACTAATTGACTATTAATGTATTAATAAATGTAGCTTTTGTTTGGTCTTGAATGGCAGGGGCAGCTCTCAATTCTATGTGATCAAGTGTACATTTTGTATCTGATTTTAAATAGACTGTAAAACACTGTAAAATATCAAATTAGTTTTAATCTTTTGTATGTAGAAGTTAATGTATACAATATTACATCTTAAGTATCACTGAAATCATACTTATATTCCATAAGACATGAATTTTGATAAAAAAAATAGAAATGAAACCATAAACTTTATCTACACACTATTTAACCAAAGTGATTTATGATGGCAGATTTCTCTATTGTATAAATATTCTCCAAGGCATTAGCTATTAATTCAGTAGTTTATTTCATTAAAACAAATATATTCGGGGCGCCTGGGTGGCGCAGTCGGTTAAGCGTCCGACTTCAGCCAGGTCACAATCTCGCGGTCCGGGAGTTCGAGCCCCGCATCGGGCTCTGGGCTGATGGCTCAGAGCCTGGAGCCTGTTTCCGATTCTGTGTCTCCCTCTCTCTCTGCCCCTCCCCCGTTCATGCTCTGTCTCTCTCTGTCCCAAAAATAAATAAACGTTGAAAAAAAATTTAAAAAAAATAAAAAAATAAAACAAATATATTCAATTCAAATCAGCTTTAATTACTAAGTAAAAGAAAAGAAAGTTCTTAATTTCATGAGCTCAGAATTTCAATTGTATAATATAATATAGTTGTGAAAAAAGAACTGGAAATCTTAAGTTTTACCCCTACCCATACTAACATGATAGCTCAATTACTAAACTGGCCATATAACTTTATTGATGAAAATATATACATAAGTATCCACTAACTAAAATTTCAATTAACTTTAACAGTATACAGGTGAATTTAAGCAGTTTGCAAAACTTCAATGTATCAACTCCTTGACTAAAAGGGAATTTTGAAGGTAGAAAATATAACATTTGGGGCTAGATACTCAAAGCGATCCTTGTGCTACAAATTATGCACAAAATGGTCCTTGTATTTTTAGGCTCACAGGAAAGAAGAGAAATCTCCATGGGTCCAATAAGAAGTGGTTGGAGAATATTGAGCAATGAGTACATATAAGAGGGAGGGCTGCTCTAAAGATGCTGCTGGCAGCAAGTAGAGGAGCTATATATCAAACATCACATAGGACCTCACAAAGAAGCAAGAGCAAATCTCCTGAGGAAGAGAGAGCCTCATCAACTTAGGCCTCCAGATTTCCCAGAGTTTGAGATCTGTTGGGCTCAATATCAAGAATCAGCTCACATACAATGAAGCAAAATGCCATGATGAGAATTAGGCCAACAACAAACATATTTAGACTACTCAATACTTTGGATATTAAAGTTTTCTAAATGTGTATGTATATATATTCCTATAAGTAGATGCTTAAAGTACAAAGAATCAGATTACAAAAATGAGTAATCAATAGGCCTATTTGAAAAAGAGACAAATAGAAGGTTTTTAAGTAAATATATGTAACTATTGAAAAAAACACTCAAAATATGGATTAAAGAGCAAAGTAGATATAGCTGTAAGAGGACAATTCAATTGAAAGAAAATTCTGATGAATTTACTCAAAGCGGAACTAGACAAAGATATTAAAAAAAAAGAAGAGGTTTAAAAGTACAGACAATAAGTTCTAACATATATCTAGGTAGAGACTTGAGACTTGATTGAAAGAAAGTATTTGAGAGGTAAAGAATAAAATTATTCAGAACCGATGAAAGACCTAAATGCATAGGTACAAGAAACACAATACATATCAAATGATTAAAAGAAATACACACAAATCATGAATTCAAAGAAGATGAATCAAAAAAATTGTAATACAACATCTAAAAGGGTATCTTAAAGCCAGAAAAAGATAATTTCTTTAAAAGAACAGTAATTAGAAGAAGCGGCAAGATGGTGGCTTAGGAGGACGCTGGGCTCACCGGGCCTCCTGCTGATCACTTAGATTCCACCTACACCTGCCTAAATAACCCAGAAAACCGCCAGAGGATTAGCAGAATGGAGTCGCTGGAGCCAAACGCAGACGAGAGGCCCACGGAAGAGGGTAGGAAGGGCGGCGAGGCTGTGCGCGCTCCACGGACTGGCGGGAGGGAGCCTGGGCGGAGGGGCAGCTCGCTGGCCAAGCAGAGCCCCCGAGTCTGGCTTGCAAAAGCGGAGGGGCCTGACGGACTGTGTTCCGACAGCAAGCGCGACTTAGCATCTGGGAGGTCATAAGTTAACAGCTCTGCTCGGAAAGCGGGAAGGCTGGAGGACAAAGGGAGGGAGAGCTGCTGAGCCCCCTGACAACAGAGCTCAGTTTGGTGGGGAACAAAGGCGCTCACCGGTGCCATCTCCCCGCCCATCCCCCAGCCAAAATCCCAAAGGGAACCAGTTCCTGCCAGGGAACTTGCTTGCTCCGCGCAAACACCCAACTCTGTGCTTCTGCGGAGCCAAACCTCCTGCAGCGGATCTGACTCCCTCCCGCTGCCACAGGGCCCCTCCTGAAGAGGATCACCTAAGGAGAAGCGATCTAAGCCTGCCCCTCCTGCCCCCGTGCACCTTGCCTACCCACCCCAGCTAATACGCCAGATCCCCAGCATCACAAGCCTGGCAGTGTGCAAGTAGCCCAGACGGGCCACACCACCCCACAGTGAATCCCGCCCCTAGGATAGGGGAAGAGAAGGCACACACCAGTCTGACTGTGGCCCCAGCAGTGGGCTGGGGGCAGACATCAGGTCTGACTGTGGCCCCGCCCACCAACTCCAGTTATACACCACAGCACAGGGGAAGTGCCCTGTAGGTCCTTACCACGCCAGGGACTATCCAAAATGACCAAGCGGAAGAATTCCCCTCAGAAGAATCTCCAGGAAATAACAACAGCTAATGAGCTGATCAAAAAGGATTTAAATAATATAACAGAAAGTGAATTTAGAATAATAGTCATAAAATTAATCGCTGGGCTTGAAAACAGTATAGAGGACAGCAGAGAATCTCTTGCTACAGAGATCAAGGGACTAAGGAACAGTCACGAGGAGCTGAAAAATGCTTTAAACGAAATGCATAACAAAATGGAAACCACCACAGCTCGGCTTGAAGAGGCAGAGGAGAGAATAGGTGAACTAGAGGATAAAGTTATGGAAAAAGAGGAAGCTGAGAAAAAGAGAGATAAAAAAATCCAGGAGTATGAGGGGAAAATTAGAGAACTAAGTGATACACTAAAAAGAAATAATATACGCATAATTGGTATCCCAGAGGAGGAAGAGAGAGGGAAAGGTGCTGAAGGGGTACTTTAAGAAATCATAGCTGAGAACTTCCCTGAACTGGGGAAGGAAAAAGGCATTGAAATCCAAGAGGCACAGAGAACTCCCTTCAGACGTAACTTGAATCGATCTTCTGCACGACATATCATAGTGAAACTGGCAAAATACAAGGATAAAGAGAAAATTCTGAAAGCAGCAAGGGGTAAACGTGTCCTCACATATAAAGGGAGACCTATAAGACTCGTGACTGATCTCTCTTTTGAAACTTGGCAGGCCAGAAAGAATTGGCACGAGATTTTCAGGGTGCTAGACAGAAAAAATATGCAGCCGAGAATCCTCTATCCAGCAAGTCTGTCATTTAGAATAGAAGGAGAGACAAAGGTCTTCCCAAACAAACAAAAACTGAAGGAATTTGTCACCACTAAACCAGCCCTACAAGAGATCCTAAGGGGGACTCTGTGAGACAAAGTCCCAGAGACATCACTACAAGCATAAAACATACAGACATCACAATGACTCTAAACCCGTATCTTTCTATAATAACACTGAATGTAAATGGATTAAATGCGCCAACCAAAAGACATAGGGTATCAGAATGGATAAAAAAACAAGACCCATCTATTTGCTGTCTACAAGAGACTCATTTTAGACTTGAGGACACCTTTAGATTGAGAGTGAGGGGATGGAGAACTATTTCTCATGCGACTGGAAGCCAAAAGAAAGCTGGAGTAGCCATACTTATATCAGACAAACTAGACTTTAAATTAAAGGCTGTAACAAGAGATGAAGAAGGACATTATATAATAGTTACAGGGTCTATCCATCAGGAAGAGCTAACAATTATAAATGTCTATGGGCCGAATACCGGAGCCCCCAAATATATAAAACAATTACTCATAAACATAAGCAACCTTATTGATAAGAATGTGGTAATTGCAGGGGACTTTAACACCCCACTTACAGAAATGGACAGATCATCTAGACACACGGTCAATAAAGAAACAAGGGCCCTGAATGAGACATTGGATCAGATGGACTTGACAGATATATTTAGAACTCTGCATCCCAAAGCAACAGAATATACTTTCTTCTCGAGTGCACATGGAACATTCTCCAAGATAGATCATATACTGGGTCACAAAACAGCCCTTCATAAGTTTACAAGAATTGAAATTATACCATGCATACTTTCAGACCACAATGCTATGAAGCTTGAAATCAACCACAGAAAAAAGTCTGGAAAACCTCCAAAGGCATGGAGGTTAAAGAACACCCTACTAACGAATGAGTGGGTCAACCAGGCAATTAGAGAAGAAATTAAAAAATATATGGAAACAAACGAAAATGAAAATACAACAATCCAAACGCTTTGGGACGCAGCGAAGGCAGTCCTGAGAGGAAGATACATTGCAATCCAGGCCTATCTCAAGAAACAAGAAAAATCCCAAATACAAAATCTAACAGCACACCTAAAGGAACTAGAAGCAGAACAGCAAAGGCAGCCTAAACCCAGCAGAAGAAGAGAAATAATAAAGATCAGAGCAGAAATAAACAATATAGAATCTAAAAATCTGTAGAGCAGATCAACGAAACCAAGAGTTGGTTTTTTGAAAAAATAAACAAAATTGACAAACCTCTAGCCAGGCTTCTCAAAAAGAAAAGGGAAATGACCCAAATAGATAAAATCATGAATGAAAATGGAATTATTACAACCAATCCCTCAGAGATACAAACAATTATCAGGGAATACTATGAAAAATTATATGCCAACAAATTGGACAACCTGGAAGAAATGGACAAATTCCTGAACACCCACACTCTTCCAAAACTCAATCAGGAGGAAATAGAAAGCTTGAACAGACCCATAACCAGCGAAGAAATTGAATCGGTTATCAAAAATCTCCCAACAAATAAGAGTCCAGGACCAGATGGCTTCCCAGGGGAGTTCTACGAGACGTTTAAAGCAGAGATAAACCTATCCTTCTCAAGCTATTCCAAGAAATAGAAAGGGAAGGAAAACTTCCAGACTCATTCTATGAAGCCAGTATTACTTTGATTCCTAAACCAGACAGAGACCCAGTCAAAAAAGAGAACTACAGGCCAATATCCCTGATGAATATGGATGCAAAAATTCTCAATAAGATACTAGCAAATCGAATTCAACGGCATATAAAAAGAATTATTCACCATGATCAAGTGGGATTCATTCCTGGGATGCAGGGCTGGTTCAACATTCGCAAATCAATCAACGTGATACATCACATTAACAAAAAAAAAAAGAGAAGAACCATACGATCCTGTCAATCGATGCAGAAAAGGCCTTTGACAAAATCCAGCACCCTTTCTTAATAAAAACCCTTGAGAAAGTCGGGATAGAAGGAACATACTTAAAGATCAGAAAAGCCATTTATGAAAAGCCCACAGCTAACATCATCCTCAACGGGGAAAAACTGAGAGCTTTTTCCCTGAGATCAGGAACACGACAAGGATGCCCACTCTCACCGCTGCTGTTTAACACAGTGCTGGAAGTTCTAGCATCAGCAATCAGACAACAAAAGGAAATCAAAGGCATCAAAATTGGCAAAGATGAAGTCAAGCTTTCGCTTTTTGCAGATGACATGATATTATACACGGAAAATCCGATAGACTCCACCAAAAGTCTGCTAGAACTGATACAGGAATTCAGCAAAGTTGCAGGATACAAAATCAATGTACAGAAATCAGTTGCATTCTTATACACTAACAATGAAGCAACAGAAAGACAAATCAAGAAACTGATCCCATTCACAATTGCACCAAGAAGCATAAAATACCTAGGAATAAATCTAACCAAAGATGTAAAGGATCTGTATGCTGAAAACTATAGAAAGCTTATGAAGGAAATTGAAGAAGATTTAAAGAAATGGAAAGACATTCCCTGCTCAGGGATTGGAAGAATAAATATTGTCAAAATGTCAATACTACCCAAAGCTATCTACACATTCAATGCAATCCCAATCAAAATTGCACCAGCATTCTTCTCGAAACTAGAACAAGCAATCCTAAAATTCATATGGAACCACAAAAGGCCCCGAATAGCCAAAGGAATTTTGAAGAAGAAGACCAAAGCAGGAGGCATCACAATCCCAGACTTTAGCCTCTACTACAAAACTGTCATCATCAAGACAGCATGGTATTGGCACAAAAACAGACACATAGACCAATGGAACAGAATAGAAACCCCAGAACTAGACCCACAAACGTATGGCCAACTCATCTTTGACAAAGCAGGAAAGAACATCCAATGGAAAAAAGACAGCCTCTTTAACAAATGGTACTGGGAGAACTGGACAGCAACATGCAGAAGGTTGAAACTAGACCACTTTCTCACACCATTCACAAAAATAAACTCCAAATGGATAAAGGACCTAAATGTGAGACAGGAAACCATCCAAACCTTAGAGGAGAAAGCAGGAAAAGACCTCTCTGACCTCAGCCGTAGCAATCTCTTACTCGACACATCCCCAAAGGCAAGGGAATTAAAAGTAAAAGTGAATTACTGGGACCTTATGAAGATAAAAAGCTTCTGCACAGCAAAGGAAACAACCAACAAAACTAAAAGGCAACCAACGGAATGGGAAAAGATATTCGCAAATGACATATCGGACAAAGGGCTAGTATCCAAAATCTATAAAGAGCTCACCAAACTCCACACCCGAAAAACAAATAACCCAGTGAAGAAATGGGCAGAAAACATGAAGAGACACTTCTCTAAAGAAGACATCCGGATGGCCAACAGGCACATGAAAAGATGTTCAGCGTCGCTCCTTATCAGGGAAATACAAATCAAAACCACACTCAGGTATCACCTCACGCCAGTCAGAGTGGCCAAAATGAACAAATCAGGAGACTATAGATGCTGGAGAGGATGTGGAGAAACGGGAACCCTCTTGCACTGTTGGTGGGAATGCAAATTGGTGCAGCCGCTCTGGAAAGCAGTGTGGAGGTTCCTCAGAAAATTAAAAATAGACCTACCCTATGACCCAGCAATAGCACTGCTAGGAATTTATCCAAGGGATACAGGAGTACTGATGCATAGGGCCACTTGTACCCCAATGTTCATAGCAGCACTCTCAACAATAGCCAAATTATGGAAAGAGCCTAAATGTCCATCAACTGATGAATGGATAAAGAAATTGTGGTTTATATACACAATGGAATATTACGTGGCAATGAGAAAAAATGAAATATGGCCTTTTGTAGCAACGTAGATGGAACTGGAGAGTGTGATGCTAAGTGAAATAAGCCATACAGAGAAAGACAGAAACCGTATGTTTTCACTCTTATGTGGACCCTGAGAAACTTAACAGGAACCCATGGGGGAGGGGAAGGAAAAAAAAAAACAGGTTAGAGTGGGAGAGAGCCAAAGCATAAGAGACTCTTAAAAACTGAGAACAAACTGAGGGTTGATGGGGGGTGGGAGGGAGGAGAGGGTGGGTGATGGGTATTGAGGAGGGCACCTTTTGGGATGAGCACTGGGTGTTGTATGGAAACCAATTTGTCAATAAATTTCATATAAAAAAATAAAAAATAAATAAAAGAACAGTAATTAATCATTAGGCAGACTTATTAATTTTAAATAAGGGTAAAAGGCATTGAAATATAATATTTAAAATGCTGACAGGTTAAAGTATTAAAAATTTAGAATTCTGAATCCCCACACCTACCAAGAATGTGAATGAAATAAAATACTTTGAAATAAAGAAAAATGATAGTAGGGGCACCTGGGTGGCTTAGTCAGTTAAGTGTCTAATTCTTGATGTCAACTGAGGTCATTACCTCATGGTTTCTGAGACTGAACTCCAGTGGGGCTTCATACTGAGAGTGCAGAGCCTGCTTGGGATTCTCTCTCTCCTCTCTCTGCTCCTCCCCTACTTGCATGTGTGCTCTCTCTCAAAATAAATAACATTTAAAAAAGAAAAGAAATGGATAGAAAAGAAAAGAAAAGAAAAGAAAAGAAAAGAAAAGAAAAGAAAAGTTATAGTATACCAAAAATAGACCGAAATTAAAGGGAGTACTAAAAATATATACTTCAGGAAGAAGGAAATGATGCCAGTAGGGAGAAAAAGTTAATAAACAGAAGTAAATCTATTAAACATTCTCTGTATAAAAATAATAATTATTATTTTGGGGGAGTTAAAGATAAAAAATCTTAAAACCAAAAGGGCATAAAATTTCATAAGGAATGAAAAGAAGGTAGAGGGCTCCAAGGTCCTTATTATTTTTCAGAAAGGTATTAAAATATATATTCTCCACTTTAGTAAATGTGACTTCCAAATAATAACCTACATAAAGAAAGACATATTAGGTTCTGTTTCCAAAGAAATAGAAAGACATAGAATACAAAGAATAGAATGAAAGGTATAAATGTAAAAAACAAACCTAAATTTTTTTGTCAAAGCTAGAAAGTCAATGGAAACATAGTGAAACGGAACAGTGGCAAAATGCCAAAGTGGATTTCAATGGACAAATAATCTTAGATAAATTTTCATAAAAAAGAAAAAGGTTTTCAGGGGCGCCTGGGTGGCGCAGTGGGTTAAGCGTCCGACTTCAGCCAGGTCACGATCTCGTGCTCCGTGAGTTCGAGCCCCGCGTCAGGCTCTGGGCTGATGGCTCAGAGCCTGGAGCCTGTTTCCGATTCTGTGTCTCCCTCTCTCTCTGCCCCTCCCCCGTTCATGCTCTGTCTCTCTCTGTCCCAAAAATAAATGTTGAAAAAAAAATTAAAAAAAAAAAAAAAAAAAAAGAAAAAGGTTTTCAAATTGGAATTTTAAAATTAGGGACTTGATGTTTATGGGATGTTCCTAAAATAAGGAAAAGAAAACACTGGAAGAAAAAAAATGAAAGAACACATATAGGAAAATACTAACAACAGTAAAGTTGATATTAACACTGCTAATGTTATATAACATAACATCAAGAAAAAGTAGCTTTAAGCACATAATGATTAAAGATTCACCTCATCAAGAAAATAGAACTATTTAAACTTGTATTTCTTAGTAAAATAGTCTTATGATATACATAATATGCAAAACAGGGAGAAATGGACAAATTCACCATTTAATAGAAAATTTTAACAGGATCTTTTCAATTAATGAAAAATGAAGATAAAAAAATTAGGAAAGTAAGAAACACCTGGTAAGGAAATGAGTAATTATGATTTGTTGGACCTAAAGAACCTTGCACCTAACAATGAGAAAAAAAAAAAAAAAAAGTTGTAGCACACATGGGCCATTTATAAAAACTCACTCCAAACTTGGCACTAAAACCAGTCTATAAATGTTCAAAAATCATTATCACACAGAACACTTACTCTACTTGCAATACAATTAAATTAGAAGTCAATAATGACAATATAAGCAAAGAAAACAACTTTCCACTTTGAATTTTAAAAACATATTTGTAACTACCTCTAGTTTCAAAAAGACATTAAAACAAAACACAGCTATACATTGAAACTTGTAAGTTCAAGTAAAATAGTAAGAAGGGGAATTTATAGCTTAAAAACTATATATTAGAGAACAGAGATGCTAAAGCTAAATAAGCTAATGATCTATTTAAGTGGTTTTAAAGAATGCTAGAATAAACCCAAAGAAAGTGATGATAAAGTAAAGGTACTTTCTATTATCAGTGATAAACGAAGATAAAATAGAAATCTGAAAAAGCAAAATCAGTTTTCTAAGATAATAATTAAACAGCTGAATTTCTGATGTTTAATAAAATATGAGCAAGCTAGAAGAAACAAAAAAAGTAGCCTAACTATAGACAAAGCAGATATTAGTCAACTGAAATTGAGTTATGTTGTAATAACAAGTAATATTAAATCTCACTAGCTTGCTACAGCAAAGAATCATTATTGTTTTGGTTAAATTCCTCATAGTAAACTATGTTTATTAATTCTAAACCCTTTTGTTCTGGAACTTGCTAGTTTTATAGCTATGGAATTAAAAAGTGTTGTGATCTCCTGCTAGCTCTTAAAATTGTTTGTCACACATTATATATTTTCTTCTTCAACTGACCAAAGTAGATCACAAGGCCAACCCTGTTGTCAACTAGGCCAGGAAATATATATCATATCGTATCATATCATATAATTAATATAATATAATGGAAGGTAAGGTAAGTTAGCATTTCTATATCCATTATAATATATATGGAAAGTCATTCCTCCAGGGAATGGTTGTATAAAGAGGAAACTGGTAGGAAATAGGAGCAAATATTTTGAACAATTATTACCAGCTAACAAAATAGATAATACTATGAAAAATTATATGAAAAGTAATTTTAAAATATAGGTGAAATATATGTATTCTGATAATATGTAATTTAACAAAACTGATTAGGTGAGAAATAAGTCAGGCTTTTTACATGTGATATCATAGCCTAGCTTCAAAAATGAGGTTTTTATTTTGTTCTCCCCTATGAGCAAGTTTCTGTTCCATACAATAGTGCCTTTTATTCTTCTGTTTAATCTATGATTTAGCTCCCTGCTCAGATACCTACACTGGGATTCGTAAAAAAGAAAAAAAAAAAAAAAGCCCATTTTCTGTTGGTGTTTCCTAAATGCCTATTCCTCAAAGGCTATGAAAACAACAGTAACACAAAGGTAAAAAAAACATTTAAAAAGAAGTTAACTGATGGAGGTTAAGGGCAGTCCCAAGGGATGGTCTTGTTTGACTTGAATGCAAGTACACAAAAAGAAATTATCTAGGAAGCAATTGGAAGAGTATCACTAGCTGAGAGATAAGAATGAGTAAGAGAGGTTTTAGAAGGATAGGAGTGGCACTTTTTAGAAATGTTAAATTAAGATAAGCAATAAGGAATGTGTTTAAGATGAAATATTGAGGGGGGTTTTGTTAATTTTTTTTATGTTTATTTATTTTTGAGAGAGAGACAGAGAGACAGAGCATGAGTGAGGGAGACACAGAAAGGGAGACAGAATCCGAAGCAGGCTCCAGGCTCTGAGCTGTCAGCACAGAGCCAGACATGGGGCTTAAACCCACAAACCATGAGATCATGATCTAAGCCACAGTGAGATACTTAACCAACTGAGCCACCCAGGCACTCCAAAATATTAAGGTTTTGATTGTTGATAATCTATTTTACTTGGATTAATAACAAAACTACTATAAGGACAATGATCAAATAATTAGATTCATCAACTAAAATTTTAAAAAATGAACAATATTTTCTAATGCATGGCTTTATAGTGAGCATGTTATTTAAGCTCCCATGTACTCTGTCTCTACCTGTTAAGTGGGGCAAAAAAAATCATAGTAATAAACTAATAATTAGTTAAAATTATAGGATACACTATTGCCATTCTGATTGAATTTACACGTTTGAGAAAAAAGAAGTTAAGCTATATTTTAGATAAAACACACTCCAGATACAGCCATGGAAGCATAAAAGAATCATGCATTCTAAGTTCACAGAAAATCACCATTTATGTAGAGAGGAGTATAGAGATGGTCACAGTATTGCCTTCAATAGCTTACAGATAAGCTTTATTTTCTCCCCTCACATTACCAAAAAATGGGAAACTAGCATGAACATCATCTTTTTTCCCCATTTTTCCTATTCAGGAAGATCTTTTTAAGACAAAGATTAGACACAGTTGACTTTTTGTCAAGTCTTTTCATGTCAAAGAACCTGTTAGGGAGACCACCAGGTTTTAAAACAATAGGTGTATGTGCACAGGCTCACTTATTTCACCCTTCCCATGAGGAATGGCAAATACTCCTTAAATAAACTGAGTGTCATTGTTAAAAGAACACATATATTTAGTTTCTCAAAGACACGGAATTATTAAAGGAGAAATTATCTTACAGAAGAAGATACTGAGTTGAGTAAGATTTGGTTTGGTTTAATTTGGGAAATGACAGTATCATAAGGTCCTGTATCCTATTGTTAATAAATGTCTCAGCTCTCCAGACTTAAAAGTCATGAATACTATTTGTTATCTTTCTCACATGTGTTTTGTGAAGTAAGTGAATATCTCACCTTCATTTAGAGATGGTAGCAGCTTTAATATTTAGCAAGAGCTGTTGCCTGGCTTTTTGACAGCCAAAAAAACAATCTCTCATTTGTTTTTTCTTCTTCTTTCCTCTCTTGTAAAGAACCAACACAGGCCAGTAAGTAATCCAAGGTAGTAAAATTTACATGCAAATATTTCCTTTTGTAGACACACATTATTCTGTAGTGTATTCTACTAAGAAATGAAAGTTATCTGGTGGTAGGGACTGTGCCTTTCTATTTATTATGTTCAGGACCCAAAATAAATACCAAATAGGAGCACTGAAGATTATGGTAATAATGCCTGGAAAGTTCTTAGAATACTAATGAAATTCATTATTGGATTACAAAATAGTTAATTGAAGTCATCATCATTACAATAGTTGATTCCTTTGATGTATTGCCTCTGGGCATGATTAAAGATTTAACAATATTGGTCTTACATCCTAAGATGTGAAAAATGCCTAATCATTTGTTCAATAGTATAAGGATTATTTAGAATCAGAAAGCTAGGAAAATGCTGTCTGCATATAAATTAGCCTGACAAATTTATTTTCCAATCATAATAGCATTCTTCATTTCTAAGGAATACATATATAAAGAAAGAATATGTGCATTTTTTAAAAGCATGCAATTTAATTGCTGAGAAGAAGAGCAGAGTAGCATAACAAGAAAAACACAGATTTAAGTCTCAGAAGATCTGCATTCCACTCTCAGATCCTCCCCCTTGCTGAGTGATTTTCAGAAGGTCATACTATCAATCTGGGTCCAGATCCCTCTCCTCCTGTAAATAATGACCTCTAAGTTTGCTTCCAACTATAGTCTGCTATGTTATTCCAGTAATACTAGACAAAAATGCCACCCTAATATTGAGTTAAAGTAATATAATCCAGGGCATTTATTTCAAGGACTATTATAACATTCCCAAGAAGAGTTAACATCAATGTGATAATACTTAAACAGTATTCAGAATTTTAGGAAGGTTTTAAGATAGAAACATCAAACTAACAAAAACAGTGACTTCAAGAAAAAAATCAGAAATCACTAGTGTTTGAACATTAGATACATACATTTCATTTCCCACGATATGAGTAACATTTATTGAGCATCTACTATGCTAGGCATTGTTTCTATAAAGTGAGAACAATCATTACAATCAGTTTAGAGAAGAAAAACTGAGATACACACAGCTTAAGTAATTTTTCAAAGTTCAAATACCAGTAAGTGAAAGTCAAGATCAAAATCCAGACAGTCAAGCTACAGAACCCACGGTTTTCCTCTGAACTACAATATTATTTATTCTTAATGTGTGTGTGCCTGTGTTCCCACACAATCAAAAGTCAGGTAGCACAAATACTCGGTGATCATTCCTTTATAACAGTTAACAAGATTTGTTGGAATTTTGAATTTTGCTCCAGGCAGATTATCAAGGCTTATCTTACCTTCCCAAAGTATCAGTATGTATACAAACTAAGTACTAATGCCAAAAACTCCATTCAGTATTTAATTAAATAATGAACATATAGTAGACATTACGTAAAATATTGAGATCATTCTTCTTTAAACAAAAATTAACATTGCATAGGCCTTTCATATTTGATCTGTGAAAGTTTTCACTTTAAAGATATATACTAGCTATAAAACACCAATAAGATCTGAGAATGCAGCTTTAGAATCAAGTTATATTATTCCTTATGTCTGGGGCTTAGCAGTCATAAAGATGGTTGTATTCTACTATGAGCCTCTATCAATGGTTACAGAAGTTTTAACATGCTCACTAGAGGAAGCTTCCCATTTGGAGTTATTCCATTTAAGCTTGCTCTTAGTTTGGCATGGTACTTCTGATTTCTAGAAAGTATTTGCATACAGATATACATTCCTAAAAGGAGTTTTACTTGGAAATTATACAGTATTATTTCCATGTTTATCCCTAATGTCTAGTAATTTCTAGATTCAAGAATGCCAATAGGATTTAAGTGTACCTACCTAGATTAATATATGTGTAGAAGTGGGATTTAAAAAACTTGATCATAGCATATTTTTAATATTTCATTACAATTACACTGTCAAATTTATTTTCTCTCTTTTTAAATGAAAATAGGGAGTTCTCAAAGGTGTAATACACTTTCTAGGACTGATAAAAGTTGGAAAAGTAAAAAGTTATTATGTTCTAAAAGCAGTTAGCTTGGAATTATAACAAATAAAAATACAGTTTAAAGGAGAAGTAAAAACTAGTTAGTGACTCCGTCTACATTTATTGGTAGGATGTATATCTACATTTATTTTCCTCTTTTTTACAAATATATGTGAATGAAAAGTGGAAGAAAAATAATCTATTTTCTCAGTATCTCTACAGTTATTATAATTAAGCAGCATAAGATACTAATATCCTGCTTATTCAAAATAATAGAAAAAAGGGGATTAAGAATCACTTCTATAAACAGGTTTCAACAATAAAACTATACCAAGGGTAGTCTACAAATCACTACTGGTTTTATGAGATTCATCAGGATCTTGCAAGATCTCAGTGTCAAGGGAAGGAACAGCAATTGTTAAACACTATTAAAAACAGAAAATAATTAACACGTTTTTGTATATGTGATTTATCATACATCTCAAAAACTGTGCTGCTAATCTTGCTTCACTTTTTCAGGATAAGTTTCATATAAATGTTAACCCTATCAAAAAATACTATCACAGAAACATCTACAATAGTCATTGACTAAATATCTGGATACTTTGATGTCGTCAAGTTGACACATAAAAGTCATCATTGGAAAGATCAACTGTAGTTGGAGACTCCTCGTATGCAATTTACTGCAGTTTGTCAAAAGTATTAGTAACTAAGAAGAGAACATTTGGTAGAAAAAAGAAGAATCTGAAGGGCTTACAGGAGTTGGGAGAGGGCAGATAAAGCTATGTTTAAACCCTAGTAATACCAAATGACATTATCAAGCCAGGAAAGCTTCTAGAACAGGGGAAAAGAAGCAGAACAGCCCATGAAGGAGACTACAAAGGACTTAGTATAGAAACAGGCATGGCCTAGGGTTCAATAGTGAGTGTTGGTGGTCAATACTGTTACCCAGGAAAGCAAATAATATAAGTGGGAAATATGTCCTTAAGTTTAGTCATATGGAAAAAATGATGTGAGAAACTGAAGGCATCAGTAAATTTAGCTGCTTTTCTTTAAGGAGTCAGAATGTTTGGTACAAAGGAATGTGGGTCACAAAGAAGACTGTAGATTTAAATACAGGAGTTACTTAGGGATATTTGCAAATTAAGGATAATGTTCCAGTAGATCATTAAAAGTTAAAAATATATGAAAATGAAATAATTCCTACTTCTGCAAGAACACTATGCTGTTCCTTTACTTATGACTTCAGATCACAGTGATGTGTGTTGAGTCTTAGTTCTAATCTGTTTTACCTTCTTGACTATAATAAAATTATTAAAATTCTCTAAATATGAATTTTATGTCAAATAGTGATAACAATACATATACCTCAGAGTTGTTATGGATATTAGACAGGGTAATGTGTGAACTGGAACTGGCACCATGCCTGGCACTGAGTAATAAATGAATGATTGCAGGGGTACATGGGTGGCTCAGTCAGTTAAGTGTCCAACTTCAGCTCAGGTCATGATCTCAAGGGTCGTGGATTTGAGCTTCACGTTGATTGTCTGTGCTGACCGCTTGGAGCCGGGAGCCTGCTTCAGATTCTGTGTGTGTCTGTCTGTCTGTCTGTCTCTCTCTCTGCCCCTTCCTGGTTTATAGGCACGCTCTCACTCTCCCTCTCTCTCAAAAATAAATACACAAATAAATAAATAAATAAATAAATAAATAAATAAATAACTGCTGTCCTTATGATGCCACAGCTATAGCTGCTGTTCACTGAAAGTTCTGGAGAAAGTTCTGGAGAAACTGAAATTGAGGCGCTACACCAAAGATTCCTCACTGAGGAATGGGTTAGAGGTATGTCCTTAGGTCATCAAGAATGTATCAAGCTCTAAGTAAGACACAGACACTGCCTTGTGAATTATGGTTTGGTTCCAGTCCTTTATATATATAAAATGGTCTACAGACCATCTATCTAGTCATTTCAAAAAGTAGAGAATTACAAACAGGTAAATTAATAAATTTATATAGATGGTGTGGAAGAAGTAATCAGATTTCTTCAGAAGAAAAAAAAAAAAAAACATTTAGGCTGTGGCCCTGGCAGCTCTATTAAATAATTTGCTTTTTACTAAACATAAGAAAATACTGGCATTATCTGACAGTACAATAAGCAACCTCCCCAAAATGTTTCACAGTGATATATATGATTCATAATTTTCATTTTTACATTAGGTATTTAAGAGATTCCTTTTCTTATAGAATCCATCCTTGAAAAAAAATCTTGGGGCACCTGGGTGGCTCAGTCGGCTAAATGTCCAACTTTGGGTCAGGTCATGATCTCACGGTTCGTGAGTTTGAGCCCCTCATCAAGCTTTGTGCTGACAACACAGAGCCTGGAGCTTGCTTCAGATTCTGTGTCTCCCTCTCTCTCTGTACTTTCCCTGCTCACGCTCTGTATCTCCCAAAAATAAAAGAAAATAATTTTTTTTAATCTGGGCTTTATGATAGGGTGGTAAAATTAAGTAAAAGAGCTCAGTTTTTTGTAACCAAATAAAAATTATAAAGTGAAAAAATTCAGTAAATTTAAAACTATATATTTAATAATAAGATCCATAATTATTAAAAATTGAGTATTTAGAATATAAAAGTCAGTCTTTTCATACAAAAGATGAAATTAGTTTAGGTCTAAGTAATAATGAGAATTAAGTTAATATTTAATTATCGTTGAGTATAATCGTATGTAATTAGTAAACAAGGGGACTTAATGCAGTGTAAGAATAATTTAAATAGCAAATGAAGTGACAGAAACTATAATATACTGAGGTTCCCACCATAAACCAGGGAATAAGATATGGAATGATACCAAAATTAAATGTTATATTCTGTTAATAAGCTATAATACCTATCAAGAGCCAGATATTAGTTAAGAGAAAACAGACTTAGACAACAATAGAAAAAATTCAGTACTGGACTGTGGAAAAACTGCCTGATAATATAGAAATATCTAACAAATAATTGGAAATAATTAGTGAAGGGTGAAGCAGTCTTAAGAATTCTCCAAGTCTCTCTCTCTGATAATAACTGCACACATAACTTATTTTCTTTTTTTAAGAGGTATTTATTTATTTAAAGTAGGCTCTACACCCAACATGGGGCTTGAACTCACAACGCTGAGACCAAGAGTCGAATGCTCTACTGACAACCAGTCAGCCACCCCTGTACACAATTTCAATTTGGCGCATCAAAGGCAAAAGGTCACATTTACATGTCTATTGGCCTTACAGTTATTTCTGCATTTGGAATAGAACAATAGGCTGTGTAGTTTCATATGAAGTCACATTTTTGGACCAGATAAAGTGATATTTAACCAAGCCTCATTTTTAAACAGTTTTTATTTTGACTGGTATAGAGTCAAACCACATAGGTTTCATATTTTATTTCCTTCAAATCATTAGTTCAAAGTCCTCTCTCATTATATGTAATTTATTCCTTTTTTCTTGCATCTCTTGAAATTCTTGACCATTTCAGTATCCAAAGTCAAATTATTTTTGAATATTTTACCTATTTTAAGTAACTCAAACATGTAAATAGTAATATCTGTAATATAAGTATATTTTGCTGATATGCATAATATTAAAGAAACAAATTCATAAAGTACAATATAGAAGACAGAGATACAATCATACACCTTTACTACTAACCATTGACAAGTATGAGTTTTTCATGTATACCATTATAATCCAACTTATGAAGTTCTTGCTTTCAAAAGAACACACAGTCTAAAAAGAGTTATAGATGAGCCAAACTTTTGTTAACATAATATAAGGATGAGACTGTAAAGAGGGAATGAAATATATTAACAGAAAATTACATATCAATTCAAATTATATATCTAAATTCAAATAAGTCATTTGCAGAAGCAAAAGACAAATATATTCCATCAAAAAAAAGGAATAAGTGGTCATGAAAATATTAAAATTTAAAACAAAGCCAGAAGGATTTGAATATGTCTGTACCACTTATGAGCTGTGAGACCTAGGGCAAGTTGTCTAACCTCTCTAAGCCCCAATATATATCTTCACCTGTTAAAAAAATTAAATAAATAAAATAAAACCTACCACACAGAAAGCCTCTGAGGACTAACAGTCGGTATATAATAAACACTGTTAAGCAAATGACTTGTTAGAGAATCATATGAGAAACTTGCCTTCCCACCCTTTTCTAATTTTCTGTGTCTGTTCTAAGCCAAATGCAAAAGTGTAGCAAAGAAAATCAAGAGAGTTATGTATGTTTGTGTGCCTATATATGTGTGTATATTCAGAAATAATATTTCTAGACCCTGTGAAGCTGGTAGGAATTGGTAGCCTTATACATATTTTTAGTGAATTATCTGAAAGTGTTAGACATTTTAACAAGTGTGTTGTACAGGTATATATACAAATTACTAGTACATCATACAGAAACTCAGTAGAATTTTTCATATTCAATCAAATTCCCTAAGAAGTATGGAAAGCAAATTGATATAAATTGCATTTCTAGCTTTTGAAAATGTAATAAAAGACTCTAATGAATACATGCCACAGAGATTCACAATATAATATGAGTGCTTCCAGTAATAATGCACTATAAAAGGTAACTAAAGTCAGTCTGTGCATGAATTTAACAATTCTCTTATGTGTCTAATCCTACTAAATTTAATATCATTACAAATATATTATTCAAACAGTAAAGCATTTGGATTCCCTAATCTAATTCCCCCATGATTCCAGAACTACATTTCTAAGTTCTGGGCCTTTCTGTTTTTCCCTAATTCATTTATGATGTAACACAGTTCTTTAAATTTCAAAGATAGGGGAGTATTGAAAGTGAAGATAGAAAAAAAATAAAAATAAAGCAAAAGTGGTACTGATTTGGATGAAACCACCTCAAAGGAAGAAAAAAACTTTATTTAAAATGTGCAGTGGTACGACTGCCTAGGTGGCTCAGTTGATTGAGCATCTGACTCTTGGTTTAGGCTCAGGTTATGAGCCAAGGCAAGGATGGAGCCCTACATTGGGCTCTGCACTGATAACAGGGAGCCTGCTTAGGATTCTCTTGTTCTCTCTCTCCCTCTTCTCTCTCTCTTTCTCTCTCTCAAAATAAACTTTAAAAACAGATAAAAATAAAAATAAAATATATAGTGGAGATCAATAAATAGGAAGTAAACATTATATATTGTACATATAATATATAATTATACATAATCTCTCCATATAATCGATTATAGAAAATAGTTGTATCAAAAAACCATGAAGGAGCACCTGGGTGTCTCAGTAGGTTAAGTGCCCGACTTTGACTCAGGTCATGATCTCACGGTTTGTGAGTTCGAGCCCCGTGTCAGGCTCTGTGCTGACAGCTCGGAGCCTGGAGCCTGCTTCAGATTCTGTGTCTCCTTCTCTCTCTTCCCCTCCCCAACTTGTGCTCTATGTCTCTCAAAAAATAAACACAAAAAAAATTAAATAAAAAGAAAATCATGAAAATTGTGGCTCTCCTAATTGAAAGAACTATTTTTATTCATCAGGTGAACTTGTGATATAATTGCTTTACAAAAATATGTACCTCTTATAATCATGCAGTTAGATTTACTCTTAGAGGATATCTTAGTCTGGGAAACCCATGGAACAGAGCCTGAAACAAGAACTTAGAAGCAAGCAGTTTTCTAGGAGTTAATCACAGGGAGCATCTGCATCTGCTCCTATCACCAGCGTCTTTAAGGGTTGTTTTGAAGGGCACTAATTGCTTTTGTTTTCAGATTACTATTCAGAATGTTGGAATAAATCCATTTATGTCATCAGCTCTGCAGAAGCGTTGAAACAGACAAGTTACAATTGGCACCAGGTGTATCAAAACTCATACAGAACTGTCCACAAAGTCTTAATTACAATTATGTGAGACAAAAAAAGATAGGCAACCCAGGCCTCTGATATTATCCACCACATGCACCATTTAAGTCTTTTTTGTCACTGAGTTTTCAAATTAGTGGCTAGTTTTTATATAAAGTTATGGGAACAAACTGTATTTCTCACTGTTTTATATTCATTGTTGTCCTCTTACGCCATACATTCTAGATTTTTCTTAGCCTGAATCAGCAATTGAGCTGTTCTAGATTGCTTTCATGGTGGGTTGATTCCTCCTTAAAGAGTCCCTCTTCTTGTTAGAGCTATGGTCACTATAAAATCATGGAAGTACCAAGAGACAATCCAGTATATCCCCTGAATGCTGGACACATTCCACCTTGCCCCCATTATGTACCTACCATTCTAGCCAAATAACCTAGAATTTTTCACTAATATGTCATGTCTCTGAATTTTTGTAGAGTTTATTTCCCATAAACAGACATCCGTATGTCTTAGCATGACATATTAAATATAACACCATTTCCTGCTCACTAGGTTCAATTTTCATGATATAATTAAAACAGTGAGCCAGTGTGATGTTCTGCAAAATATCAGAATAATCAAGGTACTGCAGATTATTTTTGAGCAGAGAAAAGAAAGTAACATTAACCTATCCTTCGGTCAAAATAATATGTTCCTGTGTTCTTTTCACAAAATGAAAACAGCTTTGGGTCCTCTCAACTGAGGAGAGTAGAAAGAATGCATTTATCATGTTAATAGCAGTATACTCAGTGTCCAAGGCTGTCTTGATACATTTAGGTAAAAATACCTCTTACAGGGCTACAAATGTGACTGGGGCTAACAACTGGTTGAAATTATGATAATCCACTACCATTTGTTACAATCCATTTGGTTTCTGCAAAACCAACATAGTTGAAATAAACATAGAAATGAGAGAGACCACAACTCCCACTTCTTTTAAGTCTAAGAAGGTAGATTAATTTCTTCCTGAGATAGATTTCTGCTTTATTTTACTATTTTGTCTGATAGCACTGGGACAGTTTCAAAGCTTTCCAGGTGTCTTTGCCCACCACAATGGCTCTCATTCCATTGTTCACAGATTTTTGCCAGCTGCTAATTCATTCCAAGTAGTCAGCCACTAGTATCACTTCTAGTAAGGGTGATCTTTATGTATATCTCTGTGACCAAGTTTTTACCTTAAATTGTAGTTTCTGTAATTTGGAGCTTAACTTGTCTACCCATGTCTGAAAAGCAAATCTAGATAAATTCACAGATGTGAGTATAAAAGAAAAAGACACTTCTGACAAGCGCCTGGGTGGCTCAGTGGGTTAACTGTCCTACTCTTGATTTTGCCTCAGGTCATGATATCACAGTTCATGGGTTCATGTTGGGCTCTGTGCTTAACAGTGCAGTGCCTGCTGGGGATTCTCTTTCCCTCTCTCTGTCCCTCCCCTACTTGCCCTCTCCTTCTCTCAAAATAAACAGTCATTTAAAAAAAAAAAAAAAGGCACTTCTGAAAGCAAGGACATCCAAGTTCTAGTCTTGCATCTTCACCAAGCACAGATGTTTTGCACTCAGGCAAATCACGTAAACTGTCATTTTAGCATTCTAACTACTAAAGCAGGAGGTTGGACCAGATGATCATTTCATTATTCATTGTAATATATACATTACAGCAATGTAATATGGGAGATTTTGTCAAATATCTGTAACTTTCAAGTCAGATATCTAAAACATTGCTAAAGTAGAAAAAGAGTTGCTGCATATTCATATCCAATCATTGCCATGTAAGGGATTAATATTAACAAATAATTCATATTGAATGTTTATGGTGTTAAATGCTTTATATTGATTACCCATTTTATTCTCTTTCCAAAATTCTGAGGCTGATATTATTATAATTCCCTTACATAAATGATAAAATTGATGATCAGAGAGGATAATGTGTTCAAGATTAATCAAGCTAGTAATTAACAGAAAGGGATTGCCAAAGACCATGCTCTGAGCCTCCAGATTATACAACTACTTTTAGCTGTCTACCTATTAAATAGCCTATTAAGAAAAAATGGAAATGTCGAAATCAGTTCTAGCAGTTTTTTATTTGTTCAACTCTGCCAAAGTGATGACTCTAATAGTTCTAGTAAGGGGGAATTTTTCTTAATTTGGCATTTATCCAGCTAGTGTTCTTTATTGTGACTGTTACTAAGTACAAATACTGATGTAAAAAAAAAAAAAAAGGTGACACAAAACATTTCTACAGAACTTTCTGGAGCTTTGTGGTGGAGATCTTAACTTTTCTTTTTTGCAGACTATGAGAGTCAAAGACAGAGAGGAAAAAAAAGGAAGCAGTTAAAAAGAAGATCTTTGCAACCTCTCCAGAATTTCTTGATTACTTCTCATCTGGTCTAATTTTTCCCTGATGAGAAGCTGTGCTTGAGAGTAATAAGTACTGCATGAACTAAATACATCACACTTGACTGTCTGCATAATGGCACTGGTGGAAAGGAATCAAATGGATTTAGGTTTCATCAACCTGCAGCTATTGATTTTTCAGCTTTCCATGAGCAGCAAAATGGAGTTAGCAAAAACCACTTTTTGCACTCAAAAGAGTGAACAGCAAGGGAATACCAAGCCATACTTGAATATAATGTGCATTTCTTAAACAGACTGCAATTCGCCCGACTCCTTCAATAGTAATAGCACACCTCTACTTCACAAATAACACACAGAGGTATTTTGTTAATGTTATAGTACTGATAATCTGAAGTTACACCATTCATCATAAATTTAAAGTTCATTAATCAGCAGATCTTATCTTTAGGTAGGATATATCTTGTATCTTTAAAAATATACACAGAA
Organism: Felis catus; assembly: GCF_018350175.1. Taxonomy (NCBI): domain Eukaryota; kingdom Metazoa; phylum Chordata; class Mammalia; order Carnivora; family Felidae; genus Felis; species Felis catus. Next base: position 108,246,811 of record NC_058371.1, read on the forward strand.
GGAATGATTTTGAAAAAAATATTTTCTGAAAGAGTTATAGTAAAAGCTATGCTTCAGTTTGACTCTGAACACTTATTTGAAGATCTTAAATGCCTCACTCTATCAAAAAATAAAATAAAAAACATTAGATAACATAGCCCATATTTGCCCCATTACAATATATTTTGGAAAAACTAATTGGCCCATTTTCTGTGATTTTTTAAAAACACTATTATAAACCAACAACAAATGGTTGTATTTTTTTCCATTTAAATCTATTTTATATCAGTTATGAAAGGGCAAAAGAGGAGTTTGTTTTTGTTTTTTTTGCAAGCAGGAAAATTAGAGTAAACCTCATTTAAAGTATGCTTGGCTTTCTAAAATTCACCTTTTTCATTTCTTAAATCTTTTTTTTTTAATTCTATCCAAATTATTTAATTCTCAGAAACAAGCAGGCATATTTACTTATTAGTTACAAGCTTATCACATGAAATTAAACACCAGGATGTGCAGTAATTAGAAATCACCTCACCCTGGAAAATGGGATGATGACGGAGTCCTTGAATCAGTAGAGGTTAAAACTGCATGTTCAGAGCACCTTTGTATAAACCTGAAAAAGGCTTCTGATTAGAGATATTGTATGAACAGCACTACAATTAAAAGTTATATTTAATCTAGCAGAGTTTATTTTAAGCACTGTGACCTTAGAACTGTATCATATAAGTAGAATAATTTGGCAAAAAAAATACACAATGCCCTTTCCTCAACTTTGTCTTGAGTTCAAACATTTTTCAAGGAATCATTTAGTGTTAGTAACAATATTAATATAAAATACATATAAATTATGAGGCATAACACACTAATATAAAGGACCATGGCAATTATGAGTTGTTTAAATAGGAAAAAAGGTTAAGCCTGACCACCTTATCACCTTATGGATAAGTAAATATAGATACAGGATGCAAAACCTGAAACTATAGAAGTAAAAGCAAATATCTGTCAATATTCTTATTTGCAGTTGGGACTATACCTCTAAGCATAATAACAAAAAGAGAAATAATCTAGAACCTGACTCAGCTAACACAAGATAGACATTCTCATTATAAAAATGTATGTGGAATAATACATAAAAATAAACTTAATGGATACCTGTTTATCATTAATGGTATCATCCCTTAAACAAATCAAAACAGAATAAAGGTACTGGATTTATGACAGAATCTCCAGGGACATTATAAACACAATTTACTAATCCTTATTCTTATTTCCTAATATAAATAAAACTCACATATCTCTTCTAATATCTTCTCTTCCCCAATAGAAACCTGAAAGCATTTCTTACACACACATTTCATTTCCTGAATGGTGGTGGAGGTCAGAGGGAATTACTAGCTTTGCTACTATCATCTATACTTGTTAGCAGCCTCCACACCAAACCACACTGTGGACTACTGGTCTAGTTACATAGATTTGCACATGATAAGATTCTAGAACATGAAGTAAAGGAGGATCACAGTTCAATACAACCCAACAAGTCTACTAAAATTACTAAATTTTTAGAATTCTGAGAATTTGTCAAAGAAGAGATAATGATGAAAAATGAGATAAATTAACAAGCTTAAATGAACAAAGTGATTAGAATGCATGTAAAGATCACATGCAAGAAAAAAGACATTGGAAGGTAATTAACACAAAGCCGTATTAAAATCAAATTTAGATTCATAAAGAACTGAATGCTACAAAAAATAAAATCAGAAAACTAAAAGAAAAGTTGAGAACCACTCATAGCATGTGAAGTAAAGAAACAAGATAAAAACAATAGCTGAGAAGTTGTTAGAAATACTGAAATGGTGATGCAACATCTAGAAGTAACCAGAACTAACAGAGCAGAAACAATAACCAAATTAAAACATATTTTTAAAAAACAGTGCTTTTAAAAAGAACTAAAACTTATAAATGGTAATAGCTCATTGATATTTCTCAAAGTAAAAATAGGTCACCACCCTTAAAATAGGTGGAATTTTTTAATTTTTTTTTTAACATTTATTTATTTTTGAGACAGAGAGAGACAGAGCATGAATGGGGGAGGGGCAGAGAGAGAGGGAGACACAGAATGGGAAGCAGGCTCCAGGCTCTGAACCATCAGCCCAGAGCCCGACGCGGTGCTCGAACTCATGGACCGTGAGATCGTGACCTGAGCCGAAGTCGGCCGCTTAACCGACTGAGCCACCCAGGCACCCCTGGAATTTTTTTAATCAAATAATCTAGAAGTATTCAGACAGAAAAACTAACCAAACAAAAATCAAGAGTGGCCAAAGATTTCACAACAATATTTAGTGGTGGAAGATCATTTTTGTTTTCTAATACTGAGAATTTTTCCTAGGCTATCAAGGTAATAAGCTAGAGACCCCAAAATTTGGAGACAGCAGCATGGGAATATTAACACCATGGAATATACAAAATACAATTAACAAGTGGTATTTCAAAAACACAACTAAAAATCATCACATGAGCACTTAAATAAGTTTTCTCTAAGTAATTTTTATACATAATTTTATAAAACTTATTGTAAACATTAAATCTGAAAGATAACTTCTGAAAGTGAAGATAGAAAACTACAAAATTCCTGACAAAACAAATCTAATAAACTGATATGTACATATGTATATGTGTGTGTGTGTGTGTGTGTGTGTGTGTGTGTGTGTGTGTGTGTATACATCTCAAATTAGGTAGATGATGTAAGAAGATAACAAGAGGGAAAATTGCTCATTTCACTTGGGTTAATGCTAGCTACTTCCACACAAGATCTCATTCCTGTTAATCCTTTAGATGACTCCTTCCTTGACCACAAATCTTTTATAACTACAACTTGAGAAGTCATCTTAAGACCATAGGGAAAGACCAAGATAATATTAGTGACATTGGCCCCCTTGGACTTCTCTAAACTAACACCAGCCATGACATACTTCCAGATTTGTTTTATAAGAAAAATAAACTCCTATTTCTATAAGTAAATATAATTTAATTTTCAATTACTTATGGTAAAATGCAATCTCAACTTTAAGACATCACTAAATCCTTACTCTTAAAACTCCTGATAAAAAATTGAATTAGCACATTACATTTAGCAATGAGTGTAAGTATAAAATGACCACTAGTGAAATTTAAACCACTACGTACACTACCTTTTTTTTCTAGATTTAAAATATATACTGGAGCACCTGAGTAGCTCACTCAGTTAAGCATCCGACTTCGGCTCAGGTCATGATCTCCTGGTTCATGGGTTCGAGCATTGTGCACGGCTATGTGCTGACAGCTCAAGCCTGGAGCCTGCTTCAGATTCTGTGTGTGTATCTCTCTCTCTGCTCCTCACTCACTTATGCACGCATGCACACTCTCTCTCACATAAAAAAATAAAATAAAATAAACTTTTAAAAAAATTAAAAATAGAACCACCATATGATCCAGCAATTCCACTGCCGAGTATTTATCAACATATATATATATATATATATACACATATATACACATATATATGTGTGTGTGTATATATATATATGCACACCCAAGTTCAGCGCAGCATGGTTTACAATAATAAAGATATGGAGGCAACCAAAGTGTCTTTATGTGAATGAATGGCTCAAGAAGATGTGATACGCATAGATCACATGTGCATGCGCACACGCACACCACTCAGTGTAATGCTATTCGGCCATAAAGAAGAACAAAATCTTGCTGTTTACAACATGGATGGCCCTTGAGGATGTTATGCTAAGTGACATAAGTCAGAGAAAAGACAAATGCTATATGACCTCACTTATATGTGGAATTAAAAACCAATAAAACCAAGTTTATAGGTACACAGAACAGATGGGTGGTTGGCAGACATGGAGGATGAGGGAGGGTAGGGGACAAAATGGGTGAAGGAGGCAAAAAAGTACAAAGTTCTATTTATAAAATTAAAAAGTCATGGGTATGTTATGTACAGCATGGTGACTACAGTAAATAATCCTGTACTGCATATGTGGAAGTTGCTGAGAGACATTAAAAGTCCTCATCACAAGAAAAAGCAATTTTTTGTAGCCACGTAATGTGACAAATATTAATTTGACTTACTGTGGTGATCATTTCACAAATATACAAACGTTGTAAAATTGAAACTAATATGTATCAATTATACTTAAATAATTAATAATTATCACTATTATCAGTTAAATTTTTATATACATTGCAAAATACTAGCTGCCAGTTCTCCTAAGAAAGGGCCAAATTGAACCAAATCTCTGTCTTGCTTCTCTGTTCCTTGAGTGTCCTACCTCTGCAGGACTCATTTTTTAGTCTGGAGACATGATGCAAAAAAAAAAAAAAAAAAAAAGTTTTAAGTAGTTTCTATACTCAACATGGGGCTTGAATTTACAATCCCAGTATCAAGAGTAGTATGACTGAGTCAGTCAGGCACCCCCATAATGCAGAATTTTATCAATTTCACCTTTCAATTCATTAATTAAATGTTTTTATTTTATCCAAGTCCTTTTTCTTTTTCTCTCATTATTCTGAGCTGAGCACTTACTATAATAATATAATATCTTCTCAACTCTTTATATGGCAATTTGTTTTACTTAATCTTCTACTTTGTGCACTGGCTTCCTTTTAACAATTTTCTAATTTGTTGGTTTTGGCCACTCGCTTTTCACGTTAGTGGCTTTTCTTAAACATCTGATAGTCCTTTACTGTCCTATTACATTTAATATTGAGACACTTGAGGTTGACAGGAAGCTCTCCATATAGAATTGGTTGACTGGACGCCTTTACACTGGGAAGATCTGCAAGGAGTCTGTCTTCAGTGGCATCCTATTTCCTGCTGCAGGACACATACCAGATCGCAGTGTTTATGCCCTGAGAGGGTGGGAAATGGCTACTTGGTTTCTACTTTTTACTAAATCCTGTTTATGGCCTCAGGCCTGGTCATGCCCTTTTCTATGCTGGTAGTTCCCAAGTATTGTGTTTCTCCAGAAGGCAAACCTTTAGAGCCAGACCTTACACCCAATTTAAAGTAGAGAGTCTAGGGGCGCCTGGGTGGCGCAGTCGGTTGAGCGTCCAACTTCAGGCAGGTCATGATCTCGCGGTTCGGGAGTTCGGGCCCCGTGTCGGGCTCTAGGCTGGAGCCTGTTTCCGATTCTGTGTCTCCCTCTCTCTCTGCCCCTCCCCCGTTCATGCTCTCTCTCTGTCCCAAAAATGAATAAACGTTGAAAAAAAAATTAAAAAAAAAATAAATAAGAGAGTGTAGTTCTGGTATCTACCTGACTTTAGCAAGGTTTTCAATTAATTTTTAGTTTCCCTTTTGCAGTTTAAGGGAATAGCTGGTAGCAGTTTACTGGAGAATCCCTCAAGAGTCCCGTCAACACTGAGAGAGGCCCACATGAAGGCCCTCCTGGGAGTGAAGTGTCTGTAAGGTCAATGACTTATTTACGGTCTTGTGGTCTCTTCAGAGTGGAAAGGCAATTCAGATAGAGGTACAATAGACTGTGAGTACTCAGGCAAAGGAGGGCAGAAGGCAGTAGTAACAGTCACATCAGTCTAAATAGTCTTTTTTTTTTTTAAGGTATCTCTTGGGTCTTTAACTTTTCATTACTCTTTTGCTATGAATCTTTCAATGAAATTATTATTCTGTAATCCTGAAGTCTTTTGGAAACTTATGCATGCAAATCAAATTAGGTTTCTCATTGCATCTGTCTGATTTGGGTATTCTCACTTTTAAGTGCACTCCTCAGATGAAAAACCTTATCTAATTGGAATGCTTCCTGTAAAGGCCATTGCAATTCTGGGACCATGGTTCTTAGCAAAGGAAGCAGGTGTGCCAGAATGTGGTGTGCTCAGTTCTTTGAAACTTGAGGATCCCATTTCTTTGGCTAAGCCTTGGGTCTCTTGGCACATACCTAAGATGGATGTGCCACTGGGTTGGGGATTTTATAGTATTTTACAGTGTACCTATCAGCACAGAAATTTTCTCGAGGTTAGCTAGTGACCAAGTATCAACCTAACCCATTCCATGACCAACTTATCCTAGCACAGGAGTTTACAGTTAGGTGGCAAGTGCTCTAATAACTTTTAAATGCTTGACACCTGGCCCCCAATTTTGTGGCTTTGGCTTCTGACATTTGCATTACCAACAGACCTGTTATGCCTTTCAAGAGATGACTTCTTTACAGTGAGCTTTTAATACTCTAATTTATGCCTACTTAGATTTTGATATGCTGTTGATTAAAACAGTCTGGATTTCCTACCTTATATCCCCCCAAAGACCCCCCACAGCAGTTCATACTGTGCACTTACTCTGTGGCTTTGAAGTTACCTAAAGGCTGTCACTTTCCTTTCCAAAATTCAGGAGTACCAATTCTCCCTAATAAAACCAGACTTCTTGTTTCTGAGATCCGTCAGATCCTCCCTGAGGAGCTTACCTTATTGATGAGATCGGCCACAAACCCCAAATATTGTGGCCTACTAAGTCTCACCATGAAAATCTGAGTTCTCTCACACTCCAATTTTTTATCCAGAAGGATTAGGGTAAACAAACTTCAAGCTTTCAGAACGCAAAATAAGCGGAGCTAGAACCGAGAAAAGCTTACCGCAGAACCCTGGAGAGCAACGGAAACAGCCTGTGGGTCCCTTCACCTGCGTCTAGGAGCAGTACTGAGACTTCAGCAGCCTGCATCCGACCTCACCACGAAACTCTCAAGTGGAAACGAAATAACTTTGTAATGAGTTTGATGTCCTTCATCCAAGGGAAAACAACCCGTGAGCTGGGAGCCTCGCGGTGCCTCGCGAGATGAAGGCCAGGGTTTGCCACCTCCCGAGGGATTTTGGGTAAGCGCGTTTCCTAGAGCGTGAGGAGAGGCGGCACAGAGAGCGGGCGTGATTGGCTGAGAAGCCCGCTTTTCTAAGCCAAGGTAAACTCAACTGCAGCCGAGCTGGAGGATTGTCGTTGGTGTGTGTTAGGTTTCTTTGGCGGTGAGGGTGAGGCTTTTCCCTAAATGTCGGCCGTCTCAGGTTTGCATCGGTGACGTGGGCCTGGCCACAGGAGCCGCCTGCATTTTGTCAATACGGAGGACCTCAATCGGTTGTAAGGAAGTGACAAACTTTTATACAAAATACAAACTTTTATAGCAAGTCCTGTTTTCAGCTCCCCATCTTACCTCTGCTTCTTCAATGACTAAAGTTTCCAAGAGCTGTGGAAACAGTTATTTTTCATGTCAGCCATGCCCCCTGGAGGCATTGTGTTGTAAATTGGCGAAGTGAGGAGCCAGGCTTCTCCACTGCAGTGATTTGCTCTCTTGTTCTTTTTGACCTCATGGGGTTTTATATATTTAGAATTCCTACATTAGTGAGTTTTCATGAGGAGATAAATGTGACCTGTCAATCCTTTTTGTCTAAACAGAAGCTTCAGTGTCAAGTTATTAGAAAGGATATCATTCTTTTTTTTTTTAATGTTTATTTATTTTTGAGAGACAGAGACACAGCACGAGCGGGGTAAGGGCAGAAACAGCAGGAGACAGAATCCTAAGCAGGCTCCAGGCTCTGAGCTCATCTGCACAGAGCACCATGCCGGGCTTGAACCCACACCTGAGCCAAAGCCCAACTGAGCCTCCCAGGTGCCCCATAAGGATGTAGTTCTTAAGAAAAGCATTGGTTTTGCGATATTTGAATGTACATGATTGATACAATTGGTATAAATGTATCAAAAATACTTCTATGCATTTTATCTCATATAATCATGGATTTATCTAATGTATTTATCAATGGCCTATATATAGGCCAAGCAAATGCAAATTTTATCTTGCCTGAGGCTCTAGAATTAAATCCATATTTTATAAAAATCTAGCACAACAATTTGGATAATAACTGTATCATAAGGTTTGAAGCAACTCATAGTATATTTTTTATTATTTTACCTTATTACCATTATGAGCTATTCATTCTTATTTAATGCTTCCTTCTTTAAGTGAAATGAAGAAAAAAAATTGCAACTGATTGATGCTCAGTTTAGCTGATTTCTAATTGAAAATTTAAATTTATGCATTATAACTAACAATTTAATTTAAAAATGAATTTCAGCTACATATTTATGATAGGGAAATATTTTCTAAGTATATATTTTTAAAGATCACTGTTGTCTTTTTTTTTATTTTTTTCCTAAGTGACTGAAGCCATATTTTTCCTGAGAGCAAATAAGCTTAGACCTCAAAGGATTTTCTTCGGAAGTTAAATAATCCACTTAGGAAGTGAAAACCCACAATGCTCTAATGGAATTTAAACATAGCAAAACCTCTTCTTCCCCCATTCTATCATTAACTGGCATGAGGGATTTTTGATGAAGTTTAAAAGACTTCTTCAATAAATTCCCACAAGCAAGCCAAAGTAAGGACAAAGTGGTAATTTGAATTTTTGAGTTTTAGTTTCTTGTTTGATTTTATATAATAGTTCTGTCTTACTTTTAGCCAGTTTATTGTTTTCTGTAATTTGGCCTTTGAAATAAAACCAATATTGTTGTTTGTTCTAATATTAAAAGTCAGCAAGAAGGGAAACAGGAAAGGCAGAGTATGAAAATTTTAAAACAATATTCCTGGAATTCACTGAAAAATAATCTTTTCTCATTAATATATGCAGGAGTGCCTTCCCAACCATAAGAAATAGGTTTCTGAAATTATTTGGTGGGAATACTTTCAGTTGTGAGTCTTAAGACTCTTTTAGGAGTATTTTCGTAAAATAGACCCAAGTGCCTAAAATAAAATGACAAAGACATAAGTACAAGATCAATGATGTGTTACATTTTCTTAAAATATGAATATCAGAGTCAACTATTTAATGTTTAATTTCCTATGTTTACTTGCTGTAAACTTTACGAGATAGTCTCACCATAGAGCAGTAATAAAATGCTAGAAGTTTTCTTTTTTTAAAAAATATGCATAGTGAAACTTTATTTCAGTCTTATTCTGTTTTCTGAAATTACAGCTCAAAATCCTAGACTTAGCTCTTCTGGTCTCAGAGCTATAAAGCCTTTTAAAGTAGAAAAAAAAATGAAATTTCAATAAGGTACTAATAAACAAAAAATATATTAATAAAGATAACTAAATAACATTCAAACACAGTTCTAGGAGAAATAAATAGTTTGAACTATATACCATGCCATAATATTTTCTATTGCTTCTTACACATAGAACTCCTTACTTCCTAAGACTCTTCCTAAGACTTCATTCCTAAGACTAGTTTGAAGATTTGGCTTTTCTTTTTTCTTCCTTTCTTTCTTTTTTTTTTTTTTTTTTTTTTTTTTTTTGTTTTTTTGTTGCTGTTGTTTACTTTTTTTGAGAGAGAGAGAGAGAGAGAGAGAGAGAGCGAGCATGAGTGGAGGAAGGGTAGAGAGAGAGGGAGACACAGAATCTGAAGTAGACTCCAGACTCTGAGCTGTAAGCACAGAACCCACCACAGGGCTTGAACTCACCAACCATGAGATCATGACCTGAGCTGAAGTCAGTTGCTTACCCAAATGAGCCACCCAGGCACCCAGAAGATTTGGCTTTTCTACCCAGCTTCTTTTAATTCTCCTGGGATTTAATACTCCTGCTCTACTTTCTACTTTAGCTTCTTAAGTCTTTCAACAAGGTCTAAGGTATGCTGTGGTAATAGCAATCCTAAATTTTCATTGGCTTAACTCAATATTTATTTTTGCTCACACATCACTGAGGATGTAAGAAAACATCTCAGAGCATCTGCCCTTATAATTACTCAGAATTCCAGGCTGCTCTTGAAATTATGGCACCTTCACATCAGCATATGTTTTCACAAACAATGAAGCAAGGAGGAGTTGAACTGAAAAATCTATTACTGACTTCCAACATAAGATGCCTCACTCTCTTCACATTAGATTGGCCAAAACAAGTCACATGATCAGTATTTAATTCAAGGGGATAGGGAAATGCAATTTTCTCCAATGCCCAGAAATACAGAAGGACCATATTTTGTTGAATAGTGGTAACATCTATCAAGATTCTTTTTTTAACTGCTATTAAATAATTTGCAAATTAATATAAATTAGAATTATAATATTGAGGTTGTCTTAAAAGTACAACAAAATAGATATGTAGAGTTTTGCATCAAGGAAGAACTATAGTAACTATAACTTTATCCATACTTCTGCCCTCATGTATTTATAAGTTCTAAAGTAGTTTAGTAGACCCATACCCCTTTCTATAAATAAGAAACTTGAAAGAATAACTTTTTAACTTCCATCAAGGAAAAATATTTTTAAGGGGTGCCTGGTTCACTCAGTTGGTTAAGTGTCCCACTCTTGATTTCAGCTCTGGTCATAATCTCACAATTTATATGTTCGAGCCACTCATCAGGCTCCATGCTCACAGCACAGAGCCTGCTTGGACTTCTCTCTCCTTATGTCTCTGCCCCTCCTCAGCTTGCTCATTCTCTCTTTCTCTCTCTCTCTCTTTCAAAAATAAATAAACTTTAAAAAAGAAAAAAAGTTTTAGTTTCCTCACAGAAACTAAAGAAAATAAAATTGTATCAAATTATCTCCTTTGGTCTCATGATATCCATGTATTTTACACTGACGACTACATTATATTTTTCCTTGTGAAAAGAATTATACCGGAAATATTCCTGCATTTTTTTTCTTTCAGCTAATTTCCTTTTTTTTTTTTCTGAAATTTTTTAGAGACTTGGAAAAAAACCTAGTGTGCTATTCCAGCTTGTAGTCATAATGGCTTCATTTTAACTATGCTTTAATTTTATCAAATTTGAGAGGATTAGGAGTTCCCTATACTGACAAACTTTTAAATAATTGACTGACTTACCCTCTTGCATCATGAAGGTTTCATTCTTTTTTTGTTTTGTTTTTTTAATGTTTATTTTTGAGAGACACAGAGACAGAATGCAAGTGGGTTGGGGTAGAGAGAGAGGGAGGCACAGAATCCGAGCTGTCAGCACAGAGCCTGACACGGGGCTCGAACCCAGGAACCATGAGATCACGACCTGAGCTGAAGTCAGATGCTTAACTGACTGAGCCACCCAGGCACCCCAAAGTTTCATTCTTAAATAGATCATTCATATCAGCCAAAAATATGCTCTATATACCAGCATTATAATGTCCTCTGGTTGTTTCTCTAAGACTAGTGTCTAAATTCCCTCTTCATAGCCAAACTTCAAAAGTTGTTTATAGTCACCACTTCCTTACCTTTCATTCACTCGTTTTTAATGATATTTGCTATTGTTTTCTATTTTTATAAATAAAGAAAATGGAAGAAAGTAGTAGCTTTTGATATTCCCCTTATCCCAAACCAGCTATTATTATTTTGTTGTTATTGGTACTACTATCACATTTTGATTTAAGAATCTATTGTTTCCAAAATCCACTGTTCTGTTCTTGTTCTATCTCAAATCAGGTTGCAATATTTGCATGGGTCTATTTCAGTGCCCTGGGTCTAGATCTAAGCTCTTTCCTCAGTACCCTTTGTATATGTTTTTGTCACACTAAATCCTCCTTGTGTTAGTTACTGCATCTTTTAGCTACCTTTTAATATCTAGAAGGCCCAGTCTTTAAACATTGTTCCTTTTCTAGAATGCCTTTTAATATTCTTGGTAGTTGACTCTTTCATACAAACATTTGACTCATATTGCTAAATAAAATGTAAAGTTGAGTGAAACAAACCACATTGAGAATTTTATTACAATTACAGTCTATCAGTTTAAGTTTATATCATAACAGTGTTGAATCTCTCAATCCTTGAAATAGTTGTATTCTACCATTTTTTTCAGATTTGCCTTAATGATTTACAGTAAAATTTCATACTTTGCTTTCTATAAATTTTATACATTGAAAAAGATTTATTCCGGGGCCCTTGACTGGGTGGCTCAGTCAGTTGAGAGTCTGACTTGGGCTCAGGTCATGATCTCACAGTTCTAAAGTCTGAACCCCGCATCCCTCTAAGTGCAGAGCCTGCTTGGGATTCTCTCTCTGCCCCTCATACTTTCTCTCTCTTTCTCTCTCTCTCTGTCTCAAAACAAACTTAAAAAAAAATTTATTCCTGGGACGCCTGGGTGGCTCAGTCAGTTAAGCATTTGACTTCAGCTCAGATCATGATCTCATAGCTGGTGAGTTGAGCCCTGTGTAGGGGCTCTGTGCTGACAGCTCAGACCCTGGAGCCTGCTTTGAATTCTGTGTCTCCCTCTCGCTCTCTGCCCATCCCCCCCCCCTCAAATATAAACATTAGAAAAAATTTTTTAAATTTATTCCTTAAAAAAGATTTATTTCTATTTTTTGTTGCCCTTGTAAATGATCACTTTTTATTTTATTTTACTAAGAAATGTGTTATTTGCTGCTGGATTTTAGAAATGAACTGATTTTTGTATTTTATTTTATTTTATTTTATTTTATTTTATTTTATTTTATTTTATTTTATTTTATTTATTTTTAAGTAATCTCTACACCCAATGTGGGGCTCAAACTGACAACCTCAAGATCAAGAGTCACATGCTCTTACGACTGAGCCAGGCAGGTGCCCCATTTTTTTTATTTTGTATTTTGTATTTTTGTATCCTAAACTCTGTCATTAACTCTATTGGTTTAGCAGTAGATTTGGGGGAGGTTTTCTCTGTGGAGAATTACATCTTATGTAAATAATAAAAACTCCTTTTTATTCCTATATCTACTTTGTTTTTCCCCTGTCTGCACCGACAAGGACCTCATTATTATGTTTTATTAGGTATAATGATGGCAGGCATCCTTGCATTGTTCCTGATGTTAGAAAGAATGCTTTCAGTTTTTCTTCAATCAAGTGTGATATTTGTTAGTTATTTTTGTACATGTACTTACTAAGTTAAAGAAAAGACTTTCTGTTTCTTTTGCTAAAAATTTAATACAGAATGAATGTTGAATTTGATTGCCTATTTTCCTTTATTTATCAATGTAATAAGATCCTTACCTTTTCATTTGTAATATGTTAAAATATAGTAGTCACTCGAAGAATTTTGAATTGTATTATTTTCATTGGACTGCATGCCAAGTAAAGACCAGCTTCTGATTGTGAATGCAGAGGCTATTTTTTTCTCTACCCACTATCAAGGTCAAGATTTAAGTTTTTCAATCTGTCTTTTTCTGTGTGGTGGGGGTTTAATTTTCATTAAGCTGTTAAGATTCTGTTTTATGTGGAGTCTCCAATCCAGGTCTGCACCAAAGGCAGACTAGAGGCATGCCCTCCATGTCTTATGCATTCCTGAAAGTAGAAGCTCAAGGTACCAGAGTTTGCAGGAACTCTACTGAAAACTAGCTTTGGTGCTCTTGAAATAAATTTTTAGTCCCAAGATGGAGCCACTCCTGCACAGGTGCAATGTCAGCAAACCAAAACTTAGACAAACTTCATGCCCTTGTAAATGTTCAGCTTGAACACAAACACAATATACCTAGCCAGTCCCCAAACTCTAAGCCACTTTTAGGCATTTGTACCCCAAACAAGGCTGACTATGTGGACCCAGTCAATCAGATATTTTCTACTTGTGTCTTCCTTTTTCTTTATTCTTCATCTAATAAAAGCTTCCTGCCCTCTGACCCATTTTGCAGTTCTCCAAAGAGAGACTGTCTATTTCATAAAGTGTTAAATAAAGTTTGTTTGTATCACCTAAATTGTTTTCTTTAATATTTTTTTTAACAGTTTTTGGTGACAAGAAATGGGATCCAAAGCTGACTGCAAACACCCTTGGACCAAGGACATGCACAGGCAAGATGCCCAATGATCCCTTTGAATTTACTGTTCCTCCTCTTATCTAAGAGCCTTGGGTAAGTCATCCGCGGATTTGAGCTATCTATAAATGGATTCATATAATATATTCCATTTTATGTCTGGTTCTTTCATTCGATATCAAAAATTTGATATTCAGCCTTGGTGTTCTGTATGGCAGCAATTTGTGTATTCTCATTACTAAGATATATTTGCTTTTACAGATAGGACAAAATATGTTTATTCATTCTTCTGTCAATAGTCTTTGGGCTGTTTCTAGTTACTAGCTTTTATGCATAATGCTTTTATGAAAACTCATATACGTGTTCTGTTGAATACAGTAAAACCTTGGATTGCGAGTAACTTGTTCTGCGAGTGTTCCACAAGACAAGCCAACATTTCTAATAAATTTTAACTTGATAAATGAGTGATGTATTTCAATATGAGTAGTACATGATGCCAAATGTTTCATGATCACAACTGAGCCAATGGCTCTTCTTTCCCTCTCTCACTGTTGGATTGTGGGTGATTGTCTCCCAGGCTCAGATGCTCAGGCTGCAGTGTTTGGCAGAAATCAGTGATTTTTCAGAACTTTGGGAGGTGTTCACACCTGGCACCAGTGTATCTTTTGTCACTTCAAGGCACCTATGGACGGTCCTTTGCTTTTCCATACAAGAATAAGTTTAGGAATGCTTTGCTTCATTCTGGGTCAGGTTGCCTGCAGATACAGACCCTTTCCTCTGCTGTCTTATTGCCAGTTACATTAAATACAGTATATGACAAGAGTTTATTAATACTGTACTATAGTCAACATCCGTACAAGCATATACAATGGCTCCCATGCAGAAAAAGGTTGAAAAGAAAGGCTGTAAGAAGGAGATGATTATGGTGGAAGTTAAGAAGGAAATACATCAAAAAAGTACAAACATGGTATGGGAATGGCTGAAATTGCAAGATTTTATAAGACATGTACATCTGCATCTTGTCTGCAGAGGAGGAGGGGAAAAAGGCAGGAGAATCCCTCACTTCAAATGAGATTATGGAGATGTGTAAAATGTGGGAAACAGTGCAAAATTTTGTAGAAAAGCACCACACGAATAAGGTTTGTATCAGTGCAAGTGATGAATCTGTTGAAAAACAATGCAATGTCACATTTCTGCAAAATCCTCAAAAGGAGGCAAAAACAAGTGTCATTGGATAGGTTCCTTGTTAAAGCTGCAAGAAAAGAAAAGGATTCCATTGAGCCAATAGACACCAGTGATTCTATCAGTGATGGTGAAATTCATCCTACACAATAACCCTTCCTCACACCAGCCATGAAGGTTTTCAAAGGTAAATGCAGGTTGATTTATTTATTTTTCTTTGTATTTTGTATTTTTTTATTATTTTGTATTATATCACAGCATTGTAATCATTTTTATATACATATTTTGGGTTGTAGAATTAATCATCTGAGTTTCCATTATTTCTTATGGGGAAATTCACTTTGATATACAAGTGCTTTGGATTACAAGTACGTTTCCGGAACGAATTATGGTGATAAACCAAGGTTTTACTGTATGTGTATACTTATCTGCTAGATATACATCAAGGAAAGATATTGCCATGTCACAAAATAGGCATATATTCTGCATCAGTAGACATCACCAAACAACCTTCCTAGTTGGTTTTACTATTTATACCCCCACCAGCAAGCAGTATATGCAAAGTCCAATAACTTCAAGTCGTCACTGAAGCTGGGTATTATCTCTTTTGGATTTAATATTTAGAGGCTGGGTAATGATTGCAGTAGATTTTAATTTGCATTTCTCTATGGCTAATGAGGGAGAGAACCTTTCATACATTGTTTGGCCATTTGGATATCCTCTTTTGTAATGTCCATTCAAATTATTTTCCAAGTATTGTATACAGTTTTCTATTTTGTCCATTTATATGATTTCTTATATATAGTCTATGTAAGCCTCTAACAAATGTACACATTGCAAATATATTCTCCTACTCTGTGTGCCATCTATTCATTTTCTTGATGATAAACAGAAGATCTTAATGTAGCTCTGTTTATCATTTTTTTTCTCTAGAGTTTGTTACCAAGTTAAAATGTCTGCCTACTCCAAGATCATAAAGATACTCTCCTATGATTTCTTCTGGAAAATTTTTTTTTCCTTTGACATTTACATTTATTTTCCATCTGGAATTGTTTAATATAATGTAAAGTATAGAAGGTAAGACTGATTTTTTTTTTCTTAGATGTGTATCCAGTTGACCCATGGCCATTACTGAAAAAAATCAGTCTTTCCTAATTTTACTACAGGATGAACATTGTATCAGGTCACTATATATTTTTGAGTTTGTTTCTATTTGTTCTATTCTTTTCCATTGGTCCATTTTTCTATACCTATACCAAAACACACTGTTTTCATTACTGTAGGTATGCATGTCTTGATTTTGATAGCATAAGTCCACAAGCTTTGTTATCGTCTTCTAGATTGTCTTTCCTAGTTACTTTTTGATGTTTTTTTTTTAATTTAGATACAATTTGCATGTGCTTAAATGTTAAAGTCTTATTTTCCGTTTGATGAGTTTTAACAATTGTACATATCCATTTCAGAATCACCCAAAACAAGATATAGAATATTGCAGTTATGCTCCTTGCATTATTTTGATGCAGATTCCAGGTTTCATAGTGAAAATTATTTTACTATATATCTATAAAAGAAAAGCGTTCTTAAAAACTAAACCATAATACCATTTTCAATCCTAAATGTGTTAACTATGATTCCTTAATAATATCTAATTGCAAAAACTTGATTTTGAATTAAAAACATACTTTCTTCCCTTAGAGGTCATGTTCTAGAGAGTTACAGCAAATACATGCAACTTTTTTCAAGATCGGTTCCACTGTGGTTGCAATGAAGATTTTTAAAATGTCTGTCCTGCCTTAATCACAGATAGGAGAGACAAAATATATAAAAACATTGACAACCGTAAATTGCTACATATATATATACGTATATGTATATGTATATTATACATATATATATACATATATATATATATGTATATATATATATATAAA
This sequence comes from Felis catus, assembly GCF_018350175.1. Lineage (NCBI taxonomy): Eukaryota > Metazoa > Chordata > Mammalia > Carnivora > Felidae > Felis > Felis catus. The sequence goes on from NC_058371.1 coordinate 108,263,644, forward strand.
ATTGTCTCCACTAACCTTTTCATTTTATATAAGCCAAACAAAAATGAAGGAGGTTAAATCTGCAACTTTTGAGTTCCTCCTCCCTTTCTTTCTTGATGAAGCCACGTCTCTCTCCTTGGGCAGAGGCATCTTTTTTGGTGATGGAGGACTCCTCTTCCATTCTGGCAGACCTCTCGTGAGAATATCTATCACTCCTCTTTCTTTGACAGCTTTCTGATCATTGCTAAAATCAAGCTCACCTTATTTACCACACATCATTTTCCCATTCTGGCATCTCTATATATTTTTTGTGATATCAACATTTGCTTCTTTTACCCAGATATAAAACTCTGACGGTATGAGTGAGGGACAAGGCCATGGGGCTCTTTTCTCTATAATTTATGATGTTCGGGTTTTGCAGCATTTCTTAAGTCTGTAGGTTGATGTCTTTTGTCAATCTTGGAGTTTTCTTGGCCATCATTAAATATTGTTCTGCTTTGTTCTCTTCCTCCTGTCCTACTGGTACTCAAATTAGAAGTATATTAGGTCTTTTTTTCCTTTCTCCTCATATGTCTCCCATCTCTTTTTCCTATTTTCTATCCTTTCACTATTCACACAGTTTAATTGGGATATTTCCTATTGGCCTTCACTTAAAGTCACTATACCTTTCTTTTGCTGCATCCAATTTGTTATTAGACTCATCTGTTTATTTCCTAAATTGTAATTGAATGTGTAATTAGTAAAAATTATGTTGATTCTTTTATGTTTAGAGATTCTACTTCTCTAATGAAATTCTTCCTTATATTATTTATTTTCTTAAACTTAAATCATAGTTACTTTAAAGTGCATCCTTAGTAAATAAAATGTCTAAGTCTTCCTGGGTCACATTTTCTTGTCATTTATTTTTCTTGGTATGCTGAGTATTTTTTTTTAATGATTGTGGGACATTTTGCATTAATAATTCTAAAGACTGAGTAATTTGTATTTTACTCTGAAGAGGATTCATCTTCCTTCTATTGAATAGCTTGCATGGGGATGAATACCTTAATCCAATCAAGAGCTGATCTACTCATGGTGTGTTTTTACTAAAGCCCCTTTCCTTGCTATGTCCTCCCATTTTATTTTTAATCTCTTCAACATTTTAGGGGTGTCAACAATTATTCCCTTTAGCTTCTTTGCTTCTTTCTCTCTGTAGTTTAAGAATTCAATAAATTCCCTAAAGAAAAATCACTGGATTTTTCCTCATTTCCCTATGCCTCAATTTTTCTGAGATCTTGGGCTCTCAAGTTTTGGCTGCCATTGTATTTCTAACCTCTACTTTTTATCCCCAGACTTAATAAAATTGCTGAAAACTCTGCTAGTTTCCATTTTCCTAGTAGCAGCTCTGTCTCTCACTTCATAGCCTTTTTGCCTTCTCCAAGAATTGGCAAAAGCACTGTGCTTACAGCAGCTTATAGAATATCAGTCTGTCTTTCCTTGCTTCCCTCAAATCGTTGCTAGCAATTCTAGAAACAGATTTTTCTTTTGCATTTTAGCTGGCCTTATTTTGTTGCAAGCTGCTCCCTCATATCCAGAAGCAAAAATTTCATTTAAGCCCTTTTAAGATTGTTACTTTTGATTTTTTGTGGACTGATCAGTGGCATGGAGGTAGAAAATTTAAATTTTTAAATGGAAGTGAGGATGTTAGCTACTCTGTTGTCAATAAAATGAATTGAATTGCAGGGGAAAAAAAATATGGCTACTTATAGTTATTTTTACCCTACTTATTTCTGGGCCATGTTCTAGATAATTGAGATTGATATATAAATAAGACACACATTGGGGTGCCTGGGTAGCTCAGTCAGTTGAGTATCCCATTCTTGATTTGGGCTCAGATTAGGATCGCAGGGTCATGGGACCGAGCCTCTTGTTGGGCTCCATGCTGAGTGTGGAGCCTGCTTAAGATTCTCTTTCACTTGCCCTCTGCCCCTCTTCCCTGCTTGCATGCTCTCTCCCTCTAAAATAAAATGAAATAAAAACTTTTTTAAAAAGACCCATATTAAGTCAACTTGTAAAATTAGTGAATAGGGATAATATAATAATACATATATAATATATAATAATATATATACAATAATCTGATTCTACATAAATACTTTATAATTATCTTTTTTGTTTTCATTTGACTATATTAATATATTTTCAACTTCATGTCAAAACTATTTAAAATAACTACATATATTTTGATAACATCAAAATTCAATACTACTTCTTATACTTGTTTTTCTTTAAATTTCTAAATATTTTCTGCCTTCTCTAAGTCCTGTCTTGATCATAGCCTCACTTTGTAACATTCTCAATGTCCCAGGATATGGCATAGATATGTAGGTAATTTATTCTAATTTTCTCTTCTTTTCATTGACCAACTGTTGAAACACAGTGTCCTGTTCTAGGTCAAGCTCAAATTTTACTTCTTTTTAGGACCTTTACTGTCCTTATATAAGCAATATAAAAGGCATCAGGCTCATATACACTCATTGAATTTGGGAGGGGTTACATTTTTGGACATGATCTTTTTAACTAGATCAGTTCTTTAAGGGGCCCTCATAGCATGATCCTCAGAGGAAAAAGTTTACAGCATAGTATGGGTATTTGGGGAACAACAAACTTACAACTGCTTTCATCATATTTTCTTTCAACTACCTTTTATTCAGTTCTTTGGCCATAGTGTCAAGTTGCTCTAAATTTCCTGATATCTTTCATATTATGAAAGTCCATCTACTAACCCTAATTTGTATGATAATCTGTGCTATTTATTTTCTCAATCACTTTCTAATAGGTCTTTCAACATCTATATGACTTCCACTTTAATATCCTGTGTGATACACCTTTTATTTCTTTTCAACAGGTTAAATGCATCACTCACTTTCCTCTTGTCAGGCATATGAGTCAAAACTTAATCAAAACAAAAAAGAAATGGCAGGGGTACCTGGGTGACTCAGTTGGTTAAGCATCCGACTCTTGATCTCAGCTGGGGTCACGATCTCACGGTTCTGACTTTGAGCCCCACTTTGGGCTCTGCACTGACTGTGGAGCCTGCTTGGGATTCTGTCTCTCCCTCTCTCTCTGCCCCTCCCCTGTCACTCTCACTCATGCTCTCTCAAAAAATAAACTAAAAAAACAAAAGCAAACAAACAGGCAAAAAAATAAATGGCAGATAAACAGATTATAGTGGTGTAAACCATATTTTATAATAATCATAATTAAGGATAACAACTTAGAACAAATATTGACTGAGAGATAAAAACAGAATAACAGTCAAATAAAATCACATATTGTACTATAATAAATTGTTCTATTTTAGTATATGTGAAATTATCATAAGCATTTCAGAAACAAGTAGCACTATAATAAACCAGCAGAGTGACATAAATGACACATCTATGTACAGTGCTTGGCATATCCATCAATAGATGCTCAACAAACTTCAGGATGTTATTTCATTCTCCCTTAGGTAGAATTAAATGCTTTCTCAATTTATGTTCATAGCATTTAAATATATTCTATTATGACACTAGCCTGGAAGATCTATGAATTCAGGAGTCACAACTAACTTGTTCTCCCCTACATCCAAAGTGCTGTTTAGTATCTGTCATGGCATATTTTTTTAAAAACAGTTATTTAGTTTTGAGAGAGAGAAAGACAGAGAGACAGAGTGTAAGCAGGGGAGGGGCAGAGAGAGAGGGAGACATAGAATCTGAAGCAGGTTTCAGGCTCTGAGCTGTCAGGACAGAGCCCAATGCAGGGCTTGAACTCAAGGACTGCAAGATAATGACCTGAATAGAAGTCAGATGCTCAGCCAGCTGAGCCACCCAGGCACCCCAGCATATGTGTTAAGTATTTTTCTAAATAAATGAATCAGCATTCAGCATTTCTTCACTTAATTAGGAATTCCCCAAGCCTAGAAAGGGCTTGATAACAATGAATATCCAACTAATATTTATTAAATTCATTATTTCAGATAACATTTATTTAGTCTTTATTGTCTGCCATGAACTGTACTAAACAAAATGAGAATTACTGAGAAAATTGAAAATATATTCACCACCCTCATGTCTGCCTGTTCTCTTCCTGCCTAATTCCATCATCTAATATTTTTCTGTGTCAAGAAAAATAATTATTGAGAAGAGTAGTTTAAGAAGACTATGAGATAATATTAATGCTCCTTGAAAATAATTTATGTTTAAAACTTTTATTCATCTCTAATGCTAGACGTAATCCTCTTTTTTTTTTTTTTTTTCAGATTACTCTTCCATTAACAAAACACAAGTTCAGAGGATATAAGTATTTAGAGAGTGCTTGAGAAGATTGAGTAGGCAAGGTCCCAATTTGCATTATATAGTTTTTTTACTCCTAGGTTATTCCCTTTGTATACAAATAGTTACAGACTCTGCTTGAAAGAAGACATTTTCAGTAATTCAGGGATGTGTGTTTGTCACTCATCTTGGGTGGGGATGTCTGGAAGAAGTAAGAAATGAAGGAAGAATCATAGTAAAAATGGCAAGAAAAATATGTTGAAAATTCAGTTAGGATTTTAGGAGATATGAAATTTAAATGCAATAATTTCCTGATTATTTTAAGTTAAACCTCTCATCTCTCACTCAAATTCTTTCTTTCTCTTGTCTAAAATGTTTTTATTTGAGTACAGTTGACACACAGTGTTACATTTTAGATGTATAACAGTGATTCCACAAGTCTGTATGTTATTATGCTACACTCACCACAAGTGTAACTACTATCTGTAACCATACAATGCTATTACAATACCATTGACTATATCCCCTATATTGTACCTTCTTTCCCTGTGACTAATTCCACAACTGGAAACCTGTATGTCCCACTACCCTCTACCCATTTTGCCCATCAACCCACTCTCCTCTCTGGCGACCTTCAGTTCTCTGTATATATGAGTCTGTTTCTGCTTTTTGTTTGTTTATTTACTTGTTTGTTTGGTAGATTCCGCATATGAAAGAAATCATATTGTATTGGTCTTTCTCTGTCTGACTTATTTCACGAAGCATAAATACCCTCTAGATCCATCCATGTTTTTGCAAGTGGCAAGATCTAACCTTTTTTTATGTCTGAGTAATATTCATTCCAGTGCGTGTGTGTGCGTGTGTGGGGGGGGGTGCATGTGTACGCGTGCGTGTGTGTGCATGTGTGTGCTATCTTCTTTATCCTTTCACCTTTTGGTGGGCACTTAGGTTGTTTCTATATCTTGACTATTCTAAATAATGCTGTAATAAACATTGTGGTGTGTATATCTTTTTGAATTAGTGTTTTAGTTTTTTTTGTTTGTTTTTTGTTTTTGTTTTTTTTTTTGTTTTTGTTTTTTTTTAGGGTAAGTGCCTAATAGTGGAATTACTGGATCATGTGCTATTTCTATTAATTTTTTGAGGAACCCCTATACTATTTTCTGTAGTGGCTGCACCAACTTATATTCTCACCAACAATGCATGAGGGTTCCTTTTCCTTCCCATATTCTCCAGCACTTGTGCTTTCTTGTCTTTTTAATTCTAGCCATTCTGATAGGTATAAGACATATCATCGATTTGGTATAGGTTTTGATTTGCATTTCTTTGATGAGTAGTGATGTTGAGTATCTTTTCATATGTCTGATTACCATCTGTATGTTTTCTCCATCAAAATACTTTTATGTCTTTAAGCATAAGATCTGTGTCTCCGTATTAAAAACATGAATGTATGGTTGTTACCTAGAGACAAACAGTAACTATGCTGAAGAACATCTTTTAAGCTTACATATACAAAATATATAATATGTATTGTTTTTATTTAAAATAAAATACCGACAATGTAGATTCTTTTGAATTACATTTATATAATATGTTCACGTCAACACATAAACTTTTACCACATTTTTGATTAACAATATATGATTCTCATATATTTGTTCATATTCAAGACTTTTCCTTTAACTAGAGGAGTATTATAAACAGGTCTACATTAGAAAATAACTTGCAGTTTTGTGAAGGAGGTATTACATAAGTAGAAACTCAGAAACTGGAAATGAGGTAAGATTAGAAAGGTATTTCACAGGCAAATCTGATAAAGTTAGTGACAGACTAGATGCTAGGGATGGGGGAGACTGAGGAGGAAACAACGGGGTTTTTAACAATGTGGGAGCCAAGTAGAGCATAGCAATGAGTTTAACCAGAATAGGAGCCACAGATATGGACAAATCAGAAGGCATGACATGCCTCCAACCGTCACAGAGTTGAAAGAACCTGAACAAAGTAATCCAAAACACCAAAGGGAATGAAAGTATGTTTTTCACAATCATATATAAAACTCAAGACTGTCTACTTTTTATATTGCTCTTTGAAAACACATAGTAAAATCCGTAATATCGTAGAATGCCATTAATTAATTTATATTTATTGAATTTCTATTTTCCCATTTAGTATCCCTTCCCAGTGCCACTCTGATTAGAACAAACAGTCAACAGTACCAGAGGAATTAGAAGCCCTGTTCTTCAGGGGCATGTGGAGTCCCTTATTTTGTCAAATTCAACAGATCCTCTTGACTGTTCCTTGACATGTGTGATTAATTGCCAGGAGTCACTTTATTCTCAGCATCTCCCTCACCCGTGTTGCTCAGGCTCTGCTCTCCAGCTGCCACATCGCATCTCTCAGAAGAATTGAAATATGCCTTTATATTTAAATTTAGTCCTTGTGATCAGGCAGAACTTGTCACATACCTGCCATCCTCACCTAATAATAGGCAAGCGTGAGTGAGTACTAGGACTCCTAGTGTATATTTAATACACTATCCATTGCGTGAAAATACTGATGTGTCTCCTGGAGCCTGCATTGATGCATACATTTGTTTTCTGTTATGCCCACTCTCTGCCATCTGACAGTTCATTAAACCCAGTATTTGGTTAGGTAATGTTTGCTATTCTTTCTTGTATATTTACTTCAAATTGGAAAAATCAAATTTAAAAACACCATCCAACTTTCAAGATTCTTATACATAAAACTTACATAAAACAAAGAATAGTCAGATAATAGAAAGGCAGTGAGGGTAAAATCAATAGTTAACTAATTTTAAATGGTACTTTGGAGCATCTTATTTTTTGTATTTTGGAAAAAAAAAAAAACTTATATTTTAAATTAGCCACCCTGTCTTGGGACAATTTCAAGAAGCATGAAAAATGAAGTGTTACTAAGATTCAGTCAATGCTTTAAAATTTTCTATTAATGATAGATAATAGACATAATAATACAGATAATAATACAGGATGCTATCAATGCTTTGTATTTGGCACAGATACCTTTATTTAATTCCAAATTAGAAACAATATTCCTAATTTTCAAGATGCTCATTAGGTTTCCAAATTAGAAAATGGTATTTCTCCATTTTGTAAGTTTGTATGTACATGTGTACGGTTGTATGTATGTATGTATTTACCCTGAGAGAGAGAAAGAGCATGCAAGCATGTGTAGGGGTGGGGTTGTAGTGGGAAGGGGAAAAGAGAAGAGGAGAGAATCCCAAGCAGGCTGTATGCTGACAGCACAGAACAGGGCTTAATACCAAAAACTGTGAGATCATTAACTAAGCTGAAATCATGAGTCGAATGCTCAACTGACTGAGCCACCCCAGTGCCTTGGTATTCTTCATTTTTAAACATGGAAATGGCACTTGATATCAAGCCTAATCATTTCACTGTTTTTTTTTTAAATATTGAGTTCAAGAAAAGGCTAAATATAGAAGAGGCATCTTAGCCTCCATGTTATACATAATTATTTCCTTTTAGTAACCTTTTGAAATTAAATTTTGTATATTCATTCCCTTGTGTACATTTCCTGCTATATATCTAGAAGAAAGCCATGGTGTCAGTGATGAATAGAACCAGTGACCTATCCTTCTCTACAAGAACAAGATATTCTGTCTTGAGAGAACCTACTCTGAATTCTGTGTTTCAGTTCCCTCTCGTAGCTCCTATTTCTCTGCTCAGCCAGCATGTTTTCATAGTAGCAGATTCAGATTCTTCTCAGGAAAGAAGACCAAAAGATCAGTGTCGAATTAGCCACATTAAATGCTCTGATCAGACTCAAATATAATGTTCAAGAGTATATTTGAATTTATCAAATATTTTTTTAATCCATAGTGCTTCTTTTAGTTCAGATAGAAAGCTCAGATCACTTCTTTTTTTACATTAATGAGAATAAAGTACCCTCTGCCATGCAAGGTTATTCAGGTGCCTTTTCCAAATTTCAGGTATATTTTCTCTCATGTATTCATTTATTTATTCACTCATTTCTTAGTTAATTCAATCATTAGTGATTTTTCCACAAGCATTGATCCTTAAGTGTGAATACAAAAATAGTCTATAGAAATGATATACATTGACATAAAAACCAGTTATTGATAATTCAATGTATATTTTAATAGTCTAATCTTAAAAGCTAGTTGAAATTTTAACAAATAATGAATATTTCTAAAATCCTTCCTTGAAAGAAACTTGATTCTTTGGCTCAACATTTTTTTCCAGTAAAACAGTTAAGAAATTTCGTGTTAGATGTTTGATCTTTTAGATCTTCCATCCATAGCAACTGAAAGATAACACTTTGTAATTCAAAGTTATTTATGGAAATATTTCACTGAACCAGTGAGGCTCTTATGGTATAGTCACAAAATAAAGTTATTTTCTTCTCTTCCTATTCATTAAAACCTATTCTGTGAGAATAGACTTTCCTGCCTTAGATGAAATATTTGACAGCTTCTTTAACTCTTTGGTTGTACTGTTTTCATTCAAATGAGAAGAATCTCACCTGAATAATTAAGAAGGCCAGTTCAGCATAATAATTAAAAACTTAGTGTTGAATTCAGTTCTTAATCTTATTCCTTTCAACAGAGGGAGACTTCCAGTAGGGAAACTTGCAGAAGGAAAGGGCTGAATGCATGGCTTCCTTTCTATTTCCTGCATAGGTTACTGCTCTGCTCCCATCCTCACTAGGCTGTAGTAGGCTACTCTACAATTAAAGAGAGTGGGAGATTAGTGAGAAAAGAGGTAAAGGGCAGGAATTTTGCTACTTGACAGATATTAATGTTATTAGGCATTGAATTTCTCTGTGATTTTAAGGTCTTTAAAGCTAACTCTTTCTTGAAGCACATTCACAATGCATTTTCACCTGTCTAGACATTTGTAATATCCCCGAAAGTTCTTGATTTTGTGATGTTTGGTTCACTCAGTCTTTCTCCGTTGGAATCCCCTTCTTAACCTTCCTCCTTTCACTTTTGGGCAAAATTTCTTTAAGTTAGGTTTAGTGACTCTCACCTACTGTAAGCTAAATGCTTGTGAATCCTTTGTTCTGGTAAATTCTGGAATTCAGTTTATTCCTTTTAATTTTTTAATTAGAACAACTAACAATCTATACTCTTTCTGGGTGTGGATCTGACACCAATTTCTATGCCTCATCCCTCTAGGGGGTTGTAACAAGTCAATGCTTTTTTTTTTTTTTTTTTTTTTAATCTTAGTGCAGTCTGAAGTTCTACCATTAACAGAGACATTGTTTTCACATATCATGTTTCATCAAATTTAAGACTGCACTGATTTAAGATGTGCAGTTAATTTATATTCTGCCATTAAGAGACAACATCAGTTGAAATACATGCCCTGATTCTAAAGATGTTAGAATGTGAACAGTGGCACATGTTAGAATTGCTGAAAAATGGTCTTGGCTTTCAGAAGTGGGGGAAAATCACTGCTGACAATAGATTAAACTGCCCTCATCGCTGTTGTGGGAAAGCTGTTTTTGCTATTGCTACAGTGGTCTGTGGGTGGAATCCTACAGACTTTGACAAGTTTGACATAGGGATACTAAGAGCAGTAGCAAACAGTGGAAAAGGGTTAGAAGCAGGAACAGCTGTGTCCCCTAGACTAAGAAATAAAAGGTCTCTAGACAGGTGCTAATAGCTCACAGTTCTTAAGTCAGCCTCTTGCGTAAAGTTATTGAACCTATTCTCCTTTCCCCTCAAATCTAATGGCTTGGCTCATTCCCTAGCTTCCTCCTTGTCTTCTCTGCAACTTTTAAAAGTCACTGTTCTTCAGAAGCCAGGCAGAAGTTATGGAAACACCAGAAAATTTCCTCTGCCTGCCTTGGTAAGAAACCTGGTTCCCCATCCTGAAAAGGGACAGTTAACAGGACTTCTTAGGGCAATGCATCTGATACTTGTCTACCAAAGTACTCATATTTGGAGGGTAAATGCAGGCCTGTGGCTCAATTTCTTTTTTTTTAATTTTTTTTAATGTTTATTTAATTTTGAGAGAGAAAGAGAGACAGAGCATGAGCAGGGGAGGTGCAGAGAGAGGGAGATACAGAATCCGAAGCATGCTCCAGACTCTGAGCTGTCTGCACAGAGCCCATCACGAGGCTCAGACCCACGAACTATGAGATCATGACCCGAGCCAGAGTCCTACCCAGGTGCTCCCGTGGCTCAATTTCTAAATTTTGAAGTATATTTATGGAAATTTTGAATCTATATGCTTGTTTTGAAATTTACTAAATTTTTGGACGTTGATAATTCTGGAAGAAGTGCCACGTTATTCTGGGTCGATGTCTTCTTTCTTTTTAATTTTTTTTAATGTTTATTTTTGAGAGAGAGAGACAGAATGTGAATGGGGGAGGAGCAGAGAGAGAGGAAGACAGATCTGAAGTAGGCTCCAGACTCTGAGCTGTCAGCATAGAGCCTGACACAGGGCTCAAACTCACAAACCTCGAGATCATGACCTGAGCTGAAGCCAGAAGAGCCAACCAGGCACCCCGGGTTGATGTCTTCTTAAAGCTCCTCTGTTTTGCATTAGAAGAAATTATGTCAATCTCAAACATGTTTCAGTTGCTCCAATTTTTTTTTTTTTTGAACCTAGAGGATGTATCACCTCTTTCATAAGTCCTTCTTAGATATTCCACCACCTAATTTTGGGATATAGTAGCAGTGGGCACTTACTAGGGAGAAAGAGGGAAAGATTCTCATCTGAATATGAAATAGCTATTTAATTTCAATAGCTTTGTTACCTTTCTAGCTAACATTCCTTGTGTAGTGGTGCATATGGAGGCATTCATAATTTTTTTACATGTTAAAAATACTAGCATGCTTATTAAAAAGTAACATTTTACTTATTTTTATTCAAGCTTCATTTCTGAAAACAGGAGTTCTTACAAATAGTATCTCTATATTGATTGGCCTTTGAGTTCTACCTTACCATTTCCATATTTTCATGCTGACAATTACAAAATCCTAAAACCTAGAAACACCTTCACAAATAACTATTCATAGAGTATTAATAGATTTGCATTACATAAATGCAACCTAAATTAGTTAATAAAGCTAAACTAAAAAAAATGTTTTTTAAATCGTTCAGAATTTGGCTCAACAGGACCCTATAGGAATTGGCTGCCCAGTGTTGAACTAATTGAAAATAAGAACACATAGCAAATGTAAATAATAACTCCTATAGATTATGATAATTTATGTACAAACTAAAATATATAAAGTACAAATGTGTTCCAGGAGCATATTAGAAGGAATTTGCAAGGTTTTTAAAGAAAATGTTTCATTTACATTATTTCTTTCTTGATTCCTCTATCTGGGACAGCTCTCCCATCTCCAAGACACATATGTCTACACTTTGACATCCCCTCCTATCTGAATGGAATCTTTTTTTTTATTTTTTAAAATTTTTTTTAACGTTTATTTATTTTTGAGACAGAGAGAGACAGAGCATGAATGGGGGAAGGTCAGAGAGAGGGAGACACAGAATCTGAAACAGGCTTCAGGCTCTGAGCTGTCAGCAAAGAGCCCGACGCGAGGCTCGAACTCACAGACCGCGAGATCATGACGTGAGCCGAAGTCAGCCGCTTAACCAACTGAGCCACCCAAGCGCCCCTAAATGGAATCTTAACAATGAAATAAAACAATGTGATTGAGATTTTGTTGCAAGCATCTTCCATAATCCATATACTTGTAGTAATCTCTCTGACCACCTTCACTCACTGTCTCATTGTATTTGATACTTTTTTCAAAGGTGGTCCCAGTGACCGACCTTATCCACTTTCATTTCTCCCCACTTTAGTATCTAACTCCAGACTCTTTCATAGATATTCAATAAATGCTTGTTTGTTGTTGTTCTTGTTGTTGTCTTTAATCAAAATGAGGAAGAAGGCTCAACAAACCTTGGTGACTCTGAGATTAAAGGTGAGATTGAGGAGGAAATGGCTAAAATGAGAACAGAATGTTTTAGTCCTTTGCAAGCAATGTGTTAGGGGGATTTTTCCTCCCTCAAGCTCAAGACCCTTTATCAAATTATTCTCAATATTGTATGTACTCATTCACTAAGTAATTACCAACTCTTTAATATGTTCTAGACTTGGTGTGTGTGTGTATGCATGTGCTTTGAGGGATGAAAGTTAGAGAGGAATGATGAAAGGATAAGGGGATGGAAATAAAATCTTCAAGTTGAGGAGTAATCAGCCACATAAATAATTAAAATATATATGAAAACAATGAAACAGAAGTAAGTAACATGTGCTTTGGGAGCATAATAGAGGGTCAAATTAATGAAATCATCATGACCCCACTGGAATGTGTTAGCATCCATAAAATATTTTGTAGGAATTTGAGAATGACATTGTGTAACTGTTGCCAAAACTGTTTTTCTTTTATTAATGAATAGCTAATATGGCAGAAGTCTTCAAGATTAGAACTATGATCCCTATACAGAAGAAGGGATCTACATGAAATCAAGAAAATTATAGAACATGGAGCCTTAATGAAATAGGGCACAAAAACCTATTATCAAGAATTGCTGAGTGAATCAACCCTATAGAAAAATAGCATTTTTTAATGTCGAAAATTTGAGTTATTTCAGGAGGAAATAAAGAGGAAATATTTGATACTATCTACTCATCCTTTCAAAAACATTGCCATGGATATTCATAAGATAGCTGAGTAATCATTCAGTGGGGTGTTGACTTCAGATAAGACGAAAAACTAGTACTATTGTTTAACATGTGTCATGTATTACACCATTTTCTTCTGACAGTTCTGTGAGATACACAAATGAATATCATCCTCATGTTACAGATAAGGCAGTTGAAGTGTTTAAGTGAGTAACATTTCTGTGTTCCTAAAGTCTGGCTCCAGCGTCTTAACTATTTTATATTTTATTTTAATTTTTTTTATTAAAAACATTTTTTTAATGTTCATTTGTTTTTGAGACAGAGAAAGACAGAGTGTGAATGGGGGAGGGTCAGAGAGAGGGAGACACAGAATCTGAAGCAGGCTCCAGGCTCCGAGCTGTCAGCACAGAGCCGGACATGGGGCTCGAACTCGCGGAGTGTGAGATCATGACCTGAGCCGATGTCGGATGCTTAACTGACTGAGCCACCCAGGCGCCCCTTATTTTATATTTTATACTGTCTGTTTGGAAACAGGAAATACCTCATAAAGATAAGCTGGAAATTTTGTTAAAGAGATCCCTTAGTGTTCAGTAAGTTCAGCAACTAATCATCTCCCTTGACATCTTCCTACACAGTTTCTAAAGTAGGACATAACTATGAAATCCTCAAGTTTTGAAAGTAACCTAAAGTCTTCTGAAATCTAGTGATAAAATGAGAACAAGGCAAATATTTTTTTAATCATTATAACCAAGGAGCTGATTCTCAACAAGTATCCGATAGAAGCACAGCCTAGATTCTACTAGGTTATGACAGGTGCATGAAGATGCAGGACAAAGGACGGGCAAATAAAGAGGAAAGCAAGCTGTGTAGCAAAAAAAACTGGAATAGAAAGGGACTAGGAGAGAATTTCTCTCTCTCTCTCTCTCTCTCTCTCTCTCTCTCTGTGTGTGTGTGTGTGTGTGTGTGTGTGTGTGGTGTTTTTGTTGTTTATTGGTCTCTGCTCCTAAGTTTTGCTGGAAAACTTTGGTGAGAGAAAGTGATGCTTAAAGATAAATTTTCTGTGGAATATTTTGTATACTACTTTAAAGAAAGTTACAATAAAGATCTACTGGATTCCTCAAGTCTTTAAGAGTTGTCCTTGTAACTCAATATTTTTTTAATATGACATCTCAGAGATTAGCCATTATGGTGACCAGTTATATCTACATTAAATCTAGATATCTGTCTACCTATTTATCTATCTATCCATTTATCTACCTACCTTTCTCTCTCTCTTTAGAGAGAGAGAGAGATTGTTTAGGGCATATACCAAAATATTTTATGTGATAGTGACTCTAATATAAAGTATTTATAAAATGAATGAACATACTTATAAAATAAATTGAATACTGAGCTCTAGATAACAATATAAGAAAATATCTGAAAAGCATTTTAAATTGTATTATAAGAAAATGGGCCTAAAACTCAGCATCAATCTTAAAGTCCAATGAAATGGTTTCTCAGAAAGGCATTAGAAACTCAACAGAAAATTATCCTTTAGTTTTATATAAAAAGCTATGTGGTTATGATCACTATGCATCAAGAAGGATATGATGGAACCACAAATGGCAATGAAAATGAACCAATATATAAGGGAAGGAAGATTACATCAGGAAATAGTAAAATGAAGAACTAATTTAAAATGAAGAATTAAAATGAGAGAGAAGGAGAACAGAATTTGAAAATTATGGTTGTGAAACCATGAGTAAGTTAACCTCAGAATTATTCACCAATTTCCCAAATGCAGTAAGAGGTCCTGTAGTGAATGACTATTGTTTTACTGTCCAGCCAACCATGTCGCTTTCTGGTAACAGAGCAAGCACCTTTTCTTTTTTTCTTTTGAGAGAAATGTCCCTACCACTCACTTATCAGTTCATGCTATTAGTTTGGGAAAGATGAGGGATTGGCTCAGGCTCGAGTCTTCCCAGAAAAACTCATCCAACTCAATCTGGACCAAAGAAAGTCAATGATGAGAAATTGCTAGGACCATTGTGAAAAGTAAATTCACTTTCACTGAAATATTTAAATTAATAGAATATATTTTAGTAATTTTTGGGAAGATAGCCTACATAAGATTGAAGCCATCAAAAAAGAATATCCAATTGGGATGGGGAGAGAAAGAGTGTGCTAGTGAATTCAGCTGATAAGAGCCAGGTCTATCTCAGGGATCTTTAGGTATATAGGCCAATAAATTATTTTTCTATGTAAAATAGTTATAGGTAATTTTCTGTTACTTTGAACAAAAAGAATAAATGCACACTTTGAAGTCCAAGTGAGAATATTTGAAAATAGTGTTGGTTTGAAACCTCCCTGAGTGCAATCTGAAACCAACTTCTATATGTGAGGGCAAAGGCAGATCAATGAAAGAAGCAGACCACCCAGACTGAAAGGTGGCAGTTTTAATAAACAAAGGTACTTACTGATGACACTTGTCTTGAGCACAAGACGAATAAATCTCTGTACCTACCCACCAAAATCTTACCAGTTTAAATAGAAGCCTTAACTGAGTTAAGTCACATACCCAAGTCCAGATGGCCTCAACACCACATTTATATCTCAAGACTACATCCTTTGAGCAGCTTCTGGTAGCAGAGGAGGCAAGCAGAGTATGCATTCCAAGAACACGGGTGGGGGTGAAAAGCCTCCAATTGCCTGGGTCCAGTTTATGGGTCAGCTAGCAGTCACATCTTCAAGACCTCCTCCACCACTCCAGCCCTTGTGACTGTCTCTTGCAATCTCACATGCACCTCCCTCCTGCCTCTTCTGCAATGTATCCCTGAGCAGTCATCAGAGGGTTTCACTAGCGTGGAGGTGGCTCATTGGCGTCTATCTGGCTGCATTGGAGGCAGACTCCACAGCAATAATATAGGAAACTCAAACTAAGACAATAATTCCCCAAATCAGTGACAACTTTTTCCACCAAGTGCTTCATGATTTAAACCATTGATTTATCAAGTCTCTTAGGCTGGGGGTTAGATCATTCAGGGCATTTACTATGCCCTCGTGATTTTATAAAGATGACACCTTAGGAGACTGATCAAGTATGAACACAGAACATTCTGTTTGGATAATGGCACAGGTGCCTCCTTGTAAGGCAGTAATAATATCCAAGGCTATCCTATTCTGGAGGACTGCTTTTCTCATTAGAGACATTATAGTGTTTATCAAGGACAGGCTTCGTTGTCTATCATTTAAGGTTTGCTGCATGAACTCAGTAAGGGCTTCTACGTGTGGTATAATGTCCTCTAGGCCAATGGAGGAGATAAAGACAGAGGCCAAATGATTGTATCAGTGGAAAACAGAATGGGCCCACCTAGTGTGGAGAAGAGAGGGGTTGGCAGTTGTTACTGTGTGTAACCCAGGGTACCGTGGTCCAGCCATACAGGTCAAAGCCATGGCCAAAGACCATTTGTGCCACATAACCATAAGGTACCATTTGGGGCCAACCAATAAATACCTGGGCAGGGAGACCAGTCAGTGTCAAACCAGTCACTATCTTTAGTACGATAGAATGACTACACAGATCCTGTGAAATCCATTCCATACTTCTGGCATAATTAGGGTGGTTCTGTTTAGAGTGAATTTTCTGTTCTCAACAGAAAAGATAAAACACAGGTTGTCCATAACCCAAGGTAAACCACATAAACCTATCCCAAATCTGAACATAGCCAGCCATGCCTCTATAGTGGTTATTTTTAGGACCCTTCCAGTCAGCAGTTTGATGTGCTGCCTTGCAGCATTTTTGGCAGATAAAGAATACCCATGACCACTGTAACAGAGAGTGTGTGCCACAGGCCGGGTCTCTGGAACTACACTAGTAATATCAAACGAATTAAGAATACTAGTCCTAACTTGTTCTTTAATGTATTGCTTTAGGGCCTTCCAATCCCCTCCTTGGAGTAGTGATACCTACCATGGCAATCCTGACAAGCTAGAGAGGAGCAGCTGCCCACATACCTAACAGTTGGATTGATTCCTTTGTTGGGCAAACAAATGGGCCCACTCTAGAAGGGCATTTCCATCACATGCCCATACTATGCCTGGACACCATAGGAGCAGTAGAAGTCTAAGGTCAAAAATATGGATATTTTGTAGGAAATTATATGAGGAAGTCATTCTCTAAGAATTACACTTGTGGCTTGATCCTTAAATGTTAACATGGCTGCAGCTTTAGGAATTTGACCAGGTTGTGTGTACCATACATGTTGGCCAAGGAAGGCAGCACTGTTGAGGATAAGGAGGGGGCTAGGAGTGAGATATCCCAGACCAGGACTCCCACTTTTCTCCCCTTTCAATGGTGTATATTCCATTGCAGGTATCATGTGCTTCAACAGGTCTAGTTTGCAGCAAAACAAAGGAATCCCAGTGGAGATTGAATAGTTTCCCGTTACCCAGGGGTGTGAAGAAACTCACCTATCTTGGTGGGACATCTCATTGTACCTGCTTTTTCACAAGTGTCTGGATCTTTAAAAAAAAATGTTTACTTTTGAGACAAAGAGCGGGAGCAAGGAAGGGGCAGAGAGAGAGGGAGACAGAGAATCCAAGCAGTCTCTACAGTGACAGCAACGAGCTGATGCAGAGCTTAAATCTGTGATCTATGAGTGACCTAAACTGAAGTTGGACAACAGACTGAGCCACCCAGGCACACCCACGAGTGTCTGATCTTAATCCTCAGGTGTCTGTATTTTAATCCTCAGTATCATGTGCCCTCCTAGTTTTGTAAATGGCACTAAGTTCTCCAATATATTATCCTCTTCTTCCACCTTGTCTCCCAGCCCCTAAGCTAGTATAGTGTGGACAACCAAATGTCTGTCTCTAAGCTCGTCTTCCCACTTTCTAACTTGAATTTCAACCTCTAGTTGGGCATAGTTATCCAGCCAAACTGCCTGCAGTGGAAGTCAGTGCCCTGCAGCAACTATTCATTTTACTTCTTAGCTTAAGGTGCACTACATGCAATGCTCAAACAAGTGCATTAAACCAGATGGCATTTTCAAGGTGTCCTCATATTCAGTGAGATGGTCTACTAGCATCTAACATATAGACTGTGCCTCCCCATGTTGAGGTTGCTGGTCAAGGCAATGTTTCCCCTACAGACAACTCCTTTCTCAAAGCCCATTTCTTCAATCTGCTGTCTGGCTTGCCAATTTCACATTCACAACATCCTTGGGAATCTCCTCAGTGAAATCTGAAACCAGAATCCACACACAAAAAGAGACTAAGGAAAGAAACTGACTACTTCAAATTGGTAGGTAGCAATTTTCATAAGCAAAGGCACAGATAATGCTTATCTTGCCTGGCCACAAGACAAGTAGACCTCTGTACGCACGTGGCAGAATCTTAGAAGTTCATTTAGAGGCCTTAACTAGATTTAGTTACCTACCCAGTCAAGATAGCTTCAATACCACATTTCTGTCTCAAGACTGTATCCTTGGAGCAGCTTTTGGGAGGGAGAAAGGCTAGGGCAACATGCATTCCAAGGACAGGGGATGGCATAGGGAGCCTCCAATTGCCTGGGTCCAGCTTGCGAGTCAACTAGTGGTCACGTCTTCTCGGTGACCTCTTCCAACAAATAGCTAGAGAAAGTATTTTGTAATTTTAATTGGATAAATAGATTTAGAAATTAGATTAACATAATTATATATAGTTCTGCATTTTCAAAGTCAAAATTTGGTATAATATCATGGAGAACAGTTATAACTGCCATAGAATTTTTGTTAATAATGCATTGTTTTTCTGAATTAACTGTTGGTGTGATTGTATTATTTATTCCTCTATTACATGAAAATTAATAATTTTCTTTGCAATTTTTTCTTAATATAAAGAGGTGAGATATTAATAGTCTGTTCATAAAGAAGTATATGTGGACTTAATAGAAAGCATAGAAGTGGATATATTATACTACTGGATAAAATTTTAATAATTTCTTCCTGATATAAAATGTATAACAAGTTATGGATTATGTCACAATAAGATCTAAGGATTTGGAGGATTTTTAAGGGCTATCTAGGCCATTCTCCAACTTTTATAGTTTAATTAATAAGCATGTGGTAGTACTTGAAATTTTCACGTACTTTCTTCTGCATTAGGTAACTATTTCCATTGAAGATATTTTAGTTGTATGAATGCTATTTCTTGCATTGATATGAAATATGTCCCCTTTCAAATTCAAACTATAATTTCTCACTCTGTATTCTGAAACAATACAGACTATTTCAATCAAGCTATTATATTTCCCTTTAAACTTTAGTCCAAATATCCTTTATTAAAACATTTTAGTAGGATATTCTGCCATATTTGAGTTTATTAAAAATTAGTAGAATACAGTAGCATATCCCATTAAAACATTTTGATTCATATATATCTGTGGCTCACTATGTGCCAAGTGCAGTGCTTGGCAGGAGAAAGAGCAGTATGCCGGGCAGAGAAAATTTCTCCTCCCATATATCATATTCTCTGGATGGAAAATATATAAATATATAAAATATTGTGCATTGTTGTGACCATAAATAAACAAGATGATGAAAAGGTGTTACCCTGGGAGGGAAAAACATTAGATACAGTGAATGATCAAAGCATTCATCTTTAGGAGGTGATATTTGAGTTGAGACCTGAATAATAAGAAAAGGTCTTCATGAGATCTGGGGAAAAAGCATTCCTAGCAAAGTCAGGCAAAGATCTTCAGGCACATAATCACTAGGAGAAAACAGCTTTGATTTCTAATCTCATCTTTTCTGATACGGTCTAGAAGTTTTTTCACCCAAAGTTAAGTCTTAGAGATACATATATTTTAAACTAATTGTTGATAAACTTAAGTACAGTAGAACTATTACTTTCTGTGATTTGATGCTCTGATTCAATTAATGCAGCCTGAGATTACATTAGCCTTTTTATCAGTCAAATTGCATTATTGATTCATATTAATGAAGCACCATTTTCAGTACAATTTTTAAAAATAATTTTTACCAGGTAATTAGTTTCATTAACATGGCTCTTTTCCCTTGCACTCTTGGGAATGACTAAAATAAGGAATTGGGACTTTTGCAACAGAGTTAAAATAATAGTTATAATGAACAGCAAAAGACTTTAATTCAGTTGCTATTATATGAGTCTGGCAAATCTTTCCATTCTCCCTCTGCAAACAAATTCTTGATTTTTATAGGTGTTTGCCTGCAGGCTTACAATAAATGGAGCTGGGTAGTTTTTCTATTTAGAATTCATAGACATTGTGCCTTTCTGAGATGACTCATTCACTGCAGTCTCTGTAAGTGTCCTTTCTACACTGCTAGGATTCACCATGCTCCCTCCCTTAGCTGTATGCAGATCTGTGTTGCTATAATTCACTGTCTAGCTACTATAAGTCTTTCAGTAATTCTACAAAAGTAAAACTTAATTTTTTTAAATGAGGTAATCATACATTTATCTCTTTCCAGTTGTACCAGATATCTCCAGCTTCATTTTATCATCATCCCAGAGAGGGTTGTTTCTAATCTTCAAAGGCCAAATTTCTTCTCTAATCTACAAACTTCTTTAGCATTTGCCACACTTCTGTGTTTTCCTGTGAGTAACTTCCTATGATAATCTACAGTAGAAATGAACATTAAGATGGACATTAACACTCCTCTTGGGGTATTTTTACAGAAAATAATTTATCTTCCAATATTTTCATTATCATTGCTTCTCAAGGCTCAGTTCTGACCCTCAGAAACTTGCACTCTACTTTTTTCTTTGTAATTGCACATTCACTCAACTATTCAGTGATGATTGAAAATAGATAATTCCACTTCAGAATTTTCTCCAGAATTATTGGGACTCAGTCCAATTACCTATATCAATATTTTTACTTGGATGTGTCTCACGTCTTGAAACTAAACCTGAATTATAAGTAATATTTGATGACCTACTGAATTATAAGTAATATTCGATGACCTACCAACTAATATATATTTTTATATTTGTTTGTTGCATTTAACAAATACTTACATTAAATTTACTACAGACTGGTCGGTCTCTGGCTGGTTGCAGCTCCCACCATTCAGATTTCTGCCTATTCATCCCCTTTCCTCACTACCTCATGTCCTAGGAAATGAATCTTTTAGAAAAGGGAAAGAAAAGAAAGAAGAAAAAGCATAAAGAATAGCTGTCGACATTCCTAAAGTCCTACTTTTATAGAAAAAGCATCTTTATCTGTTTCCTTTTCTTTTTTCTTGCATATTACTACATTTTTTTTACCATTCTAATAACGCCCTTCATTACGCATTCTAGGTTGTATATATTTCTTACTAAAAAGTTGAAGTCAAAGTAATAGTTATAAAACTGACTCTAGGGATGGCTAGGTGGCTCAGTAAGTTAAGCGACTGACTCTTGATTTCAACTCAGATCATGATGTCATGATCTCATGGTTGTGAGATGGAGCCTCATCTTGGGCTCTGCACTGGACATGGTATCTGTTTAAGATTCCCTTTCTCCATCTGCCCCTTCCCTGCTTCTGTGCTTGTTCTCTCTCCCTCTTAAAAAAATGACTTTAAAAAGTAGTCTCTCATTTATTTTTATTTGATTCCAAATAGAACAGAATCCCTGGGTTGGGGTGAGGGCGACATCTGACTACTAAGAATAATTCTAACTTTTTCCTTTTTCTAGATTCTATATTTTAATATAACTTATAATTACTGTTGTTGAGTTTATTTACATAATCCTGTACTTTAGTAATTTGTTTTGGGTTAAGTGTACAACTTTATTTTTGTTATTTTTTTTACAACTTTATAACATATAAATTTATCATTTTAGAATTGGGCCATCGTATAGGCCAATGTGTTTTAGAAAACTAGTATTCATAGTATTTGACACCCTTTCTAGCTTTATTTAAAATATGAATTCAAGTAGTGATTCAGTGTTTTCCTTTGTTTATTATTTTGACATCTATCACTTATTAATAGCTAGACAAGGAGTGGGAACTTTACTCCATCAGTGTTGGTGTCCCTACTTAATTATGACCATCTAAAAGAAAACCATATATAATTTTATAGTTAAAGTCAGCACGTAGTACTTAAATATTTCAAATTTCAATGTTACTCGATGACAAAAGACAGATACAGACAGTGAGTTACAATTTAAAATTCTTTTAAATGCCTCCAGTAAATCAACAATAAAATAGTTTTTCTTCTTAAACTATTTGGTAACTTGGTATTAGTTAAACCCTTTTTTTTCTATTGAGATATAATTGATATATAACATTGTAGTATATAACAATTTATACCTATAACAGAGGCAACATCTATGTAAGATTAATATTTCTAACCTTTTTAGTGTGTTTAGCTAAAGCTTGGGATTTTTTTATAAGACTGATTTATGAGATTGAAACCAAATGACATTTATAATAAGGAGGTTGTATTCTTTGTCTTCACATTAATTTTATATTTTCTAGTATTACTTTTATAAAATATGTAGTTTATTTAGATGACAACATGACACTCTTCTCAACTCAGTAAATAACTAATCTTAAAAGTGATTCAAAAAATAAAAGTGATTCAGTGGTTTAGAATGGAGCCTGCATATTTTTTTTCTTATGATAAATCCTGACATTCGTGTCACTATGTACTTCGATCTAGGGTAAAATGAGGATATACAATGTGACAATTATATTAATGTAGTAGAGAAAGAGGGTGTGCCAAATGTCAGAAAACTAGAATAAATTTTCAAATAGAAAAAAAGGCAAAGTGTATTATATTTGGTAAAAGAGATGATTCCATCTCTTAACCTAACAAGAAAAAATTAAATATTTAATTAAAAATCAAGTATCTAGTGAATGAAATAATAAATGGAATAATCATAAATCAAGAATTAAAAAATTGGAGGGGCATTTAAATTTTGCATAGTTCAACTATCTATTTAATGACTAAGGTCTTCATATGACATCTTCATTATATATATTTGAACCTATATTGGGAATATATTCAAATTTTGACTGCTTTATTGAAAAATTTTATATGCATTAATCTATCATATATACTAATTTTTCTCCTGTTGGCCTAAATTATATCATTGGAAGTCCTACAAATTTACTCTCCTTCTTCATTCATAGAACAGTTCAACAACCATTTAAAAGAAACCAATGTGTTCTCTTATTCAGTACAATACATACCCAGTTCATTCAAATGTTCATATGTTGGTTCTAAGTTTCTTTTAAGTTCCTTCACTAAAATACTAAGTCTTCCTAGCTCACACTCTATCTTTCTCATTTTAAAATTGAAAATGATAATACCCATATAATCTGAAGAGTGTATAAGGGAAACCTGATCATTACCTATTTCATTCTAAATACCATGTTTCTTTTAATGAATGTGAAGAATTGACTGTTTTGGTTGTCATATCATGGATTGATTCAAATGTTCATAATGCTGGTAATCATGAAAGGGCCATCACTTTTTTTTTATTATTTTAACTTTTCACAATTTTAGCCTCAACCAATTATACCAACTATATAGTTCTAGTTGGATGGTTGTTTTGTGATCCAGTATGCTCTGTATGATTTATTTATTCAATAAATAAATCCCATATCCCCATTTTATAAGGTAGAAAGATTATGATAAAGGTTTATTGTTTGATCTGATCTTTGAAGATAAAAATAAGAATTATGTTGATGAATGGTCATTTTTTTCAGTTTTTATTTAAAGATCAATTAGTTAACATTCAGTGTAATATTAGTTTCAGGTGTATAATATAGTTCAACACTTGCATACAACATCCGGTGCTCATCACAAGTGCACTCTTTAATCCCCATCACCTGTTTCACTTATTCTCCTCTGATAACCATCACTTTGTTGTCGGTAGTTAAGAGTCTGTTTCTTGATTTGCCTCTCTCTTTTTCTCTTTGCTTGTTTGTTTTGTTTTTTGAATTCCACATATTAGTGAAATGAGACTGAAAATATGCTTGATACATTGAACATTATGCTATAAGAAACAGAGGAATGAATTAGTAACCTAGAAGACAAAACAATGGAAAGATAATGAAGCTGAACAAAAGAGAGAAAGAAGAATTACATGACATGAGAATGGACTTAGGGAACTGAATAACTCCATCAAATATAATAGCATTTGTTAATTATAGGAATCCCAGAAGAGAGAGAGAAAAGGAAGCATAAAATTTATCTCAAGAAATAGCAGCAGAAACCTTCCCTAATCTTGGGAAGAAAACAGGCATCCAGATCCAGAAAGCATCAAAATCAGCAAAAGCAGGCCAACACCAAGACATATTGTAATTAAATTTGCAAAATATAGGGATAAGGAAAAATCTTAAAAGCAACAAGACAAAAGAAGCCCTTAACTTACAAGGCAAAACCCATAAGGCTAGAGTTTCCCAGACAAACAAAAACTAAAGGAGTTCATGACCACTAAACTAGCCCTGACAGAAATATTAAAGGGGACTCTAAGTACAAAGAAGAGATCAAAAGTGACAGAGACAAGAAACATCAGAGAAAATCTCCAGAAACAATGGCAAAACAAGTAATAAAATGGCAGTAACTACAGAGCTATCACTAATTACTTTGAATGTAAATCGACTAAATGTTCCAATCAAAAGAGATGGGGTGTCAAAATGGATTAAAAAAAAAAAACAAGACATATCTATATGCTGCCTACAAAAGACTCATTTTAGACCTAAAGACACCTGCAGGTTGAAATTGAGGGGATGGAAAACATTTATCATTAAGTGGATGTCAAAAGAAAGCTGGAGTAGCAATACTTATAACAGACAACCTAGACTTTAAAACAAAGATTGTAAAAAGACAAGGACATTATGTAATCATAAAGGGGACAATCCAACAAGATGTAATAATTGTAAATATTTATGTCCCCAACTCAATAGCATCCAAATATATAAATCAACTAATAACAAACATAAAGGAACTAATTGATAATAACAGTAATAGTAAGGGACTTTAACATCCCACTTCACATCAATGGAAAGATCATCTAAACAGAAAATCAATGGAAATAATAGCTTTGAATGACACACTGGACCAGATGGATTTTACAGATATTGAAAAGGGAACTTAAAATAATTCCATACAATCTAACTTATCTTTATTAAGTCTATGTGAATTTTTCAGATAACCACTGGCAGATTTATTTAACGTAAATCTTTTAACTTTTATCACAAAGCATATTAACATGGAAGCTTTAAGTAAAGAAGAAAAGGGACTTTTAGTTTCCTGGAAATCAGCATATACTTGGGATGATAAAAAACAGCTGAAAATGCAGGAACTCTATTATTTCTTAAACAATTTGAGATGTGTATCTTTGGAAGCTAAGAACAATAGAAGCAACCATGAATCTTTATTTTGCCTATATATACTCTCTGTTTCCATGATATAATGTTCCTAAATGAAATAAAAATTATTTTGTGAATATGTTGGCAAACTGTGTAAGACCCTGATATTAATGGTGATATTAATGGTTCTATTAAAACTTCAACTAAAAATGTTTCTGATTTTAACAACATCAATGTATCATTAATAGAACCCTGCACATCTAAATATATATCCAAAAACAGCTTCCAGTTTGAAATTCAGGTACCACCTGTATTAGTTTAGGATTTACATTGTTAATATTTAATTTGGCCTTTGCAGTAGAGATGTGCTGAGCTTTTTGGTATATATTTAGTTAAAAGAGTCAGCAAACCACAGTCAGACACCTATCTCTTGGCTGTATTTCTGTCTTTATTTTAGATAAGCTTTTCTCATGTCAAATTAATACCAAAAATAGATAATGCATTTTAAAAGTTAGGTTATGGTTTTTTAGTTGTTATCATATTTATGTATGTTATTTTTGTTATATTAAAATGGTGATAATATTGCAGCAGTAAATATTCAAAAGATAGTTTTACTTAGGCATATACAAATCTATAAATTATTCATTTTCCCCATATGGTATAATAGTGATAATGACCACATGCAATGTAAAAAGAGGAAAGGAAGCACTATTTACATAAATTCACAATTAGTTCAAGCATAGCTATGAACTTTTAATTTATGTTAAGATTTCATTTTTTGAAATCTAAAATATTTGTTTGATATCTGTCTTGAATACACAGCTCAGAATGTGTGTTGCTTAGGTAATCTTTCTGAATGATTTTAAGCTCAAATATAGCATATACTATGCCTGTTCTTCATTAAAAATAAAAGAATAAAAGGTAATGAGTATTAAAACTTAGAAGAAGAAAATGGTAGTAACACACATCTCAAATGTAGAGGAACAAGCAACAGTGATTTAATATAATTTAATATAATAATTTACCTGAAATTTAGCCCAATATATCATGTTATGCTTTCCAAATGTTTATGCTGTTTTAGTAGATTTTCACTTATTTCTACCAGAGCATGTTGTTGTATAGCCCATATCTTATACAATAAAAACATATACAAGTGAAATGAGTGATTTATTTGCAAAAAAAAAAAAAGAATTCTACCTAGAAAGGGCATAGGTAAAGTGAAGAATATATTGAAATCTGCATGGAAAAAATGAAAGAGTGTATTACTAACTCATCATTGAACTGACTATGCAAACTACGAGTTGCTTCCTTTATGACAAAATTATAAAGATTTATTTTCTTTCTTCTTTTCCCTTATTTTTGGGTTCAGGGAGTTTATTAATGAGGAGAAGGAGAGCATGCAAGAATTTAAGAAATAATGTGTCCTTTAATTGTTATACTGAATAGCAACTCTTACCAATCCTTTTAACGCATAATATAGTCATTTCATTGATTTAAATAGATGGCTTATGTTTACCAGCTTTAAATGTAAGAGATACACTGATTTTAAATAATAACTTGAAGGAAGAATAGTATGTTTTAATTAAAAGTAGTCGGATGGAACTTTCAAAATAATTTGTCAGAGTATCATGGATATGAGGCTAGCCTCGGAAGCCAGATTCTCTGGATTCAAATCCCTGCAACATCCCTTGTCACAGAATGACTAGGGAAGTTCACCTAACTTCTCTGCTTGTTTCTCTATCATGAAATATTGTGTTGAAAATGAAAGCAGTTCATAAATGAAGAGTATCTACCACATGGCATGTTCTCAGTGAGTGCTCATTTCTAATAGCAAAAGTGTCCCTATGCTTGTGTGTGTATGCATGCCTATGCGTATCTATGTGTTTCTGTAGATGTCTAGTGAGAATAGAGTGGGTGAAGAATAAATATCCTAGAATGCTTTTCCCATTTTTCCAATATATGAGCAAATAATAACTGAATAATCATGCAAATTGGGAGGGGTGCTTCTTTTCAGAGGCATCAACCCAGCAAATGTGATTTAACCTCTGAATACCAAGATATGTACCCATTACAGAAGTATGAATGCCCTGCCATTTTTTTCCCCTCAAAGGGTGTTATTTCAAATAATGGAAAAACATAATTCAGGAGTTTTAAGATCAGATAATGAAATATGTGTATTTTTAAATAGTATTAAAATAAAACCAATTTTGCAAACCATTTTGCTTTTGTTGAAATAAATAAGGCAAAGAAAACATTTTTGCTTGCTTTATACCGATTTTTGGGTAAAATGATATGGAGAATACCATTAAAATTTCAACATTAGAGAGAATATGTGCATGATGAAAAGGGTTTTTCATATTACAATGTAAAAACACTAAAGGGAAGCCAAACAAGTATTGCCTTTTGGTTCAAAATTAACTACCTAAATATTGCCTTTTTAAAGAACTATTTGTTGGAAGCTAATAAGATTTCAGTAATAAGTTTAAATAGAATTCAGTTATCTCTATGTATACATATATATATGACAAAATGAGTTCCATATTGATTTTTTTATTAAGCACACATATTTCTTTAAAAATAACATTATATTATGCAATTTCTTTGCCCTCTAAAATTGATAATTGGGTTTGGAAGGAAAGTCATTACAATATATCATATGTAGTGATTTATGCCACAGTAAATATTTGTATATTTTATGGAATAATTTACAAAGATACTTAAATTACTGATTGAATATATTGTGAAATATATGAATACTGATTGACTTATTTTACAATCGCATGTATCTGCAATAATCCTTCAGCTGATAAAATTTATAAAACAACAGCTCAGTAGCTTAACTGTAGCAAGTTATTTATACTCCAAAAAGCCAAATGACAGTGACTGCAACCACATAATTGATGAGTTAAATGAGTTTTATGTTCCCAAAACAATTTTAAAGCTGAGTAACCCAAATTTATTAGCCATATCCAGATGGAATATAAAGTCAATATATTGCTGTTTATGTATCAAGTCAGAGAAAATTATTAAGGATGATTTCAGCCATGGATAGTAAGGGTGGGGGACCTTGGTTAAATTCTGAGGCTATAATTCAAGGAAATTTTGGTAGCTGCAAAGCTAGTGTAACAAATAAGATAACTGTGCTGTAATAGACTTTAGTTGAATTATTTTCTTGACTTAAAAAATGTAAAACTGGAGTTGAAGTAGCAACTCCATAAAACATTTCAAAAATAATGTTGGAAAGAAGTATTTTATTCAGGCTTATTAGCAAGACTTCATATATAAGGAACTTGTAAAAAAAATATATAAGTAGATATTTTAATACAGCTAAAATAGAAATGAGCTATTGGCAAGTACTTAAAATGATTCTGTTTTAGCACCATTTTATTGTAGGAAATTGGAAAGATTTTTTTTTCCAGAATAATAAAATACTAAATGGCTTTAGCTGAGAAGATAGCATGCATCTTGGTCATTAACAATTATCATATAAATAGAATATATGATATGAAATATCAAAATATATTAAAGGAGTATATATGAAGGGAAGATTAAAAATAAGTATTTTTAGGAGCACCTGGGGGCTCAGTCGTTTAAGCATCTGACTTGGGCTTACAGTTCTGAGTTTGAGCCCCACACTGGGCTCTGCTCTGACAGCTCAGAGCTTGAGGCTGCTTCAGATTCTGTCTCTCTCTCTCTGTTTCTCCCCCACTCACACTCTGTCTCTCTCTCAAAAATAAATAAAGATTAAAAATATTATTTTAAAAATAAATATTTTTATAGTCATTGAGCAGTTTTCATTATAATATTAAATTGTATTAGATAGAATACATGGGACCCAGACCCAAAACCTCAAGTTATTCACTGCGTAATTTTAGAAAAGATGCTCAAATTCTCAACATAGTATATTGAATCATACCTTACCTCTGCTCATACCTGCACAGCCAATTAGTATGTAATTGTTGAGAAATGTGAAGATTTGAGATCTTACTCCATAGGAAGCTAACAAGTTAGTTTATGATGGTTTTATGAGTACTTGGAGAACATTGGAGAAACCTGAGTCAGAGAAAAAGAACTATATTGCATATAGCACTAAAAATGGGATTAACTTCAACATACGTGTGTCAATTTCTTTTGCTCGCCAGTCCCACAAGGAACAAGCCAATGGGCCCACATGGGCCCACTCACTGGATTGTATTTCAGGAAAGGCATTCTGAGCATAAGCTTGCCCTCCCTATAGACTGGAGACAAAAATTATCTTTATTACATTAAACAATAAGCATGTCTCCCTTTGCTGTAGAGGGCAACACTATATCTATCTTCAAAGACTGTTCACCACATAAATCCAGAACAATATTCCAGAACAAAAATGGCAGACAGTGTCTCACTGCAGGGTATGCAAAAATGTGAGCAAACTATGAGAAATAACAAGTACCATTCATTTATTCAAAAAAATATTATGCTGTATTATACCCTAGACACTATTCTGGAAATTCAGGATATATTGATAAATAAGTCAGACTAGGTCCCTACTCTCATAAAGCTTAAATCCTAATAAAAATAAAAAATAAAAGGGAATTTCAGGAAATGATTAAGTTAATGATATGGAGAGAAACTTGACATCTGTAAGAAAATTATATAATGGATAAAGGAAAATTTCTTTGACATTACTTTTGAGTTGCAACCTAAATCATAAGATCTAGAGAAGTGAGAATCATGACAGATGGAAAAGTGAGTAGAAGGGCCCTGAAAGTTGAATAAAAAATATAGTTATGTTAACAAATTTGAGATTAGACATATGGACAAATTCCTACAAAATATGTATTACCTGTCTCAAGAAGAAATATAAAGCATAAATGCCCCTATAGACTTTGAAGAAATTTGTTCTGTATTTTAAAGCATTTTTCCATGTAAGAAATGTATTTGACAGGCTAGTTTTAGAAGTATTTAAACAAATGTTACCTATGAATTCTAATATCTTATAAACTTCTCAAAATAAACAGGAATGGGGGAAAAAAGAGAACATTCCCTAACACATAGTATAAGCCTGATGTAAATTTAATATCTAAGTGAGAGGAAGAGTGTATGGAAAGATATTAATACCCAATCATCTTCAGGAACAGAGAATCAAAAACAAAAAATAAAATATTAGTGAAGAAAGGAGAGATTTTCAAGAAGAAAGAAGAGGTTAACTTGTTTTGCATACTATTAAAAACTCATGAGTCATGATTAAAATTCTTAGCAATTCATTCCTGTGACCTTAACCAAGAGGACTTGAAAGGGTTGAGAAGAAACCCCAATTAGCATGAGTTGAGGAGGAAATATGGGTATCAAGTGAGATCATACATATGAAACCAATTCTTTCATTTTAAAGTGTTAAGATGCAGCTCAAACATCATCTCTTTCTGAAACCTTTCATCTCTTTTATGAAACCTTTCTTAAGTCTTCTGACTGAATAAAATGTTCATACTCTGATTTTAGCACATATCTTTGTTGTTAATAAGGTGTCATCCCATAGGTGTTGGGAATATTGAAAGCATTACCTTATCTTTCTTGTGTTTCCATCAAAAGTACATCTTTGTATATTAAAGTGATTATTAGAATTTTTGCAAGGTAAAATTGAGTTAAATTGAATTGCAATGTAAAGTAGTAATCAAATTCATTGAATTTAATAATTGTGTATATCTTAAATAATAGATTCACATGATTCTTAGACCTAGATTCATTCATAATCAGTGATACTGTTAACAGTATGTTGACTACTCCAAATATTTGGGGGAAAATATAGCATCACATTTAGACATGTGTTCAAATGCAAGTACATTAGTTAAATTCACCATTATGATGTTTTCCTAAAGATCATGTATTGCTTGGAAGTTATTTAAGCTGTCAAAGCAAAGCAGCAGGAAACAATTTTTCACACTACTTAAAAGTGTTAAAAATATAGTGTGTGGTGGGGTGAGTGTGTAAACAATGTTAAATAATAACATTTTATCTGAATTTCATTAAAGCCAGTATTGAAACTTGAAGCACAACTAAATATATAACTGAATGTGGCTTTCTCTGTTAACAAAAGCATGCTTTCTCTGAAACCTTTCATTTTTCCATTTGGCTTCTCTAGAATGGCTCTAGATGAGATTACTTGTTCTCACTTCCTCTTTTGTATGATAAAATGTAAATCCATGAAGATATGCAGTTTATATTTTATTTTGATTCACTATAACCCGCTGGAGGCAAAACCAAGGGATGCTTATGAAGTGAAAATGAATATAGTTTTGATTTGTCTATCATCTGTTCTTAACATGCTTGAACAAAGCTCTGTGAAAGCGTAACACTTGATACATATGAAACTTCGTTAGCCAAAACCAGTCCCTTGATTTAAAGAAACCTATCTCATGATCTCTACTCTTTATGTAGATTTTACTTCACTGTATTTGTATCAAGTATAAAACTTTGAAGATGGCTTGCTTATAAGAGAGATTGCAAAGGAATGCACAACATTTCTTTAGGCCATTTAGGGGAATATTGTTATGGGTATGTATATGTTTTGATATAGTTTCTTGTGTAAAATACCTGAGAGAAATTGAATTGGTGCTACCTGATCTGTGCTGATGTTTCATAGTAAGTTTGGCTTGAGTTTCTCATCTAGTTTGAAATTCTATATTCAAATTTATTCTATATCGAAAAAATTGTGTATACTTAATGTCTTGGATAATATTAGTTGAGGTACTTGTTAATAAAGAAAAATGCAAACCAATCAAATAGTGGTTTGCAAAGGCTAATTAAATTCAGATATACAAATGGTCTAATTAAGGTTTAAGAATGGATTCACTTGGATGAAATGCTGAAATTTACAGTAAATTGAATCATTTTTGCTTCAATCTCACTTTTCCCTGTATTTTCTGTCCCATACCTCCTCTTCCTTTTTTAGCCAATCTCCTCAGTTTGCTACTTCCAACATATCTTCTTGAACTGACTTGATGTGATTCTTGTTCCACCCTCCCTGAAAGTAATTAATTACTTCCACGCTGCAAAATCCAACTGCCATTTCTCATCCCCTCATCTTTGATTTATTAGCAACATTTGATGCTCCTTTATCTTTGAAACATTATCTCTGCTTGTCTTCCAAATTCGTATTTTCCTGTCTGTTTTTTTTCTTTCCTTACCCGACAGCTCCTTCTCATTCTCTTTTAATGGTTCTGCTTCATGTCCAGTGTTGTAGTGTGCCAGCAATTAGACCTTTAATTTCTTCTTTTTTTTATCTGCATTAAATCTCTTGGTAATATCCAATATTATCATTTTAAATAACATTTTATAATAATGATGCCCATGTTTTTATATCTCCACTCTTAAATTTTCTCAACTCTAGATCCATGTCCATCCATC
Source organism: Felis catus (assembly GCF_018350175.1). Lineage (NCBI taxonomy): Eukaryota > Metazoa > Chordata > Mammalia > Carnivora > Felidae > Felis > Felis catus. The sequence goes on from NC_058371.1 coordinate 108,296,272, forward strand.
AGTGTTTCTGATTTTATTCCTATAAGAATTTTAAGCTCAAAATTCTCAAAACTGAACTCTCAATCATTAACCACCCCTTCCCATTGCCACCACCCAAACTGTCTCTTCCCATAATCTTGCCATTTCATTAGTGACAAACTCATCCTTTCAGTTGTTCAAGCCAGAAGTTTGGGTGGCCCCTTGACATCTCTTTTCCATTCCACCTCATTTTCAGTTTCCAGAAAACCCATTAGTATTTTCTTTAAAATATACCTAGAATCCTACCACTTTCTGTTGCTTCCACTGCTGCTTCTTTGCCCTAAACCACCAACATGTTTCATTTTCTTGAAACTATTCTCCCTGTCTCTTTCCTGGTCACATTTCAATCTGTTCTTCCACACAGCAGTAAAATAATTCTATTTACACAACATGGGATCCTTAGGTGGACTTTGTTTCACTCAGAGTTAAATGTCAAAAATTTTAGAGAAGCGTATAGGTGAACAGGAGATTGTCACTCCCACTAGCACTACCACCAATGCCTTCCTGATTTAATTACTTGCTAATAGACATTTCAGCCAAACTCACTTCCCTGCTGTTCTACACTAGGCTTACACCTAGTATACTTAGGACCCACTCTTCCTTTACCTGGAATTCTCCCCCCCTTCCCCTGCATATCTACATGGCTTGACACTTCCCAAGACTTTGACAATCCAAAGTCTGTATTCAAATGCCATTTGATTTAGTGAAGCCTTTCTTTGCTTCCCTATTTAAAATGGTAATGTGTTCCTTTCCTTGTTTAATTTTCCTTCATAGCACTTATCACTATCTAATGCATTATTTATTGTACTTATGTATTTTATTTCTGTCTTACCCCCTTAAAATCTTAGCTTATAAAATGATGTTTATTTCTGTAAAATTGTGATTTTAAACAATTCACAGCCCTCCATTTTTGGTATTGTGATACTTGATTTCAGTAAGTAACAAAGCAGACTTCATGTAATTACTTGATACTGGTTAATTTTTCTTACTGTATGCTTTCATAATTCTTGAAATTAAAAAAATGATGTGGGGTGCCTGGGTGGCTCAGTCAGTTGAGCGTCCAACTTTGGCTCAGGTCATGATCTCATGGTTTGTGAGTTTGAGCCCTGCATCAGGCTCTGTGCTGACAGCTCAGAGCCTGGGGCCTGCTTCGGATTCTGTGTCTCCCTCTGTGTCTGTCCCTCCCCCGCTCACACTCTGTCTCTGTCTGTCAAAAATAAATAAACGCTCAAAAAATGTTTAAAAAATGATGTCAATGTGGAAAATCAATATATTCTATTTTAAATTTGAACCTAACATGTTTCATGATTTCTTTTTAGAAAATACAGAAAAATATTTTAGAAATAAAAATTATTTTCTCTGACAAGTATGTAACTTTGGTTACATATTGTACTTTTTTCATAAAATTATATAATCATCCTTGTTATTAGAACCTTCATAACACTATCTTTTCTACTATATACTCAATCCTTAGTATAAGTGAAAGTAGCTTCTAAGTTCTCCTTGATATATCTTAGAAGAAGCCCTTTCCAAATTTAAATTACTTATTCTAAATCAGCCAGTAGCCTGCTCATAAACTGTTTTAATTAATGATTTGAGATGTAAGACAATTATGACATAGTAGAAGCAAAAAGCACATAATGGTGTAATTATTTCTTAAAGCACTGTGGGGATAATGTAGGTTAAATGCTCTGCTTGTCTCACTGTTTCTTCTATCCAGTGTGTCACTGACATTTCATATTTCTACTTACTTGTGAAAGATTAAGTAGCTTTATTTTGGATTGTATGTCACAGACTCTAATTTTGGAAGTTGTACTCACTTTTGCATAGATGATGTGATGAATGGTGCTAAATATAATATAGTTGCTTAGAAATAGTAAGGAAGGCATAGGAAATCACAGAAGCAAAGCAATCAGGTACAAAGACTTAAGTAATTTTTAGTGCTTTGTTGATTGAATCACAAAATAATATATTATTTAAATAAAATGCAAAAGCAGAAAAACGAATATTATTATTGAGATTAGGATAAGAGCTACTGAATATAAAGGTAGAAGGTGTATGTGAAAATCACCCAAAATCTCTTCCTCTACCTTTGATGACCCAAGCATTTCAGCAAACTGGATATAAATAAAGACAAAATGAGACCTATCCATTATTGTATTATTTTATACACTTACATGTTCATACAGGTATAGAATATAATACTTTTGAATATTATAAGAACAAAATAAATTGTAAGTAAGAGGTATCATTATTGTTTTGGGAACTAAATAATGAATGTCACTTTCTTTGGCATTTTTGTTCTCCTTTAGGAACTTAGAGGCTGACATTAATATTTATTTCTCTCTGTTCTTGGGTCTAGTTAAACATGATCAACTGTGCTTGATTGAGTGTCTTTGATTAACAATGTCTCAATTTCCTTAATTATAAATACTTATAATAACCTTCTGCCTCAGAGGAATATTGTGCTATTTGCTAAGAACCAAAGACATCCCGAGAAAATTTATTTTTCAGGGTAGAAGTCAAAACCCTAAGTAGAAATATGTGTTGAATAATTTTGCATGAATGTTGCTGTTTCCCTATGGTCATCATTGTTTTAATTTTATTCTGAAGATTATGTCTGAAGAGACATCTCTTTAACAATTGGCTTATCATCCCCTCCAACATTGCTAGCTATACCACTTTGTGTTTCTGCCATCTCATTTTATCACTACTGCCTTTCCTCCTAACTCCTTTCAATTGCATACTCTCAACTGTCAACTCCATTGTTTAAAAAACCTACTAGACCCCACAGGACTATCTTTCTTTGCATGCTTCAGTGGGAACTTCACTTTTCTTGTGTAGTAGCTCCTTGTTTGCATCCATATAAAGAGAACAATTCATTCTTATTGTCATTATTTCTAGTCATAAAGGAAGCACAGCATTCTTCCTCCTCACTCATATTGCTTCCAAACCACTAATTTTCCATTTTCTTTCTTTTTTTAAAATGTTTATTTATTTTTGAGACAGAGAAAGACAGAGCATGAACAGGGGAAGGTCAGAGAGAGAGGGAGACACAGAATCTGAAGCAGGCTCCAGGCTCTGAGCTGTCAGCATAGAGCCCAATGCGGGGCTCGAACTCACAGACTGTGAGATCATGACCTGAGCCGAAGTCGGAAGCTCAACTGACTGAGCCACCCAGGCGCCCCTAATTTTCCATTTTCATATAAAGCATGCACTTTTAGACACCTGCCAAATAGCTATACAGTTTTCTTCCTGTATTTCTTTCTTTCTTTCTTTCTTTCTTTCTTTCTTTCTTTCTTTCTTTCTTTCTTTCTTTCTTTCTTTCTTTCTTTCTTTCTTTCTTTCTATTTATTTTTATAATTTTTATTTAAATCCTAGTTAATTAACATACATTGCAATATTGGTTTCAGGAGTAGAATTTAGTGATTCATCACTTACATATAACACCCAGTGCTCATTATAACAGGTGCTCTCCTTAATATCCATCACCCATGTAGCCCACCCCCCACCAACCTCCCTCCAACAACCCTTAGTTTGTCTCTATCATTAATAGTCTTTTATGGTTTGTTTCCCTCTCCCTTTTTTTCCTTTCCCCTATGTTCATCTATTTTGTTTCTTAAATTACTCATATGAGTGAAATCATATGATATTTGTCTTTCTCTGACTGACTTCTTTCATTTAGCATAATATACTCTGGCTCCATCCATGTCATTGCGAATGGAAGATTTCATTATTTTCAATGGGTGAGTAATATTCCATTGTGTATATATACCACATCTTCTTTATCCATCATCAGTTGATGGACACTTGGGCTCTTTCCATAGTTTGGCTATTGTAGATAATGTTTCTTGCTCTTCTTTCATCATTACTTTTTACATTCACCAAGGACTTTGTCACACAGAGATGATATAGTTCTCTCTACAACTAAATATACCAACATCTTGGCGTATGTTTGTCTTTGGAATTTGAAATATTATGTGTTGTCTGTGACCTACTTAACATCCTGATTTCACATTTCTTGATCTCCCTATTTCCAATAATTTATCTCTATACCTTATCTGTAAACCATTCCTACCACTAGGCTCTGAATGTTTTCATTAACTATTTACCTTTAAAAAATATTTTGAGGGCACCTGGGTGACTTAGTCAGGTAAGCATCCAACTCTTGATCTCCGCTCAGGTCATGAATAAGAAGAAAAGGTTCTTCTCACAGTTTGTGAAATTGAGCCCATATCAGGCTCTGCGCTGAGAGCACAGAGCCTGTTTAGGATCCGCCCCCCGCCCCCCCTCTGCCTCTCTGTGCTCTTTCCCTACTCACTCTCTCTCACTCTCAAAATAAATAAATACACTTTAAAAGAATATTTTGAATCTTAGTATTTTCCTCTGGATGCAATGCCCAATCATTTTAGCTCTTAAAATTCTTCTAGTTTTCTTTGATTTCATGAAGACCATCAATTCCATCTTAATTCCAGTCCTTTATAAAATAACCAGTCTTAATAGTAAATTCACTCCAATATACAGGTTACAAAGATCTAACTCCTAAACTCTTACTCTGGCATCCTAAAGAGTACAAAGAAAATGAGCCACCTTTGTAAATATGTGGGCAATGCAAATGCCATCCCAACAATGTCAGAGGTTCATACCAGTCCTACTTCAAGACTGAGTTTGAAAAATCTGTATGTCAATCCACTGCCTAGTCTCCAAAATCCATATCCATGTTTCCTCATCTCTGACCTCTCTTCATATATATATATATATATATATATATATATATATATACATACATATATATATGTATATATATGTATATTTGTATATATATCTATATATCTATATCTATATCTATATCTATATCTATATCTATATCTATATCTATCCCTCTATCATTTACCCTTGCATTCTTGGCAGAAGATGTTGCCTCCAACTTCCCTGGAATGAATGAGTTGACTCTGCCACTTGGAAATTCTCCCCAATAATCTTACTTTCAAACCAGATACATTATACTTTCTTCTCTTAGTGGAGAATGGGCACTTACTCTTGTTTCAGCTTACCTTTTTCTTGCTCTTTGAGGTTTGTTCCTTCAGGGATCTTGAGCTATCTGTTGTTTCCTTTTCTTCTTACATTCAAATGCTTACTGAGTCTTTACTCTTAGAATATAAGGCATGTTCAAATCGCTCTGGTTTTATTAGGAAAAATCACAAAAAACATTTTCAGAGACCCAACATTTCTATCCACCTACTGCTGTAGCATAGGCCTCCTCTCCTTTATAACATACTTTGTGAGAAAATACTAGATGTGTATTCTCTTTATGGCCTGATTTTCCATTGATTCCTCCAGAAACCAAATCATTATGTCACTCACTACTGAACTGAAACTGCTTCACTGAGTTCAAAACAGTGCATAGTGCAAAGGGTAATGGGAAATTTTTTGTTTTTACTTTTCTTTGAACATTTGCTGATATTGACCATAAATTTCCAATTTAGAATCCCTTTCTTCTCTGGCTTGTGACACTCCTGTTGATTGTTGTTGTTTGTTTTGCCTTGGTTTTTTTCTTCTATCTCCAGTGACTCCTTTCCTGTCATGATTTTGATTATTTTTCTCTTTGTCCTGAAACACAATATGACTTAATTGCATTCTTCACCCTTAGCTTTTTTCCCTTTAGACATTTTCACTTGGTGACTTCATCCAATTTATGGGTTCTATAAGAAAAAAAAATAATTCGCTTATTTAACAATTATTTATTAGGGAACTACTACATACCAAGAACTTATTTAGGCAATGGGGACATAACATTAAGCAAAATTGAATAAAATCTCCTCCTACAACTTAGGTTATAGTGGAGGAAATAGACAACGAACAGACTTTTTTTTCCCCCTCTGCTACAGAAAAAAAAAAAAAAAGTGAAGCAAAAAGAAAATAACAGTGGATGTCAGGAACAGGGATGAAATTTTTAAGGGAAAAACTTATTAAATCATATTTATATCCCAGTAGTCCAGTCATGGTCCCTGGCTTCTCTTTACCTCCTGTGCCCTGGGTTATCTTTGTTGCTAACTCAGCCTGACATCTGGTGTGCCAAATGTCAATATAGAGAAAACCTTGGTAATCAATGAAACCACACACTATTAAAAACTAGGGTAAGCAATATGATATGTTAAATTTGTAAAATCAATGTGAACTTGTAATAAGAAAGGAAATATTTTTAAAGATCCATCACTCATAAAGTTTCCTCAGTAGCAACATCAGAGACAAATACTCACCACCAACTCAGCTGTGAGCCTCTGACCTTCTGCTAATATTCTCCATGAAGGAAACCAAGACTCCTTTGAACATGCCTAATTCCATTCCTTGGGACTATAGTAAAATGAGGAAAGACTGGCAAAAACTTTATAGAAATAAGTGAAAGGATAAGAAGTCAATTTCAACAGGCTTCTTCTATCCAGATTTGTACAATTTAAGCATTTAGAAAAAATATAACTTGCTATTTCATTATTATTAATTTATTTAAAGCAAATTGAATCTGAGAAAGGCTATGAGTTAATAAATATATTTAAAAGAGTTACTAAGTACAATACAAGGTACTTGTATGAAAATAAAGGCAGAGTTATGGAGAATATTTTCTATAATTTTTAATATGGAATCTAATATAGATGAGTATTGTTTATTCTACTTTATTAAATATTTGTTTATAAAGTGTAGCTATATACTTGTTTTGAACTGTGAAAAAAAAATTTATAACTCCTAACTGTACCTTGCCTATTTCCATGTGCTACCAATTTTAGAAAACTGAACACTGGTACCTCACATTTTTTTTCACATATATTGATATATTCAATAAATATTAATCAAATGAGCATTGTTTGACAGATACTCTGAGGCACTGGGGATATAACAATATACCAAACAACACAAAATCTATGACCTTATACCATTTACATTCTAGTGGAAGAAAAAATAAAATTGACAGATTAAAAAGTAAAATATATATTACGTTAAGTGATATTAACTACTGAGGTAAAAACTAAAGAAGAAAATGGAGTCATGAAATGCCTTGAATGAATGGGAAAAATTTAACAGTGACATGAGTAAAGACTTAAAGGAAATAAGCAAAGTAGGCTATTAGACATCAAGTAAAGAACACTCTAGGCCAAGGGAACAGCAATTGAAAAGGCCTTGAGGCAAGACCATGCCGAAATACCAGATGTGAAGAATATTTAGGTGCCAGGACGATTACAGCAGATATAAGAAGAAGAGGGCAGGAGATGAAATACAAATAGTGAATAAGGAGTCATATAAGGCTAGTTGGCCATTGTAATGGAAGCCATTGGGGGATTTTATAATGTGATATCATATACATTTTAACAATGTCATATTGGCTATTATGTTGGTAATAGACCATAGGAGTTAACGTCAGAAAAAAAAGACAAAGAGCTATGAATGACATTAATCCAGGATAGAGATTATAATGGCTTGAAGCATGGTGTAGCTGTTTGAAGTAATGGGAAGTCAAATTCTCATATAATTTTATTATAAACATAAACAATTTCAGTGATATATCAGATGTGGAATGTGAAGTAGGAAGGAATCAAGGGAAACACCAAGACTTTTGAGCAATTTGAAAGAACAGAATTAACATTAAATGAGATGATGTCATGGGTTGAATTGTGTCCTATAAAATTCATATACTGAAACCATACAGCCCCCCAGAATTTCAGAATGTGACTTTATTTGGAGAAAAGTTTCTTTCAGGTGTAGTCAAGTTAAAATGGGGTCATTAGAGTGCCTGTAACCCAATATAACTATTGTCTGTATAAAATGGAAAATTTGGACATAGAGACATGAACAGAGGGAAGATAATGTGAAGACACATGGAGAAAATGGCCACTTACAAACCAAGAAGAGAATCTTGAAATAGAGCTTTACCTCACAGACCTCAGAAGAAGCCAACCCTGCCTGCAGAAAAGAACTTTCTCTTTCTGGGAAATTCTTTTTAGAATGACATGAGTTATTAACAAACTAACAAGAAAATGAATTCATATATACATATTCTGACTAAACAGGAGTTTGTGTTCGTTTTCTTTTATTATTTTTTTAAGTTAGAGAAAGTGAGTGGGGGAGGAGCAGAAATTGAGAGAGAGAGAGAGAGAAAGAGAGAGGGAGAGAGGGAATCCCAAGCAGGCTCTGCACTGTCAGAGTGGAGCCCAATGCGGGACTCGAACTCATGAAATGCGAGACCATGACCTGAGCTGAAACCAATACTTAGATGCTTAACTGACTGAGCCACCCAGGTGCCCCAAACAGGAGTTTTTAATATAGTAGTTTTTAAATTTTCTTTTATGTTAGGTTGGTAATGGTAATTCTAAACTTCATTTTTTTTTCCCAATTGATGTTTTAAATTCATTGCTTTGCCACAAAATCCAATTTAGAAACAAAATTAAATAAAATGACTTGCCTCAGCTAAAAAAAAAACAGTTCCCCCAATTAAAAATTAGTTTTTAAAATTACATTTACAAAATGTCCATTCCAACAAGGAATGATAGCACAAACTCATTTCTCCCTGCTCTTCTCTATTAAGGACAACTATTGACTTGGGAAATAATGCAAGAAGCAACCAAAGAAGAACTTCAGAAGATGGAATGAGGAAGATGAGCTGGCTAGAGACTATAGGATTGGAAGAACAACATAGTGACATGGCATCTTATGAGCCCATCACACAATAGAAGAAGACAATTCAGGGCCAGCATTTCCCAACCTTAAACAAGCAAAAGAAGTCAACTCAGAAAGGTTCATTCTTTTCCCAGATTGAATGGAAGTCCTGCTGATAACACAAACAAGCCCAGCAGCATTAATAAGGAAGACACAATTAGAGGGTGAAAATGGGCTACTATACACCACATGCAAAGGAAATGCTGTCATGATGAGCTCCTGACCTGGAAAGTGTCCACTTTTCACCAACTACAGATTCTTCTCATCAAAAGGCCATGGGTGGCTGGGAAGCACCAGGAAGGGGGGCTCCCCCACAACAAATGGCCTAGTTCAAACAGCTTCTTCATTCCCACATGCCAAGGACTCCTCCCCCGCCCCCTGCTACTTCAAGACACCTGGTAGCCCAGCCTAGAGAAATTCCTTCCAACCCCCATCCCCAAGGCAGTGGCAGCAGGAATCATGGAGAGATCCTGCAGCAGTAAATCAGCAAAAGTGACCAAAATAGCTACACAAAAACTCTGAAAATTAAATTGTCATTATTACTACAGACTACAAAAGTAGTCCAGAACTTATTTGCTAAACTAAACAGATGACTGCCTGATAAATAAAAGATTCAAATAGAACCCAGAGTCTCTTAACATAATAGACAGAGCCAGGATACAATTGAAAATACTATCATAGCAAGAAACAGGAGAATCGCAAATATAATGAGAAAAGATAACTGATGCCAATAATGAGTTGAATAAGATGTTTGAACTATCTGGCAAGTATGTTAATTAGACATCATTAAAATACCTCAACAAGCAATTACAAATTCTCTTAAAACAAATAAAGTGAAGAAAAATCCTAACGAAAGTAGAAATTATTAATATAAAAACATGGCAATTGTAGAAACAATACTATACATGACAGTACACAAACAAAAATCTTGATAGTGGAGCTCAATAGTAAATAGAGGAGAGATGATAGATAACAGAATCAGGAGTTGATAGATAATAGATAACAGACTTTAGTAACCTGAACAAATAGAAAATAGACTGGGAAAATAAATAGCTCCTCAAGGCCCCTGTGAGACAATAACAAAAGATCCAACATGGTTATATTTGGAGTCCCATAAGGTGAGAGGGAGTATGGGACTCAAAGAGCATTCAAAGACTTATTATGGCTGAAAACTTCCCAAATTTGGCAAAAAGATATGAACTTATAGATCCAAGAAGCTCAGAAAACTCCAAAGTAAACAAACAAATTATTCTGGCCAAGACACATTAATATGAAACATGAAAACTACAGACAAAGAAAAATATCTTAAAAGCTGTAAAAGAGAAATGTCACGTTGACTATAGGGAAAAAAATGCAAATGACAGTGGATTTCTCATATGAAGCCAAAGAGGCCATAAAGAATTGACACAAAATTTTTCAAATACTGGTTAAAAAAAAAGAAAGAAAAGAAAAACAAAACTGTGAGCTGCAAATTCTATATCCAGTAAAAATACTTCAGAAAGAAAGAAAAAATATATATATTCCCAATATGGGATCAATTTCCAAATTTTTACCATGTTTATGATGAAAAAATTAATCTTCCTCCATTTTCAACTTCCAGATTATGGCAGAGAAACTTGATCTTTAACATGAAGTTCAAAAAACATGTGTGAATTTTTTTTCAAATAACAGTTTTAGAAATATGTGAAATTTATTATACCTTCCCCTAATAATGAATGTTATATGTATTTTTCTTGTATTCAACTATTACAACCAACTCAGAATCTCAGTGGCATAGAACAACAACCACTTACTACTCATTCATGTCACATGTCAGCATTTATGGATTGATTCTAGCATTGCTCAGTGGAATTCTTATTCCAAAAATCCAGGCTGAAAGTGGCAGCCACTGTCTAGGATATGCTGTTTTTGTGAAAGATGAAGACAAAAACATGCATCAATCTTAAAGATTCTTCATACAAAACTGTGACACATGTGCTCATATTTCTTTGGTCAGAATAGGCCCATGGTCAAACTCATTGTCAAGAGGACAAGGTAGTATGCTCCTCCCACAAGAGGTACTGAAAGTCATGGCATGTGGGTAGGAGTGTATAATCTTTTTGCTGGAAGGGAAAGTGAATGATATTAAACAATAATAAATGTACCACAATGTAGCATTAAATAGTCATTTTTATTCTCTGGTGATTATTGTGAAATATTTTATAAAATTTACATTTAGGATATGGTATGCAGTCACAGTGCTCTAAAGGACATTTTGTCTAGCATTTAGCATTTTTTCAAGGTAGTCAGTTGAACAGTGGTCACAAATACTCTTCAAAGAAAACAAACACAATCAAATAAATTTGGGAGCTTCTACTTCTTAAAGTTTGCTGTTAAATTGAAAAACCCTTGATCTATATATTTTAGTAGTAGCATTTCAAGTATCCTATTTTGATTCCTACAGTGGTCACTTAACATATTGGAACATAATAATCATCAAGATTTTATGCACATAGTCAACATTTTACAGAATTATAACAGCAACAGTTTTATCATCCAGCAAATCAAATGAAGTTTGTGGCAATCCTATCCATAATGTGGATCAATTAATCTAGAAAGATAAAAGTGCAAAAGATTAAAAAAAAAAGAGCAAATACCATGTTGGAGTGATAGTTTATTGACAAACCCTACTAACTCATGTGTTGCCAGTAGGTAACATTTGAAACCAAACAGCATTGTTCACCATTTTCAGGAGTTTTTTGATCCATTGGGATACTCTTCAGGGATTGCAGAGCTGGTACATAGCCTCCTTTCATTGGACTACTCTGTAAATGGAAGAAAATACACAAAAAATCTACCCCAGTGAAGTTAAATGACTTCCTAAGTCACTAAACACAAGCTAGGTGGAGAACTGAAAATAGACCCCAGATCTCCATGACCATAATTGCATCACTAAACCACACTCTCCTTTTGGTGGAAAGCCTTAGAATGATTAATAAGCTTATGGGTTAAAGTGCACAGGAGAAACTTCCTTTATAGACCAACAATAAGGAGATGTATTCTCATTTTATTTTAACATCTTAGTAAACCACAGATAAATATATTAAAATCACATTATGGTAGATGACAAAGAGCTTTCAAAAATAAAGTAAAAGATTTGTTACCAGCTCTTACTTCAACAGATTTTAACAGAACAATCGTTTAGGATTCTTGGCTTAAATGCTGATGTTGCTGATAACATTTGATTTGATTTATATAATTTGTTTATCCACTAAGATTATATAGACTATTTGCCTAGGAAATTTGAAAAATTAGAAAATGATTTGATGTCTTTGGCACTTCCATCTACAGAAATCAAATGTTTAATGTAATATATTAATTTGTTGCAGTAAAACATACTTTTTTACCCAAGACCCACAACAAGAAATTAATTTTAGATTGTGACTCTTCCCCTTGGCACATAATTTGGATATATATTACTTAAAGCTGAAGCAATACTTACTTTTATTACTTGAATATATTGTTATCTTCTGTTTTATTCAATCCCCCCACTCTCTTTAAATGCTGGACAAAGCACATTGTATGGACCCAGTACAGTTTGATCAATTTTAAACAAATCTAGGTAAAAAAAAAACCTCACATTGGATGGGAGATGTACCATGTATTCTTTCCACTGGTATTATTATACTGTGGATAATAGGATATTATTTACAAAAATTCGCCAACTGATTTCCAAATTCCGAGGCAGCCAAACACACAAAACTGTATATCAACTCTTCCTCTACTAGTAGAATAAAGGAAGTTTGTTTACTCCATATCTTTTCTTCTCACTAACTACAAAACCAACCCTGACTTCACTTATGCCTTAATTTCAGTGAAGGAGTTCTCACCAAGGACACAAATTATTTCCATACCAAACATTAGGTTGATAGTTTTCAATCCTGATCTTCTTTGCCCTCTCAATAGTATCTGACAGCGTTGACCATTCCTTCTAAAACCCTCTTTCCTTTCATCTGCTATTATACCATCCTCCCTGAAACTTCATGTTTAGTCTCTGTTTTAACAATAAATGTGAGGAATTCCTCAATAAAAGCCAGGAATTCCTAGGCTTTTTTTCCTTTTTGTATATACATATTTAATTTTTTAATGTTTATTTATTTTTGAGAGACAGAGTATGTGTGGGGAAGGGGCAGAAAGAGAGAGAGACACAGAATCCCAACCAAGCTCCAGGCTCTGAGCTGTCAGCACAGAGCCCGACATGGGGCTTGAACCCACGATCCATGAGATCATGACCTTAGCCAAAGTCAGACGCTTAACCAACTGAACCACCCAGGCACCCCTATATACCTATATATATATATATATATATATATATATACACACACACATATATGTATACATGTATATATACATATATACATGTATATATACATATATACATGTATATATACATATATACATGTACATGTATACATGTACATGTATATATATGTACATGTATATTTACATATGTACATGTATATATATATAATTTTTAGTTTCAACTTGGAGCACAGCTTAGGTTTTCATTTTTATGAAAATTATTTATAAATTTATATCTCTAGCCAAGACATTTCTTTGGAGTTTCAAACTAGTATAGTTAACTGCACTATGCCATCTCTCTCACTTATTTTTACTTTATTTGATATGGAAAACCACTTATTTGATATATCAACACTCTTCAAATTCAAATTATCCAAAATCAAATGTTACCAAACTCTCCAGTCCTGTTCCCTATCAAATTTGTTATTTTCCAGTATTACCTGTTTCAGTGAATGTCAACAATATACGTTCAGTTGTATACATTAGAAAATCACTATTTCCCTTGATCTTTATCCATCCCAACTAACTTTATCATTTAAATATCCTTTAATTCCTTGGACTTTTTTCCAACGTGCCACTACAGACAGAAACCATATAAAATCTCTTCCTGGATCTACACTTGCCCTCATCCTATTCATTCTCCACCCTGCAGCCAGAGTATTGTTTTTAATAACATATATCTGGTAATATAAATGTTCTGAAAAAGAATCCTTAATGAAGTCTTATTGCTCTCAAAGTCCTAAATTCCTAAAGCAGCATAGAAAGTCTATCAAGGCCCAACCTATCTGTAGCCCTCTAGTATACTTGGTCTTGCTCCAAGACCTTGTCCTTTGTTTCTCCTTGCTCTTTATGCTGGATCATTTGCAGTTCATCAAAGATAATTTGTTTCTTCTCACCCCTTTATATCTGTCACTCTTAATATTGATAATGAGTTTTAATATTAACTTGTCTTACCTAATTTTTCCTCAGACATATTTCACTTCAATTATCACTATGTCCAATCCTTTAACATATTTTCATAGGCCTATATTTCTTTCCTTCAACATCTCTCACAGATATAACATTATAACTAATGTATGCCTATTCCTACTCACCGGTTCTATGAGGGCATGGCCTATTTCCATTTTTCCTTGGCATTGTGTCTCAGGAGTCTCTAAGAGGTGTTCACTATGTGTAGTTGTCGAATATATGAACAAATTGTATCAAAGACAGTTATTTAGGGGAGTAGATTTCATTGTTGTAAGAAGCATATTAAATGTTGTAAGAGTATTTTAATAGTTGGTTAACATTAAATGATGTAAATAAAGATTTTATGAAGTTTGTTTCTTTGGGAAACTGCCAACAATTATATAGGAACTCACATATATAGTGTACTTTGGGTAAATCTCTTTCAGGAATTTTTCTTGTTACAAATACTTTTTTGAAAAACATGTTCTATTATTTTTTTAATTTTAATTCCAGTATAGTTAACATACAGTGTTATATTAGTTTTAAGTGTACAATATAGTGATTCAACAATACTATACATTATTAGGACTCATCATGAAAAGTGTACTCTTAAATACCCATCACCTATTTTACCCATCCCCCCACCTACTTTTCCTCTGCTAACCATCAGTTTGTTCTCTATAATTAAGAGTCTCTTTCTTCATTTGGCTCTCTTTCTCTTTGTTTTTGTTTTTGTTTCTTTGCTCATATGTTTTGTTTCTGAAATTTCACATATAAGTGAAATTTTGTGGTATTTGTGTTTCTCTGATTTATTTTGTTTAGGATTATACTTTCTAGCTCCATTCATGTTTTTGCAAATGACAAGATTTAATTTTTTATGGCTGAATAATATTTCACTATATATGTGTACTACCTCTTTATCCATTCATCTATTGATGGATACTTAGACTGCTTCCAGAATATGGCTATTGTAAATAATGCTGCAGTAAACATCACGGTGCATGTATTTCTTTGAATTAGAGTTTGTGTACTTTTTGGGTAAATAACCAGTGTTGTGATTACTGGATGATAGAGTAGTTCTATTTTTAACTTTTTTAGGAACTTCCATACTGTTTTCCACATTGACCATACCAGTTTACATTCCTACCAACAGTATATAAGCATTCCTCTTTATCCACATCCTGGCCAACACTTCTTTCTTGTGTTTTTGATTTTAGCCATTCTGACAGGTATGAGGTGATATCTCATTCTAGTTTTGATTTGCATATATCTGATGATGAGTGCTGATGAACATTGTTTCATGTGCCTGTTGGTCATCCATATGTCTTCTTTGGAGAATTGTCTGTTCATGTCTTCTGCCCATTTTTCAATTGGATGATTTGATTTTGGGGTGTTGGGTTGTATTAGTTACAAGTATTTTAAAGACCACAGTTATATAATTTAGGTTAAATCACATGATTACATTTTACAACAGTACCTGGAATCCAAAGTTAAAATTATTTAACCTCATAAAATTTTATAAATTAATAATAATAACTAAGACCTATTCAAGAATTTTAGCAACTACCAAATAATACTAATGTAACTCATTTGCATATAATCACGTTTTGTGCCAGAGATTTACTTGGCATTATATGCAATAATATAGTAATAAGATATGTGTAGAATGCAAAATTAGATACATGACTAATCTCTATGGCTCTTACACATTCACAATATACATGCACAAATGACAGACTGGCTATTGCTATATCTCTGTTTGTTTTTCCTGAAAATGAATGGTGAAAATGTGTGTGTGTGTGTGTGTGTGTGTGTGTGTGTGTGTGTGTGTTCAGTTTTATAATACACTATACATTTACAAAATGTTGCCAGGTACTAACATAATATCTCACCATGCCCAAGATATTTTCAAAAAGATTAGAAGAGATTAGAATATTATGGCTATTACCTAAAGATGCCAACATATAAGAAAAATTTTAATTAATATTTCAATCATAAAAAAGATAATTGGTTGTTTTCAGATATGGATTTATCAATTTAAACTGATAACAAGGGCCCAAATTACTTTGGTAACATGCTCCAAAATTTATATATGACTCTTGTTTTTTTTTTAACTCCACAAAGCCTAGTTTATTGTTTATTTAACATTTTTAACAAGGACTTTCCAGGCTTACACAGATCTCTTTCTTCACAGAACACCCACTAACTTTTTGTGGGACCAGAGAAAACTAAAGTCAGCTCTGATAAGCAGACTGTGATGTTCCCAACAGTCATAAATGAGGCCAGCCCAAAGCCAACAGAAAGCAATGATTTTCCCAAGGCCACACCACAACTGCAAAGGAACTAACGTTGAGTGACTATTTCTTTCTTATTGATATCTTCTGCAGACTTGCTCCATTCCTCCATTATTAAACCACCCCAGTTCATGACCACCAGCATTCCTGGCCTGATTCCTGTGTCTTCTACCCTTCCCACCTTAGAATCACTTAGCACAAACCCAAAACCCCACAAGAAAAATCTCTTCCTATAGCCACCGTGGTTCATTTGGTGTATGCTTTCCCTTGCTGCACCAAGTTAAGAAAATGAACATTGACTGGGTGAACCTGGTGGTCTTTACCAACAACCATTTTTTTTAATTTTATTTTTTTAATTTACCTCCAAATTAGTTAGCATATAGGGCAACAATGATTTCAGGAGTAGAATCATTAATGCCCGTTACCCATTTAGCCCATGCCCCCTCCCACAACCCCTCCAGTAACCCTCTGTTTGTTCTCCATATTTAAGAGTCTCTTGTTTTGTCCCCCTCCATGTTTTTATATTATGTTTGCTTCCCTTTCCTTATGTTCTTCTGTTTTGTGTCTTCAAGTCCTCATATGAGTGAAGTCATATGACATTTGTCTTTCTCTAATTTCACTTAGCATAATACCCTCCAGTTCCATCCACGTAGTTGCAAATGGCAAGATTAGTTGGCCATACATTTGTGGGTCCATTTCTGGGTTCTCTATTCTGTTCCATTGATCTGAATGTCTGTTTTTGTGCCATATATGACTCTTGAGGTATCTACCAACTTATTCAAAATAAGTGAAACTTCAGCGTCCCCAGGCTTTATCACTCAGTGAAATGAAATGAAGTTGCATTAGTGTCAGTTACCTAACATGTATTTTACCATTACTATTCCTCATTTCTACATGTAGGCCACTCAATTCCTCTTCTCCTCTAAATATGTCCCTTCATTTCTATTCCTAAAAATCCCTAAAGGGTGCTTTATATGAGATCAAAAATCAATTCATTATTTGAACCAAGGAGTATCTGCCATGTTCTTTACCTCTTAATCCTTAGCCCTTATACTGTGTGTTCCCTTCCTGTGAAAACCTTGAACTTACCTCATGGATGTCATTAGCTTGGAAAAGCATTGTATTCCGCTGAGTATCTTCTCATCTCATGCCATTCTTTGTCATTTGGCACTGAAAGAAATGTTTTTGTCCCCAGATGATAAACTACCTTAAAGTCAGCCTTTTTATCATATCCTTTCTCTTTCATGTAGAGGTTCCAGCCTAGTCAAAGTGTCTGATACAGGTGGCGCCCCACCCACTCTATATACTTTGTTCCTTCAGTTTCCTCCTAGTGCTTCACAAATACACATTTACATCATAAGGCTATCAAAAAGCTTTGGTTAAAACAAAAGGCTTTGTGGGTAGTAAACACCTCAAATAGATACTTGGGTATAGGGCATCATACAATGCAACTAACAAAGTAAGAGCAAGGCATGGAAACACCCTGAATGTTTTCAGTGCATTCTTTTGGACTGGTGTCAAGCAACTATACTGACATGAGTAAAAAATGTAGCGGTTTTTTTTTCAGATTTTATTTTGTTTTAAACCATAAACCACTGACAGACATTAGGATATACTGAATATAGGTTTTTTTGTATGTTCTTTTATACCAGTAGCATACAATATGTACTCGAAAGTGCAGTGAAACACATTTTCGTTTTAAGTTTTTCATTTTTTAAATGATTTCAGGAATAGAATTTAGTAATTCATCACTTACAAGGCTCATCCCAACAAGTGTCTTCTTTAATGCCCCTTGCCCATGTAGCCCATCCTGCCACCAACACCCCTCCAGCACCCCTTAGTTTGTTCTCTGTGTTTGTCATTTATGATTTGTCTCCTTCTCTGTTTTTATATAATTTTTGCTTCCCTTCCCTTATGTTCATCTGTTTTGTATCTTAAATTCCACATGAGTGGAATCATATATTGGTTTTTATCTGACTTATTTTGTTTAGCATAATATACTCTAGTTCCATCCACATTATTGCAAATGGAAAGATTTCATTCTATGTTGATCACTGAGTAATATTCCATTGTATTATATACCACATCTTCTTTATCCATTCATCTGTCGATGGACATTTGGGCTTTTTCCATCATTTGGTTATTGTTGATAGTGCTGCTGTATACATTGGGGTGTATGTGCCCCTTCAAAACAGCACCTCTATATCCTTTGGATAAATGCCTAGTAGTGCAATTGCTGGGTCATAGAGTAGTTCTATTGTTAATGTTTTGAGGAACCTCCATACTGTTTTCCAGAGTGGCCGAACCAGTTTGCTCTTCCACCAGCAGTATAAAAGGGTTCCTGTTTCTCCACATCCTCACCAACATCTGGTGTTGCTTGAGTTGTTAATTTTAGCCATTCTGACAGATGTGAGGTGGGATCCCATTGTGGCTTTGATTTGTATTTCCCTGATGATGAGTGACGTTGAGCATTTTTTCATGTATCTATTAGCCATCTGGATGTCTTCTTTGGAAAAGTATCTATTCATGTCTTTTGCCCATTTATTCATTGGGTTATTTGTTTTTTGAGTGTTGACTTTGATAAGTTCATTATAAATTTTGGATACTAACCCTTCATCTGACATGTCATTTGCAAATATCTTCTCCCACTCAGTTGCTTTTTAATTTTGTTGATTGTTTCCTTCACTGTGCAGAAGCTTTGTATCTTAATGAGGTCCCAATAATTCATTTTTGCTTTTGTTTCCCTTGCTTCTAGAGACATGTCAAGTAAGAAGTTGCTGTGGCCAAGGTCAAAAAAGTTCTTCCCTGTTTTCTCTTCTGGGATTTTGATGGTTTCCTCTCTTACATTTAGGTCTTTCATCCATTTTGAGTTTATTTTTGTGTATAGTGTAAGAAAGTGGTCCAGGTTCATTCTTCTGCATGTCGCTGTCCAGTTTTCCCAACACCACTTGCTGAAGAGACTGTCTTTTACTCCATTGGATATTTTTTCCTGCTTTGTCAAAGATGATTAGTTGGTCATATGTTTGTGGATCCATTTCTGGGTTCTCTATTCTGTTCCATTGATCTATATGTCTGTTTTTGTGCCAGTACCATACTGTCTTGATTACTACAGTTTTTAATACAGCATGAAGTCCATAAATGTGATGCCTCCAGCTTTAGTTTTCTTTTTCAGGATTGCTTTGGCTATTTGGATCTTTTCTGGTTCCGTACAAATTTTAGGATTGTTTGTTTTAGTTCTGTGAAGAATGCTATGTTATTTTAATAGGGATTGCATTGAATATGTAGATTGATTTGGGTAGTATTGGCATTTTAACAATATTTTTTCTCCAATCCATGAGCATGGAATGCTTTTCCATTTGTGTATGTGTGTGTGTCTTCAATTTCTTTCATAAGCTTTCTATAGTTTTCAGTGTACAGATGTTTCACCTCTTTGGTTAGGTTTATGGTTTTGGTGCAATTATAAATAGAATGGATTCCTTGATTTATCGTTCTGATGCTTCATTATTGGTGTATAGAAATGCAACCGATTTCTGTACATTGATTTTATATCCTGTGACTTTGCTGAATTCATGGATCAGTTTTAGTAGTCTTTTGGTGGAATTTTTGGGCTTTCCACATAGATTATCATGTCGTCTATGAAGAGTGAAATTTTGACTTCCTCCTTGCTGATATGGATGCCTTTTATTCCTTTATGTTGTCTGCTTGCAGAGGCTAGAACTTCCAACACTGTGTTGGATATGTAGTGGTGAGATGGGCAACACAGTGGTGAGTGTGGGCATCCCTGTTGTGTTCCTGACCTTAGGAGCAAAGCTCTTGGTTTTTCCCCCATTGAGGATGATGTTAGTGGTGGGTCTTTCGTATATGGCTTTTGTGATCTTGAGGTATGATTCTCCTATCCCTACTTTCTTGAGGATTTTTATCAAGAAAAGATACTATATTTTGTCAAATGTGTTCTCTGCATCTACTGTGAGGACCATATGGTTCTTATCCTTTCTTTTATTAATGTGATGTATCCTGTTGATTGATTTGCAGATATTGAAACACTCCTATATCTCAGGATAAATCCCACTTGATTATGGTAAATATTCTTTTAATGTATTGTTGGATCCAGTTTGCTAGTATCTAATTAAGAATTTTTTCATCCATATTCATCAAGGAAAGTGATCTGTAGTTCTCCTTTTCAGTGGGGGTCTTTGTCCGGTTTTGGAATCAGGGTAATTCTAGCTTTGTAGAATGAGTTTGGAAGTTTTCTGTACATTTATGCTTTTTGGAACAGCTTTAGAAGAATAAGTGATAATTCTTTAAATGTTTGGTAGAATTCTCTTGGGAAGCCATCCAGTTCTGGACTTTTGTTTGTTGGCAGATTTTTGAGTACTGGTTCAGTTTCTTTACTGGTTATGAAGCTGTTCAAATTTTCTATTTCTTCCTGTTTCAGTTTTGATAGTTTATATGTTTTCTAGCAATTCATCCATTTCTTCCAGATTGTCCAACTTGTTGGCATATAATTGCTCATAATATTCTCTGATTATTATTTGTATTTCTACAGTGTTGGCTGTGATCTCTCCTCTTTCATTTGTGATTTTATTTATTTGGGTCTTTTCCTTTTTCTTTTTGATCAATCTGGCTAGAGGTCTATCAATTTTGTTAATTCTTTCAAAGAACCAGATCCTAGTTTCATTGATGTGTTCTACTGTTTTTTTGATTTTTATATCATTGATTTCTGCTCTAATCTTAATTGCTTAATTGCTATATATGTACTTCCCTCTATGAATGCCTTTGCTACATCTCGAAGGTTTTGGGCTCTTGTGTTTTCATTTTCATTGACTTCCATGTACTTTTTAAATACATCTTTATTTTTCTCTAATTTATTAATTTATCTTGAGAGAGACAGAGACAGTGCATGTAGGGGAGGGGTAGAGAGAGAGAGAGAAAGACAGAGAATCCCAAGCAGGCTCCATGCTGCCAGTTGAGAGCCTGATGCGGGGCTCAAACCCACAAAACCATGAGACCATGACCTGAGATGAAACCAAGAACCAGAAGAATATCTGACTGAGCCACCCAGGTGCCCCTTAATTTCCTTTTTAATTTTTTGGTAATTCCATTCATTCTTTAAGTAGTATGTTCTTTAATCTCCAAGTATTCATGGTCTTTCCAAATTTTTTCTTGTGGTTGACTTCAATATTCATAGCATTTGGTCTGAAAATAGGCAAGGGATGATCTTGATCTTTTTGTATTTATTGAGGGCTGATTTTTTCTTGTGGTTGACTTCATAGCATTTGGTCTGAAAATAGGCAAGGGATGATCTTGATCTTTTTGTATTTATTGAGGGCTGATATGTGTCCCAGTAGGGGATCTATTCTGGAGAATGTCCCATATGTATTTGAGAAGAATGTTTATTCTGCTGCTTTAGGATGAAATATTCTGAATATTTATATATCTGTTAAGTCCATCTGGCCCAGGGCATCATTCAAAGTCATTGTTTCTTTGTTGATTTTCTGTTTATATGATCTGTCCATTGTTGTAAGTGGGGTATTGAAGTCCCTTACTATTATGGTGTTGTTATTAGTGAGTTTATGTTGTGATTAATTGATTTATATATTTGGGTGTTCCACATTGGGGACATAAATATTTACAATTGTTAGATCTTCTTGGTGGATAGATCTCTTAATTATGATATAATGCCTTTCTTCATCTCTTGTTACTTTAAAATCTAGTTTGTCTGATATAAGTATGGCTTCTCCAGCTTTCATTTTGATGACTATTAGCATGATAGATAGTTCTCCATCCCCTTACTTTCAATCTGCAGATGTCTTTAGATCCTAAATGTGTCTCTTGTAAGCAGCATATAGATGGGTCTTCTTTTCTTATTCATTATGATACCATATGTCTTTTGATTGGAGCATTTAGTCCATTGACATTTAGAGTGAGTACTGAAAGATATAAATTTAGTGCCATTGTGTTGCCTATAGAGTTGATGTTGTTCTCTGTTACTTTCTAGTCCTTGTTGCTTTTGGTCTTTATTGTCTTGTTTCATCTTTTCTCCACTCAGAGTTCCCCTTCAAATTTCTTGCAGGGCTTTTTTAGTGGTCACAAACTCCTTTAGATTTTGTTTGTCTAGGAAACTCTTTATCTCTCCTTCTATTTTGAATGACAGCCTTGCTGGATAACGAATTGTTGACTACATATATTTTTTTTTTTTGATTCAGCATGTTGAATATATCCTGCCACTCCTTTCTGGTCTGCCAGGTTTCTATGGATAAGTCTGCTGTGAACCTGATCTATCTTCCCTTATAGATTAAGGACGTTTTTTCCCCTTGCTGCTTTCATAATTCTTTCCTTGTCTGTGTATTTTGTGAATTTGACTATGATATGCCTTGGTGATGGTAGGTTTTTGTTGAATCTAATGGAAGTTTTCTGTGCTTCTTGGATTTTGATGTTTGTGTCCTTCCCCAGATTAGAATTTTTTTTTTTTTGCTATAATTTGCACATATAAACTTTCTACTCCTTTTCCTCTCTCTTCATTTTCTAGTACTCCTATAATTCAGATGTTATTCCTTTTTAATAAGTCACTGAGTTCTATAAGTCTTGTATTGTGCTCTTTTGCTTTGTTTCCCTTATTTTTTCTGCTTTTTTGTTCTCCATAATTTTGTCTTCTCTATCGCTGTTTTACTGTGGCGGCATCCATTAAAAATTGCATCTTGGTTATAGCATTTCTAATTTCATCCTGACTAGATTTATTTCTTTTATCTCCACAGAAAGGCATTCTATGCTTTTTTCAACCCCAGGTAGTATTCTTATATCATGGTTCTAAATTCTAGTTCTTGGGGCGCCTGGGTGGTGCAGTCGGTTAAGCGTCCGGCTTCAGCCAGGTCACGATCTCGCGGTGCGTGAGTTCGAGCCCCGCGTCAGGCTCTGGGCTGATGGCTCAGAGCCTGGAGCCTGTTTCCGATTCTGTGTCTCCCTCTCTCTCTGCCCCTCCCCCGTTCATGCTCTGTCTCTCTCTGTCCCAAAAATAAATAAACGTTGAAAAAAAAATTTTTTTTAAATAAATTCTAGTTCAGACATCTTGCTTATATCTGTGTTGATTAAGCTCCTCATTGTCATTTCTTCCTGTTCTATCTTTTGGGGTGAATTCCTTCATTTTCTCATTATGGAGGAAAAAAATTAATAAAATTAAAAATAAAATAAAAAAATTAAAGACAAAGCAAAAATCAAAAAAGGAAGCTAGATCTTAGGTGTGTTTTTGTCTGCTTATTGAAAGAAGCTTCATAGAACAGAGGAAAAAAAGGAAAAAAAATTTTTTTAAATGGTAAAAAATTTAAAAATTAAAATATCTATAATAAAATAGAATAAAATGAAATAAAGAAAAGGAAACAATAAAAATTTAAAAAAGAAAAAATAAAATAAATTAATTAATTAAAAATAAAAATGAATTTTTCTCTTTCTTCTGAGTTCTGTGGCTCAAGTTATACATATTGTTGTGATAATCCTCAGATCGATTTCCTAGGTGTACAAAATGATTTGGTGGTGACCTAGCTGTGTTTCAGGGATGAGACAAGCTGAGGGTCTCCATGCTGTTCTACCATCTTGATCATGAAATGCATTTTCTGTTTGTTTTTAATTGGTAGATTGATAAAAACAGCAAAGAGTTGGCTCTGTCATGACATTTTATGGACAAGAAAAATAAACTTCTAAATTGAAAAACATTTTATCATGAAATACATCAGTGCCCTAAACAGCTATATGGTTGTCAATTTCTTATGAATTTAACTACTTTTATGATTTTCAGAGTTGCCTTCATTAATTTCCTATATATTTCTATAAATTTAAAGCAGGAACAAATTCCTCAAGCTAGTACAAATTAATATACTATTTTGGTATGTTTTGGCCATCAAGTATAGCTTAGTTTGTAAAAATAGCCTTGTGTATATGCTAGAATCTCAGAGATCATCAGAGTCTAGGATACATATGCATATTGTGATCCTATAAGGAACATTTGTAAAAGTAAATCATAATATAACATTGAGTTAGTATTTTATTATTTTTTGTTTTTCCCAAGTCCAAAAATACCTAGTGTTAAATTTATATAATAAATTTTCCCCCAAAATCATGGATGTATAGGCCCTGTGAGAGGTAATCTCAGAAATCAACTATTTTGCACAGTGTTCAGCGCAGAGTCTAGCTGGAGGCAGACTGCCTGGCTCCAAGTCCTGCCTCCTCCACTTCCTAGCTCTGGCCCCTTAAATAAAATGCTTTACCACTGATTGTGCCACCTGTAAAATGAACAGAGTAATAATATCTATTTTCATAGATGTGTTGTGAAAAGTGAATGAGTCCATTAATATGAAATGCATAGAATTGTGCGTGGCAAACTCTTAGTTTTTATTCTATTATCTGAAACCTTCATTATATACATAAGGAAAGTGAAGGCAACAGAAATTATATTATGAAATTATGATTGGTTTGTGAAGCTATTCATGAAGAGACATGGTTTCCTTTTTACTTTTTTCAAACTTTCCTTCTCTTTCCCTAAATACTTGTTGAATTCCCACTCTGTATGAGAAAGCATACTAGTATGTTCTCTTTGCTAAGAAATCTAATTTATTTTCTCATATACTACCTAATGTAGTAGAATAATAACTTCAAACTCTGAAGTTACATAAATTCATTGTTAAAAGTTGCCTCTCTAATATAAATGCTTACTTTATTATTTGGAACAGAACATTTGATGTCAGTGAATTATATTAATTTTCTGTCAAGATTTTTCTTCAAATTTCACTAATAATTTTGCTTTTAACTCCTCTTTGAGTAAATTATTACATTTCCTCATTACCTGAATCATTAGGAAAGTTTAAATGAATATGTAACCTGAAATTTCCATTTTGTAATATCAGTATTTTTCCACTTACTGACTTAAAATACTTTTTATTTTATCATTGCTACTTCTCAAAACATTGCACATTTACAAATCTCCTATTTGTGGTTACATGCCCATTGCATAAAAATATTTTATTCTTTTAGAAAGTATTGTTTGCTTATGTGCTTTAAGATTCTTAAACCCCCCTATTTTTGAGCTCTCCTTTAAAAAGTGCTGTCAATTTTAGCTTGTTACTCATTTTATGTAATGAATAACACAACAGAAAAAAATATGCTTTTCTGGCTGATTATAATTGAAGTGAGCAAATTGAGATTCGATCCGTGTGTTCAGATCAGGAGACAAGACTTCATTTTGGGTTATGCCTTGTGAAGTGTGGAGGTCATCCTGATACTTTGGAAGTTAGGTGGTGGAAGCACTCATATTCTGATACCATCAGAGTTTAATTCAAAATGAATTCCCCTCATGTTGATTTAAAATTTGCTAAGTAGCATCTCAATGATAAACTGGCTTCCCTTGCTGACTAGGAAATTGTGAATTCATAAAACTGTACATCATTTCTTATGAGTTCAGCAATCTATGATCACTTTGACAGATGAATTAATCGCCTGGGTAATTATCAAATCAGATTCTTGTCCTACCCTGACAAAATAATAGTAACAAGGTAAATGCTGTCTTGTGAGATAGTAGCTGAACTGGGCATTTGCTCTCTTATAGAAATATTTTACATATCTCTGATGGCATCTACTGACAAAATTATTTCTACATACAATCTACTGAAAGTAGCTGAATTAGCACATTGTGTATCACTGTTCTACATTATGAGAATGTCCATTGAAATAACTCTTTGTTTTGAAGTACCAAACTCCTAAGCTATATCTGGTATTTCTCATAATTTGTCTTCGATTACAGATTAAAAAATTGGAGCTTAGCAAGGTTAACTATTATGTCAGTGTCTCATTATGAGTATCAAATTCACTATGAATCGAAGGACCAAACTACCTCCACAATGCCTGGGAAATGTTTGAGCAAAGAAGGCCTTCGTGTATAAGTTTATAAACTCCAGGGAATTACTTTGGAGAATAACATTACAAGGCTGTAGGAGAATATTGAAGCATCTTATTATAGTTCTTGCTTCTGATTCAAAATTGAACATATAAAGGAATAGGGGAATTATATATAAATTGCATTTATATGCATATGGCATTTTCAGCTCTCTGTCATCACCTCCAGTTGTAATGAATGTTTTCTTTTTATTTTTCATTTTATTTTCCTTAAAGATTATTTTGGTTAGCAGATTCTGAGTCCATTGTAAAAGGAGTTAAACACAATTAACACCATTCATCTCATATAGAAATAAGATAATCCTATTGAGGGTCCAAATGAAGGAGAACCAAGTACTAAAGTGTCTCTCACTATCAAGTTTTAACTGAAAGTTACAGCTAGAAAAGCAGAAGTAATACATTCTTAGTAAATATGTGTATGCACATGTGTGAATTGGGGATGGTGATGGATGATTTGTTTTGTCCTGGTGATATAAATATAGATGCAATGGGTGAGATGAGAGACTCCTATAGCAAAAGTAAAATGATATGTTCAAATCCATGTCTGAGTCTGAGAAAAATATACCATTTCTTCTTTGGTCTTCATTTTTCTTTCATGATGTAAAATGTAGACATTGAAATAATTGCACAGGTACAAATATTTATAATGAATACCAACTGGAGTGTATATATATATTTTTTCACATACATATAATTATACATATTATATATTAAAATTTCTTTTCAACATTTTAATTTATTTTTGAGAGACAGAGGGAAACAGAGTGTGAGATGGGGAGGGGCAGAGAGAGAGAGAGAGGGAGACAGAATCTGAAGCAGGCTCCAGGCTCTGAGCGGTCAGCAGACAGCCTGATGCCGGGCTTGAACCCACTAACTGTGAGATCATGACCTGAACCAAAGTTGGATGCTCAACCAACTGAGCCACCCAGGCACCTTGGAATATATGTTTTAAATGAAGGATTCAAATCCCTGCTTTAGCCATTTTTGTGACATTGTTTCTGATCATAATTGTTCAGCACTATTAATGAAACGATATATTAAATGTCAGTAAAATAATAGATAATTATTTATTATCCCCTGAGTATAAATTTCCCAAAACAAAATATTGAAAAAGGAAAGAAAAGATAAAATCTGGAAGCAACTATAAATAAATGCTGAAGAAAAGTAACTCAAAGCACTCAAACAGAAAACAAATGAAGGAAAGTTCTCCAAGAGAAAAACATAGATCAGCCATTCTGTGTAACAAGGATGAAGAGTATTCCAAAATTAAAACTAATAGACGAAATTCCTATTAAGGTAATTGTGTCACTATCAGGTGTGTGTGTGTGTGTGTGTGTGTGTGTGTGTGCAAAAGATCAAGTTTCTACTCCGGGATTAAGTAGCAACATTTGTCTGATTAAAAGTTTGCCAAATCACTGATCTGTATAGCGACTATGGGCTAAATATTCCTCTAGGCTTCATTAAGGCATGAGCTGGTTTGAGTAAAAGAGTAAAGGGAATTAAAGTAGAGCTCCTCTTCAGAAAAGAACAAACTTAGAACGTTAAAAGTGGAGCGCAGTGTATTATATATTAACGGGAGGCATAACAAGAAAGTCAGTGAGCTTCAAAGTTAAAGGAATTCTTCTACTCTAGGAATTAAGCCATATGACTAAAAAACAGTGAATCTTTGCCTTGAAAAGAATATAATTTAATATAACATAAAAAGATTTTTTTCTTAAATACATATCACCTTTATTTTGCGAAGTGACAAAATTTGTTTTTAGTGTTGAACATTGCAACTTTTTGTAAGCAGCAGATTATAAAGAATCCTACTCTTCTAGCATCCTACTTTAAATAACAGTCTATTCAGTTAGTACAACATTGAGAAGAAAATTTCTTGTCCAAAATATATGACTTGAAAAATCTTATTTTTGTAGAATTGGCAAACTGTTTGATAACACTGGCTAGAATTCAGATTTCTTCCTTTGCCTGCACTTGGCCCTAATCAATCATCCATATACAACCAAACACCAAACATATGTCCCTGAGACACTCACCTCAGTAGAAGACGCTCACCTCAGTAGAAGACAAGTCCCTTGTCAGGGATCCTATGAATCACAGATAGCCCTAAAATCCACAGTCTGATTTTCTGATTCTGCCAGGATTCTTCTGGAATGTTAACTCATTTTTCTCTCCTCATTTTTTAATTCATTAACTAGTTAATTAATAATTAATTGACTATTTACTACTAACACACAACTGTAGGATCTAGTCATGAAAGATGGATCAGATATAGACACTGCAAATCCCAGAGCAGACCTTTCCAGGATAAAGGAGAAGCCTATGGCAAAAACATTTTAAATGTAGGAAATGCTTGTGGCACCTGGGTGTCTAGGTCTGTTGAGCATATGACTCTTGGTTTCGGCCCCAGGTCATGATCCCAGGGTTGTGGGATTGACCCCTGCTTTGGGCTCTGCAAAGGGATCCAGCCTGCTTGAGATTCTCTCTCTCTTTGCCTCTGCCTCTCTGCTCTGCTCTGCTCTCTCTCTCTAAAATAAACAAAGAGTAATTAATTAATTAATTAAGAGGAAATGCTTGATTCTCTTTCTCTGAACCCATCCACTCCCCCATCCACACACAGACCAAATGTGTTTTTCCTTATTTACTTGTTTTCATAAAAGGCAGCAGTCTCTAACGTGGGAATGTTGGGAGTACCAGTTTCACTAGGTTATTTTGAAGATTAAATAAATTTAATGTACTTGTAAGCTTATTTAGCATGCCCATATTAAAATTATTCAATATTTATTTGGAGCTTTTTCATTTTGGTGTTTTAATTGTTTTGCTAAAATTTCCAAACAGTTAGTCTGTTCTTGTGTCCTCTCTGTTTTGTTTCCTGGTGTCATTGTTATTTTTTATCTTTGCTGTTACTACTTTTTAGGTTTATTTGTTGTATTGAGAGATTATGGCCTTTATGATTATAATATACACACATATGTCCATATGCCCAGAAACACATATATATTTTACGTTTCTTTGCTTTTTAGTTTTTGGTCAATTTTATTAACTGTTATTCAGAGCATTGAAAAAAATCCTGTAAACCCTATTTTAGAAAGAAAAGAGCCCTATTTATATGAAATGTTTTAAAATTTTAACTTTATTGTTGTTCTGTGGTTTTTAACATCAAGTTGTATTACTGTTCTATCAGATATAGAATGTCATGTATTAATTTTCCCTGTCTCTATTATTATCAATGTCTTCTTATATTTTTAATATTTTTGCTTTATACCATATTCTTTTGTACATAGGAATTGTGGATTTAACTTCTTTCATAATAAAATTAGCTGTTGGTCCCAATGAATAATATTTCTTTGAATTATGTTTTTCTGATGTTTTCATAATAATAGAGATTATTTCTCTTTGAATTTTTTTCAACAACATATTTTTTAAAACTTTCTTGAGTCTTAAAGGTAAATTTTAAATTTAACTTGAATAGAAAAAATTACATTGTAATACCTACTAAAATTTCAGATATGTATTTCCATTCCTATGTTGTAGGTTCTCTTTGCTTATGCTTCATAGATTTTTACTTTGCTTGCTTGCACTTGTTATAAGAAATCTACCCATTGTTTTTATACTTGCAAGGCAAGGAGTAATTTTGCCTCCTAGGGAGCATTTGACAATGTTTGGGTACACTTTTGAATTAAAAAAAAAATAATTTCTACTTATTTTTGAGAGAGAGAGAGACAGAGCGCAAGTGAGGGAGGGGCAAAGAGAGAGGGACACACAGAATCCGAGGGAGGTTTTCCAGGCTATGAGCTGTCAGCACAGAGCCTGACATAGAGCTCAAACCCATGAGCTGTGAGATCATGACCTGAGCCGAAGTTGGATGCTTAACTGACTGAGCCACCCGGGTGGCCCTGTATACACCCAGGTGGCCTTTTGGCTAGCACATCTCAGATAGGTTAAAGGGGTGCATTTTGCTACTATCTTCTAGAGGCAGAGATTAGGGATGCTGTCAGACAAACTGTAATGCACAGGGCAAGCTATCACCACAAACAGTTGTCCAGCCTCAAATGTCAGTAGTGCTAAGGTTGAAAATCCTGCTTTATAATGAGGAAGGTATATGTATTTACATATATAATTTCAGATTCCTCATGACCTACTGAAAATGCCAATATTCAAAGATTGTTTTATTTTAAATTACAGTAGAAGTCATATTTTAATTAATCAGCTATGTACTTGTACTTATATTTCTCAAATTATAGTAACTTCAAAGTTAAATAGCTTTCCAAAGTGCCTGATGTAATCTTACTATATAGATTTTCTTAGTTTTTTTTTCTGAAATTTTAATACATTTTATTTGAATTTTATTAAATTTTAAGTTATCTTGAAATTTCTGATTATTTAATAATCAATTTATAGATAATTCTATGTTAATTGTATTCAAAAGGGGCTAACAGTTTGAGAATCAATGATTTGGAGTGACACTGTGTGTCTTGCCTGCCAAGGAATCTTATTCTTTGCAAAACAAACCAACAACAGGAACAACAAAAAGGTGCCCTGAACTATCTAAAGCACTTTTTATCTCTTTAACTATGTCTGGCATATTTAGAAATTGCATTTCCTTCTGTTATATTCACAGGTTCTATGACTTTATTTACTGCCTCTACTTCCAACCCTCCCTTCTCCTACCATACAAGTGCCATACACACACACACACACACACACACACACACACACACACACACACAGAGTGAACAATTTCTAAAGTCCTACATATCCAAGATCAAAAGCATTAAGACCCATTCCCCTTTATATTTGTTTTACTTGGTGAGTAGAAGTTAGAGTTTTTGAGTATATACAGAAAGAAAAATCAGAAGGGAATTCAGGAGAAAGAAGAAAACAATTTATTCCAGAAAGTTATTTTTGCACAGTGAAAGTGAGAGTAAGCTTCCCAGATTTGCTGTTACTGCCCACTCTGCGGCACACGTTACTCTGTTTGTATTAGCCTTGAATGTGCTTCTTACTATAGCCCCATCACTCTTGTGATTAGTAGAAGTTTCTCTAAGATTGACAAATATTTCACCCTTGCCCTTACTTTTACAGTTGTTGCAACTCTATCATTTTAATATTCCATGTTTATTTTAGTTAAACTCCAGGAAGTTGTATGCAAGCCCGACATTATCTCTTTGCCACAATATCTTACACTATTTTTTTTTTCTCAAATGTGTCTTCTGTGAAAAGAACTTCAGGATCATCTCTGTGTATAGAGAAGCCCCATTTTTGGATTCTTCTGACTTTTAGATTCTTTACTCTTTTTGGTGCTGAGATGAGCTGAATCCTATTGATGTCCCTGGAAGGAAATAAGAAGTCAATAATACTTATGTCAATGCACAGATATCCTTGAGTTCATGGATATCCCTTGTGTTGCTGTCTTTACAATATACTCTGTAGAGTAGCCTTATCTGAGTCAAAGTTGTCATTCTGGCTAGTCTTCAAACCATGACCGGCTACATAGTGGATTCACCCCTTTCATACAACTTAAGTACATCATTAATATTATATTCTTATACAAATATAAACTTTAAGTATATTAATAAATTATATGGTGTATTAAAGGTATAGAGAAAAATCAAGTAAGAGAGGATGAAGATAGGTAGGTGTAGGACCTGAATTTTAGGCAGAATACCCATGGGAATTCTCACTGAGAAGCTAACATGAGAGAAAACTGGAGGGATACTGGAGAAGAGAGATTTTTAATAGAAAGATAGCACAAACATAAACTCAACAGGAAAGCTTTTTTATACTCTTATCAGATTCAAATGCCCCATTACCCATTTGCATATGTTAAGTGACCACTAAATGTTATGCCAATTATAGCAGATTATATTTCGCTCTTAATATTTATCATTTAACTTGAGATTTTAGAGCTCAGAAGAATTTAGAGATACCCTAGTCTGATTTCCCAATTTCACTGAAAGGCATTGTGAAGCTGGGAAAAGAAAGTGCTCTGGCTAAGGTCTCAGATCTTGAGTATGGGAGATGGAACTAAATCCAGGGTTCTTCACTGGTTTGTAATCCCATACATTTTCCACCATACAGACTGTTTGTTTGCAAGTTGTCAGTAGAAAACATACATGAAAATTAAAATTAACCAATTAATCAATAGCAATATGTATATTTAAGAAGCATATAAAATAAGTAGATGCTGGTCCCAGGTACTTGGAAATATATGGTGAGTATAAACTTATTATTTGTATCTGCAAAACAACTATTGCCTTATTCTGTCTACATTGACGTAAACCTCACCACCATATTCTCATCCTCTAGGCTTACAAATTTACTTTTTTTTCTCTCTGAAAAAAATCTTTAAATTCTTTACCAGATTATGATGATTTTGCCTCTTAACCCTCTGTGCTTCCCTGGTCATTCTTAATTGTTTGCACCTGTTGGTATCCAGGGACTAGCCAACAGTAGGAAGAAAGATTAGATAAACTGTTAACTGGGGACATATGTCTTTTGCACTCTCACTTACATCTCTGAATCACATGGGTCTTTTTATCAGTAAGCAAATCCTGCTGTATTTGTTATTTCTATCTTGTCATTGGCTAACATGGATTAAAATGACCTTATTAGAGTAAAGCTAAGTAGTGACAGTTAGCATCACTGGGTGATTAGGAGTCCCATACAGTAACTAATAATGTAGTTCTGAACATAGACTGCACCATTATGTTATGAACATAAGAGATGTGGAGAAAATGATTGAGATTAAAATTAATAAATATTATTTTTGTATCATATACTTTTTATTTAAGAACTAAATGTACAAGAAAGACAATGACAACTTCCTGTGTACTAGCTAGGAACAATATTGCACTACAACTTGATGGAACAACTATGATTACATACATATCCAATATTGTATTCAGGAATATCAAATTCTAGCACATACTTTATTATTATCCTTACTACAACTATAAAAGACATTCATAATAGATTATGATACTCTTTCTCTGTTATATAGCCTGAGTGCCTTCTATCCATATCCTCATAGCAAATACTACCAACTGATCTGTTTGGAGACATTAAATCAAATGTATTCACCATAAAATAAAATATAACATATGTTAAAATAATTTAAAAATAAACTTAAAATAATATATAGTAAAATATAATAAAATCAGCCATATTATCTCTACCTGGGAGAGCGTCTTTCATATTCTACAGAGCAAATACAAATCTTTGATTTCACATACCTGTTTTCTTTTATCTACAGTGATTCTATTTCTGTGACTTAATCTCTGTTAGTTTATATTTCAGTCCTAAATCTTGGGATATAATAAAGGCCATGGTACTCTTGGTTTTAGGATAATAATGGTATATGGTAATGATTTGAGAAGTGAATTTTACAATACTAAGAATAATGATTTCCTAAACACATAATTTCTCTAGTAAAGATGTTTTTTAATAAATGTTTACCAGCCCCTACTTGGGAACATTTCCAGAGAGGTGCTGCATAGGTTGGCTGGTCAGTATAACAATGCAATTATCTAGAAGTTCAAATGTCTTCTATGAGCAAATAAGCCTCCATTTATAAAAATAACTATAATAGCTGTAGCAACACATTGTTTATGTACCCTTTAAAGTAAGTTTCAATGCACAAAATCCCACTTAACACTTATTAAATAAAAAGAGGCATCCAAATTTTTGACCCTTTAAATCTAATAGGTTTTGCCATGGAATAACTATATTAGATAACAAATTCTTTGACAGGAAATTGATATCTGATTGAAATTCAAGTTATTACTCTTATTCAACGAAGACCTAGTATTTCCCTAAGGACCACTCTTCCACAGTTTGTGAAACTATAAAAATAGCTTCCTTAAGTTTGTCATCAGTTTTTGTAGAATACTAAGTGTTTATAGAACTTTACACAAGGTTCTATTTAATGAACATATAGTTCCTGCAATACGCTACTACATTTAGTATTTTTTTAGTTTTCATTTTGAAGACTAGAGGTCAAAACCAGTCTCTTAGGGAATCCTGTGTGATACATTTGAATATAAACACAAACAGAAAATTCTATGGTCATGTAAATATGTTTTTGTTTTATGATGATTTTAAAAGTTACATATGAAATTCCATTGAAATTTGAATTTTTAAGAAAGCATTGTTGATAGTCTCATTTTTAAAGTTGTTCAATGCCTGTGGTAACATTGAGTGTCAATGAGTATCTGTCACTTTTTTTCCCAGTCCTACATCTAACCTCCCAGGTGTGCTGCGTTAGTGAAATATAATAAGGAAAGAAGGAAACAAAGAAAGAATACATCTCATGCAGATTTACTAAATTGGAAACCCTAAACTAGAGGCAATTTCTGTGGCCTGTGACTAAGAATTTTGACTACCATATCTTCTATCCAATTCTAGGTCATCCTTAAAGACCTTTCAAAGAGTGCTTGTTCCTGAGATACTTTGCTGATTGTCCCATTTAACATTTATAGCTTTCATCTCAGTGTTCAGTTTTTTTAAATAACTTCTCAGTGCCACTTTTGCTAGTCTAACTATATTATGATTTATTTTATAATGGTTTGTCTCAGTAAATTTTAGGTAACTTGACAATCATTAATCTCTGTCTCCTAGTTAACTAGCTAAATCCTAACCTGTTGGCCTGTACACATAGGTATGCCTAAATACAAGCCCCTAAATCTATGACTCTGGGTAAAAGGAAAAAAAAACTTTAATAAATATTTCAAGCCCTGTCTATAAAGAAACTAAAACAAATGAATACTTCCAGTGCCCATGAGAACCATAGAGCAGGAGTTCAGATTCCACATCTGAGTGTGTGTGACCTCAGAATCCAGGGCACAATTTAGCTCTTAAAATGTGCATACGGTGTTCAAGGTTTCAGTTGTCATTATGAAATATGTGGTTTGATTTGTCATTGTGTGTAGCCTGAGATACCCATAAACACAGGGTTTGATGCTTCAGACATCATCGTACATAATGAACACAGCTTGGGACTCAAGTGTATATCATTTGTATAGTTTTAGATGCCAAAACTTATAGGGTATTCAGAATATCCTGCTACATATCCTCGTTCCCATAATATTTACCTCCATTCACTGCTAGATGCAACTTCATATGCCTGAGTAACTCCAGACCAAAATTTTCTACTTGAGGAAATGGAGGCAGGAAGGGAATTTTATAAATAGTATACATGTAGTACTCTTATTAGTCTTTTTTAAAAGGTTCTATTTCATAATACCCATTCAAATGTTATATGACACAAAGACTAGATGTACAAAGCAATTTAAGCATGATTGCTTACATTTTAAAATATTCTTCCAAAATTAACTTCAATAATGAACTTCCAAAAATAAAACAATTGCAATCTAGTGGACCATGACAACATTGAGTGCTGTGGTATGACTGCATTAATTTTAGGTTATTTTATTTAATTTAATAGCTTCTGGCCCTTTTAAAAGGAAATCCTTCTAATGATCAGTGAAGCCAGCTTTTCTTAACACGTGATGTGCAAGAGAAATGGGTATAGAGTCCTAGAGAAACAGATATCACTATTGCCATGAAACTATTATTATGGGATATAGTTAAACTCATATGTGTCAGTGTGTCATAGAAGAGAATAGGTAAGATGAGAGGTCATGTAGCCTTTACCTGAGACAAGAAAATTGATATCACAAATTGAAGATCTGTCATACACACAATAAAAAGATGTTATATATTAGTTATATGTAATTAATATTTAATGTGTAAATAATAGTGTTCAGTACTATAGGCTATACAAGATGAATACAATACTTTAACATTTATCTGACACTTATTGCATACCTAGTAGATCTCAGACATTACAAGCAGTCCATTGCATATTATATGAATTTCCTAGGGCTGTCTTCACAAAGTACCACAAACTGGGTGGCTTAAAACAACAGAAACTTTTTGTTTCACAGTTCTGAAGACCAGAAATCTAAAATCAAAGTGCTGGCAGGGCCATGCTACCTCTGAAACCTATAGAGGAATTCCTTCCTTGACTTCTAACTTCTGTTTTTTAGCCAGCAGCCTTTGGCTGTTCTTTGTCTTGCAGCTGCACAACTCTAATTTCTGCTCTTTTTTGTCACATGATATTCTCCCTGTTTCTCTTTCTTCATATGATCATCTTCTTGTAAGAACATCAGTCATATTGAATTAGGGGCCCACCCTACTCCAGCATGATTTCATCTTAACCAAATACATCTGCAACAATCCCATTTCCAAAAACGTCACATTCTGAGGTTCTAGGGCTAGGACTCCCAACATATCTTCCTCAGGGGAGACACAATTAACCTTAAACATATGTGTTCTCTGATTTCATTATTTAGCTTTGTTTATTAATATTTT
Organism: Felis catus; assembly: GCF_018350175.1. Taxonomy (NCBI): domain Eukaryota; kingdom Metazoa; phylum Chordata; class Mammalia; order Carnivora; family Felidae; genus Felis; species Felis catus. The sequence goes on from NC_058371.1 coordinate 108,332,892, forward strand.
ATAGATATAAAAGAGCTCTAAGTTAAAGAAATTAATGGACTTCCAAATAGTAATTTGAGGAGTTGACATCTGAACCTCATTTTTCTAATCATAAAGCCAATAAGGAAATTCTCATGAAAAACAGCTAACTAAAGTATAAGACATAGTTAAATCAATGCCACTAAGTGCAGTGGAAGCCAAAGGGGCTAATTAATTACTTCTGGCTGGAAGATCATGAAAGGCTTAATATAGGTTATTACAGTTGAGTTCAACCTTAGTGGATGGGTTTGAATTGATTAGGGAGAGGAGAAATGTATAAAGGCTGGGAAGGCTTTGAAAAAAGTATAGAAAGATCATGGTTATTTAAATCAATTGTCTCTTTCAGCTGCAGGTTACAAGTGTCAGAACCCCACTCAATCTCACTAAAACAAAAAGGAATTTTATTGGTCCATGTAATTCAAAACCAAAAAATAGTTCAGGATTCACTGTTAGCCTTAGGTGTGCCTTCCTCCTGTAGTCTTTTGTCTCAGGCTGTGTCTCTTATGGTGGCATAATGGCATTAGCCATTTCGCTGTACAGCAAAACTTCTAGAGAGAGAGAGAGAGATAACATTCTCCTCTGGCGTTAAAAGACAGAGTCCTGTGTTTTTAACTCATTGCACACATGTCCACTCTTGATGCCATCACTGTGTGCTATAAATGAGAATATGAACATAAAGAATTTAGAACAGGGCATGGAACAGCACTAGTGTTATACAGATGTTAGTTGCTTTTACTGGGTACCTGTCCTTGGTTACCCAGAGAACCCTGCCTATACCTCTGTTGTTAGACCTGATATATTACACAGATATTTTGTCATTCCAGTGAATATCCCTCACTATTCTGAGGGACTGTCGTGTCTTATTCATCTTTATCCCCAGTGACTATCATTTTGTATGGCATGTGTTTATTAAAGGAAAGGATGCTTGGGTAAATGTAAAAAGTTATTGAAATTAGGAAATAAGACTAGACAATTTGTATAAGAGGAAACAAATCCACTGTTATATATACCATTTTAATTATGTAAATATATACTTTTTATTATTAATTTGAAAAAGCAAGAGATATTGTACTGATATATTGCATTCAGTAACTTGTTAACTCCATGAAACTTCAGGAACTTTTGGTGGTGAGGTGAGGTTAAGTTTCAGTCTTTTTAAAGTAATGAAATTAGAAAGTACTGAAGATTTACCACTCAATTCAACAATTTTTTTAAAATTTTTTGAATATTTATTTTTGAGAGAGAGAGACAGAATGTGAGTTGGGGAGAGGTAGAGAGAGACGGAGACACAGAATTTGAAGCAGGCTTCAGGCTCTGAGCGGCCCAGACAGACCCTAGTGTGGGGCTCGAACTCACAAACCATGAGATCATGACCTGAGCTGAATTCGGACGATTAACTGACTGAGCCACCCAGGCGCCCCAACAAATTTTTATCAGTCCCCAGTTGTATATGGTACCAACTGTGTTATATGATACAAGAAAAAAGGCATTGAGACAGTCATGTTCCTAAAAATATTTATTGGTATGACATGTCACATTTAAGTAAACATGTCATGGCCATGATTTCAAGTTTGCATTAAGGTTCAAGAACAGCTTAAGCTTTCTGGAAACTTTATGTTTTAGATGTGTCATTAGAAATATACATATTTTAAGTAACATGTACATTATGTTGTGCTAATGTCAAGGTTCATCAGGTTGATTATGTTGATTATATTTTATCTATTTTACATGAATACAACTCTTTCCTATCAGATTCCTCTTCTCTTTCTAAAACAGGTTTGTTGTAATTTCAAATATAATTTTTTTGTAATATCTGTTCTTCCTCAAGAAATTCCAATCTTGTTTATATAATAAACAAACATACAAAATGGGCGATATTTTGAATAGAGTAGATATAGTCAGATCTTTAATAATCACCATTCCTTTATACCATCCTATTTAACACAAGACACTATTTTTGTCATTTCCTCAAGATTTCTTTGTACTTCATTATGGAAATAACTAACATGAAGTTTTCACTGATTGATTCCATTCTCTGTTAATCCAGATAACACATCTTCTTTGTAATATTAATTTTAACATTGATTTTCTGAATATTTATGAGCACACAAATTATTTACTAGAAATCTCTTTCTCTCAGGTCTTATATCTCTTAGACAACAATATCTAATAAAAAGGTTCTAGTTAAAACCTTCAGTTTAAGTCTGACAGTTCTTTTATGAAATAGTAGCAGGACTGAGTTTGGGGCATTTATTATTGTCACCTCAACATTGACTAGGAACTGGGAAATTTATTGGATGTTTTGTTTTGTTTTTCACTTTTCTATGAAATACAAATCCAGCAAAATTTTAGTAGGAAGATTTAGCAGGGAGCAGTGAACCAGTAGGTTTGGCAAACTTCCTTTTTGGTGTTCATTCATACTGAACATCTCTTTCTTTATCCAGCCCCTGAAGTTGCCCTTTTAAAAGATCAAGCTCAAATGTAGACAAAATTGTCTCTCCTTAGTTTCTTTTAAAATAAGTCTCATAATGATCTTTTGAAAATATTATAAAATAAAAAGAATAAAAAAGAAAAACTTTTCAAATCAAATTTTTTTATCATTTTTACCTCATTTCATAGTTTCTCCAAAATATCAGCTGTTTTTTCACATCCTCAAGTAGATGTCATTTCAGTGATAATGAATCTGGCTTTCTCCTGTCAAAATGTTGAGGTCCATCCTATTTTTCACAAAGGAAGAATCTTTTCTTAAGCAATTTGAACCTTTTAAAATTAAATTCAGAGCATGTAGTTTCAGCCACCAGTGCTCCTTTGGTCCTTCAGAACTCCTTCAAAATGCTATTTTATGATCCAAAAAACACTTTCTCTTTTTAAGAAATTAATTGGAAGGTAATTGTATAATGCTATATATCTTCTTCAGGGTGTATTTAGACAATATTAAGAATATATTTAACAAGAAGTTCCCAGCAGTGACAGGGAGACTTGTATGCCTCATTAGAAGTGTTAACCAATGATAATCAAGGAGAGCACTACTTTGACAGTTGGAGTGTTGTCTCAGAGGAGAGGATGAATTTAGGACATTCATGAGATTTTGCAGTGGAGGAGTATGGTAATTGGAGAGGGCTTGATTCACACTGGGAGAGGTGATGATATTGTAAAGATTTTTGGAAATATCATAGTGATAATTTTGAGACAAAAAGTTGAAAGAATCCTGGAAACAGTTATTTGATGTTGTCTATTAAAAAGTTAAGCACTTTGATGTTCATTTAAGTGGATCTTTTGGGAACTCCTAAAAGAAATAGTAAAGTCATTTGCAACTTTTATCTTACTGGGCAGAAGTTTCTTAGTGTAGTAGAGTAATACTGCTGTATTGTAGACAGTAAAGTGTCTAGATGTAGAAGGTCACATGCCTTCAGGAAGCATGTCCAAACATGCTAAAATCCAAGATCTAGTTTGTTTACAGAGTTAAACCAAGGAATCCAGGTCTTCTGAATCATTAGACTGGCATTTTACTCTACCACAATATATTCCTAATTTCATTTTTCATGCTGACAAGGATTGGATGATGTGTTATCTCAAATTTAATTGACTGAGAATGATATGTGAATATAGAGATAGATTAATTATCATTGGAACATTTCTTTTTTGAGAGAGAGTGCAGAGGTGATCAGAGTTCATAGGCATTAAGTAAAGACACCTTTATTCAGGAAAACATAGTAAATATGCTCCTGCAGCAAAATGTGAGAGACACTTTGAGTTTTCACTAAGAATGTCCACTAGGACTCAGCTTATGCATTACCTATGCACAAAGATGTTATTTAATGTCTATACAACAATACTTTATTTTTTTTTTAATTTTTAATGTTATTTTTGAGAAAGAGAGAGAGAGAGCATGAGCAGGGTATGAGCAGAGAGAGAGAGGAGACACAGAATCTGAAGCAGGCTCCAGCCTCCAAGCTATTAGCACAGAATACTATACAGGGCTCAAATTCATGAACCATGACATCATGACCTGAGCTGAAGTCGGAGGCTTAACCGGAGGCTTAACCAACTGAGCCACCCAGGTGTCCCTGGGTGGGACCACAATACTTTAAAGAATGCAAGGATGCACTAAAAATAACAAAACTATACATCATGAAATATATATATATATATATATTTGTTAACCAACAAATTAGTTTTATGAATTAGTAGACCTATAAAAACATCCTATTAAGAAAGGATTTTCAAAAATAATTTTTTTCAAAAAATGTTAAATTAACATACATATAGTATGTTCATTAAAGCCAAATTTTTAAAAACCTCTTCATAATGAACAACCAAATAATAATTCTTGATATGTATTCACATACTTCAATCAGTTTCTTAACCCTATTTTTGAGAGAGAGAGAGAGAGAGAGAGAGCATGAATGAGCACAAGCAGGGGAGGGGAAGAGTGAAGGGGCGGCAGAGGAGCCCCCAGAGGGCTCCATGCTGACAGCAGAGAGCCTGATGTGGGGCTTAAATGGGGCTTGAATGGGGCGGTTCAAAAGGGCTCCAACGGGCAGCTCCAATGGGCTCAAACCCATGAACCATGTATCATGAGATCATGACCTGTGCTGAAGTCAGATGCTTAACCAACTACACCACTCAGGTGCCCCAACATCTGACTCTAGATTTTGGCTAGGTCATGATCTCATAATTGAGGGGTTTAACCCCACATTGGGTTCCATGCTGATGGTGCAGAGCCTGTTTGGGATTCTCTCTCTCCTGCTCTCTCTGTCCCTCTCCCATGCATGCACACACACTCTCTCTCAAAATAAATAAATAAACTTAATAAATAAATAAATAAATAAATAAATAAATAAATAAATTTCTGCAAATACGCTTTTACAATGACATTTTAAATTTTTATAACATCACCTGCAATCATTTTAGAGTTGCATTTTACAACTAATAAATTCTAATTGATTATACTTTTAATTAACTTTTCTCTGAAAAGCAAGTTATTTTTATTTTTATTAGTTTTTCATTGTATTTATTTTATTTTATTTTATTTTATTTTATTTTATTTTATTTTATTTTATTTTATTTTATTTTTTAATATATGAAATTTATTGTATTGGTTTCCATACAACACCCAGTGCTCATTCCAAAAGATGCCCTCTTCAATACCCATCACCTATCCTCCCCTCCCTCCCACCCCCCATCAACCCTCAGTTTGTTCTCAGTTTTTAAGAGTCTCTTATGCTTTGGCTCTCTCCCACTCTAACCTCTTTTTTTTTCCCCCTCCCCCATGGGTTTCTTTAATTGCGATAGTATTCTACCTGGAGATGTTGAAAAAGCTCCTAAATGTAGGCTCTTCTCTATTCTTTCTTTAAATAGAGTGGATAATATTTTTAAAAGTACAGTCTTTTGATCATTTTCAGGGTACTTTTCTTCAACAACTTTTTTTTTCAAGATAAGCTGTCTCTTGTTGTGATTATTTTAGATGCTTTGGTATTGTAGATTGCCATTTTATCCCATCCCATAAAGCACATATCGCTATGATAAATTTACATATACATGTAATACATGCACATACATACATGTAATATAATACACTATGTAATACATATCAGCTATCTGCTCCCTTACAAAAATACTGTAGTTCATTTACTCCAGCGTATATATGCATACACAAGTATTTAGAAGTTATGATAAGTACATGTTTTCTTTACATTTGGAAAATATTTTATGCCGTTTGGAATTAATTGTGAATTATGTATGCACCACAACTGATTTCAATTACATTTAAATTTCTTTTTTTTACTAATTTTAGTAAAATCATTGTTCTACCATGATGCTTTGCTCTACCAAAATTTGCTCTTTTAATTGTAAAATAAATTATCATTATTTTCAATATTGAGTTTTAATTGAGTTTATAATAACATTTACAGTAATATCTAATGTCACATTGACTTTAAGTTTTTATTTAAATTTCAGTTAGTTAACATTCATTGTAATATTACTTTCAGATACACAATATAGTGATTCAACACTTCCATAGATCATGCAAGGCTCCTCACAAGTGCCCTCCTTAATCCCCATGACCAATCAACCCATCCTGCTCCCCACCTCCCTACTCAAGTGTCACATTAATTTTTAATAGCTTTACTTTGACTTCTAGAACTGGAGAAAAAAAATTGAACTATTAATAGATTTAACTTTTCTGATTTATATTTTAAGTCCCTGAATGTGCTATCATCAAATGACATCATTTTAACTTTTTGTGTCATTATTTTTTTTCTAAAGGGCCAATACTAACATCTTATTTCATACAGAAGAAACCTTTTATTGAAAATGGTAAAAGTTAATTTAGGAGAATTCATATGATCTGAATGAAAACTCACACTTCATAAAATGATATGTAAATTTTTCTTTTCGGGGTTCTGTATGATAAATTCTCATCTTAGGGCACATTCTAATTAAATTAACTATAATGTTTTAAATAGATCCTAGGGCTAATATAGCAGATTTGCTGTGATTGTCTTAATAGGAAATGATAACACAGTAGTCTTAGTAGATGATAAATGTTGACATTTTATTGAGTTTTTTAAACAAATTTAATAATTTTTTCACTGCACATGAACTTTTTATCTCATTGCTACAGAAAAGCATTACTGCAAAATAAAAAAGCATTTTCAAGTAGTAATATAAATAGTTGCACATTATTGCATAAAATATATTGCAAAAACACTGTAGCAAGAATATTTTAACTACTATCTATAATCTCTTCAAGCCCTATGGTAGGGCTCTTTATTCTCTATTACCCAAAATATATTTCACATTTATGAAGATAATAAATTCTACTTCCCACCAATCCAACTGACTGGCATTCTGGTGGCTTCCTACATCTGGTGGGCTTCAACACTCTCCAAGGCATCCCAGCAGCGTAAATCAGGTTCTTGACTACTAGTACCCAAGCACCTTCATTTCATCCGCAAATATTCGGAATGCTGTGCTCAAAAAGAGAGGTGGGAGTTAAATTGAGACTGGAATAGCCCATGAAAAGACCAAAAAGAAGGGTATTATTACTATTAATTACTATTACTATTAATAGTCTCTCATATTTAACCACATGTTGAAGTAAGAACTCTGCTTTGCATATATGTCTGACATGATACAAGAGAACAATATGGCAGAAGCTGGCATAGCAAGTGGGACTCCATCAATCTCATGCTGGCTTATCAAGATATTAATTCTTATATTTTGTTTAAAGATGAAAAATCCAGGAAAATGCTAAACCAGGCAGATAGGAAGCCCAAAGCAGGAATCAACTAGGACATTCCATGTTAAATCAGATTTTATAGGTTTGCTTATAGGCCCCTCATATGACTAGCTACATTCTTAAATTTTATTCTGGCATTCTTTTTAATTTGCTATTGATGTTTTCAATTTATTGATTGTTGTCTGGCATGGCTTTTCCTTCCTTTAGTGCATTGCCTCTAAAGTTATCTTAGTAATGATTTAATGTTTTGCTTTGTTTTCCACTGAGGCATTATTCTGTGTTTCATAATTCAGACATTTTGAAATGTAAGTCATTGGAAGATTTAATAGTGCTTTGAAGAGTATGGAGTGAAAGAGTAAAAGTCTTGCCATTTTAGAAAACTGGATGCTGCTTCTCTATGTGAGTAGCAGGAGGTTAAAACCATGGGCTCAGGAGCTGGACAATTAAGTTCAGATGCCAAACCTACCAGCTTGGGCAAACTAGATACTTAACCCCTCAGTGCTCCAATATCATTGTTTGTATTCTTATCAGGCAGGTTTTTCCACAGGGATTAAGTGAGTTAATAAAAGTAAATTGCTTAAAAGATACCAAGCTCATTCAATGTACTATAATTATTATCACGAGGCTACAGCATCATATCTATTCTGTTCTTACTTGCTCCTCCTCTCCCTTTTTTCTTCTTCTTATTCTCATTCCTCAACTCATTGTGGAGTATAAATACTGATATTTGCATTATCTGTGTCCTATTCCAGATCCTATTCCATCTTGACCTTGGTTTTGTTTAAAAATTTGAACAACGGAAGCTCAAATAATTTAGCACATTGCCTGACTCTTGTGAGGGTTCAAGAAATAGTGGCTGCTTGTTATTGTCACTGAGGCTGCTTGGTGAGATGAGTGGTAGCACTGTTACTGCCATGATCATTATTCCTACTTGATATTATCATTTGAGATATTATTATTCCTATTTCTTAGAATCAAAAGGTGAGAGATTTGATGTGTACTAACCATTTGTCAATGTACTTCTTATATGAAAGTATGAACATATGTTCAGTTAATTTAACAGAAAGGGGAGATGGCAAACCAACAGCTACCTTGTTGAAGTTAGGAATCAAATTCTGAAGCTATTGTTTGTTTGTTTCTTTGTTTAGTATTTTTTACTGAGCAAAGAAAAATGATCCTGTAAGTACGAATTCGTGAAATACTAATTTGTCTCACTTTAAACAGACTAAATCACTCCAACATGAAAACTTATGTTGAGTGTCTTCAGTTATTAATGCATTTTATTATAATTAAATCTACTTTCTTCACAATTGTTTCCTTACAGTAAAATTGATGATTATCTAGCCTTTCATCAGTCAAAAAGGAAATCTTTCTTTGTAAATTTAGGATCACTTGGTACCAAAGCAAAAAAGGTTTGGTTTCTTTGTATTTTTTTAAATTTTTTTTAATGTTTATTTATTTTTGAGAGAAGACAGAGCATGAGCCGTGGAGTGGCAGAGAGAGAGAGGAGATACAGAAACCAAAGCAGGCTCCAGGATCTGAGCTGTCAGCACAGATCCCAACATGGGGCTCAAACTCAGAAACCATGACATCATGATATGAGCCAAAGTTGGATGCTTAACCTACTGAGCCACCCATGTGCCCCTTTAAATTTTTTATGTGGATTTTATTCCATATCTTTACAGGGGGAAACAAATTTTATTGAGTTGATGAGTGACATTTCTTTTTTTAATCCATCTTTACCTTTGCAATAAAAAGCAAATTTGTTAGGAAATATAGAATGTGTTTGCTCCATGGAGATTGACAGACCTAACCAAAAGAAAGAAAAATCTTGAAATTTACTCACAGGTAATATCATCCTCAATGGGGAAAAATTGAGAACTCCTCTACAGTCAGGAACAAGACAGGGATGTCCATGCTCACTATTGTTATTTAACATAGTACTGGAAGTCCTCACCTCAGCAATCAGACAACGAAAAGGAATAAAAGGCCTCCAAATTAGCAAGGAAGAAGTCAAACTTTCACTATTTGAAGACAACATGATACTGTATGTAGAAAACCTGAAAGGGGCGCCTGGGTGGCTCAGTCGGTTGAGCGGCCGACTTCGGCCTGGGTCATGATCTCACGGTCCTGAGTTCGAGCCCCGCGTCGGACTCTGTGCTGACAGCTCAGAGCCTGGAGCCTGTTTCAGATTCTGTGTCTCCCTCTCTCTGACCCTCCCCCGTTCATGCTCTGTCTCTCTCTGTCTCAAAAATAAATAAACGTTAAAAAAAAAAAGAAAACCTGAAAGACTCTGCCAAAAAATGCTAGAACTACTACAAAAATTTAGCAAAGTCACAGGATATAAAGTTAATGAACAGAAATCTGTTGCATTTCTATACACCAGAAAAAATCAAGGAATTGATTCCATTTACAATTGTACAAAAAACCGTAAGATACATAGGAGTAAACCTAACAAATGAGGTGAAAAATCTGTACTCTGAAAATGATAGAACATTTATGGAAGAAATTGAAGATGATACAAAGAAATGTAAAAACATTCCATGCTCATGAATTGGAAGAACAAATATTGTTAAAATGTGTATACTACAAAAGCAGTCCACACGTTTAAAGCAATCTCTGTCAAAATACCACAAGCTCTATCCCGAAAGGCAAGGGAATTAAAAGCAAAAGTGAATTACTGGGACCTTATGAAGATAAAAAGCTTCTGCACAGCAAAGGAAACAACCAACAAAACTAAAAGGCAACCAACGGAATGGGAAAAGATATTCGCAAATGACATATCGGACAAAGGGCTAGTATCCAAAATCTATAAAGAGCTCACCAAACTCCACACCCGAAAAACAAATAACCCAGTGAAGAAACGGGCAGAAAACATGAATAGACACTTCTCTAAAGAAGACATCCGGATGGCCAACAGGCACATGAAAAGATGTTCAGCGTCGCTCCTTATCAGGGAAATACAAATCAAAACCACACTCAGGTATCACCTCACGCCCGTCAGAGTGGCCAAAATGAACAAATCAGGAGACTATAGATGCTGGAGAGGATGTGGAGAAACGGGAACCCTCTTGCACTGTTGGTGGGAATGCAAATTGGTGCAGCCGCTCTGGAAAGCAGTGTGGAGGTTCCTCAGAAAATTAAAAATAGACCTACCCTATGACCCAGCAATAGCACTGCTAGGAATTTATCCAAGGGATACAGGAGTACTGATGCATAGGGCCACTTGTACCCCAATGTTCATAGCAGCACTCTCAACAATAGCCAAATTATGGAAAGAGCCTAAATGTCCATCAACTGATGAATGGATAAAGAAATTGTGGTTTATATACACAATGGAATATTACATGGCAATGAGAAAAAATGAAATATGGCCTTTTGTAGCAACGTGGATGGAACTGGAGAGTGTGATGCTAAGTGAAATAAGCCATACAGAGAAAGACAGATACCATATGGTTTCACTCTTATGTGGACCCTGAGAAACTTAACAGGAACCCATGGGGGAGGGGAAGGAAAAAAAAACAGGTTAGAGTGGGAGAGAGCCAAAGCATAAGAGACTCTTAAAAACTGAGAACAAACTGAGGGTTGATGGGGGGTGGGAGGGAGGAGAGGGTGGGTGATGGGTATTGAGGAGGGCACCTTTTGGGATGAGCACTGGGTGTTGTATGGAAACCAATTTGTCAATAAATTTCATAAAATAAATAAATAAATAAATAAATAAATAAATAAATAAATAAACAAACAAACAAACAAAATACCACAAGCTCTTTTCTCAGAGCTAGAACAAACAATCCTAAAATTTGTATGAAACCACAAAATATCCAAAATAGGCAAAGCAATCTTGAAAACGAAAAGTGAAGCTGGAGGAATCACAATTCCAGAATTAAAACTATATTACAAAGCATAGTCATCAAGACAGTATGGCACTGGCACAAAAACAGACATGGAAGTCAATGGAATAGAAAACCCAGAAATAGACCCATAACTATATGGTCAACTAATCCTTGACAAAGCAGGAGAGAATATCCAATGGGGGAAAAAAGACAGTTTATGCAACAAAGGTGTCAGGAAAACTGGACAGTAACATGCAGAAGAATAAAACTGGACCACATTCTTACACCATACACAAAAATAAATTCAAAATGGATGAAAGACCTCAGTGTGGGAAAAGAAACCATCAAAATCGATCTCTTTGACCTTGGCCTTAGAAACTTTTTACTAGACACATCTCTGGAGGCAAGGGAAACAAAAACAAGAATGAAGTATCAGGACTTCATCAAGATAAAAACCTTGAGCACAGTGATGGGAATAATTAACAAAACTAAAAGGCAGACTGTGGAATGGGAAAAGATGTTTGCAAATGACATATCAGATGAAGGGTTAGTATCAGAAATCTATAAAGAACTTATCAGACTCAACACCCAGAAAACAAATAATCCAGCTAAGAAATGGGCAGAAGACATGAATAGAAAATTTTCCCAAAGGAGACATCCAGATGTCCAACAGACACATGAAAAGATGCTCAACATCACTCATCATCAAGGAAATACACATCAAAACCACAATGGGATACCACCTCATGCCTGTCAGAATGGCTAACATTAGCAACACAGGAAACAGCAGGTGTTGGCAAGGATGCAGAGAAAGGAGAACACTATTACACTGCTGGTGGGAATGCAAACTTGTGCAGCCCACTCTGAAAAACAGTATGGAGATTCCTCAAAGTGTTAAAAACAGCCCTACCCTACAACTCAGCAATTGCACTACTAGGTGTTTACCCAAAGGGTACTAACATACTGATGTGAAGGAACACATGTACCTCAGCATTTATAGCCACATTATCAACAATAACCAAATGATGGAAAGAGCCCAAATGCCCATCACCTGATGAATGGATAAAGAAGATGTGGGGGATACACACACACACACACACACACACACACACACACACACATATATATACACACATACATATATATAGATATATGATAGAATATTTTTCTGCTATCACAAACAATGAAATCTTGCCATTTGCAACGATGTGGATAGAGCTAGACTATACTATGCTAAGCAAAACAAGTCAGAGAAAGACAAATACCATATAATTTCACTCATATGTGGAATTTAAGAGACAAAACAGATGACCATAGGGGAAGAAGGGGAAAAAGAGAGGGAAACAAACCATAAGAGATTCTTAATTATAGAGAACATATTGAGAATTGATGGAGGAGAAGTAGGTGGGGGGGGGATGGGCTAAATGGGTGACAGGTATTAAGGAGGCACTTATTATATAGAACACTGGGTGTTATAAGGGATGGATCACTAAATTCTACTCTTTAAACCAATATTGTAGTGTATGTTAACTAACTAGAATTTAAATAAAACTTTGAAAAAGTACTCACGTTTTAAAAGGTGTATTTTTTAAAGAAATCTTGCTATTTTCAAAATCTGTAATTCTAATGCTAAGAAAATGTATGATCATTTTTTCTTGTTTCAGTTCACATCATCTATATATTGAGTAGTAGAATAAGATCTTTTCAAAATGGCTTTAGACACAGAAGAAAGCAACTTAAGGTGTCAGTTAAATAATTCTGTAAAACAAACTACCCAAAATTCAGCAGCTTAAATACATTTATTTTATCCCTTAAAATTGTGAATATTTTGTCTCCAAAGTGCTTATCTAAAACTCCATAACTGCAAAAAATGTAGTACTAAAAGTGAATTAATTACTGTATTATCTATTTTACTATTATTTATGTAATGAGGGCAATACTAATATGTAACTCAAAGCTGCATTTAGTTTCACATCCATTGAATTAATACAGTTTGTTTCTGCTCTGTGTTGATCATGAATCAGCTGATATAGCTAGGTTTTGCTAGTATGGATTAGGTTTGTTTATTCATCTACAGGTCAACTAGGGGCTTTGCTTTAAGCTGTACTTGGCTAGGACATCTTAGCTGGGCAATGTTGATCCACATGCCAGGCAGGCATATCCTTCTTACAGTAATGGAGTTACAAGAAAGGAAGTTTAAACATATAATGCCTCTCAGGCATTCAGCTTGGAATTAGCATAATATTACTTTCTCTTCATTCTGTTAGCCAAAATCCCTCATGTAACAGAAGTAAAAATGAAAGGGTGACAAAATAAGGTAGCCTTTTTATTGGGAATAACTACAAAGTCATATGACAAAAGACTTTAATACTGGCAGGAATAAAGAAATAGGGTCAATAATGCATCCCACTACATTCCTCTCTTAATTTTGAAGCACTTATTTTTTCCCTTAAATTATAGCTGCACATTTCACAAAAGAAAAGCATTGTTTGTTTGTTTGTTTATTTGTTTACTTTAGAATTAGGTTGGAAATACTGTCACTAAAGACAGTACACAATTAAAAATGAGTTTATTAGTGGCACTCTAAAATCATTCTAGCCTTATAAGGTAGCTGTAAGATTTCTATGATGCAATGAAGTATAAACTTTTTTGTTTTCCCACAAATAATGAAAAAATACAGAGTGCTTCCTTCCATGACTTTTTGGCAACTCATTTCTCCCTTTAATTGGAAGTTTGGGATTTCTAAGTGTTAGTCTATAAATTTATAATTGCAAACAATTAAAGTCCCAAAGAGTATTAATATATTAATTACTCTGTTGTTCTCTACATTAAGAGGCCAATGTTATTAGTGTATAATTGAAAGTGCCATTTGTTTCTATGTTCATATGTTAACCTGGTCTACCTCTTTGGCTCTGTATTCTCCAAAGAATAGCATCATCTATTGGTAGTTGCTTTATGAAATAAAAAAGGTATTCTCTTAAGGTTATAAAAATAGTCAGCTAAATGGAAAATTAAGAAAAAGTTCCAATTATAAAAACATTGAAATGACTTTATCTTTTTTATATTCAGTATTGTATAGTTATATAATGAACCCAGAGTTGTATCTTTTAAAAGTAAGCCATGGCTCATTATGTGCATTTACATTAATAGATTAATGTCACCATTTCAAAATTTTTATGGAATGCAATGGAATGGAATGGAAAGGAAAAGAAAGGGATAGAACAAATAGAAAGCATCACATTCACTGCACATAGTCATAGTAAGAACTTAAGAAACTTGTCTCAGTTTGTCTGTGTGTGTGTGTGTGTGTGTGCGTGTGTGTGTGTGTGTCACATAAATTTAATAACCAGTAACATCATGGGTGCATATGAAAAATTCTCTGGTTCGTCTCTCTTTTTCACACCAGAAAAATAAATTGTATGGTTTAAATGAAAGTATACAGAAAATGAAATCTTACAGATTTCCTTCATGTTATTTCCATTAGCATATTTCAATAACTGCAATTCCCCATATGGTTAGTTGTTCTAAAGCCTAGCCTTAAATCCTTCTTGCTATATAGATAGGCCTTTAGGCCAGTTCTAATACTAGGTACGTATTTGTGTACAAGATATTTGTGGAATAGATACTGAAATTTAAATCCTGCCAACTTCTTTTCAACTTGCCATATTGAAATAGTGAGAGCTTGATTCCTCTTCTATCTACATTTTACCTAGTGTATGACAGAGTACAGGGTTTTAGATGGCCACCTGAAAGGTCATCCAGCTTACAGAGTTATATAAAAGATCATTCTCTAGATGATTCATTCAGAGAAACTCTTTGGTGTAATGAAAAGATAACAAGGCTAGGAATTGATGAGTCCATTTGCAGATTCCAGATTTGCTCCTTGTGTCTCAATGTACAATGTAGGCAATACTGCACTAATCATAGGATCATCGTGAGACTCAAAACAATCTATGAGAACATCTTTTGTAAATTCTGAAGTACTTATAAATGACTTGAAGATAACATAATTTTGGTATTGAATGTATAATAATAGTAAGCATATTGAAACAGGCTTTGGCTGACTGCAGTGACTGAGAATATCAAGTTTAACAAATAGCCTCCTTTAATATATCACCTTAACAGTGGAGATTTGAGGGCCAGGCCAGATAATGATTAACGCTAGAGGAATAATTCCTTCCAAGGTAATATGGGATATGTGATAGGGACATAAACCAGATTAAGAAATCTGGGACAAGTTTTTGCTTAATTGCAAATACATACACATACCCCTTAGTTAGTTTGGCCGACGGGAGAATATTAAATTATTTACACTTCAGAAGCAGTGCTTGATAAGTAATAAACTTTATTTTAAAGATTAGCATGGCAATTTGAACTAAACAATTCATTTTACTTTGATTTGACCCTTGTGTATGAAGCAATATCCTAAATAAAATATCTAGTTTTCGGGAGCCTGGGTGACTCAGTTGGTTAAGGTGATTTCAGCTCAGGTCATGATCTCACTATTTATTAGTTCGAGCCTTGCTGTGGGTTCTGCACTGACAGTGTGGACCCTGCTTTGGGTTCACCCTCTCTCCCTCTCTCTGCCCCCTCACCCCCGCTTCTGCTCTTTCTTTCTCTCAAAATAAATAAATAAACTTAAAAAAAAAGTCTAGTTTTCTGTTTCTTATGACTAAGGAACTAAAAATATGATATAGTTTATTCATTTTAATTAATTTATGTTAGCCTTAAAATACTTCCTTTGCTTTTATAATTTAAAAAAATGTTTATTTTATTTTGGAGAGAGAATATATAACTGGGGGAGGGACAAAGAGCAAGAGCTCAGAGCTTCCCAGGTGCCCCAGTTTTAAAATACTTCCTATACAATATCATCACAATAATCTTGGAAAGGACCTTCCATAACATAGGGGAACTTAGAAAGCCATCTCTCTTTTAGAATTGCACCTGAGTCATAGCTGATAGACTACCAGAGCATGCCCCATAATTCCTTGTACTCCATATCACCACGTGTATTAAAATTTATAGATGACTGGATACTTAAATTAATATCATGCCTCCACTGCTTTCAGTATAAACTCAATTCAAACTAGCAGTTACTATAAAAGTCATTTGAGACTAAATGCTTCAAAGTTGTAATGATATTTAGCATTTCTGAGCAGAAGGGACTTCTGGCAAAGCAACCATAGCTAAGTGTAATTTTGCATTCTCCATACCCCATCCCTACACTATAGTTATATCTCTGATTAGTGTCCACTGTCCTCTCCTACCTCATCTTGGGTCTCACTTATGTACTACCCTTGCAGTACACAACAGAGATTTTTGTGATTGAGTGATGCTTGATTTCACATATAGACATGGCTTTCATCTTATTTGTAGTTTATCTTTCTTTTCCAGGCACTGAGGAAAGCACTATTTCATTAATATTTCCACTAGACTAAGTAATTATATTATAGATTGCAATCTACTATCTAGATTCAGGGATTGAGTCCAATGTAGGTGAAACTGGAGGTAATTCACTCACGTAATCTACCAGTAAGTAGGATACCAAATGAATTTTCTTTGCTTTTGATGAGTGTCTGCTCTGTGTTTTTGTGTGCATCATTTTATATATTAGTCAGAGTTTGAGGGGAAGTACAGCATCAAATTTATGGTAACAGCAGTTTTCCTTAAAGCATATCAACAGAGATGAATTGGCAGATTTTTGATTCACCATCTTTTATACAATATTGCCCTCTATGGGAACCTAAAATATTGTAGATTTTAGCAGGATGATAAGTATATTTTTTGACATACTTCTGTGGTCATCACATGCTTCTTTTTCCCATCCTAATTTAATTGCTGTGCTCTTCCTTACTCTCAAAAAGATATAAACAGCCGAGCTGGCAAACAAATTTATCATTTCTTTATTATGAAATGTGTTTACAGTATTATTTTACTTAATTTGTTACATAACTTGTTTTGCTTCATTTATTTTATTTTATATTACATTCAAGTATTTGTTTTGTTCTTTTAGTAAAATATCTCTATCTTCAGAGTACCGCATCTATTCCCAATTAGTTTATAATTATTTTATGTATGATAACTCCTATTCAGAAAGAAAGAAACTTGAATTATAGCTCTAAAATAATATGATGCTTATTATATTATAGAAGATAGACAAATCATATTACATGATGGAGAATTTAGAATTGACAATGTCATTCTTTTGAATCTGTAAATACAAAGTAAATTATACATATGTATATATAATATTAACATTTAAAGCAGAAAAGAAGATTTTATTCTTACTAAAATATTTTTATTCATGAGTAATATTAGGGAGATTTTAATGACATGGGTTCCAAAATGAAAAACTAATCTGGGCTATTTTTAATCTAGGGAAAATTGCTTTTAATGCATCTCTGCATATTTGTTTTGAAATTAGCTGTTGCTTCAATTCATAGAATATAGAGCTAGTGCAATGGTTGCATTGGAAATACATTTGTATGCAAAATCTTAGTGCACCCCTTCCCCATTTCCTAACCCTGAGTTGCCACCATTTGTTCATTCATTCATTCATAAGTTGTTTTTTTTTTTAACGTTTATTTATTATTGAGAGAGAGAGAGAGCATGAGCATGGGAGAGGCAGAGAGAGGAGACACAGGATCTGAAGGAGGCTCCAGGCTCTAAACTGTTAGCACAGAGCCCGACGTGGGGCTCAAACTCACAAACCGAGCGAAATCATGACCTGAGCTGAAGTCTGACGCTGAACTGACTGAGCCACCCAGGTGCCTCCATAAGTTTTTTTTAAGGGTAAATATCTATTCTGTGCCATGGCACTGCTCCAAGTATTGAGGATATAAATCTCAAAAGAAAACAAAGTATGATCTCTGTCCCCCAAAAGCAAAGACTTTATTGCAGAGATTATAATTGAGACCCAAAATTAGTGTATGTCTTATGGTGAGCATAGCATAACATACAGAGTTGTCAAGTCACTATGCTGTACACCTGACAGTAATGTAACATTTTGTGTCAACTCTATTTCAATTAAAAAAATAGTGTGTGTCTCTAAGATAATAGTCTCGAAGATAACCACCAATAGTGGTTGTATACCTAACCACTAGTGGGTTACAGAAGGTACTTCTGGTACTTCTAGTGAGTTACAGAAGGTATTTCTCAACACCACCCTCCTAAAATACATGATTATACTGAAACCAAATGGAAGAAAGACTGGGAGCATCCAGTGAATTATCCTAGAGTGATGATAATTTAAGGTGAGGCACTGGAACTAACAGGACAGAAACTGATTTACGAAGGCTTGGTGAAACATTAAGATTTCCCATGCTGATCAGAGCATTAGTAGAAGTAGCTCATAAATGAGATGCCTTTCCCCAAAGGACTGTAGCAGACAGAAAACAAATGATATTGGGATACCTAAGATAGAAGGACTTTGCTAACAGATGAAACAAAATACTCTCTATGACTGAAAGGGTTTTTACAAATTTATCATCATGATGCTAGGTTTCTGGTCCACAAGTACATTTTTTTACTTTGAGCTTTTGAGACTTTAAATTAGAGGATATAAAATGACTGGATTTGTTAGACCTAACTCAAAAGGAAATTATCATTAAAGCACAATAAAAAATTTGGCAAACACAATACAAAGAAAAGAAATAAAGTGAAACTGCCTATTGTTAGATACCCCATTCATACTGAAGCACTTTGTGGTATTTAAAGATTCTTCTCTGATAAGAGACTCCATTGGAGTTGTGGCCTAATTAATATACTTTATAAACTCTAACCACCTTTGTGTAACCTCAAAAAGAGAAATTCACTGAAAATTTCATAGCAGTGATCAGACCATGGTATTTATAAATTTAGTTTCTACTGTCTTTTCTCACCTCACTCAAGGTGTCACTTGTGTGCTACCCTTTCATTACACAACAAAAAAATTTTGTGATTCAATGATGTTTTGGCCAACATCTGCTATTTATTAAAAATCATGCTCCTTTAGGCAGTTGTCTGCCAAACTGGAATTGGACTATTTAGATTGTTTTTCCCTCACTTGGCCCATCTAGCTTTGCATCTTCAAAGGATTTATTTGAAGCATTAGCATGCTTATTTCTCTCTTGCTAAAACAATGCACTATAGTGATACTGGCAAGAAAATTCTTTCTTCCAACCTGCGGTTACCATTTTTTCTCACTCAGTAATTTGCTAACAAGAGATCCAGATGTGTAATAAGATAACATTTAAGTCTGTCTGGAGTGTTTGTTACATAAGTAATGCTATATGACACTACTTTCTTTTCACCATGTATATGATTTCTATGAAGCAAAGCTGATTTTATGCTCCTTCTTTCTCACAGGAGTTCTCATCTGAGTAATTACTTGCAGAAGGGTTTCTTCCCCCCCCCACCCTTAAAAAAAAAACAAAACTTTTTGTATTAGTCACTCATAGCTCAATTAGAGGCCTTTCTCTTGCAGGCATAAACTTTGAACATAGCAGTTTCTTCTATTCATGATTTTTCCTTTAAAAAAAGAGTTAGTAAGAGCCTTTTTGTGTTAGGTGGGACAACTAGAAAGTTGCTTATGACAGAGAAGGAAGGAAGGAAGGAAGGAAGGAAGGAAGGAAGGAAGGAAGGAAGGAAAAGAAAAGAAAAAAGAAAAGAAAGAAAGGGAGGGAGAGGAAGGAAGGAAGGAAGGAAGGAAGGAAGGAAGGAAGGAAGGAAGGAAGGAAGGAAAGAGGACAGAAAGTGGTACCATGGTAACAGAATCCTGCATGCATAAACTTTAGTAGCTTAAATTGTAAATTAAATTACTTGTATTTATTCAAAGTTGTCATTTATACAGAATTAAGGAAGTGAAATGAAACTTGGAAAAATGAAAATGTATATTTAAAACTATAATATCTTCTATTTATAATGTGTACATGCCTGTGAAGGTTTTTTTAAATAGGAATTGTAAGGTACTTGGGAATATTTCTTTATTATTTTCTTGGTAAATTTATATTTATTTTAGATGCATGCCTTTAGTAGCAGCAACAAAAGTTAATGGTAAAGAAAATAATGAATAAGAATTTTAGAAAGTCTTAAATATGCTGAATTTCTCTGAACTCTTATAATATTTTTGTTAGTAGATATAATTACCCTCTGACTTTGTGAAAATGAATTGACTATAAATGAGTTTACATTTTCAATAAACACGCTTGATTTTGTTTTCTGTTTCTTCAGGTGAATAAATGGGCACTGATACATACTTTACACATGTTATGTGCATTTTAAGTGGGTATTATTGAATAATTTTGAAGTTTTTCAGTTTTAAAATTTCAAAACCATGCATATGATACATTTTTTGAACTTTGAAGGAAACTCAGTTGAAAAAAAAGAGACTTTGATAGCAATTGAATTAAAAATGTGAGGAACTTCAAAAGTGTGTTAGTTAAATTTAATTCATTTTAATAAGGATAATTGATGATTGGCATATCTCTGGGCCTATGTCTTAATAGACACCTCGTGAGGTGTCAAAAGAAAAATAATAGAATTCAACTATGAGCAGTTGGGCAAATGCTTTGCATAATGTGTATTGTTACAAGCTAATCGGATACATGCTACATTTGACTTATGTGCAAGGCCCATAAATTGTGAACACAGGTAAAGTGCTTAAAAATCACTTTGAGAAAATAATTTTTCCCTATATTCTCTTGCATAAAAGATTTCCTCCTAGAATCACTCATTTGTTGTTTTCTTCACTTCCTCCACATAATAGATTAGGAAATTGAAAAGTTAATAATTTCATAAATTAAGTGGTTTTTAATCACTAGAAAATATAATATACAAAGAAAATTATGAGAAAACTATTCAATGTACTTTGGGGATTATTTTATTTTTATTGTTTAATATGAGTAGTGTGAATGTTTCCAACTTTGCTTAGGAGTAGGAAAGAAAGCAATATGTGGTTGGTTTCCATTATTTTTACATATGTATATCTGGTGGGTCCCTCTGGCCCCAAGACTTAGTTTATTTATGAATAAATTATGAGAAAAGGACAGTATACTTTTTCTTTTCCTACCATTTTTTTGAAATCAGAATCTCAGATATTTTTGTTTTTAACAGATATTTAAAGTATTTTATGCTAGAGTTTTATATTAAGAACATCTTCCATTAATATTACATATAATGCTTTTACGTTGTCAAAATGCTTTCACTTTATTATTCTATTCACTTCAAATAATAATGTATTTCTTTAAAAGACATTGTTTATGGAATAATACTGGAGAAAAAAACTGATCAACTAGTTTCACTTGTAATCAAAAACCAAGTATGGTTATCACCAGTGCTAAGGATATAAATCTATTCCATGCTTTAATGCCATGGTTTTGTGATCAGAATAACTGTGTCATCATTTAGATGCAATAACTGAAATTACTGTAATAAAGTAGGATTCTTTATTGAGTTATGAAGTAGATATATGTTAATAGGATAAAGAACTCTTGAGTATTTAAAAAAGTTTTCCTTTCATTGTTGTATAGCTAAAACAAGAATGATGACCAAACTTAAATAACAAAAAGGCATTATTAGTATAAGAAGCTACATAAAATGGAAAATCTTCAATCAGCTTTTTAATTTATTTTATTTTGTTTCTCAGCTGTTGGTGTTTGGCATAGTTCATTAGTGTTCTACTAATAATTATTTTATTAAGACATCACTGGAATATTTAACTGCAATATATCCATTTGAATTTTGGTATATATCACTATGGAAATTCTGATTGATTTTCCAATGCACCTTCTCATTCCAAAGATTCTTAAAAGGGAGAAGTAGTTCCTGAACTCTTCTTTGAGGAATTTTAAAATATAAAATTTTCCCTTATTATACTTCCAGCCTGTACGTCTGAATAAAATTACTGTCACATGATCTACTAGTGATGGTCTTTGTACATTATTAAAAAACTGGTAGATATTCTTTTAAATTTGCTTGGTTTTTTTTCCAATCTTCTGTCTAGCATATGTGTACAACCACCTGACCCTCAAAACCTTGTGCAGTATAATAACACTAGAAGCACTGGGTGCATTAATATTATTCATCCAGAAGACCACATCATCAATAAATGCTGTGTTTTTGAGGGACACCTTCTCTCCCACCAACCTGCAACATACTGAGCATACCTAAAGGGTCAATGATACTGCTTCAGTAATGCAAGTAGAACTCTTTATAATAAAACACACACACATATGAACCAAAAGGGTTCTTTGGGTTTGAGAAAAGTTTGCAGCTCTGTTCTCTAACTGATGAGGGATTTGGGCTGAATTGAATTAGCACATTCTATTCCACTAATTTAAATGGTGGAGATTAAAAGAAGGTACCAAAGCAAGAAGAGCCTCAGGAATCATGCAGCTTAAAATAAAGAAATGCACTTGAAAGTGCTTCACTTTTATCATGTATGTATTTGAATGGAGTTCAAAAACTTTACATAAAGCAAATAAATGTAATTGATGTTTCTGAGTTAAAATGTGTTAGAACAAAGGGCAGGTAATCTTCATCTTATATTGGCCAAGTAGAAAAATGAGACATGGAGACGATTTTTTGTTCATGCTAGGAATAGAAAAGAACCTTTACATGACAATCCAGTAATTTACCTAAACTAATGAAACAATCTATACAACACACACAGACACGCAGACGCACACACACACACACACACACACACGCACACACACACGACTACTCCTTCTTTTACCATTTGTTATGGTCTAAAACATTATTATTAAATTTTAAGAGTATATACCTCACTACCATTTTTCTAAGTGTCCTACTGCTCATCATTAGCTTTTATTGAATTGATAATTCATGTGCTTGACTGGCACACATTTACCACAGAAGACCCTGCGTTGAACTTTTCATTTTTACCCAATAGATTCTTTTGGTCCAGTGTCATGGCTGCAAAGTGGAATTCTACTCTCGAGTTTCATAGGAAATTGTCCAACTGTACAATGAAAGATTATGCAAATCCTCAAGGAGCATCTAATCAATCACCTCGGTGTGAGAGGAATGCAGCTGATCGCTGAATTAGCTTCTGTTGGAACGTATTCATGTGTAACATCCCACTGACCGCGTGACAGCACAACAGCTCCAGGTCCTTGAAAGTCTTGAGGATGATTAGCTGAAGGAATTGGCGGTTTCTGCCAATCATAATCCGGCAGGGCTGCCTTTATAGTTCTGGAGATGCGAGAGAAAGAGGGAGGGAGGGAAAGACCGACTACAGCTAAGCAAGAAGCACAGCAGCAGTAGCAACAGCGGAGCAGGAGCAGCTGGTATTCCGGTGATTAAATAGTTCTCATAGCCTTTTTGCTGTACTCGGTCCGCTCCCTGGTGTAATTCTCGTGTCCAAGGAGGAAGCTGCATTTTAACGGTGTGCTGAACAGAGGTTTGAATCATTCCAGCTGGCTGCTTGTTTTGAAAAGGACAGTGTGTGTATAAATAAAAAGACACTCTGCTGGAAGAGTTCAGATACTAGGATTGGAACTAAAAAAGCGCTCTCGGAATATTGTTGAGGCAGATTATATGAACTGAAAGCTCCTTCTAATTAACCTGGAGCCAAGTGAATCTGAATGCTGGATATCTCACTTTCTAACTCGGGATAAATTCAAGTTAGGATAAGAAAAAAATTGAAATGCTTCTCTAGGTAAGTTACTGCTTAATTTGCTGAAACTGAGGTGTGTTCAATAAATGAATATATGTTGCTTAGCAATGTAAACAAGTGGAACACAATAAAGTTTTATTTATGAAAGATTTATGTAGAAAGAGACATTAGTTTTAGACCAAATTCACTCTTTTCAGCATGTGTGTGCTTATCTGTCATTACTGTTGTAGAAGTTATATTTGCACTATAAATGGAAAATACAGTCCTGCCTAAAAAAGGAGATAGAACCTGAAATATTTTAAACTGTTGTCAGAACATTTGCAGAAGAAACAACTCACTTGATAACAATTTTAGGCTTTCATACTGAAAATGCCCATTTTACAAACTCAAATACAAAGTGTGTGGTTATAAATGTTTCCCTGAAAAGTGTTACTGATAACATGGCAATCAAATTGCTCAAGATGGGAACTCCTCTCTTTGGGACCTGAGGTTTATAGGCATGCTCTGTTCTAATGGTCTGCTTTAGAAAAACAACTGTCACAGACATTTGAAATTGTAGGATACAGTCATAAATTGCTTTTAAAGAAATAGATGGTTTCCTACTAGGTCCTATTAGGAAAGAAAAATAAATTCTTTGAACACTATATGTCATATGCCATAAGCATAGATTCCCTGGAGAACAAAAACAGCTTTATGCTATACCTGTAAATACCTCCAAATTCCTCATGCACAGAATAAGTTGGAAAATAAGAAATAATATTTAAATATGGTTTTACTTATCCCTTCCAATATTTCTGTTAGAGAAAGTCAAATAAAAAAGAAACCTTAAACCTGTATTTTCTTTATAATTTGTCCTGATTAATAAGATACTGTATTTTTCAGATATATCATCATGATATTTTCAAGTAATGATACAGTTTATTATGATAGGTTATGCTTACTGTGAGTTCTAACAAAGCTCTGAAAAAGTTGCAATAGTTTATACTTTATTATGTCTTTTTCAAACTCACCTTTTCTTGATTTCATGATGTCTTCTATCAGAATATATTTCATCAACTCAAGATCATAAATGTTTAAAGTAAATTGCATACAAAGTTATTGATTATTGTCTTAATAACTTTAGTAATTCACTTTCTCCTCAACTTGATGGTTCAAATACTGTGAGCTTCTTGCCACAAAAGGGTATGAATGAAGACAAAAGTTACTGTAATTAGTTGAATTTCTCCAAAACTAGAAGACAATTATTTCTTCCCTCATAGATTCAAAAGACTTTTACTTATATCAAAATAATAGTTTTAATTTCTTCTATTAAAAAATGTTAGTTAGCTATTTCCAGATGCCAAGTTGGTGCTATGTTGGTCATGTTTTTTTTTTTTTTCATGAAGCAAATGTATGTAGAGAATATAAAGTCTAAACAGTTTATACCTTCAACTGGAATTCACCGAAAAAAAATAAGTGATTAATAAGGAAATATATAGTTTCTACTCAACATTTATCTCAATAGAAAAATGAGTATTTAATACCATTTAGCATCTGTTTTGACATTTTTATAATAACAAATCCTGTGAATATTTATCTTATAATGATTAATATCACATAGTATGTACATTGATAGAAGTCTCATGATAAGCTAAGAGATTTTTAGAAATTGAACATTAAACAGAATGTCTTTTTTTTTACTGCATCTTAATGACAATTGGTCATAACTAAGAGTGATGCTTAGAAAAATTTTTTGAAAAAAATATAATGTGTATGACTTAATAATTATAACATGAAAATCACCTTTAGAGAGAAAATATAGATGTAGTTTACAAACCCACGCATCATTCTTAAACTAAAAAAAGGCAACTAACTGGAATTTAAATAAAAACATTTAAAAAAGCCAGAAACCTCATAAGGATTTTAATATGTTTTCTTTTCAATAAACTTGCGAACTTACATAAATTGCATTTTGTTTTCTGCCGCCTGAGGTTATTATCTAAGAAATTTGCCTATTTAAATGATTTCCTTAAATACCAAAATGAAGTAAGTGGAGACTACTTTATACATAATTATTTTAAATCATAATTTGGAATTTGTATATTTGATAACCAAAATAGAATTACATGTCTACATATGTATTCACCCCAAAAAGGACCATCTTTTGTGTTTTATCTGAGTATTAACACTGTTATACTTATTCTCCTTCCCAAAAAATCATTCTATAATCCGATTTAAAATAAAGTTAGTTTCTTAGTTCAAGTCTCAAGGCTAACCTTACTTCTAAAAGATGCTAAAAAATATTTCTGAACCAGTATAATATTTGCCCTCAATAGGTCTAGTTGTTTGTATATACCCTTGCACATTCTGTTTGAATGGGAAAGTGCCATTGAGAATAAAATCAAAAGATCAAGCTTTCTGTGCTTCCTTGAGTAACAACTACTCAGGGAGAAGAACAGAGAAGCATTTAGCATGCTTTGTTCAAACTAGAAGATTCTAGCTGGTGCCTGCCTCCCCAGATTAGGAAAGCAGCTGGGGAAACTTATAAAATAAAGCTCGAGTATCAGCCCTGGCTGGAAGCCAAGACAGAGAAGCTGTGCACCCAGAAGGCTAATTCTTTCTGGGCTGAAATTCATTGATAATTCATTCTGTTTAAAGTCTAACCTGAAGTGTAACTTTTTTCTCTTGTACAAACTATAGGATATTAAAGAACAAATATGCTTTTTGACTAGACTAAAATTTTAAAGTAACAAAGTTTACTTCTTTATAAAGTTTGCTCTAATGAAAAATGTAAATAAACCTAGCAGAAGCTCCTATAAAATACAGTTTATACCTAAGAGCAGAAAAGGAAATAAAAATGAGATGCATATCTTAGTAATGGCAGAGTGATCAGAGATGCCACATATGGGTATATGTCCAAAGGAAGAAGTGGGAGTATTTATGAAAGTAACTGACTTAGTAAAATTCACAATAGAAGGTGACATACTAAAACTGTTGTAGTATACACCTTGTGAAGCTAGACAACAAAAAAGGAAGTTAACTCTCAGCCATCATGTACTCCAAATAACTAGGGAAGGGGGAAACCATGTTGTCTGTAGATTTATTTTAAGTTTATGAAGTGAGAGAAATGGGTCAGGTGTCAGACATAATGCTACTGCCTTTAGCCATCATTGGATAACATTTAGCCAATGTTTTCTTTAACACTTCAGGAAACTTTCAGCTATGCTGTTACAGAGAGTGTTAAATGCACTCTTTTTTAAGTTATTTTCAGTAAGCCTCAGAAGGTAGAGGTGTCAATTACAATGGAGAACTTTTATAAATACAGTCTTATTTCCAAGTTTCCTTTATCTCAATTTTCTAAGGAATGCTATCACAACCTGGGGTTGATAAACCTAAAGTTTCTTTTAGAATAATATTGAATTGTTGACAGATTGTCCCAAGGGCCAAAATAGTCTGAAAATGAAACCCAAACACATCAATGGCTTTGTACATTTCAAAACAAATAGATATTTTTTAAAATGTGAATACTGAGGCATCCAGCTGGCCCATTTGGTAGACATGCGACTCTTGATCTTGGGGTTGTAAATTTGAGCCCCACGTTGGGTGTAGAGATTACTTAAAAATAAAATCATAAAAAAATGTGAATAGTAACTTACTCTCCTTTTCTACAGATGAAAATGTTTTCCTGTCTAACTTGATGTATTTATTTCCTTTACCTTCTTATAATTTGTTTATATTTATGATTACCCATATAATTCAGGCCATGAAAAAAATTATAACAAAGCAACCTGAATATGACAAACTAAGTATTACCTTTCAAGTGACTCATTAAAGAAATTTGCATATATAGACTACTTTACAAGTATTTTTTCAAGAGATATACTTAAAGTGGGGCCCCTGGGTGGCTCATTCGTTCAAGCATTCGACTTTGGCTCAGGTCATGATCTAATGATTCATGGGTTCAAGCCCAGTGTTGGCCTCTGTGCTGACAGCTCAAAGCCCGAAGCCTGTTTCAGATTCTGTGTCTCCCTTTCTGTCTGCCCCTCCCCCACTCACACTCTGTGTCTCTCTCTCTCTCTCTCTCTCTCTCTCTCTCTCAAAAATAAATAAACATTAAAAAAAAGAGATATACTTAAGGATACTTCATTAATACTGAATGGCAATCATGATTAATTAAGTAGTATTAAGGAAATATGTGAGAAGAAAATGAAGGTTAAAAAGACTATGTTTGAATGCTTGAGAACTTGATTTGATGATGGAATGAGGGTATTTTAGAAAACAAAAGTGATAACTCCATTTAAATTGCCAAATTAAGACTTCTGTACCAAACTCAATTTTACACTTCTAAGAAATTATTGAAAAAAAATAATTTGTAATACTTGAAAAGTTCAATAGAGTCAACTTTTAGTAAGCCAACACACGCACACACATACACACGCACACACACGTGCATGAACACTTCTTTTTCCTTCCAAGTTAAAAGACAGCCACCTTTTCAGACTTTCTGTATCAGATGAACTTGTGTTGTGCTTTATTTAAAATATTAAACTTCCTCATTAAAAGTCTTTAATGAAATTTATCTTCAATCATAACCTTGTGGAAGTGGAAAGTTAACTGGCCAAATTCAGTATGTTCAAGCAAAAAATAAACGTAGATCTACTTCCTTAATTGCTATTCACTTGATCCTTTCTTCTTTTCTTTCTTTTTCTCCTTTTTCTTCTTTTTTCTCTTTCCTTCCTCTCTCTTTTCCTATTCTTCCTTTCTTCTTTCTCTTCATTCTCTCCTCCCTCCCTTTTTCCTTACTTATTTCCCTTCATCCTACCTTCTGTGTATCCTTCCTTCCATCCTTCCTCCCTCTCTTCCTTCCTCCCTTTATGTTTTCCTTACCTCATCTCTGCGATTCTTTTCTCTCTTCATTTTTGTCACATATCCTAAATGCTGTTTTGCAACGTCCAGGAGCAAACCACTTACGTTTAACATGGCAGTAATTATTTATCTAATGGCCTGGTTTGAACATGGGAGTGTGTGGGAAAAATGCATATGAAAAGTAGGGAAAATATACTGAACAATAAAAAAAGGTAAGATGGGATGGGAAATTCATGTCAAAGAAGTAGTGATGTCAACCTGAAAATATTGGCTGTTCTCCCACCTGAGAATTTCCATTTAATTTACTAAATTCTTTAAGTATAGTCCTTTTGCTCCCTTTCCATATACTTCCCTTTCATTGGCAGTGGAGTCTTTTTCATGCGGCAAATGCAGCTTAGTGGCAAAAGTAAAACAATAATAAATGTAAATAATCCTTATACTGATATTTTAAATCCCCATAAATCATTTTTTATATTTAGTAGTTTAAACATAGCATTCATATGCAGCCCAAAGGCTGACTGCTCTCCTAATGGAAGAAAGACAGAGAAGGGAAAGCTATTTTGCACATTAACATGCTTTGGCTTGACTCCATTCCTGAATCAGAAATTCAATTGTAGACTGCTGATCCACAGAATTTGTCATATTTCATCAGACATCTCAAAAGAGTTCTTCTCGAGGTACTGAATAGTCTTTAACACCTACGTAAAAATCATTTAAACCTCAGAAATAAATATAGCTACACTAAGAATTAATACAAGGAAAGGAAACAGATGCAGAGATGCATATGCTCTTGTGAACATGTATAAAAGTTCTAATTCTATTTATTACAGTGCAAATAATGAGAATTAAAATTTAAATTTTTTCCTAGTCTTTCTCTAATAGTTATGTAAATCCAACTGAGATTTCACATACTAGAATAAGTAAAATAAAACACAGGCAATCATTTAAAAATTTCACTTAGTAATTCAGGTATTGTGGTTCCTGATATCTCAGCCTGTGAAGCTGCTTTCTTTGGAGTAAGGCATTTCCTTAATAACCACAAAAATCATTCTCAGTTGGTCAATAGAGGTTGAACTCAATTTTGTACTTAAGTTAGTCTATGTTTCCATCTGGACGTATCTTTCACCTTAAACAGAGAAAATACCTTTTCATCTTTGTTCAATAATGTTTTGTAATGATAATGATAATATTATTAGCCATTATTTTTAGTATGCACCAGACACCATTCAAGCTCTCAGGAGGCTTATTTTCAGGGGAGGGGGTTAGGGGAAGGGAACAAGCAATAAACAAATAAAGATGCTGTGATAGAGCTATAAGTACTATGAAGATGAATTAATCAAGGTAGTGAGTTAAAGGGTGTTAGTGAAAGCCAGAGAGCTGGTCAGTAAATACTTTTCTGACAAACTGACACTCGGAAAACCTATTTAAAAGTTTCATACAAATTGATACCATTGCTTCAGTCTTATAGAAAAATGTGATGAGGAACAGAAACTTTCTGTAATATGCTAGCTGACAAGCTGAATTTTTATTCTACCAATTGACTATTATCTTCAATTCCAGGAAATTGTTCAATAGAGTTTAGGATATGGCACACTGTTTAGTTTTACTTTCTCTGGAAAATAGACCATTAGTTTTAGAACATGTAATTCTCAACTTTCCTTCTACTCTTTACAGTCCTAAGGTATTTAAAATGTAATATGTGAGTAAATTGTCTCAAATTATTGTATTTCTCCCTACAGCTTGAAAGTTTATGTTATTATTGAAACTTCCACAGGAGAAGAGCTAATCCCCTGCCTCATTCTCATAGATCGGTGGGTGTAAGAACCAATATTCCGAAAGATCACTCTGTTGGCTGGAACAATGAACTTATAATGAAATATAGAGGGATAAGTGTAATTATTTAATTTAAAAAATTCACCAACTACAAAAGTCCTTCAAACTCAACAAGAACCAAAAATTTGATAGGGCTAATACAATGCTAATGCAAACTTAAAATGGATTAATGAAATCATAGTACCCACGTCAAGGAAACAATGATCAGTAATCTTACTTAGCAGAGGTCTAACATCATGTGGCCTATTTGCCAACCTCAGGTTCCTGCCATCTCATATTAGGAGCAGTCTTCTCTGACCTTCTTTTCCCTTCGTCTTATTACAGTACCTATTACCTGAAGGTGTAAGTACTGTATATGTATCAGTGCCCCCAGTTAACAAAATATTTTGATGGCAGGAATGCTTAGGGAGTTCTTGACCTATAGGCGAATAGCAAGCATTTGATAAATGTAAAATGTGAGACATGTTGTATGAGCAACAGTTGAAGAAACAATATTAAAAAACAAAAGATTGTTTAATAACAGTATAATTACCTATATATGTTGCAGAATTTTTTAATGAAAAGGTAATTTGTTTTATATGATACCAGTGGCCTAACATAGGAAAGATATTGGGAGGTTTCTATGCAAAATTAGGAAGAACAATAACATTTAAAAAATCACTGAGATTCCAGTCAAAGCAATCACCACAGGTTAGAGTGCTACTTATCCAGAAGACATCTGTGGAAGGTATTTCTACCTTGAGTAGGAAATGGTCACCAAGGTTTCTTATGTTTCTCATTGTGTAATTATAAATAGGAGTGTAGGTGAAGATTTTACAGTGGTCATGCTGCCCACCAAAAACAAGCTCTAGCAGTTGGTTAGAAAACTGGTTAACAAATTTCAAGTAAATAATGATTGAGTAATATTACGTAGCAGGAATGTATTACAGAGGGCATTCTCTAGAATGTAAAAGCAACTTTCCACAAAAGGGTAATTTTACAAGGTGTATAATCTGTTGAAGATAATAAAATAATAAATAAGTGTCAGATTGATTTTTAAAACTTTAAACCTATTGGTTTTGCTACTCCTCTGAGACAATCCAAGAAAGAAAATTTCTGAAGATTAGATGCATGAGTAAGAAAGATACTTCTAGCTTCTATAAACTTCTAAATAAAGAATATAGAGATGGTTTGGCTGAGTTGTGAAATGTAAGCCTTGCAAGAGAAGAGTTGCAATCACGTAAACAAATGTGAATTGATTTAAAGATGCCATAGCATTACGACATAATAGAAGGCAGAGGTAATGTTGAATTCCACCAAAGCTGGATTCTAATTCTAGCTTTGCCCTCATGTGTAATATAACCTTGAAAAATCTTATTAACTCTTCTGTGCCTCTGATTCATGATCTGTGAATGGAGGTAATAATACCTACTTCATAGAATTGCTGGAAAAGCTAAATGTGATAATAAATATAAAGTTCCTATTACAAAGTTGGAAACATGAGAGGTGTTAATTTAATGGAATTAAGTATTAATTACATGCATCAGTACTCTGACTTTGGCCTGCAAGGTAACATTTTGCACCGATTTAAAGCAACCCCTGAGTGATGAGTATTGACTATTTCCAATCCCCTTCACTTAAAAGTAATGACCTAAATCACCTTTTTGCACTATCTCTACTGTATTTTTATTATACATTTGAATATTAATAGTATTAAATGTAACTAAAGGATCAAACATCATTGACTGACATTTCAGTCTGATTCATCATAGTTCAAAAATTAAATGACATTCAGGTATCTTAAGGAAAACAGACTATAAACCAGAGGAAAATATTGTCAGAAACAAGTGCTAAGTAGTTTATCTTCATTTTCTGGCATGCTGGTGTAAGGAAAAATGTGGGATTAGAAGACAAGAAGGCAAAGAAAGGTTCAGAAACTGAAACTAGAGACAACTAAAACGAATACAAATGTTTGTTTCCAATTTTATCTAGTAAAACGCTAAAAAAGTATTTCATGTGACGTCTATATTGACACATTTTCTAGAATTATCACAAAGGTTACTTACGAATCTTTTAAAAGAAACATTCTTTTAGGCAATGAACCAAAATAGTTCACTTAGGAAGCGTCTTTGGTATAAAATACTGGGGGTTATAAAATGTAAAACATTTTGTGGATCTTCTAAATATCTTTGGGGGAAAAAAGAATGAGGAAAATGAAAAAAATGGTTTTGTTTTACATGTGGAAACCATGCAAACATGTAGAAACTATATTGCTACAAAATTTTACCCAATTATTTACTTCAAGTGTATTGATCAGTTTTCTAACCTAATGCTTGTATAGGATTTAGATGGACAGAATGTTCATTCTAGAGGTTTCTCCACACCTCTTGTAGTCACACAATGAGAACACAGGATAGCTTGGTAACTACCGTCTCACTCCCATTCACAGCAAGAATTGTTTCCACAGAAGCCTCTGGACAATAGATTTAACTCCTCTAAATTACTAATGTTAACTCAGACTGGGAGTAAAAAGATACAAAATTATATTTTAAGTTTTGCCATAAATGTGTTGGTGTCTCTTAAACTGACATTCAAGTTTCCATATGTAAAACTGGACAACTCCTCCTATTCGTTTTTCCCAAAGGTATTTTAAATATCAACAAAATATTTTACATTTCACAATCTCCCAGTATTTTCTGCCACATAGGCTTGCTACAAAGTGAATTATTTTGGTACAGTGCCTAGCATCATTTTAAAGCATTTGTAAGTAACGTTTGTAATAATTCTGCATTCCAGTCATCAAGTATTAAAATAGGAGCATCTCAAGAAACATTGCCTCTGACAAGTAGCAGAATGCTTGAAATCACTCCAAGTCTCTTCCTATAAGTTTTTATTATGTTTTTTCCCCCAAACTTTCAGAACTGTGTATCCTGGATTAGTTTTGAGTGGGAGGAGGAAATTCTATATGGGATATATTTACATGTGACCACCCATGTTATTTCTGATTTATGGCCAAACTGATGTTTTATTCTGCAGTATCTAAAAGTTAAAATAACATGAAATATGAAGCAATTGGATAAGAAAAATAGGCACAGATTATCAGTGAAA
This sequence comes from Felis catus, assembly GCF_018350175.1. Lineage (NCBI taxonomy): Eukaryota > Metazoa > Chordata > Mammalia > Carnivora > Felidae > Felis > Felis catus. The sequence goes on from NC_058371.1 coordinate 108,366,373, forward strand.
TTGAATGGAGCATGTATCCCTTTGGTAAAGAATTATCTGACTGTTTTGTGCATGTAAAACCGTAAATGCTCTGAAATAAGAGAAATGCGTAAAAGATGGAAATAGTAGCTAAAAGATTTATAAGATCTACAGTTAGGAAATAAATAATCAAAAGAAAAATGATCAGGATTTCCATTTCAGTAGAGTTCTTTAGAAGTCTTGTGCATGGCAATGAAATTCTACTTCTTAATATTTAGGGTACCAATGCAGAACAGTGGCAATAGGGGAGATTAGAATCAGTCAGAAAATGTGGGTTCACTGGGGTGCCAGGATGGCTCAGTTTGGTAAGCATCTAACTCTTGATTTCAGCTCAGATCATGATCTCATGGTTGTGAGATCTAGCCCTGTATGGGGCTCCATGCTGGTCATGGAGTCTGCTTGAGATTCTCTCTCGCCCTCTCCCTCTACTTCTCCTCCCCTTAAAAAAATGTGGGTTCACATTAGCTGTGTGATACTGGACAAGTTTGACTTATACGCATTAAATTCTCCATTAGTTCATTCATTGAATAGAGTCCATATGAAAAGAGTTTATTTTTTATAACAAGAAGCTCAAAGTCAGTAGTATATAAGTTTACACAGGTAATATCCTGATAGATAAAATAATGGAAAAACAATCCTCACTAAAACTTCCTATAAACTACATAATAGACAGCAGTTATACTGCCCCAAACCAATCTAATTATCTTCAGGCATTTATGTATTGACTTGACTACATTGGGAGTCTCTAGATAAGAAAGTCGGTGGTATAGAAATGATTGATGACATAAATGATGAGAAATGATTTTTAAGACATAGTAATGAATTTTAAGACATAGTAATCTTTTGTTACTTCAAGTAAATGAATTTTAAGACATAGTAATCTTTTGTTACTTCTAATGCAGGCAAATTCTATTGATAGTGATCAAGTGATAGCTTGCCTAAATTAAGTAAGAGAATAATTAAAATATTAAAAGTATATCTTCTAAGAAATGCTAGACATTAATATAACTTATGAATATAAGTGTAGTACTATTAGTAACTCATTATATTTGGAGACAGTTAATATAATTTTTATAATTTATAGTTTAATAGATTCCTTTCTGATTTCTTGAAGTTAAACTTCAATGTTAAATATTAGGCAAAATTATTTTTCTTTCTCTGTTACTAGTAGTAGCTCAAGAAGTACATTTCTACATTGTGGTTTCATTCATTCATCTCTATATATTACATAGACATAAGATATGAGGACTGTAAGAATATGAGGGCTAAGTGAGCATTTTATGTTTCATGGATAACTGCTTCCATGATTTTCTGCTGATGCATTTAATAAGGATGCCAATCAATACTAAATATAATCATGTTTTTAAAAAAATGATTATTGAACTAAACCAAAGGAATTATCAGCTGATAGCAGTCATATTATTGCTGCTGGCTATAATTTGATTTCACTAAAATGTATAGAGAAAAACACAGAAAATGAACATTCCATTAGGATTCTAAGGGCAAAATTAGTCATCACTTCCCTGCCTGGTCCTGGATCTTGGTTTTCTCGTCTCTTTCAAATCTCTCTTTCCTCCTCAAAATCCAAATACCTCATTTATCAGTGATTAAAATAACCCTAACCCTAAACCTTCTCTAGGTACTTTCCTAATGACTTCAGTCCACAGGACTCATTCCTTTTTCTAAAATCTCACAGCATATCCTTAGAGTTCTTTCTTGCTAATAAGCATATGAACTCTTTAACTGTTTTCTTTTTGTTTGTTTGTTTGTTTGTTTGTTTGTTTTTTACTTGCAGGTATTCTCAATTCTTTCATCACCTACTTCATTCTCAACTCACTTTTACTTGAGTTCATTATACCACTGGGCGTTTGCTACGGTCACCAAAACCAAGGTCAATTTTCAGTTGTATTTCTTGAATTAAAAATAGCATTCAGTTCTTGCTCAGAAAAATTTGTTTCCCTTTGCTTGTAGCTTCCATGGCTCTCTCCCACTAACCACCCTTTATGCAGTTTAAGGGTTTTAATGATGTACTTCTATCATTTTATGGTACACACTGTTTCTTATCTTTCTCCCTTGATATCCTAGCTTTTCCTACTCCGTAACTTACAATTCCAGCACAGACTTTAAATTCCACTCCAATACATTTGGCAGCCTAGGGGACATTCCTTTTGAATATCTCACAGACATTTCAAAAATAATATATTACATTCTACTCGTTTTGTCTTCCCACATCTCCTCTACCATATACATTTGTACTTTCCCTGTTTTTGTACTCACTATGCTTTTACTCAAATGTGTCACGGAATAGATGTTCACTGTTTTTGAAGAGCAGTAGTGTTTGTCAGGTGGGTAGTCCATCTGGCACTAGATAAGCATTCAAAAAACATTGAATGAATTACTGAAAGCCTGATGTGTTTGAGTAGTTTTTACCCCTCTAGATCCATTCAATCACCAAATTGTAACACTTCTGTTTCTTATGTGACAGGATAAACATAATTCATAGGAGAGCATTCACAACTTTGTCCTTCTAACAAACAGCATAAAACACTCATAGTTTCCATTTCCCCCTTAAAGAAAAGGATACCTTACTTTTTGAGTGTGAAGGGATTAAGGAGGTGAGAGAAGAAAAAGGACTGAAGCAGGTGGCAGAAATAAAATTTTGTTATATGAGGATTTCCACAGTAGCTTTGGAGTACGGGGGAAATGGAGAGCAGAGAAACTGACATTTTAGAAATGCCATTTTGTTTTATGAATTGTAACTCTTTAATGTTGTTTAGAAAACGTGAGTAAATAAAATTGCTTTCAAATTAATTATTGTGGCTCTTATATTGTGCTTCTTAAATGATTCCAACAGTGATACCCATGGGGGGCTACACAATTAAGGAGCTAGAAAGTTATACATAAACATTTTGAAACTTGTTTTACTTAAAAAATTTTGACCTCACACTTTAGAGCAGTTTTAGGTATGCCCACACGTGCATAAACACATGCGAGCCTCCTCCACCACCAACATTCCTTACAATTGGTGAACCTACATTGGCATGTCATTATTACCCAAAGTCCATAGTTTACATTAGGGTTTACTCTTGGTGTTGTACATTTTCTGTAGTTTGACAAAGATATCTACTGTTACAGTATGATATGGGATAGTTTTACTCCCCTAAAGATTCTCTGTGCTCCACCTATTCATCCCTCCCCACCATCTCCCAAACCCCTGACAACTACTGGCCTTTTTACTGAGTCTATAGTTTTGCCTTTCCAGATGTTACGTACTTGGAATTATACAGTATACAGTCATTTCAGATTGGCTTCTTTCATTTGGCTATATGCATTTTTTATTTCTTCATATATATTTGTGGTTGATAGCTCTTGTCTTTTAGCAGTAAATAATATTCTGTTTTACACATTTACCAAAATTTATCCATTTATTTACTGAAGGACATCTTGGTTGTTTCCAAGTTTTGGTAACTAGAATAAAGATGCCTTAAACAGCAGTGTGTAGGTATTTGTGTATCCATAAAGTTTAAACTCTTTCGGGCAAATAACAAGGAGCTTAATTGCTGGATTGTATGTTCAGCTTTGTAAGAAACTGTCAAAGTATATTTCAAAGTAGCTATACCATTTTGCATTGCCACCAGCAATGAGTAAGAGTTCGTTTTGCTCCACGTCTTTCCCAGCATTTCTTATTTTCACTGCTCTGGATTTTTGCTATTCTAATACCTGTGTAATGGTAGCCTGTTGTTATTTTAATTTGAAATTTCCTAATGACATATGATGAGGAGTCTCTTTTTACTGCTTATTTGTCATCTGTATATATTCTTTCATGAGGTATGTGTTCAAGTCTTGGGCTCACTTTTTAATCAGGTTATTCATTTCCTTATTGCTGAGTTTCAAGAATTCTTTATATATTTCGATAATTGTCCTTTATCAGATATGTCTGTTGCAAGTATTTTCTTTTGTAGCTTGTCTCTTTATTCTTTTAACGTGTCTTTCCTGGAGATTTTGTTTAATTTTAATTTTAATTTTAATTTTAATGAAGTCCAATTTATTTTTCTTTCATGGATTGTACCTTTCTTGTATCTAAAAAGTCATCACCAAAGCCAAAATCATCTAGATCTTCTCCTGTTATCTTCCAGGAGTTTTATAGTTTTTTGGTTGTTTGTTTGTTTGTTTTACATTTGTGATTCATTTTTATTTTTAGGAGTGTAAGGTCTGTGTATAGATTTTTTTCATATGAACCATCTTTATTAAATTGACTTTGCCACTTTGTCAAAGATCAGTTGACTGTCTTTTGAGGTTTATTTCTGTGTTCTCTATTCTGTTCCATTGATCTATTTGTATATTCTTTTGCCAGTACCACACTGTCTTGGCTTTTGTAGCTTAATAGTAAAATGTAAAGTTTTTTAATGTTAGTCTTCCTTTGTTCTCCTTCAGTATTATGTTGGCTATTTTGAATTTTGCTCTCCATATAAACTTTGCTTAACCTATTTCTACTTTCTTAAGTCTTCATCTGAACTACTGTAATAAATTCTTAACTGGTCTTCTGTCTCATGGCTCCAATCTGTGTCTTATACTCTCAAAACAAACAAACAAACAAACAAACAAACAAACAAACAAACAAACAAACTTTCTAAAAGACAGCATTTACCATGCAAGTCTTGAAATTAAAGTATTTCAATAGATTCCAATATTTAAGTCAATTTAAAATCCTTATCATTTTTATAAGACCTTTTTATTTTCTGATACCTGTCTTTTCAATTCAGTTACCTGCTGCTCTCTTTTTTTAATGTTTATTTATGTATTTTTGAGAGAGATAAAGAGAGGGGCGCCTGGGTGGCTCAGTCGGTTAAGCTGCCGACTTCGGCTCAGGTCATGATCTCGCGGTCCGTGAGTTCAAGCCCCGCATCGGGCTCTGTGCTGACAGCTCAGAGCCTGGAGCCTGTTTCAGATTCTGCGTCTCCCTCTCTCTGACCCTCCCCCATTCATGCTCTGTCTCTCTCTGTCTCAAAAATAAATAAACGTTAAAAAAAATTTAAAAAAAAGAGAGAGAGATAAAGAGAAATAGTAGGGGAGGGGCAGAGAGAGAAGGAGACAGGTAATCCCAAGCAGGCTTTGCACTGTCAGATCAGAGCCTGACATGGGGCTTGAACTCAACAACCATGAGATCATGACCTGAGATGAAATCAAGAGTCGCCACTTAACCAACTGAACCACCCAGATGTACCTCCTGCCACTCTCTTTTAAAAGTGTGACATAGACATTGAGAATAGAAATGAAAACAATAGAATAAAATCTCTGATTCAAATGCTAACTTCCAGTGAAACTGATAGATAAGAAAAAAATATGATTTACATAGTATAATAGATTGTTAAAATCACACACACACACACACACACACACACACACACACACACACACACATACAAGGAGTTAGGAAGTGCTGGCAGAGAGCTTGCAATTTTGCACTGGGAGGTCAGAAGAGGATATACTGAAATATTACATTTAAGGAGAACATAAAGAAATGACATTATATGCTAAGTTTATATCTGGACAAGTATTTAAAACAGAGGAAACAGCAAGCGCAAAAGCCCCAGAGTAGCTATCTGAAGAGCACGCATGTTCAAACATTAACAAGGCCAATGATATTGGAGAGAATTAAGTAAAAGATAAGGGGTAGATTAGGTAGAATTATGTAGAACATTCTGTAAATTTGGCTCTTTTAGTGAAATGAGAGAGCCACTGTGGGGGTGGGGAGTTGATCATAGGACAGACCCAACCTAATATTTATACTGTAAAATTATTCCTCTGGCCAATGTATTGGAAAAAATGATGTGGAGAAATGGCAGAGGCAGAAGTCAATTAGGAAGATAATTCAGTAAGCCAGTGGAGATATAACGCTATTTTGAACTATGGTGATAGCTGAGATAGCATGTGTTCAGATTCTATATATAGGTAAATAGGTACAGCCAATGGATTGAATGTCTAGGGGGTCTGGTGGGAAAGAGAGGAATCAATGACTAACTCTAAGGAGTGTGTGTGTGTTTGTTTGTGTGTGTGTGTATCCCCAAGCAGATAAATAATGGAACTAACATTGATGACTTGGGGAAATTGTGAGAGGAATCAGGATAGGGTTATGGAAAATATCAGGCAATCACATTTGGTCTCATTTAAATTTGAAATGTCCATTAAATTTCCAAGTGGAAATACAAAATAGGTGGTTGAATATACAAATAGGAGCAAGTAAAAGATTTACCTGGAGATGTCAATTTTGGAGTCAGCTTATAGATAGTGTTTAAACTAAAACCATGACACAGTATGAGGTCACCAAAGAAGTGAATGTAAATAGAAATGAAAAGAAGTCCAAGACTAAGCCCTGAAGAACTCCACATTTGGAGGATAGGAAGATGGGAAGGAACTTGAAAATGTGTCTAAGAAGTCATGGAAAAACAAAAACCCATGATTTCCTGGAAGTTGGGTAAAGATAGTTTCTGTGTGAATGAGGGAATAATTAATGATGCAAAATACTTCTGATAGGTAAAGTAAGATGAAGAGTGAGAATTGAAAATTGGGTCTCTCAACATGGAATTTACTGTGCGGTTTTGATGAAATGGTGAGGGTGAACCTGGTTGGAGCAGACTCCAAGGGGGTGAGGGGAAGCATAAATATTCCATTGACAAGGAAAAAAAATGTGTGTGTGTGTGTGTGTGTGTGTGTGTGTGTGTGTGTGTAGTGACCACATGAAACAGAAAAATATTACTGTAGTGATGTCTTCAAGGAGTGGGTGATAAAGCCTGGAACTAGTGCACAAGTCAATGATAGTCCTTATCCAGAGTGGATAATTCATCCAGTAGAGAACATCTACTCACATGAGTAGGTGCGGTAGCAGGAAATTACATAAATTCTATGCTTGCTACTGTGTTCTCTGTGAAATAGAAATCAAGATTATCAGCTGAGAGTGAAGGAAAGAAAAGAAATGTTCGAAGATTGAAGAGAGAGGAAAAGGGTACATGATAGTCATCTAGGAGAAGGAATAGTTAATGAAGAAAATATAGCAAGATTGCCAGCATCATTAAAGACCCTCTGGAAACCATTGATTATGAATTTAAAAGGAGAATAATCAGTTTGGTGATGTTCCATTCATCTTCAGAGTTGCAGGCACACATTTGGTAGATTGTGGGATTTAGCCAGTGTTGTTTAGACAAATGTGCATCATAAAACAAGAAAGGATAAAAAGGTTTGAGTATATGAAATAAAATGAATATAATAATTGGTTAGAGAATTTAAACTGGGTGAGAAGGAGTTAAGGCCATGAGAGAGAGAGAGAGAGAGAGAGAGAGAGAGAGAGAGAGAGAGAGAGAGTAAAAAGTGAAAGGATCATGGCTGAAAGATGCTAAGAGTTCGAAATATTGTTGAAGTCGGGTGATAGATTCAGGATGTCTATCCTGGTCAGCTGGACCATGGTCTCTTTGAAGGCACTAGGGAAGGATCTGTTCCAGGCCTCTCTCCTGACTCTTGGCAGTTCCTTGGCTTGTGGCAGCATCATTGCAAACTTCAGATGCCATTCTCCCTGTGCCCATGTCTCTATTGAATTTCCCCATTTTGTAAGGACACCGTCATATTGGTTTAGAGATCTACTATACTCCAGTATTACCTTATCTTAACTAATTATATCTGTAATAACTTTATTTTCAAATAAGGTTACATTGTGAGGTACAAGGATCTAAAATTTCAACATGCAAATTTTAGGGGGACACGAGTCAACCTATAGGATCTACTCTCTACTTTGTCATGCTATTTCTTTTTGTAACTATGGTGAATAAATATTTTGTTTAGAAATTTTACATCTCATATTTGTGCATTACATTGCCCATACTTTCTATTTTTGTATTATCCCTTTATTAGTTAATACTATCAAGGTTATAGTAGCTTCATAAAATTGACAGGTATTGCCCTTTTTTTCATTTCTTTTAAAAAATGATTGTGTATGATTGGAATTATTTATTCCTTAAAACTTTGATAGGACCTTCTGGTAAAGGAATCTGAGTGGAGTTTTCTTTATGGAAAATTTTTAACTGTTAATTCATAATCTTGCATTTTGCATTATTCATTTTGAGGCTTTTTGAAAAATGTTTTTCAAGTGTTTTATGTAAATTCCACTTACCATTCAGTGTAATATTAGTTTCAGGTGTAGAATTTAGTGATTCATCATTTATATAAAACACTCAGTGCACATCACAAGTGCACTCTTACTCCCCATTACCTATTTCAGCCTTCCTCCAACCCACCATTTCCTCTGAAAATAATCAGTTTTTTCTCTGTAGTTAAAGGTCTAGGAGCACCTGGGTGGCTTAGTTAGTTAAGTGTCTCACTCTTGATATCAGCTCAGGTCATGATCTCACAGTTGTAAGAACCAGCCACACCATGGGTTTCACGCTGGGCATGGAGCCTGCTTAAGATTCTCTCTCTCCTCTCCCTCGTCCCTCACCCCCCAAAATGAGTCTGTTTCTTGGTTTTCCTCTCTTTTCCCTCCTACCATGTTCATTTGTTTTGTTTCTTAAATTTCACATATGAGTGAAATCATATGGTATCTGTCTCTCTGTCTTATTTTACTTAGCATAATACTCTCTAGCTCCATGCACATCATTGCAAATAGCAAGATTTCATTCTTTTTTATGGCTGAGTAATATTCCATCGTGGAGATGTCTTTTAAATCAATTTTATAAAGCTATATATTTTTTGGAAACTTAACTTAAATTTATTTAAAATTAAAACTTTTTGTTATAAATTCATCAATGATTTTCTTTTATATTTTTAATGACTAAGCACATGTAGTGTCTTCTTTTTCGTATTCTATCAGGTTTGTGTAATTTACTTTTTTTTATCTTAATGTCAGCAGATGTTTGTCCAGTTTATTAGCCTTTTAAAAAGAATTAGGTTTTGGCTTTATTTTTCTCTTTACTGCATTTCTTATCTGATTACTTTCTGCTCATTTTTGTTGTCTGTCTTTCTTCTATGTTTGTTACTATTTTAGTTGTCATTTTCTAGCTTCTTGAGAGGAATGTTTACCTTATTAACTTATTAATTTTCATACTTTTCTCTTTTCAAGTATATGCTACTTAGGCTTTAAATTTCTCTAAGCATGACAATAACTAAATCTACAAATTTTGATATATGTTATATGGGATATTTGATTTTTCTTTGCCATAAGTTATTTAAGGTTATGTTTTTTTTTAAATTTCAAATGTATGAGAATTTACTAATTATTTTATTAAGTTCCTAGTAATTACACTGTGGTGATAGTATATCTCTATATGATTTTTAGTTCTTAGAAATTTGTTGAGACTTGCTTTGGGGCTCAGTATGATTAATATTTATAAATATTTCCAAATTCAATATGTATTCTACAACTGTTGAATATCATGCTTTAAATATATCTTTTAAGCCAAGTTTGTGAATCATGTTGTTTAGGTCTTCTTAAGTCATCTATACAACTTTTCAAACAATTCTTAAGAAATGTTATACATTTTTCACTATGATTAGGAATTTGTAAATATCACCTTATAGCCCTGCCTATTTCTGCTTTATACATTTAAGGCTATATTAGATGCATGAAAATTTAAATTTTAAGGATTTCCTAGCAAACTGAAACTTTTATCAATATTAAGTGATTTCTGTACTCTAGTAATTCTTTTTGCCTTAAATTTATTTTTCTGATACTCACCTAGCTTTATCCACTTTCTTTTAATTAAAATATTTCTGATACATTTTTCCAGATGTTTATTTTCACACACTCTTTTATGTGTCACTTGTAAACAACATACACTTAAATTTATTGTTTTCTTTTAATTCAATCTGACAATCTCTATTTTTAAAAGATAATTTATTTATACTTAATGTAATTATTAATATAGAATTATGTATTTATTTTGTGTTTTCTGTTAGTCCTACCTACTCTAGCTTTAATTTTCTCTCCTCTCCTTTATTCTTTTTCTTTAATTGAATATTTTCATACATTTCCTTTTTTCTCCTCTACTAGCTTTAAAGACATATTATTTATTAGTTTCACTAGAAATCGGAATATGAATATTAACTTACCAAAGTCTAAGTCGGTTAATATCATGACCTTAGTACATGGCACTTAGAACATTTTTATTCCATTTATTACCTTTTCACTTCATTGGCATTGGTCTTACTTATTTCTTTTAGTTCTATCATGATTTATTATTACCATTTTACATACTTAAGGTCATTTAAACTAACTCACAATTTTATAAATTCTATGTTCACTCTGTTCAGCAGTTTGAATACTCATTATGTGTTTGAGAAATTCATGATCTTATGAGTTTCCACCTTTTTTTTTTTTAATTTTAACATTTATTTATTTTTGAGACAGAGAGAGACAGAGCATGAACGGGGGAGGGGCAGAGAGGGAGACACAGAATCGGAAGCAGGCTCCAGGCTCTGAGCCATCAGCCCAGAGCCCGACGCGGGGCTTGAACCCATGGACCCGCGTGATCGTGACCTGAGCTGAAGTCGGACGCTTAACCGACTGAGCCACCCAGGCGCCCCGAGTTTCTACCTTTTAACTTTAGGTATCAGTTCACTATTTCCCAGCCTTTCACATAGCCAATTAATAGAAATGCCCTAGCAGACTTTGAATCAGAAACTGGTGAGGCGAAGAAGCAGATACAGAAATGATTCCCTTTATCGAGGGTATTTTCATCCACAACCATGTTCCAGAGGCGTTAATAGGGTTGTCTTCTTGAAGAACTGCCCACACTTCAATATTACCTGTGAAGATTGCATAATATTTGGTTATGGCCACTCTTTCAAAATGAGCCAAAATGATTGGGAGGTGTGTGTATATATGTGGGATTGTGGCCTTTTCCACAAAATAAGCAGAATGATCTGACTAAATCTAATTAAGAACTATTTTTTGGAGTGCATTTTCAATCACCCTGATGTTTGCATTCCAGTTATAGTTTGTAACATGTTACCATTTTGTTCAGTACCCATTTATGATATATTCTGTGATACTGAACATGATTTCTTAGTTCCTAAAAGTGCTTTTCTTTAACAAACTTTTAAATCAAATTGGAGAAAAATCTCAGTATGACTAGAAATAAATTGTATTATACATTTGTATATATTACTCAGGGTGATTAATGTGAGGATATTTCATTGCACATACAACCTTCAAATAATCCATCATCTTTCAAATCATCTGCAAATCAGATCCTTATAAGAAGATATTCTTACATATTCTCAGGTAAATGATAAATTATAATGGAAGCACATAATGCTATAATTCTAAGATGTAACTATGAACAGAAGTTAATGTCTAGAAATCTTCTTTGCAAATAAGTCATAATTCCATTCTAAACAGAGATTATAAGCACAATTTTAAATTATTTTGAATATAGCTCTTACATTTTATATTTCCATGTCAGAACTGAGAATTTAGAGTAAATTGGGAGATGACCTAAATCATGGTGTACACACTTCTCTTTTTTATATAAGTTTTTTATTATTCATTTTATGTTATTTCTTCACTTTTAAGATATTAAAGAGGTCATTTAAGCATATTCAAAATTTTAGAAATCATGTGGTTTTTGGGAAAATGAAATTATTGTGCAAATATATTCGCATAATAGAAATGTGAAACTCTATTTTACCCTCCCCCCAAAAGCATATTTCCTTAGTCCCTTAAGAAATAAAATAAATAAATTCTAAAGAAAATAGTAATTTGGAAACAATATATGGAAAAGCTGGTTTTATACACCTTTTAATTACCGATATTATTATTCTACTTCCTTGAAAAAGATTTAGATGTTAAAAGTTCACCAAAACTAGCAAGATATTAAGTAGAGGTGATATTTCATTTATCGCTTTCTTGGCAAAGCAGAAAAAAAGAAGAAAAAGAAGGAGGAGGAGGAAGAGGAGGAGAAGGAGAGTTATTCAATTAAAAAAAAACAGAAATAAGAACTTAGAAAGAGAATCTTACAAGCAATAATATATTGGTTGTTTATTACAAATCTGAGCAAGAAAATTGACTAAATGTATTTGATGTAGAATTATAGCATAATTGATGTTTTAATATTAAGAATCGCTGTTATTTCTCTTATATCAACATCAGGATGTTTTTTCCTGACGGAAAGTTGCCTATGAGCACTGTACTAACCTAGTTAGCACTTTCTTTTTTTTGGTAAACTGTCAAAGGAGAGAGCAGGTGCTGTCTAGTTTTGCAATAAAAGCAAGAGCATACCGCCCTCTGGTGTTGAAAAAGCTAGGAGATCCAAAGATTGGAAACACAGAAATAATGCATTTAAAAAACAAATGTCTTATTTTCTCTTTAAATAAATGTGCTATACAAATATATAGTTAACATTTTGAATCCTGGAAAATAAATGCCAAATATTATTTTTAACCTATTTTTTAGACTTGGTTACAAAAAAAATGTTGACTAGATAGAAAATGTTATTTTTAATATTTTACTTTTTTTGGTAATTTTAATTACATTGTTTTAATTATAGTTTTGGATGAGCATTTTAAAAGTTTAGGAAAGATAAATTATCTATAATACTTTATCTCCAAGTATTTGTAATTACTTTGGCTTATATTATAAAAATTAGCTGTAAATTTCTTTTAATTGTTAAAAAAGTAAAGAACACAACTCTGAAGCACAGATCACTCAACTGGAAGAGGTGATTTTATAGGTACTTTTGTAGCCGATTCAGTGCCTAGTGAAAAATCTTTTCCATTGCCTGAAAATGCAAGATGAAGGATTGACTGAAAAGTTCATAAGAAAAAGTCTTCTAGAAAATAACATAAATAGAAAGTTAATGATTGAAATTCAAAGAGAAACTTATTTATCATTGTATCCCCAAAATGATAGACTGAGACCAAGTAAATCTGGGGAACAATATACCAACATTAATATCTATAATCCAAATATCTTCAGCCCACCACTGCCTGTGGGTACAAATGTAGTCAAAGATACTAAGAGCCTACATACTATTACCTCTTCTCTCTTGTCACACAGTCATTTCAGTGCCCTTCAGGGTCTCATCGTGATTGCCATTTGGTAGGTTCATCTTGGATTTCTGGCCTGTCACCAGTCTTCCTACCCAGAAATTACTGAATGTGTCTCAGCAAGGCCACTGCAGCAGGCACCCACCATGGAAACACTATCATGCGTACAGAGCCATAGCTTCCAATCCCTCCGGTGCTCTCTGTGCACTAGGTTCTTGACCAAATTCTGCAAATCAACTTAGGCAAATGGTTAGAAGTGTGCTTGCCACTCCCTGAATATTCAAGTTGATCACAGATGCCAGGACCTATCTCAGGGGTAGATGAAACTTTGACTTTTGAGGATCCTGCCACTCTTTTTACTACGAGTATTTTATTTGCCTTTTAGGAGCAGATAAATATGAATTTTGTGTTTTAATATTCAAATTTGGACTTATCAGACACAATTGATGCATCATTATATTCTAGTTATAAGTAAATTGAAAGATAATTTGGTTGTAATTGATTTTCTAATTTTCAAAACCTTAGATGTGAAGTCTCAGATTCCTGTTCTAATAGAACTATTATAAATATTATAACATGGAATATCAATTTAACTGAATTATTACTATTAAAATTCTATGCATCTAATTTAGTATTGGGTTATGCTTGAGGGTAGAGGGAGGAGTTTAGTGTGAAAAGATAATATACAGACTAGGCTACTGAAAATTTACCCACAATCATCTTGGGAAGAAATGTAGATCAATAAAAATGTAAAGGTATCACAAAAAAGATAGGGAGAACTTGCTCTTCTGATATTTAAATATTATTGGGAAAAATATTGCCAGCGACCAGCGTAAAGAAGGAAGACTTACTATTCACCAAATTAATGAATTTTAGAGTTTAAAGCAACTTAATGTTAGCAAACTCACCCCCTTTTAAAATTTTCTATTTACATTTTTGGTAATATTTTTATATAGTACATTCTTTATATAAAAGTAGTACATTGTTCTTATAGAAAATTCAAATGATACAGAAAAGTATAAGAAATACAGAGATGATCAACCTTTTGATGAGCATTCTTTTAAATCTTCCTTGATGAATGGATACATGAAAATCAAAAGATAAACAATTATGTTAGGTTTCTTTATTTTTCTAATGAAGAAACTGAAGCTCAGACTTGTTCTTCTACCTGTACTTTCCTGGAGAAAATAGCATTTTCTCCCAAGGTATACCTTGGGGTATAGAATGAAGGTGAATATATGTCGGATGTGAATAAGTTATAGAATTGGCATGATTATTTGCTGCATGTGACAAATATTCTTTGCTTGACAAATTTAGTCAGTCTCCTGAACCTTCTTGTAGGCCTATCTGTGTACTTTCTTGTAAAATCTAGTTTTACCAAGGACCCTGCTAATTCAATTGTGCCAGAACCTCCCACCTTCAATATCTGATCACCTTTGATATATAATTCCTCATCTTCCATCATCCCCAAATGATGTCTGAGCACCGTGGCATATCTTAAGCAAGAATCCTTTTAGGTGGATTTAGCCAGAACCCCTCCTTACTCACTTAATTTTCTACTCACTGACCTCTTCCCTATCCCTTGGCTATAAATCCCCACTCACCCATGCTGTATTGAGTTGAGCCCAATCTCTTTACCCCACTATAAAACTGCTGTCTTTCTTATACCTGTCATAATAGTCCTGAATAAAGTTGATCTTACCTCTTCACAAGTATCGAATATTTTGTTCTTTAAATGTGCTATACAAAGCGGTCTACAAAGTGCTGTAGATTCCATGCTGAATAAATCACAGTCCCTGGCTTCATGAAGTTCATGGATAATTAGATTGAAATATCCTGTGATAGAGGCTATCCTAGGATAGCACATTGGAGACATACTCATCTAAACTAGCTTTTGCAAGGTCAGGAGTGATTTTTCTTGGAATAGTTTTATCTAACTTGAATTTGTTAAAATGAGTAAGAGCTGACTAGATTTAGATATGGCAGAGACAACATTGGTCAATCCAGAACTGCAAATTGTTCAACATGTAAAGTATGGGAATGACAAGATAAATGGATTTTGTAAGAGAAACTCTTTCAAAAAGCTTGACTATAAAGGTAAAGAAATATATTAAGGCAGTTGCTTGGGTTGGGGTGATGTAGCTGTGGTAAGACATTTTATGAAGATGTGAGTTAAACTTTTTAAGAAAATTATACCTGTAGTCTCAAACTAAAATAAATATGGGGCCAAACAAGTAGACTAAGAGTAGCAAGCAAATGGTGGAGACTAAAGTCATTCAGGTATCAAAATATTGTTAAGTACCAAACAAAACATATGTAGATATTTTTACGGTCATTACTAAGAAATGATTGCCCCCAGGTTTTAACTAAGTCCTCATAAAAGAGAGGTAGAAGTTCTAGAAAAGAGGCAGGGGAGAAAAAGGTTGTCTTTACAAGAAATACCCATTTTCCATGCATCAGGAAGCAAATAAGTAAGGTGAAAATTCCTTAGGTGTGGGAAATATTGATGGCAGTCAACTCGGCTCCGAAGGTGATGGTCAGCTAGTTCAACCCTCATTTTCTATTTTCATGTAAAGGAAAATAGAGTTAGATAGTGGGGCTATCAGGCTTAGAAATTATTGAAATTCTCAAAATATGTCTAGGAATAGAAATGAAAAAACAATAATGGATACAAGAAGGGTTTCATCATTTCCCTTTTATTGTAACTAGTTATGTTATAATTTTAAGTAATACCATAGGGTAAAATTATTTTTTTGTATAATCACAACCACAAAAAAACATATATAAACAAATACAACTACATAAAAACTACATAAAAACAAATTACATATAGAGAAACAACTAGAAATACATGAAGTTTTTGTTAACAAATGTTTGCAAATTTTCATGCTTTTGTAGTAGAAATATACATAATTTTGTAAAGAAAACACTTAGTGTCAGTTTTTAAAAACATTTTTAACATGTCCTTTGTAGATGAGACAATTTCCAGAAAAAGAGTTGAGAGAAAATTGTTCATAAGACTATATCTAAACAAGGAAGCATACCATATATTTCATTTCTTCAGTCATCTTTTTAGTTCCCTTATAAATTGCTTATTTGGAATGAAAAGAAAATGGAAATAGAAAATGGAAACATTGTTACATAGATCGCTGTTTAATGCTCATACTCATCACATTAAATCTAATTTGCAAAAAAGTTAAACTGTTAAGGGTAAAAGTTAAAAAGTTAAAGGTAACTTTAAAACCATCCAGTGTCAAGACAGGAAAAAAAAAAGAGAAAAATTTTCTGGAGATGAAAGGAAGGTAATAAATAAACAGTAGAAATTAAGAATAGATGAAAATAACTTAGGTTTTTTTTTATGATGATATGAGCTACTGTTGAATTTGCAGATATACCTGGAAAATATTAGACTATTAATAAAGGTTAATACATTTATATGTTGAATGGATGCTGGATGAATGCCTCCCCTATGTGAGAAAATAGCATATCCAAAATGGAACTGAATTTTAGACACCCCAGCTGGTCCTACTTTAATTCTGAATATCACAGTAAACATTATCCCCAAATCTACACAAAAATGAGAGAGATGTCAAAGATCTATCTCAAAATTATCTCAAGGTCCTAAGGGAATTGTTTGAATTTTAGAGTTCCTTTGAACAAATACAGGCATTCAAAGGTGTTTAATGCTATTTAATTCTGGATTATACCTTCTGGAGATATTATTATTTCATTGGTGTTAAAGGCAAAATTTGATGATGAAATCTTGACTATAAGAACAAATACAGAGTTCTATGCAATGATTCATTTACTAGATCTCTCCACTTGGTCACAAATAGCATTTCTGCTGCTTATTTGTAAGTTTTAAATGCCAAAGAGAAAAAATATCCAATTAGTGTTTTCCTTCTTCTCAAAGTTCTTATGTTTTTCTAATAAACAAGATAAATATATAGATATTTGCATTTTTATTTTAATAAAAGTGAACTCTTCCTTTTGAAAAATCATGTTTTTCTGCTCTAGAAAACAAGACCTATGAAAATGGTAAATAGGCACTATATATATATATATATATATATATATATATATATATATATATATATATCTCCAGGAAATGGTGATAAAAGAAATCGCCTGACATTTACTCTTCTATTTACTGAGTTGCTTTCATAATCTTTTGAAGTGTGAATATAGCTGATAGCTCAGAGCTATGTACCTAGTATAATATTATTTTACAATATAATATGGTGGTAGTAATGTTATCATTATGTTGGAAATGACACTTTTAAGAGTGTGTACTGATAAAAACGCACACTTTGGGGACTAAAATAAATTTATATTATGTCACTGAAATCAAGAAAATATGAAGTGTATAAAAGTTCAGTAACAGTCACTGGTTATAAGAGTAGAAAAAATCATTATTTCAGAAAATCATAAACTAAGCATACTATTTTTATTTTGATTAAATATAACAATTACTCATCATGTTGTACCTTCATTTTGAAAAAGTTATATACATATGTATGGTTGTTGAAGCCTGGACGCTAAAAGGAGCTCCAAGGGATCAAACCATGTGATATCCACCAATTCTTAGTCTCAAATTCTGTTGAATCATAATGGATATTTTTAGAAAGCACTCAGAATCTTAAGAGACTAAATCCATCTTTGGCTAAAGCCTCTATGGTATTTATTATTCTCTTAAAACCAGGTTAAATAATTTGAATTAGCTGTGCCTTCTAGAGTAGTGTTTTTCAAGAATCTTTTACTCTGACCCAGAAAAGAAATCACCCTCATTGGGATTCAAAAACACATAAAATATATACACACAAAGCTAACAAACTCATGTTTCCTAAAGCGCTACTTACCCTCACTACATGAAGTACATCAATATTTTTATTTTGGTCTATTTCATTGCCATTTATGTGTTGGTGAATTATAATTTTGGGAAAAATGCATCTGTCTTGAAAGATGATTATAAATTTTGGAATTCTCCCTAAGAGAGTGTGAGGGCCATCAATATATGGGAATAAATGGTTAAATGTTTACATATCACAATTTTAATTAAAACCATTGCTTTATTAATATGAAATATAAGCTAATTCTTTATAATATTCCTAAGATAAAAGAAAGAACTCAAGAAGCATATGAAAATGAGATACTTGGTAAAATATGCCCTCCCACCCCATGTATCATGAAAAGTCAAAGTTGAATTATTCCAAATTCTTCAGTCATCTCAGCTTACAACACAGTTTCTTTTGTGCTAATCCAGTTCTCTTCTAGATTGTTTTCTGCATTTTGGGTACATATTTCTGGCTTTGAATATCTGAAATAAATTCAGATGAAATATTAAAATTTAAATAAAACTTGCTGATATCTGTGTTAAATTATTGTTATACTAACAGTTAAATTCTTGGTTTCATCTAACTTGGTTTTTCTCACCAGTGCAATGGTGGCATATAGAACACTGGCATCAAAAATCACCAGCAGCATGATCTCAGTCCCTTTTCTAAATCCTCTAAATCCCGAATTCCTCATTTTAAAAATAGACTAATAATGACTAACTAACAGGGTGATGAATGCAAAAAAATGTACTATAATGACTGTCAAGAAGTAACCACTTATTAAATGCTAGTAAATATTATTGTATTTTTTTCAATTTCAGCTAACTTTAATGAGCCTCTGTGATCATCTGTATAGCTCATGATACCACCTTCAAAAAAGAAAAAGTCACTCATAAATTCATTGTGATTCCTAGCCCCTAGCTTACCTCTGAATTTTCTTCTTTCCAAAAAATAGCAATAACTATAATACTTTCTTCAGTTGCCTTGTTTAGTAATTCCTCTACTGCTACCAGAAATTACTAGAAATTTACAATGTTTGAGAACTCTTGGTAAATGGATTTCACAAACTGTATTTTTTTTTAAATCTATAAATTTTGGAAATAAGTCAAAGAACATTTTAAAAACAGATATACAAAATAATAATTTCTTCACATTACCTAATCTTCAAAGAGAGTGAAAGATTCTGGGAGATATTTATTCCATTACTACTGAGGTGATGAGTCACATTTGGAAGGTGAAAAGAAAAGAAAAAAGAAAAGAAAAGAAAAGAAAAGAAAAGAAAAGAAAAGAAAAGAAAAGAAAAGAAGAGAGATGAGAAGAGAAGACGAAAGAAAGAAAAAAGAAAAGAAAAAAAAGAAAAGAAAAAAAAAGAAAAGAAAAAGAAAAGAAAAGAGAAAAGAAGAAAAAGAGAAAAGAAAAGAAGACAGCAAGGAAGCCAGCACCTAAAAGCTTCCTTTTTTTTTTCCTCACCAAAGCCTGCACACGGGTCATGCAGCCGCACTGTTTTGGGGATATGTTGTCACAAAAAATAATGAATAGGTGTCTCCAAATTTTAAAGTAGATTTATTAGGACAGGTGAAAGGCAGATTTAGCAGACTTGGGATCAAAGCCTATTTAACTTGCTTGGTAGGGTGGTTAAGGAAATGTAACTTAACAAATGCTCTTTACTTGTTCATCCATGTATTTACCCACTCATTCTATAAGAAAAACATCATGATGTAAGGGGAAAACAGGGCAAAGAGCTCCTGCTTATGCCTTTTGTTTCCAGCTGGTCTCAGGTTCATCCTGCACAATGCATTGGATTAAGGTAAAGTCGAAACTAGCATATCACTAAAGACTCCTTAAGAATACATGACACATATTTTTAGGATTTTGAAATAGCATTTGATGTCTTCACTATTACCCTTAAATGAATATGCCTATTTTTTATGTCTAATTTAACATCTGTCTTTTTAAAAATGATCTCAATTTTATTGACTTTTCCAAGGTTCTTAAGTTGGTGTTCCTACCCTACACTCTGCCTTGTTTTTTTTGTTTGTTTGTTTCTTTGTTTTTTTCCTTTGTAAGGGACACATCATTATATAATAAACCTACTTTTCCTCCATGTGTTTCTTCTTTATACTCACACTACTGCCACCCTCATTACACTTCTGACTCCAGATATATGGGGCAATGCTTTGTGACACCGATTGGTTGTCCTACAATTCAATTCAATCTGGCACTAACCAGAGTTATTTCAGACCCCACATGTTTAGGGCTCAGTCCTAGGACACTGCCCCTCACCAGTGAAGATACCAATTGCAAGTTGTAGGTCCCCAGGTTTTCCACAACCACTCTGACTTTGAGACAAATCAGAAGTTCTTATGACCTCACCTTGGATTCGGATTTGATGGTTTGCTAGGAAAGTCACAAAACTTAGGGAACCACTTATTTCATTTACCAATTTACTGTATGGTAAAAGATACAGATGAACAGCCAGATAAAGAGATACATAAGATAAAGTATGGTAGGGTCCTAAGCGCAAGAGTTTCTGTCCCTATGGAGTTGGGGTGCATCCACATTTGTGGATATGTTCACCAACCTGGAAGCTCTCCAGATCCCAAAACCTTGGGAATTTTATGGAGGCTTCATCATGTAGGCATGATCCATTATTGACCTAGTTTCCAGTCCCTCTCCCCTTCCTGTAGGATGAGGGTGAGGCTAAAAGTTCTAAGCATCTAAACAGGGCGTGGTCTTTTTAGTGACCACCAGGAACCCACCAAGCATTGCCTCATTAGAACAAAAGATACTGCTCTCACCCAGGAAATTCCAAGAACTTTAGGAGCTCTGTGTCAGGAACCAGTGTCAAAAACCAAATATTATATCTAAAGATGCTCTTAGTGCTCTTATTATAGGAAATAAGTCTTTTAGGAGCTTTATGCCAACAACAGGAGGACAGATATACATGTATGTGTGTGTATATACATATTTTTTTCTATTACTTCACAACAAGAGATTCAGGCAAATCACAGACTGCATTGCTTTGGCATCCCAAACAATGCCAAACCTCTTCTGTCTCAGGCACAGGACATAAGTAAACATCTCTGGTTTACCATCTTTTATTTTCCAGACTTCTCACTTGCACTGCCTAATTTTTGTTAGGGAAGCATAAGTGGGAGGACTGAATGGGAAGAAGGATAAGTCCTTAGGTTAAAATACACACACACACACACACACACACACACACACACACGTTCACATTCAAACTCACATATCCACAATGGTGATAATATGTATCTCTCATTCTTCTAACTCTGAACATATTAATGTTAAATAAATGTCATATTTAAATTTTATTTATTCTTTTGGTTGGCAGATTCTAGTTCCATATGCTTTTTAATTTTTTTTCACTATTACATATTAAGATGAGCCGTTCTAATATGCAAAACTGACATCTCATCCTTTTTGTATTCAAAAATAAAAATCACATCTTTAATGTCAGAATAGATAAGGATTTAACAAAGTAGTGTCATCCATTTTTTAAATTCCTGACTAAATTGCCTCTTAAAATACTAAGCAAACCCACAAAGTATGTGAATTAGTCTGTTCTTGTGGGTGATCCAGGGGATGGGGTGGGGTGGGGATGGAGCTAATTCCCTGCACACTTAACGGATTTTAAAACCAAATACGTGAGCTTGGAGAAATCTAACAATAGATATAAGACTGCATAATTTCCTTTGGCGAATTTCAAATTTTTCAATATTTATTATACATATTGTTGAATTTAATTTTTAGTTTTAAAATGAACTTTATGGCCATGTTCATATATACACAAAACTAGAGGATACAGCATAATTGATTTGTACATTTTAATCAAACCAAAACCTTTTCATTGCTGTATTTCATTTCTTTTATTAAAATACAATTCAGTTTGTTTATAGAGAATAGAGTATTGTGATACTTGAAAAGTTTTTGGAGATCAAATAATTATCTTAAATAATTATTTTTGATAGCAGTATTAGTAAGTGCCTAATATGGAAGTTAATTTTTCTTTAAAGTGAATATGAAACCACTAGGGGGATTTTTCAAATTGGTAAAAATTCAAGTCTATATATAAATAGAATCTGAAGAATTGAAATGTTTGGTAGAAATTTAAAAATTTTTAATTGTGGATATTTGAGGTTTTTATTTTTTCCCAAAATCTAAGGCATAGACAAACATTATTCAACTGTTGAATTTAATTTAAATTACCAGGAAAAATGTATTTCACAACATCAGAACATAAAAATATAAAATGGGAGTAGTATCATATTATAGTTTAATCATTTAGTCTAATAATCTTTTTTTGATGTTCATTTATTTGTTTTTGAGAAAGAGGAGAGGCAGAGAGAGATGGGAACAGAGGATCCAAAGTGCACTGTCATCACAGAGCAGTCGCAGGGCAGGTGGGGCTCAAACTCACTAACTGCGGTATCATGGTCATGACCTGAGCTGAGATTGGATGCTCAACCAAAGAGTCACCCAGATGCTCCATAGTTTAATAATCTTTTAATCATTAATAGCTATTAATTACACACGTTCTTCAAATTAAAAAAAAACCCAAAAACCTATAAAATATTTACAAAATGATACAATATGTATAATATACAACTCATTACAATACATGTTAATTTGATTTTCTGTGATGTTGTATGTCAATAGTATTATTGTGTATTAAAGTATATGTGTCACAAATTGAAAACATGAACTTTTTTGATTGTTTTCTACCAGTTTGACAAGAGTTTGGTAAACTGGGAATTTGAAAATTCCATAGTCTAAACCAGTTTTGAGAATTAAGAAAATTTTTTATAGAAAGCAATTCATTAAAAATCAGAGTCATCCATCAAAACAAGTAAAATAGAATAATGGAAAATTATATCCATTTGTGGTAAAGCCATTTGGGGAAAAATTTTTTTTAATTCTCTCTACATTCTTTTTCTTTTGAACTAAAGAAAGTGATATGGAAATAGAACATATGATTATTAGATAAAATTTAATAATGAACAAATTATAATTTAACTATTAAATTATAATTTATTTTAAAGCATAATGTATTAATAATTAATAATTATAATTAATAATGCTAATAATATAATATAATCAATATTATAATTACATTAAAGTAATAGATTTATTAATAATGAATAAAAATTCAAATTTAATTTCGATTATAGGGGCAAGCCAAATTTAGAATGTGCTTTAAGACAAACATGTCAAAGCTTTTCTTCTCATCTAGGCTTCCTGGCCTCTCATTAGAGGGGTCTGAGGATGGTTTCCATTTTGTTCTTTCTCCTATAGCTCCTCCATCACTTTGCTTCTAAGAATAGAGAAAGAGAAATCCTGTGTATTTTGGCTGGTATGGTGAAGAAGACCAAGTGTCTCCCTGCAACTTCAGAAAAGGATATGTTATTAAAGGGAAAAACCTGTAACAACTGTATATACTTAAGACAAAATCATTGCCTCAGCTTGGCACTCCAGATACTTAGCAGACACTTAGAACATGTTTCACTGTTCCAACTCATACACAAATATTTGATTTTCTAATTCTTTATGTAAATAATGTTTACCAGTCCTATAGAAGCAATCTTTATGGTTATTAACATTTTACACTAAAACTTTCTTTCTTAGCTCTCTCTTTTTTAAGTTTATTTGTTTATTTTGAGAGAGGGGGAAGTGGGGCAGAGAGAGAAAGGGAGACAGAGAATCCCAAGCAGGCTCCCTCCGAGCTGTCAGCACAGAGCCTGATGTGGGTCTTGAACTCACCAATCCATAAGATCATGACCTAAGCTAAAAGAAATCAAGAGTGGTGCGCTTAACCAACCAAGCCACCCAGATGCCTCTCTTAAGTCTCTTTTTTTTTTTTTTTTGAGATGACTAATTTGAAAAATGATCTCTTTCTTTGGCAAAATGAAATGGGAATCTGTATTCTTGAAGACATGAAAAAAATCTCTAATAGTAAAAACCTAGACTGTAAACTTTAAGCTATTAATATCTTAGCATATTAACACACTAAAATGATCTTTGATATGTATTTTTCTTATATATAAGCATCCATATCACATAAACACTTGTATTTATATTTCTGTCTTAGTCATTACATTTCTCCTTTTTTTCAGATAATGTTTAAAGGATTCTGCATCAGTCTTTGGTATTGGACATACTCAAAATCCCTTCTTCAACTTTTGCTCTCCTGGTCCATTGTCTTCCAGCTTTAACTTACTTGTGATCCCTTCAAACATTTTACATGGTTTGCAATGGTTACATGAACTTTTGGAAAGTGATATCTGCACCATCTCATACTTTATTCACTATGGCACTTTAGAAAAAGAAATTGGAAAAAACTTACAAAGCAGTATTTTAAAAAATGAATCTTATTGTGAAGCTTCGGAGAAGTTTTCGAACATTGATTGTTCTTTTAGCTACCTTTTGTTTGGTGAGCATTGTCATTTCTGCCTATTTCCTCTACTCTGGCTATAAACAGGAAATGACTGTTATTGAAACCACTGCAGAAGCAGAATGTGCTGACATCAAAATTCTACCATATCGGTCAATGGAGCTGAAAACAGTTAAACCTATTGATACATCCAAAACTGATCCTACTGTCCTCCTATTTGTGGAGAGCCAATATTCTCAACTTGGTCAAGATATCATAGCTATCTTGGAGTCTAGCCGATTTCAGTACCAAATGGTCATTGCTCCCGGCAAGGGGGATATACCTCCTCTTACAGATAATGGCAAAGGGAAATATATTTTAGTTATTTATGAAAATATTCTGAAGTATGTCAGCATGGACTCATGGAATCGAGAGCTTTTAGAAAAATACTGTGTGGAATACAGTGTTAGTATAATTGGTTTTCATAAAGCCAATGAGAACAGCTTACCAAGTACACAATTAAAAGGCTTTCCATTAAACCTTTTCAATAATCTAGCTCTAAAGGACTGTTTTGTCAACCCTCAGTCTCCTTTGCTGCATATTACCAAAGCCCCCAAGGTTGAGAAAGGCCCTCTTCCTGGGGAAGACTGGAGTATTTTCCAATATAATCATTCAACCTACCAGCCTGTGCTTTTAACTGAATTACAGACAGAAAAATTTCTTTCATCCTCATCCAGCAAACCACTCTATGCGACAGTGATTCAGGATCTGGGGCTTCATGATGGAATTCAGCGCGTTCTTTTTGGCAACAACTTAAACTTTTGGCTACACAAGCTCATCTTCATAGATGCCATCTCCTTCTTGTCAGGGAAGAGGCTGACACTGTCCTTGGACAGGTACATCCTTGTCGACATTGATGATATCTTTGTTGGGAAAGAGGGAACAAGGATGAATGTCAAAGATGTAAAGGTAAGAACATTTATAAATAACATCGTAATTTTTGTTTCACTAACTGTGGTATTAATAAAATGTAATTTTGAATATTTTAGATTCCTAGTTATGCAAAGTTTTCAGATGCAATATGTTTGAAATAAAATAGGCATTAAAAATATTGAACTAAGCCTTAGCTATCCCTCACACACATACCCCAGATGCTTTGTAGGGGATAGAACTACAATATCCCAAAGAATATTTACAATTAATTCCCTTGCTCTTCTTAGACCTTGCTCAAGAACTCTGTAGAACTGGCTTTCTCCTTCTAGCACATGTTGCAGTTTGTAGCAGTGAGACCCATATAGTCATAAAACTTGATTCTTTGACTGATCCCCTGCCCTACTTGGGTTTGACAGTGGTGGTTGAAATACAAGATGGAGAAGTACCTCTTGTAACTTCAAGTAAGCATAGTGTTTGTTTATATGAAATGTTAATATACTTGTAAATGTAGATATGAGCAAAAATGTAGTTTTATAGAGGATGCATATTGGACTTGAACTCAGAACTCTTCCCTTATTATCTCTTTTATAAATTTATCATATTGTTTTGGGTAACACAACAGTGTTTGACTTTATAACAAATTAACCTTGCGATTGTTATTAGATAAACAAAAAGCCAAATATGGTATACTAGGTTAGGTAGGTAATTCTAAGAATAATTTCTTCTTTTTTTTTTTAATCTTGATTCAGTATTCTCATTTGTGCCTATCTTGTCCTGTATGTAACTAAATTCATTCCTGGACAAATAATTGTAGCAAACTACAAACAGAAATAATACGACACAACTTAAAATTATAAAAGAACTAAAGATTATAAAGATCATATCATTTTTTATTCCTGCTGTTAGGCTTTTTATCCTCCAAAGATGAAACCTCAAAACTACTTCAAAATGACAGCATTTTCCTATCCTGAGGCCTTATGACCAAGTAGTAAGACATGATTAAAACCAGTGAAGTAAGTTCACTTTTTAAAAATGTTCAAAGTACATGTGAACTGGTGGCCTCTATTTTTAATGAGCCACCAAATGAAGCATCACTTGACTGGTACCCAAAAACTTCATTTTGGACATTGTTGTAAAGGGATTAAATGATGCCTCTTGAGTTCTGTCTAGATTTTTCTGTTTTTTTCTTACTTGTATTGTATTTACTATTCCTTTAATTAATATAAACTGTAGTTTTATATTTATTTCAGTATCATAAACAAGTGTTATATGTTTCAAAAGTTTCTCAAGTGATTCGTATCCTGAAACCCTAAAAGGAGAGGGTTTCCTAATTTCAATTTAACAAAGTATATGAATTGAAAAACTTTATGACTCTAACAAACTTTTCCAGCCTAAATTCAGCTATTTCACTTACTCTCAATAAAAACTTACAAATAACTATTCACCACTATACAGTATTCACTGATGACTTTTTAAGTAACATAACCCCAAACAATAATGGAATACTGAAATTTAACAAAACTGGAACAATGTCACAGGCAGAGAAAGGATCAGAAAGATTCTATGTGTATGTGTGTGTGTGTGTCTATATATACATATATATATATAGAGAGAGAGAGAGAGAGAGAGAGAGAGAGAGTGTATGTGCACATGTATCTTAATTATACACTCAACACACACCCACCCACACACACACACACACTCACACACCCTGACTGTCACTTTGAAGAAAGTACTTTTCATGCCCCTTTTGGTGTTGTTGTTGGTTCTTCGTCAGAACTATTAATCAAAGAGTATCAGAAACTTGATTGGAACTGAGGGTTATTACCCTCTTAGTTAATTAAAGGTCAAGAGGAAATACAACTTTCCAAATATAAAAATTCTAGTCCCAGTCCTTGGCATTTGATTTTTATTTTGACCTTATTTTTTGGATTAATATGATTTTGTGGGAAAAATTTTAAATTATGTGTAGAAAAGGTCTTAATGCTCTCATGTTCTTCATTGTCATGTCCTTTTCTGGTATGGTAGCATTTAATCTTATACTTTGGTAAAGATGAGGAGAAATCTGTCCTCCTTCAAACTCTGCCCAAATTTTCTAAAGCAGAGGTATTGCATGGCTGCTGACATTTTTCTCTGCTATACTGAAATGAGAGCAGAGGTACTCTGTTCCTCAACAGAACACATTTAGGAAAGCTGGAGAGTTGTGTTTGAAAATTATTGGTTATATACATGACTGGACTCTTCTTGGGCCATTCACACAATTAGACCTGGAGTATATAGCTGGGAGCATTTAACAACAAACTCAAACACACCTTTGTGTGCAATACCACCCCACTCTATTGACAAAAATATATTAGTGTATTTTAGCTTGAGCACATTTTCTCATTTTGAGATAGAGATTCACGATCATACTGCTAAAGAATTAGCATTTTTAAGGTACAGCATTTGATGCAATAAAAAGAGCACATGTTTTCTTTTAATCGAACTTGAAAACCCGCATTCTTTTCACTACATGGTTCTGCCTGACCCAAGCTACCGTAGATCTAGCTTCTTTTAGAAACTTGCATATTTTATTTGATTTCATCATGCCTTCCTCCAACCAAAGCCACTGAGACAGAAATTAGTGTGTTCATTTCCAAGGCAAGCAAAATTAAGCTCACGCAGGTGCAGTAACTATCATCTAATTGCTGCCAAAATTTTATTGCATGTGTAAAAACTTAAGAGGGGCGCCTGGGTGGCTCAGTCACTTAAGCGTCCCTCTTGATTTTGGCTTAGGTCATGATCACAAACTGAGCTGACAGCACACAGCCTGCTTGGGATTCTCTCTCCTTCTCTCTCTGTCCCTCCCCGGCTCATGCTCTCTCTTTCTCTCTCTCTCTCAAAATAAATAAACTTCAAAACAAACCCTCAAGATAAAAGAAATTATTCATGTATATAATCTACTAGAATTATATTTCAAAAGTTTGTAAAATATTAGCTATCAATAAAGTCAGAAAATATGGTCATGTTTTGACCTGGGAATATTTCTGTGTAATCTCCAAGGCAATCAGAAAATATTCCTGTACATCTAAGGTTCTATTAGCAGTATGACCTCAGGTCATTTAGAGTGGTGTCTTAAACACTTGGATTTATTCTTTCCTAGTTTTGAAAACAATTTTTTTTCATAATGGCCTTAATTACATGTATGTAAGCAAAAATAATAAGGGCCATCCTGATTATTAAAGTTTTAATTTTAAAAAACTTCTTGCAGTCAACTAATTAGATTTCTATGGGAAATGGTTTACCCTTGGTTGAAACATTTGGTACAGTCATAGATGTTTGGTAGAATTAAGAAAATATATTCTTTTTTCATAGTTTCCTAAGACAGAATAAATGTTTTTTTTTTCCCAATGAGGGCTTTGAAAACATGAACATGGTAAATGTAAGCTTCCATATGGACAATGAAATCAGAATTATTTTTGATTCTACCAATAATTTTGGTGCTTCAATCAATTTTGTGACCTCTTGTATTTTTTCTGTTGGCAGTAAGCATCACTATTAGCATTTTTATATGTCTTTACACTTCTTGAGAAAATGCATTTATTTATTGAACATCTACTGTATATAAGACTATATCTAAAACAGTATCTGTGTAATAAATCTAACATTCTTATTTAAAGTTCTATATGACCCAGTTCAATTTACCTTTTCAACATTTATTTGTAATACTTCTCAAAACACACTGCTTGTAGTAGGCTAGTCCCTGTCTATCCCTCAGCTGTAGCTTGTTCGTGTCTACTTGACCTCTCAGTTTCTGTGCTTTGACTAAAATATGTTTCCTGAATTGACCCATATTTCAAAAGATACCTTAAGTCCTACTTCTTATGAGAAGGTGACACATGTCCTAATGACCCTGGTAGGTGGTGATTTCTCTTTAAATTGAGTCCCTGAATAATTACTGACCTTAACTCTCACTTAGCATCCTCATGTACATGAGCCAACTTCAACATTAGACAGTGAGACAAGTTTTCTTATACGTGTACTTTTGAGAAAGTATATAGCAAGAAAACTTAGGCATGATTTGAAAATACTTCATTGACAATTATTGCACTGTCTTTAACTGTTTGGTGGATGCAGGACTAAATTAGTCATAGACTTGAGTTACTACATTAAGAAAAGTAATTTGAGTAGTTTTGTGGTTTGTCTCAAAACGAGTTGTTTGTACATTTTAAGTAGAGTCAGAACTAGAAAAAAATCTATGTTGTAAACCTAGAGTCTAAAAACAAACAGTTAGCAAGCTAATTGTTTTTTTTTTCTTTTCTTCTCTCCTCCCTGCCCCCCATATTATTTTTAATGAATCTGTACCTAGACTAGGGTTAAGAATTGATCCAGATAAAACAATTTAGCTATATCTTAATATGGATGTTGTCATGCACTTATTTGACTACATATTTCCTGAATTGAAAATCATATGTTCAAAAATTTAAAGTGTAAAAGAAATTGTGCAAATTGAGTGACTGATACATGAAAGATGTTAAGTTAATAGATATAGAGGAGACAATTAATAAAAGATCTTACACTACAGGTAAATGATTTAGGGTTAGGTCCAATAGCTATGTGAAAGTCTCTTTTACACAAGAAAATGATACAATGAAAATATTTTGGCAGTTTTTTTATATTATTAATGTAAATATTTAAATAAAATCTCAGTTCAAACTTTTGTAGGAATTATGACATTTAAGAGGGACAAGGTTGCTATGAATAGGAAAGAAGAAATCTATCATAAAAGAAAATTTTAAAATCTTGATTAATCATTTGAATAAGGTTGGAAGAGAAAAGAAAAAAAGACTTATGATTTCTAAAGTTGTGATTTAATAAAATAAGAAATTATTGATGCTATGAATATCAGCAAAGAAGATGAGAAGCTATATTGGTAATTGAAAGATTAGTTTTATAACATTTTAACATGACTGAAACATATTGCTACATCTGACAAATTAATAGAAAAAAAAATTTTTTAGAATGCTTGATATCCTAGACTGAATGGAGTCACTATCAAAAAAGGGAGCTGAAAAGTAAAAATTATATGTGGTAAATGGAATCCAGATTTAACATATTAACCAGTGTAGATCCAGCAATGCAGAACAGTCCAGACAGTAGGAGTTGGATGGATGGCCCAGTCAGACAATCAAGCAAGCAGCATCTGAAAGTTGTTTGGAAGTTTCTAAGTAGGTGAGCAAGACATGTGATCAGTTAAGTGTAGCATAACAGCTGGGTAGTGGCCCAGGCAAGTAGGATCAGATTTTATCAAGATATTTCACAACAAACTGAAGATACTCAGTCCTGGGATTAGTCTGTAGGCAAAAGTAGTCTTCTATCTGAGAAAAAAATGGCACAGAAGGCAGTGGCCCAATTATAGAAGGGTAAGATTTGACAATATATGACAACATGGAGATCAACATAGGGAACATGACAAGGAACTTGGAAGGCAGGAGCTCAAGCATAACAATAACCGTATGCAGAAGAGAGGAGCCTTCAGTTAGACCTGCTGAAATTGCAGCCCTGACAATGATCTAGAATTCTTAGGACTGTAAGGGAAGAGCTACATTTAGTTTCTCATGGAATCCTTAGATGCCCAGCTGCAATAATTATACTATTTCAAGTTGCTCAATTGGTTCAAAAGAAAAACAGACACTGTCGGAGGCTTATCATAGGAATGATTCATTTTCTGTATAAACTTAGTTAGAATCACTGTGTCAATTAAAATATTTTTGTAATTTGAGTTTGTCTTTCCTGAAAAGATATGCTCTATATAATGTATTTTGTCAAAGTCAGTAGTGACTTCAGAAAAACTCAGACAAAATTTGAGTTTTGTTTTCAAGCTTGGAAGAGGACAGCTACTATATGGATGTATTTAATAAAAAAATTTCCTGGACGCCTGGGTGGTTCAGTGGGTTAAGTGCCCTACTCTTGATTTCAGCTCACGTCATGATCTCACAGTCAGGAGATCGAGTCCTGCATTGAGCTCCACATGGGGCTTCGTTCTGGGCTCTTTTCAGGGCTCCATGCTATGCATGCTTAAGATTCTCTCTCTCCCTCTTTTTCTACCCCTCCCCAACTTGCACGTGCTCTCTTTCTCTCATCCTCTCTCTCAAAAAGAAAACTCCTTCCGTCTTTTATTTATAATCATAATGTAAATGTCTCAGATTTTCTTTTCTTCTGAACTTTTTCATGTGGCACCATACATATGACTTTGTCAGTGGAAGAGAACACTATCTCTTCCCAAAGATATTTCTTTATGGAAGTAAATAAGGTCTCTACTTAAAAAAATTACCAAAATTATATAAAAGTGCACTTTTAAATGATGGAATGAAAAAAAGAGAGAGAGAGAGAGAAAATATATACTGGTAATATCCCTCCAAATTGGGCATTTAACTAAAAACATTAACATTTTGTTTATTAACTTAAAATAATTTAATTCAATGTCCAAATCATTATTTCTCACCTATGGGCTCCACATTTTTTATTATAAAGTTTACACAAACATAAAATATTCAGTTCTTGTTTTCATTAGAATAGGCAGGACATGTTCCCAGTTATCTGCATTACAAGGTAGAATGTAATATATACCATGACAAAATGTTGACAATGGGAAAAAAAGAGGGCCTAATTCTAAGAATCAGGGAAATTTCATGGAGGGGTGGCATCTGAGTCCTCTGTGATGGTATGACAGAACACTAGCAAATCAAGAAGAGGAAGTATATTCATGGTCAATGGATCAATCCAAGCTAATATCTGGCTAAAAATATCAGAATATTTTTGGGAATGGTAAGTTGTCTGCGTTGCTTGGATGATAAAGTAAGAGGTAGCAGTGTTATTAAATGCTGAATATGTTGGTTGTGGCCATAATATAGAGCTTTGTTGACAGAAGGATACTATTTGAGTCACTGAAGAATTTAAGCCAGAAAGTAACCTGATCAGGGCTGGGATCAAGAAAAGTATATTGTTTGAACGAGGGATATGTTTTTGTGGAGACCTGTCAAAAAATGTATTACAACAATATAGAAATAATAATTCTTACTTATTTTTAAAAATAGGATTTATTTAGCATATTAATATACACTCAGCACTGTGCTGATGATTAACAGGCAGTATATCATTTAATACAGCAACACTAAAGAGGAAATATTTTGTACATTTGCTGAATGATTAAAATGAGGCTTGACAATATTAAGATACCCACCTAGCTAATAAGTGGCAGAGCAAACACACCCAAACTGTCATGAATGTCTAAGCTTTCTTTTGGAAATCAGTGCTGGGAGTTTGGATTTGAGTCTCAGTGCCAACAGTAACCAGTTAACTTTGAACATCTTTATTAACTTCTCCAATTCTTAGATTATAGATCCATAACAGCAGTGTAAAGCGACCCAGTCCTTAGCATTGTAGTGAACCTTTAGAAAGATAAGGAGTGGAAAGTTGCTAGGATAGAGTCTGACCTGTAAGATTTACTCAGTTTAGCTCAGTGGTAATCAGGATGGAACAGGGAGATTGGGAGAGCCCATGCAGAATTGATGGGACTTGGGCACCTACTCAATGGAGTGAGCAGAGAAAAAGGTGGAGATATGGCATCATGGTTTTTCCTGGGGATATCCATTAATACATGCAGAATCAGGCAGAAGAAAAGGTGTCAGGAAAATGAGTTTGGTTTAAGGTCTGATGATTTAACATGGGATATCCAAATGTAGGCATTTAAAAAAGCAAATCTAAATTTTCAGACACTGTGAGAGGTGGCAGTTTAGATTTAGAAATCATCAAGCTTAATACTTGCAATCTTAGTGGTGATCACTAAAGGGAAATGAATCAAAGAAGAAAAAAAATACAGGTTGAATGTATCTTTTGGATGTCCTGTAATAAACTCAAGATTATGACAAGTTAGTTTCCTACATAGAAAACTGTTTCACGTACAAAGAGAGTAGCCATCCGAACAGCCTCTTCATTAATAATATGGAAAAAAGCCTGAAATATCAGTAAGTGCTGCCTGTCTTCAGAGAAATAAAATTAAAGGAATGTCCAATTGAGAATAGCATGGTGTTCATGCAACAAAGAAGGCACAATCATTTATCTGGTATTTGGCATTTTGAATTATATTTTCCTTCTTATTTATGACCTCTTGATGAAGAAGAATTGCACTATGTCCCACCTCACTAATGTGACTGTGAGGTGTACCAACTAACTCTTCGTTATAAATATTCCTGAAATGTGGAGTGATATACAGGGATTAAGTATAAAGATAACAAGAAAGCTAAATCCTCATTCTAATGGGAAATATTTTCTAAATTTTCAAAATGGTCTTCTAATTATATTCTAATGAAATATTTTTATTTAGTTTTTATGTTTTTATTTTCTTGATGACAGTGTTCATTCTGAACTTGTCTAGTTTTGTTGTTGTGGTGGTGGTGGTGGTGGTGGTGGTGGTAAACAAGGATTTTAGAGGCATACTTTCATTTAAACCTGTTTTCTGGGTATCAGTTATTACTTCTTTAGGGGTGCGTGGGTGGTTCAGTTGGTTGAGCCTCTGACTACAATGTACAAAAAGTACATTTAGGGATGCCTGGGTGGCTCAGTCAGTTGAGCATCTGACTACAGCTCAGGTCATGATCTCACGGGGCCTGGGTTCGGGCCATGTCAGGCTTTGTGCTGACAGCTCAGAGCCTGGAGCCTGCTTCTGATTCTGTGTCTCCCTCTCTCTCTCTGCCCCTTCCCCAGCTTGTACTCTTTCTCTCTCTCTCTCTTTCTCAAAAATAAATAAACATCAAAAACATTTAAAAATTATTACTTATTTAAAAGGTGCATTTTAAAACAAGACCTGTTAACCAAATGAGGATTGTCTACTCAGAATATTTTTTAAAGTTTTTTTTTTTTATATACATATTAGATTTTAATTTGAGACTGGACATTCCCTGAATTAATTTGCACCCAAAACAGGTTAAATAGTAATGGATCGAACACTAACATGAGTGCTCACTTTGGTTAGTTTACAGTATAACATAATTACTGAGCAGAGAACAATCTTTTGATACAGCAGGGGAAGAACACAATTAAAATCCATGAGCTCTATTTTGCCATTTAAGATGTAGCAATTGTCTCCATGGGAAAGAGAAAATGTTAGAAAATATTTTGGTAAAAACAACCAAGCTAGCCAAGTCTCAGCAAGGTAGAGAAACAATTAGAGTTTAGAGTTCTTAAATCTCATTGTTAATGCCTAAAAGCCCTAGGGATATTCATGGGGATATTTTCTGATTAGTTTTGTATATTTTCTCATTCTCTATGATGATATAAATAGTGATTAATGCTCAGATTATAATGATCCTCTTCAGCTAAAGCCATGTTTTGTTATGATAGTCATCAAAAGATACCACAAAATGGTTTAATTTCTAAAGAATGTCTGAAAAGAAAAACAAAACAAAATAAAAACTTGCTCCTTTTATACTCCCTGTAGAAATACCCATTGTGTGTTCCTAGGTAAATTATCATGTAATGAAGCATCTTGATTATATAATCCTGAGGAAGCTTGAATAGTAGTAGTAGTAGTATTCGGATAATAAACTATTAAAGTAGTTATAGAAATTGAATTTTATTTTCATTCAACTCATAATTTTTCAAGCCTAATCTGAGCCAAGCTCTCTAGCTCTTTGCTGGGATTGATAATTTCCACTTGCTACTTCCTTTTTTCAAATAAATCCAATATTCCTCTGATGTGTTCCTTTATTATTATACTCTATACACATTTCATACATTCTAAAAAGTATATATATATATATATATATATATATATATATATATATATAATGAATATTATTAAAAGAATGATAAGAACGCCTTTGTACCACTTAGCTTAGGACATAGAATATTATCACCACCTCTCTAATCACACACCACTTTTTCTCCTAGAGAAGTAATTAATATCCTGAATTTTGAGAGCTACATGCATTGAGACTGCTACCATACATACAATACAAATTTCCTGCAATTTTCCCCTTACTTTTATTCCTGAGATTCATCTACATTGATGTTTATAACTCTGGTTCATGAAACTTAATTTCTTTGTAATATTTATTTTCTCCAATGTGGATTTTATCAGACTTTTAAATTTCTTGGCTATTTGGTGGATATAAAATTATATATGAGTTGTTTGCATTTCTTGATTATTTATGAGGTTGGATAGCTTTTTTGTACTTAATGACCATGTTTTTTCCAAGTTTTCCTCTTTTTAACTGCATTAAAAGTAAGTTGCAAAATATTACATTTCATCTCTAACTACCTCAACATTGATTTCCTAAGAAAAGGCTATCCTCCTTCAATAAAAATAACAGTATCACATTTGAGAAAATTAAAAGTACAATATTTTATTATAGTGTATATTAACAATTTATCCAATTGGTCAAATTCTTTTTTTTTTTTTTAAGTTTATTTATTTATTTATTTATTTTGAGAGAAAGAGAGGAGGGGAGGGACAGACAGAGGGAGAGAGAATCCCAAACAGGCTCCACACTGTCAGGGATGAGCCAGATGTGGGGCTCGTACCCATGAACTGTGAGATCATTACCTGAGTTGCAATCAAGAGTTGGACACTTAACTGACTGAGCCAGTCGGCAGGTGCCCCGGCCCACCAAATCCCTTATATCTCATTTTGTTTTTTCAGGATCAAATTAAGATTATACTATCAACATAGTCTCTTTAATTTATTTTAATCTGGTATAGTTCTTGCACTTTTTTACTGTTACCTATTGATATTTTTTTTGGTTGTTATGACTATTTTTCAGAGCGCTTTTAGGTTTATAGCAAAATTGAGAGGAAGGTGCAGGAATTTCCCATCTATCCCTGCCTTCACAGTTGCATAGCCCCCATTATCAATATCTCCCACCAGAGTTGCACATGTTGCAACTGTTGAACCTAAAGTGACATCATAATCATCCAAAGTCCATATAATTGTTTGGACAATTGTACAATGACATGTATTCATCATAATGTATCATACAGAACATTTTCACTGCCCTAAAAAATTCTCTGTGCTCCACCTATTCATCCCTGCTCTCCTACTTTTTCATATATTTTGCACAGCCTGTGTCATTTTCTCATTTAAACTTTCAATTACTTGTTTTTATATTGAATTTTAGTTCTTTGTATAGTCTGGATTAATCCCTTGTGGATATGTTTGCAAATATCTTCTCCTGGCATACTACATGTCTTTTCACTTCTTTTAATGGTGCCATTTCACTGATGAAAAATATTTAATTTTTATGGTAGTAAAATATATCAATGTTTAAATACATTATTTGTGGACATTTTTTGTATGCATGTTTTGTCATCTCTGTCTCAAGAAGTTTGCATAATACTGGCCTTATTTGTTATTTAAATGTTCTTTAAAATAATCTGAACCTAGGGGCGCCTGGGTGGCGCAGTCGGTTAAGCGTCTGACTTCAGCCAGGTCACCATCTTGCAGTCCGTGAGTTCGAGCCCCGCGTCAGGCGCTGGGCTGATGGCTCAGAGCCTGGAGCCTGTTTCCGATTCTGTGTCTCCCTCTCTCTCTCTCTGCCCCTCCCCCGTTCATGCTCTGTCTCTCTCTGTCCCAAAAATAAAATAAACGTTGAAAAAAAAATTTTTTTAAATAATCTGAACCTAAAATTTCATTAGGGGATACATTAAAATTAATAACTTTTTAAAAATTATTATTATGTATTTTTTCTTTTCTAAAATACCTTTTGAGTTAATTATAACTAATATTTTCAAAAAATTTTTCCATTACATTACTTCAAAATGTCTAATTTAAATTTGTTCACAATAGACATTTATTATAATTATATTTTCATGTTTCTTTATTTGTTTTGAGAGCGAGAACAGAAGCAGGGGAGGGGCAGAGAGAGGGACAGAGAGAATCCCTAGCAGGATCTGCATTGTTAATGCAGAGCCAGACACGGGGCTAGATCCCACAAACTGTGAGATCATGACCTTAGCTAAAATCAAGAGCCTGGTGCTCAAATGACTGAGCCACTGAGGTGCCCCATTGTTTATTATATTTTAAATCTCTCTAGTGGTTGGTTATGTCATAGTTTGGGTTCTAATGTTGGCATTTTTATTATTCCTCTTCCATTTTTTGATTGATCCATTACAGAGATTGGCTAATTTTATTTTCTCTTTTTTTAATCCTCTCTTTTGCTCCTTTTTATTTTCTGTCAATGTTTGTTTCTATCTTTATACATTCTTAACTTCTGAAAGTTTTGTTTTATTCTGATGTGGGTTTTTTTTGTCTTCTTAAAATACATAACTAACTCATTAAGTGTCACCCTTTTTCTCTCATCTAATATAGCATTCAAGGTCATATATTTCAATATTATGATTTAAATAACTATGCGTGCTTTTAAAAAGTGGTAGTGCTTGTCATCCAGTTATGAGTATTGTCTGATTTTTGTCACGATTTCTTTTTTTGACCTTAGAACCAACCATGAGAGTGTTTTCAGATTTTCCTAATATATAAAATGTTTTAAGTATGTTTTTAAAGTATCTTTCTTTAAGTATCTGCATACTGAGTGTTAGCTAATTTATTGAGACTTGCATTATGGAGCAGTATGCGTTCATTGTCTTTCAGCTTTCTCCTGTGTGTGTGCTTGAAAAAGATGTATCTTCTCCAGTTCAGGGGTTCAGAGATCTAGTTATCTGTCATCTTTGCACAAGATTGTTAATTGTGTTACTAAAATCCTTTGTATATTTCTGAGTTTTTGTCTGCTGATATGGGTATTTCTTATCTGTTTGACCTGTGATGATTATGTCTACATCTACATTGACTATGGTAAAATTTCCAGTATTGCTAATGCTTTCAGTTTTTGATTTATATATCATATAGCTCTGGTTTTGTTTTTTGTTTTTTTGTTTGTTTTTACTTCTTAGACGTTTACTATTACTATATCTTTCTGGTGAATTAAAGCCTTTATTATTACATTATGAAATGGCTTCCATCATATCTGAAATACTTTTTTACTAAGATTTTCTTTTTTTTTTTTTTTTGATATATGGTTCCACTTTAGCAGTTTTGCCTGCTAAATCATTATGCATGTTTTTATTCTCAATCTTTCTAAGCTCTATGTACTTAGTTGTGTCTCTGGTAACAAAATATAAATTCATATTATTGATGTTGTTTTTTAATATGGTCTGACCATCTTTTTTAAATCTAATGAATCTAATCAAATCTCCAGAAAATAAGAGAGATGAAATTTTCAAAGAATAATAGCTCTGACTTTTTCCAAATTCAATGAATGACAACATATTTCCAATACAGAGAGCTTCCTCACAAAAAAATCTGCAGAATAAACCAAAAATAAATCCCCACCTAGATACATTATAATGATACAAAATAACACAAGATTAAGTTCTCTTCCTGGAAAAAAAAAAAGTTGACTGGAAGTTGCTTTTTGAAAAGCAGCAATGGAAGCCAGATTTAAAAATCATCTTTTGGGGGGATGAGAGTCTTCTTTGTGCAAAACAGAGGAACAGAGAGGTGGTTTTTGGTTTTTAGTTTGGGGTGGGGGGTTTGTTGGTTTTTTTTGTTTAGTTATGTTGTTTCTGGTTTTGTTTTGTTTTGTTTTGTTTAGCATAGAAGTTGAATGATGGGAAGATGCTCCTTCCCAATCTTAAATTCTGCTTCAAACAAATCTTATCTAAATATAAGTTGCCTGTGTTCTGAACATGAGGATATGTTTCACTGAAGGACGCTTGATTTGGGTGGGAAAAGACTATCTTTGTAGGTGAAAATAATACTTAAAACATTCATTTGAGATAAAGATTGAATCTGTATGGAAACCAATTTGACAATACATTTCATATATTAAAAAATAATAATAAAAAAATAAAAAATAAAAAATTGATCAAGTAAAAAAAAAAAAGATTGAATCTGGCCTAACTGGTCATTATAATTTTGTGCAAGTTACTTAATCTTATGTGACACACTTTTTTCTCATTCATAGAGTGAGATCTAATAATAGCACATATTCAACAGGTGGCTGTGAACATTAAATAATTTAACTGAATAACACTAGGAAAGTACCTGACATTTTGTAAAAATCAAATAATTTTCTTGATAATGGAGTTCAAGAAAATGATTCCTGTGATTTTTTTCAGTATTTTGATTACTCTATTTTATTGATTCTAAGACTCACATTTAATTTCATACTTTATCATCTCAGATATTAGGTATATCTTTTAATTTAAAACCTGTTATATTTTATGAAGTATAATAATTAAAACTAATTTTATTTTATTTTTAAAAAAATATTATTGAAACGTTGTTAATATAAAATGTCATATTGGTTTCAGGTGACAACATATTGATTTGACAATTCTATACACTACTCAATGCTCATCATGATAAGTCATCATCAGTCACCAAACAAATGTTATTAAAATATTATTGACTATATTCCCTATGTTGTAGTTTTCATTCCCATTTCATTTATTTTGTAGCCTGATGTTTGTACTTCTTAATCCCCTTCCTCCATTTCATCTGTCTCCTTCCATCTTACCCCATCTCTGGCAACCACCAGTTCGTTCTCTGTATTTAATAATCTGTTTGTTTGTTCATTTGTTTTGTTTTTAAATTTTTTTTATTACTTATTTTTGAAATTGAGAGAATAGAGCACAAGAGGGAGAGGGCTACAGAAAGGGAGACACAGAATCCAAAGCAGGCTCCAGGCTCTGAGCTGTCAGCACACAGCCCCATATGGGACTCGAACCCACAAACCATGAGATCATGACCTGAGCCAAAGTCTGATGCTTAACTGACTGAGCCACCCAGGCACTCCTGAGTTTGACTACTTTAGATTCCACATATAAGAAAAATCATATAGTATTCGTGTTTCTATGTCTCATCTATTTTACTTAGCATAATTTCCTCCAGATTCATTCATGTTGTTACAAATGTCAGAATGTCCTTTTTAAAGGCTGAATAATATTCCATTATATGCGTTACCACATTTTCTTTATCCATTCATCTTTGATGGGTATTTAGGTTGTTTATATATCTTGGCTATTGTAAATAATGCTGTGATAAACAGGGGAATGCAGGTATCTATTCAAAATCCTGATTTCAATTCCTAGTATTGGATAAATACCTAGAAGTAGAATTGCTAGATCATATGATAGTTATATATTTTTTTAATTTTTTAACGTTTATTTTTGAGAGAGAGAGAAAGAGAGAGTGAGTTGAGAGACAGAGTGTGATCAGGGGAGGGACAGAAAGAGAGGGAGACACAGAATCTGAAGCAGGCTCCAAGCTCCATGCTGTCAACACTGAGCCCGAAGTGGGGCTCAAACTCACTGAACCATGAGATCAAGACCTGAGCCGAAGTCAGGCACTTAACCAACTGGGCCACCCAGGCGCCCCTGTTAATAGTTCTATTTTTAATTTTTTTTTTAGGAACCTCCATACTGTTTTCCATAATGGCTATAATTTAAACACTTGTAATAATCCTTTGTTGAATTTACAATATATATTAAAATAGCTAAATATTATGGTAATAATTATAAAGCAATTCTAATCTAAGACAATGAAATAAATAGAATTTATAGAACATATGTGCAAAAGTATTGCATTTACATAATAATAAATGTTTTAAGCTCTAAAGCCAAGCTTTTTTGGAATTTCTAAAGATATATAATTGAAAGTGCCAGGCACAATATGTCAAGCATCCCTTCTTTTGATTTGAAACTTGAATGCATTACATATGAAATATAATTTAAGTGTTTTTTATTTGCTTGCAAATAACTCTTACAAATGATATTTGGTAAAAGATATTTCATATCCAATGCTTTCTGAGATTCATACCACATATCTGCTGCATGTATTTTTCTTTATAAGATGCAGTTAACCTAAAAAAAGGTTGCAATAAACAAAGCACCAAATAAATGTAAGTTAAAAAGAAATGAAAACTGCTTTCTTAAGAATGTCTGTATATGTAAAGCTTATATATGGCAAATACCTTCTATCTGAATAACTTTTCTTTAAAATATACATATATATTTGGGGTGCCTGGATGACTCCATCGGTTGGGAGTCTGACTTCGGCTCAGGTCATGATCTCACAGCTCGTGAGTTCGAGCCCCGTGTGGGACTCTGTGCTGACGGCTCAGAGCCTGGAGCCTGCTTCGGATTCTGTGTCCCACCCCCGTATCTGCTCCTTCCCTGCTCATGCTCTGTGTCTCTCTGTCTCTCACTAATAAATAAATATTTAAACAAAATTTTTTAAATAAAAAAATATATATTTAACTATCCATCTACATACAGTGCTAATATGTAATGTTTAATTACTCCTCAATTAATTTTACAAAGAGAACTAAACCCAATGAATAAATTGTTTTATAATGTCATTTTTATTTTAAGTTTTTCATTTTTTGTTCAATTTAATATTCCAGAATATACATTATATCCAATAAACATTTCACATATAAGATGAAATGTATTAAAGTTGCATAAACTTTTTACACTCATTATTATTTCCCCAACATTAGCTTCATTTCACATACAAATAGAATGCTCATAACTTTTAGACTATTTCACATATTTAATAAAAGAGCAATATTCCAAAATATTATTTCATTTTACTCAGAAATCACTCTGAAATACTAATTTAGAGGATGAAATTTATCTACTTTATGTATTATAGTTTTTCTAAATCATTTTATTATTTTAAAAAATTCTCACTTTTAAAAATTCTGTGTTGGACCTACAATGAAAGAAAAAATAACATTTTGGGTGTGTGGAAAGTGTTCGTCACTGCCAGAGGAAAAAAAAAATCTACCATCCCTTATCATATAAAATATGATATAAATAAACTCCCAAATATATACCATCCCCCAAAACAATATTTAATACATACCTAAGATGGACCCCCACAATTTGCTTCCTGTTATTCCTTACATTCAACACAAATTCTAAACTATAAGCTGTGTTTCAACAATTAAACTCCTGGGGCACCTTAGACTCAGTCAGTTAAGTGTCCGACTTTAGTTCAGGTCATGATCTCACAGTTCATGGGTTTGAGCCCTCCATCAGGCTGTGTGCTCACAGCTATAATCCTGAAGCCTGCTTCATATTGTGTGTCTCCCTTCCTCTCTGCCCCTCCCCCACCTGCACTTGCGTGCGCACGCTTTCTCTCTCTCTCTCTCAAAAATAGATAAACATGAAAAAATTAAGAAAAAAACATATTAAACTACTATCCTATTTGAATAT
Organism: Felis catus; assembly: GCF_018350175.1. Lineage (NCBI taxonomy): Eukaryota > Metazoa > Chordata > Mammalia > Carnivora > Felidae > Felis > Felis catus. The sequence continues at coordinate 108,408,838 of NC_058371.1, forward strand.
TTTAAATGAAATTTTAGTTTCTACATTAGTAACTATTTTAACTTTAAACTTTTTTTTTTAATTTCTCAGAATGTCATTAATAGTTCTTTTGATTGCAATTAAAGCTTTATGAAACTTAAAGAAGACTAAGTTGACCTCTCAAAATAAAAAATATTTTTTGTATTTTCACAGTGGAAAAGTAGTAGTATTTTATAGTAAATACAGTAAACTGTTCTTTCAAAAAGCTTTTCCAAACTGAGATGTAAGAATGTCACTGATGAGAATTATTCATCCTAAGACCAATAAACCCTGTAGGACTTTTTCCCCAAATGGCACAAATAAAGACCTAACAAGCTTTGCAGAATGAAATGGGAAAGCATTGATCATGTAACATTACTCTGGAGTATAAATTTCATTTGAATTATTTGTGTACAGATAGGCACTACTTGTTACCATATTCTATTTGTCACCCACTACACAGGATATAAAAAATATAGAATTTTTTATATGGGAATTATGGTGGGCGGAGAAGGGGAAATATGTGAGGAAACACAAGAGACAACACTTAAAATGAAAGGATTTTAGAGGGTTAGTGGGAATAACTCTGAAGGTAAAACATTCCAAGTAGTTCCTATAGTAAAGCTTTAGAGAAAGCTAATTTAGCAGATTGGGTGAGTTCCAAGAACACAATTATAAAAGTTTAAGATTTCTTGTGTCTTCTTCTTGTGTGTCTTTGTAGAATTTGTTTTTCTTGGTTACTATCAGTTAAACAACAGGCAAGTACATATGTATGTGTGTGTGTATATATATATATATATATATATATATATATATATATATATATATTTGTTTATGTGTGTGTATTTACAGCCATAGGTAAACACACACATATGTATTTGCCTACTAACTTCATTAATTACTAACATTGTACACTCTTTTATGAGCTTTGCAGCAGTGATGAAATCATAGCAATGGCATCTCTATAAAAGACATCAAGCAGCTAGATAAATAAGAATCTCATATCTGAACACTTCCCATTCTATGTGTGTGCCCTGTGTCTATGTGGGCATGTGTGTATGTATATATGTAGCTATGTGGAAAATTTCTAGACCCAGATAATAAAACTGTATCTGTGTACCCAAATTATTCATTCAAGCATTGTGGCTGAATTTATATGCTCATTAAGTCAGCTAAAATAATAACCTTGGAGGACTAAATTGAAATATTTAAACAGTTAATACTAAATGTAAACTACATACCTATAAGCAACTGTTTTTGGAAACAAAAATAATTAGATTTCTATTTTTTGTAATTTTTGCCAGATGGTTCATAAGTTTAACATAGTTTTAAGGTATTTACTGTGGTTGGATAATTTGACTGAAAGGGAAATGAATTAAGGATGTCATAGTATTGAATGAAATGAAGTGTTAAAAAATTTAACTGCAAAGTAATAGGTAAAAAAAAAAGCAACCATAGTAATATATTTTTTCTATTACCTACTCTGCACAATGAATTACTCTTAGTGTTCTACAGATTTTTAAGTCAAATCTTCAAAGCAATATAATCCATGGGTGCTTCTAGTACTCCATTTTACAAAAGAAACAATAGACATTCACCTTGTTTTAACAACTTGTCCAAGGTCACATCACCAGAGGTAGCAAAGTTAATCTTTGAATTCTGGAAGTCTGGCTTCAGAGTCTTAACACCTACCAACTACACTACACAACCTCTCAATGTTGACTTTGGTCTTGAATTTTTCCACAGATCATTATATTTGTAGATTTTTTTCCTCTATGTGTTTTTACTTGAACAAATTTTTTCCTAATTTAACTGCCCTCATTGGAAGACATGACTCTAGCAAATGGAAATTTAAGATAGGAATCAATTCATAATTTGTTCCTTTGCCAAATTCCTCTAATACCTTTTTATTTTTAACATACGGTAGTGAAGTTTAAATTAAAAATCAGGTGTTGGGTCACCTGGGTGGCTCAGTCAGTTCAGCATCCTACTGTTAAGATTTCTGCTCAAGTCATGATCTCATGGCTCCTGAGATTGAGATTAGCATCGGGCTTTGCCCTGATGGTGGGGAGCCTTCCTCGGATTCTCTTGCTCTCCCTCTCTGTCTGCTTCACCCCACTCGTGCTCTCTCCCTCTTTCAAAATAAATAAATAAACTTTGAGAAAACTTGGATATCCATTAAATTTATCTATGATGAGTATTAGACTTTTGATAGACCACACAAATATACATAGTGTATATGCTTAGGTGTTTGTATATTTTAATAATTCATAAAAATGATTTTTTTCTAAGGTCTGAATATTTGTGTTGATGTAGCTGGTCTATCATGTAAAGTTACAAGGAAGGAAAACTTTTCAGAAATGTATTTTTTCCCCCTCAAGTCTAGTTTTGTTCTTTTACTTGTGGGAAACATACAAAGTCCAAAGTTTGTTTGTTTTTTTTTTTAATTTTTTTAATGCTTCTTTATTTTTCAGAAAGAGAGAGAGAGACAGAATATGAGCGGGGAGGGGCAGAGAGAGAGAGGGAGATCATGCCCTGAGCTGAAGTCAGCTGTTTAACTGACTGAGCCACCCAGGTGCCCCTCAAAATCCAAATTTTTAAATGGAAATGGTATATTTTTTAGCTTCTCAACCAAAACCACTGTCTTCCTTTATGTGAATTTGTAATTTTTATGTGGAAATTTGAATTTTCATTTTAGAAAATAAATTTAAAACTATTTTAACTAATCATGAATGAGTAAGAGGTATGTGTGTTCTCAGTCTTATAGCAGCTGGAAACTATTTAACATCTTTGAGACTATAAACAGGATACATAAGCAAAGTTTAGCTCCATAAAGTATGCTTCTGATAGCCTTTTTAAAAAATCATTAATCAGTAAGTTGTACCTCTTTATGCTTATTTTTAACTTTTTACCTAATTCCCATAAATGTACAGATATAGAGTACTATATATTAATGTTCAATCACAAATGTTAGTAATAATACAGAAACATTTATCAGAAACTTCAAGAGGGAAGGAGGGTAGCAATGAATGATTTTGAAGTCCTTATGGGAAAGCATTAAAAGTCACAAATGAAATTAGCTAACGCCAGCAGTGTCTTTATATTTGGTTTTGCTCTTACAGACTAAGGAAGGGAGTTGTGTAGATTTGCCAGGAGAGATTTTCCAGGAAAGTTGTGATACACTAAAGCAGGAATTATATCCTACATGAAATTATATCCTAAGATGGGTTGTATCAAGGAGGCTGGGAAACAAGAAATGCCTCTTCACTGACGTAATAGGTCTTACATCAGAGTGGCCACATTAAGAACTGGGAGGAAGAGATAAACCTGAGATATTTGATGGGCACGTCTCTGAACTTACTGAATTGAATTGATGGAACAAAGAGAGGGGAATCACAAGTATAATGTAAAGTTCACATTATGAAAATAGGAACTGAGGCAGAGGGCGATTCCATTAACACAAACAAGTCTATTAAGGAAGAATCTAATTTGAGAATAGTTTGATTTTAAGTAAGTAGACTTTGTGCAAAACAGAGCATTCTAAAGAAAATATTTGTCTAATTTTGGAAATACATATTTATAAATTAACAAAAGAGGAAAAATGAATGAGAAAGGTTTAGAAAAGCATCTCAATTTTCTTCCTATTATTTATTCATAACTTGAAAATTATACTTTGAATATATATTTTGAGTATATACATTGTAATCAGTATTTTACATTCCCTCTAACCTTCTCAAATATTTTAAAGCGGTTATAATAATACTTATGTTAAAAGTAAGAAAAATTAGACACTATAAATATTGAGTGATTTATGTAAAGCCATACAAGAGGGTGACACAGAAACAGAACTGAGCATTTTGTCTCCACATCCCTATTGTTTCCTTGCACATTGCCATATTTCTCTTGATTTTCCCAAGATACCACATAGAGTACTTATTTATAACAGATATTGATGGAGGTTTGCAGTTTCAAAGGAGACTGTACTACAATATTATATAACAATGAAAACAAGTAAAATTCAATACTATATATCCAACTTTACAAAATCCGTTAGCCACACCCATGTCTGAAATCAATTTCTAGCTGACAGTTTTCTTAAGTCCCTCATAGATTATTGCTGAGGCTTTTTCTTCCTCCACTCTCGCCATGCCCCTTTCCCTTCTCAGTTCCCCTTGCCTTCTCATCCCCCTCCGTCTCCTCCATCTTTTTCTCCTCCTCTCCTTCTGCTTCTTTCTCCTTCTTCCTTTCAGTTGCTTAAGTTCACTGGAGACTACTGAATTGAGCTGATGTGTTACAAAAAACAACTTAAGCAACTTTTTGTTTAGCTGTTTCCTTTTCCCTTCTAATCTACTCCCTCTCATAGGCTGAGGCTGCTGCACAAATATACCTCCATTAAGATGTTTGCTAACCAAGGACCACGTATTTACTTGAAAAAAAAAATCTCTCTTTTTTTATAAGCAGAAGAAGCATTGACCTGTAGGATTATGTACTTCTGATTTACTTACATATGTAAGTCACCTTGGTATAAGTAACTACAATGCAATATACTAATACTGTTGCCATTCAGAAATACATTAATACAAAATATCAACTCTTATATTGGAACTTCCTCATTTAGCAATGCATATTCATACACACTATGTTGATGCCTTTCCTATTAGGCAGTATATCATCAGTTATGAGGCAGACTGTTTGATCCTTTTGACTGCATTTTTTTCAACCTTAGATGACCAACAGGCTATGATGTATTGTTCACTAAACCAAAGATGTAATAATGTAATTTGGTCTGATCATTAATAATAATAGCAACCCCAAGAATGACAGCCTATTATATATGAATTTAAATGTTAAGTCATGTGATCATATTTATAATATATTTTGTTCTTAGGGTTTTTTTTTAAAATATACTTCTTTATAAATGTGTGTGTGTGTGTAGGTGGAGAGAAAAAGTGAATATAAAGAGTAAGCCTAGAGTATTAAGTTAAAACCATTTAAAGCATTTGTAACTGCACATACACTAATAAGAAAATTGAAGACAAGTCTATTTTTATTTATATTAAAGTCTTTAGGGAACTAAGTGCTCCATGAAATATGTAATCTGTAAGGAGTACCAATTCCATTTAAATTAAAATTTTAATTTCCAAAGGTAATTTTACCATAAATGTGTGTGTATGCATAAATGAGACAGACAAAAAGAAATCATAAAAAAATATTTTAAAAAGCATCCAAAATGGTGCTTTTTCCTTCAAATTTGTTATTTATTGTCATTAGAATTTACTACAGCATACTTTCAAATAATTGAAATTTCTGACCATAAACATCCAGAGGCATGAAGGATTTCTTTCTCTATTCTTTAAATTTCTTAAAAGAAGAACAATTAGTTTTTTGAAATAAAGAAATCATATTAATATTGAGATACATGGTCTTCAAAGTCTATAAACTATGCTTAAATCATAGTATAAATATTTATTCACTGAGCATGACCAGAAATATAGTGAAGAGTTTGGTTTTATGGTTATACAACAATTTCTAATAAAAGTTGTATGGCACATTGTGAAAGTAGCATTCTATCATAAACTGGGTAGAAGGAATCTAAGTTTATTTCCTATGGCCAATGAAATGGCCTTTCAGAATGCTTTATGAAACTACAAATCATTTGAGCTGCTCCCTGGCTGAGAAACTTAAATTAAATTGGAAAGAACCTCCAAGACAAATCAAGAGTCTTTTGAAACTATGTTAACTCTGTCAACATAACTATCACCCTTACATTATTACTACTAATTTAGAGGCCTAAATAGAAGATTGCTTCACTCTTTTAAAAAATATAAGCTAATATTATAATTTTAATGGAATTTACTATTCATTATACTTTTAGTCATATCCCTATCAGTGTTTTTCAAATTTGAATGTTTTCTGAGTCCCTTTTAAAGAAAAACAATTATGAATCACAGTGATAATTTAGATCATTTTATATTATAACAATTAATATGTATTATATGTAATCATATAAATAATAATATAAAGCTATGTGTATAAAACTATATGTAAACTTGTGTAAATCTATAATTGAAATATAAACAAAGTTACCCAATGATTAGTAGTAAAATAAACATTAAAGTGATAAATGATGTTGTTGCTTAAATTAAATGTTACATACAATGTGAGTAATATGGATACTGTGAATATGGAACTATCTGCATGCAGAGATTCATTTGAGTTCATCTTGCTCACACATTCTCTTGGCACCCATGACTCTCTCATCTTTATACCCTGTTGGCCTTCACTTGGTGTCATCCCACCACCTATTAATTATCCCTACGTTATTTCTCATTAACGACAGAATCAAATAAGTACACCTTTGTACAAATTATGTTGAAATAGAGGATGAAATTAGGCATTAATATCACCTGTAGTAAGCTATAAGGTAGAAGATTAAACAAGACCATAAAATTTATGAACTGACATGAATGGCAACTTGAATTCAGTTTAAGCTTGTTTTTATCTTGTTTTACCTCCAAAAGGAAAAGAAAAACAGAAGAATTTACATAAGTCAATAACATGAGTGTAGAGATACAGCTTCCTAGTTACGAATGGGTGTGTGCAAATGTTCCCAATAGGCAACATAACTGTAGTGGAATAAGGAAACCTCCAAGTCAAAGGTGATTTGAGTTTTTTGGGTTTTCTGAATTTTATAAAGCAATCAAGCAATGGATAAGGGCTATATCAAGAATTAAGAACCTAAAATTTTTAGGCAATAGTAGCATATGAGGAGATTCTTGATCTGTAATTGTCATATCTGTACCATAAACCTCATTGCAGACCAGGCCATTGATTGCCTTTGGTGTTTCTTCTACAAAGGAATCTGCATGCACCCCATTGATACGCCAAGAGAAAACATTAGAGTGTCAACTCCTTAAGTGTTATCTTACCTTTCTAATAATTATATTTTGTAGAATATCTGTTTGAGTCTATATAAAATTGAATAGGTTGGTGATCATATTTCCATTTTATCTGAAACATGCATGATACATTTTAGAGATGATCATTAAAATAAAATACAAGATTGTGTATTATGAGTGTAACAAAGAATTTATATGATCACTGGCACAAATCCAAGGATTCCAGTTTGCCCTAGATAAATATACCAAATCATAAAGAAAATTATTTAATTCAACTATTTACTGGCTGATATCCCTTTTTTATTTAGTACAACTCATATGTGAATGTGTGGCTTCATGATTTCTTGCCTCACAATAGAGGTAAGAGGTTCTGTTCTTTGTCTAGTTCTACGATTCTTATATTGGAAGTGAACTTGCCATGTCTTTATCTTTTTATACTATTTCATAATTTCATATGTTTTTAAATACATCTTGCTTTCAATATTGTAAAAATCCATTTATTTTTAGGTGCTTTAAATTTTTTAAACTTACTATTTTTTGTCATCTTTCCCTGTTAAGAAACTCATAGTGACTTATTCGCATTCAAGGAAATTCAGTGGGTAACATATATAGAGACTTAGTAGACATAAGATTTTTTACTAAGAACCAGTATGAGTAAGATCCATTATATTTCTATATCTGAGATAATGAAACAAGGAAACTTTAGATATCGAATAGATATCCCCTCCATGTAACAAGGGGCAGTATCTTTGTCAAAACTGTAGTTATGGGAGGCTAAAGAACCAATATGGTGTTAATAAAGGAAATCAGAAATTCACAGACATTATCTCACTGATATTTCCTCACTCTCTTCATCAGACTTCTTTACTTTCCTAACAGTGTAAGTACATGCTAGGACAGTAGTTATTATAAAAATAGTTTTGATACTGAGTTTTCGCATTTCCAGGGAAATTTTTATATCCTTGAACATCATTTTGTATGTGACTGTGTTCATCATTTAGGTGTCACAAGTATCCAAGCATATAGTAAAGTAGTCTGGGAGTACTGAAGATAGAATTTAATAGTCAATGAAAATTGCCCAGGGAAAAGCATGGAAGAGAAAAGGAGACAGAATTAGGTCTCAGACAATAATGAAAGGTAAAGTGCTGAGACTCATTATCTCATCAGTTTTTCATCCTTATTGAGATATAATTAACATATAATACTGTGTAAGTTTAATGTAAAGTATGTTGATTTGATACACTTATACATTGGAAAATGATTACACAGCTCTCATCATTTTTGAAGAATAAGTCCATTCTCTTTCAGTACATTGAGTATATTATGTTTTACTGAAATTCCACTGCTGATTTTTTACTAGTGGTTAGCATGTTCTTCAATGGTTACTATCCAAATTTCTTTGTAAATCAGATAACAAAATTTTGTTTAAATTGCCTATTTCAGCTACATCTGCTGAGTCACTGGCACTGAAAGAAATGTGTTTCTCATTCTGTTTTACCTTGATTCAGTACATTAATTTCCCATAATGTATGAAGGAGCCTCCATTTATTGATGGTAATATGCTGGCCACTCTGATTTTTCCACTGGGCTCTAGTATGGAAAAAAAGACCTTATTTCTTTATATACGTTTGTTTTTTGTTTAAGTCATGCAGTGACATTTTGAAAAAAATATTTTTGGTTTTCCTTTTAAATTAGTTTACATCCACAATTAATACCAGCATTTGTTGTGTAACTTTTCCTTGCAGAAATCACAACAAAGTTTTCAAAGTGTCTATCATTTTTTCTTAAATACTTTTCTCTAGGCAGGTATTTAATACTCATGCTAATTAGGTTAGAATGAAATTGCTAATGCTGTACAATGCTTATAACACTCACTGAATATTTGTTTGAAAGAATAAATGGATGAAAATTAATACTTTTTACGTTATGTGTCTCCTGAAAAGAGTTGGGTAAAAATTTTATAGGGGGTAAAATGGTATTTGAATCTGATTGCCTATTGACAGTGCCGGCTTGTGGAACAACCACAGACAACTGATGATTTTAGAAGAAAGCCTAGAGGTGGAGAAGTGTTTAGGTTCAGATTCATGTAAAATTTCAAGTCAGTCCTTTGATGTTTGGGATCTAGAGACCAGTTTCCACATATAATTTGCAAAACTATATGCTTTATATGAACTTAGGTAAACAGTATGTAGAGGCTCTAAAATTGGAAATACTGTTGGGAATATATTTAAAATTAAACAAAATCATAAGGCAAGTAAGAATTTAATAAAACTAGAGAATATAATAATAGCCTGCTGTTGTTGGGAACAAAGTAAATAAAGGAAATCAGTGAACAACTTTTAGTTCAGTAAAATCCTATAATTTAAAAAAGAATTTTACCTATAGAAAATTTGAAATTATAAAAGTATATTCATCTTTAGGTAAGGTTAGAGGTACTTAGAGCAATTTTACTGAAATGCTTACAGTCTCAGTCAAATTCAGTATATCACTCTGAGAAACCATTTTCCACTGATTAATGAAAGGATTTGTTTCTGGAATAGAATTCTCTGCATTACAAATCCCTAATATTTTTCTGTTAGAAGATTTTATATCATCAATGCACATACAACCTACTTATTTCTATAGTCATAAGAATTTAATGTAGTGTAGCATCTCACATCTCACATTTCAGAACTGTGACTAGTCACAGTCCTTTGGGAGGAAACATGCAAACAGATTATGAATCCTTTATAATTCTTACGAACTGCATGTCTCCTCTCAGTAGTACTTCTAAGATTCATGGATATAATACCAAGCATGATTAAGATATCACAAACTATAATTCTACTCGATTTATAATTGAAAATGAAAAAGTTTCCCATAAAATGACATGATTATTTCTTTGAAAATTACAGGTATTCTAAAGTGTGGCCATGACCACAGGTATAAGTATCATAAATATCTCTGGGCAGGCTCTGAATTATTTTATTCCATTTAAAACCAACAGACTTATGTTCTTAATAGTGGTGCGTGTGTGCATGCATGAGTGTGTGTGTGTGTGTTGCTTCACTTTCAAAGAAACACATGCCATGTGAGCAGTATAACTTATGATAGATTAAGTAGACTCTTACTGTTTACATACTTGTGGAAGGTCACTTTGCAATACTTGCAACTAATGCTTTCAGAGAAGTTTCAATGGTGGTGAAGTATATTTATAAGTTTGAGGATTATGACTGCCCAGGGCATTAACATAAAACAGACCCAAGGTATTATCATGAGGGTCTTTCCAGCACATGGAAGAGTAAAACTTTAAGAAAAAACTTCACTTGCATTCTCATTGGAAGAAAAATCTGAACTTTAAGGGAGTTGGTAGGGATATATAACATGAAAGCAAGATACTGAAAATAAGTCACTTCAGAATGGATGGAAGAAAATCAATGACCTTGATAATCTGAAAAGTCAGATTTTGGTCCTAGCTTCGACAGAATTTTAGGCAAAACTCTAAAGTCACTGGGTCTCAGTGCTTTCACTGGTTAAATAAGGGCAATGGACTAGAGGTTCTGTGATAAGCTATGAAACCTCCAAGTTTACAAACTGATTATTTTGTATTGATGTAACAATAATAGCATCAGGCATATATTTTATACAACCTCAGTTTTAAACTTCCCTTTCATTCCATCACCTTATCTTTTTCTCTATTATCCCAACTCCAAAAATTGTTTACCTCTGTGTCCCTTATCACTCACATGTTCTCATTTCCCAGTTCACTACAATGTTTTGCTTTTGTTTTAAGTGGCTCCATACCCAATGTGGGGCTTGAACTCATGACCCTGAGATCAAGAGTCACATGTGGTACCAACTGAGCCAGCCAGGTATACCTAATTCACTATGGTTTTAATCCCTTGTGTATATTTTCAATTTCTGCCCATATCTCACAGGGCAGAGCTCCAGCCTTGTTTAAATCTAACTGTCCAGTCACTCTATATATAACTCTAACTGCTAAAGTTCATTGGAAATAAACACAATTACACCTATTTTTGATCAGTTGTCTCTCAAAAAGGTACTTAGTGCTACCTAGTCATGTATACAATTACTGCAGTATAGGATTCTACCAAATGGCTGGCTGTGTGTAACCTCAGGAGTACATTTCTAGCAGGAGTGCTTTAAGATAATCAGTGACAACATCCTCAACTTTCCTACACCTGATCTACAGGATAAGGCATGGCTTGTGAGTTTGAGCCCCAATTCAGGCTCTTTGCTAACAGCTCAGAGCCTGGAACCTGCTTCAGATTCTGTGTCTCCCTGTCTTTCTCTACCCCTCCCTCACTCATGCTCTGTATCTCTCTGTCTCAAAATAAATAAACATTAAAAAATTAAAAAAAAACCTGACCTCAGTAAATTAAAAAAATACATATGTTAGTAATATCTAAACTACTCTGAAATAAATTAAAGATGCATCTTATAAAACAGATTATAAGCAATGCAATCAAAGTTAAAATCAAATGGATCTAATTTAATTATTCCTTTTTAAAATATGAGATCATAAATATATGTGCTATTTTCATTACTTACATTTATAATAACATTAATAATGTATAACCAAAATATTATTTATGGAGCTAGGCAAGGAATATGCTAAAAGCCAAGGAGTTTTTTTTTTTCCAAATGTATGCCTATCCACCTGGTGTTTGGCTAAGGGAAATAATCAATAACAGTGATGTAAAAACCCAGAAATATTGCCATTAACTTCTATAAGTTATTTAAAAAACAAATATATACACTGTTAAAATATAATGTATCTGACACCTAGCATATAATTTCAATAGGTTTTTAAAATATTATATGTTTTATAAAATTAAAACAGAATAACTGACTCTAATTGGATAAATTTTTGATATACCTGATAAGATAGTTTTTAATTATCTCAGTACTATATATGAAACAAAATCTTATGAATTTTTTCCAATGAGTTTTATCTATTTTATTTTTTAAAATTTAGAAGTCTTGAAAAATATTCTAGTTGCATTTAAAAGAATGAACACCATTAAGTATTTAAGCTGATAGAATATGTTTTTTACTCTTGCTAAAAGTACATACCTGGGATGAATTTTGAGACTATATGAGATATATTTATTTAAAAAATGTGAAAAGGAAGTCCCTTTTAGGAATTAGTATTTCATGCCAATTTTCTCTTTGATTTGCTTCCAGTGGACCTTCCCTCAAGTGCAATGAATTCTTTGACAACAATTCAGAGATAAAAGATGTATTAATCAACAGCTGTCATTTATCCTACCACCCCCTGTTTCGAATTTCTGAATAAAGAACTAAAGGCTAAAATACAGGCTTAACAGATTACTCTTAATGCCAAATATATCTCTTTATCTAATCTGATACACACACATATCAAATAGAATATGAAATAAACCTGATGTGTTTATGGTACAGACATTAATAATTAAAAGAGGCTATCGTGAAATCAATATTGTGATTTATCTCTTTCTCCACTCCCACATACACCAAAGGGGTTTTTCACCTTGGGAAAATACACAACAGTTGGACACAATTGAGGTAAGGGCTATGGCTTTCTTTTACTGTGTGGCAGAAGGACTACTATGAATGCAGGCAAATATTAGAGAGACTTACAGTGAAAAGAACATATGGAAGATGAAGATCTGGACAGTGATTTCCTTAAAGTTATCTTAGTTAGGGTTCTCTAAAAGCAGAATCTGAGAAAGGATTTCTTGTTCAGGAGATTTCTTGAGTAAGTGCTTAGGAACAGGTCAGTAGGGAGGCAGAACAGGGCAGGGACAGGTAGGGAAGAAAGGGATCTCAGCTAGAAACTAGCTTCAATCTTTCTCTATTGGGGATATCTTGCAAAAAGCTGCTTTGGAGTCATTTGTCTGGGACAGGAGTGGAGCCTGGAGGTAGTTTTGCGTAACTGCCTGGGCATTAGAACTCCTGTGTTGCCTAGGTTGTAGGTGCTTTTCAAAAGAACAGCCCTGGGCCATTAGCAGACAATACTTTTAGCAGTTGGGAGATGGGTGTACCTTCTAGTAAAGGTGATTTGGGCAAAGCACCAAGAGATCCACTTCAACTATCCATAACCCCCAATCCTTTGCCATTTCAAGACAGGGTAGCCTGCTTGTAATTGGTTGCTCGTGGACTTTGCAATAACAATTTTCCCTCCACTCTCCCACATCAATTTTTCCTTCAGCTAAATAAGACTCACCATACCTCCATTCTTGCTATTGTATTTCCACCTAAGCCAAACAAAATAAAACACAAAAGTATTGTAAACAGGGTAGGCAAATCCAGATTAGGAGCAGATGTCACTTCTGTAAAGATACTCACTTTCCCTCCAGAGAAAAGAGGTCTCAGGGGATGGTAGATCAATTGTTCAATGTCTGTCTGTATGGCTGAGAGGTTAGGCAGTCAGCAATACCAAGACCTGGAACACCCTTGTGAGAGGAAGTCCTTATTGAATAGCCTCCATAGCTAAAAGCATGCCCATTCCTTTCATAGATTATTCCTATGGAAATTCATTGAAGAGATCTACATTCTCTTATATCAATATCTACATTCACTTATATCAATCTCCTAGGGGACACTACCAACAAAAGGTAATTAAATTAAATTACCTGGTGAGGTTTTTGATTATTTGTTTAGGCATTTGTTTGTTTTGCACAGCATACGAGTATGATTTTGGACTTCAAACATCTATGAGAGCTGGCTTATAGCTCTAAATTCTTCCACGACCCAGGCAAAATTTCCCTACTACCTAGGCAAATTTCCTTATTTCTTTTCTATATGTAGGTTTATTTTCCCCTTACCCTTCTACTTTGGATATAAAAATTTAGGTCTCATTTATATGTGTTTTTCTCATTAGACCTCATTAGAATTTTTCTGAATAGAATTGCCAAGTTGTAGAGAATGCACACGTTCATCTTTATAATTAGTGCCAAATTGTTTTATAAAATGATTCTACCAATTTGCATTCCCACTAGGAGAGTATAAAAGTTCCCATTGCTTTGCATTCTTGCCAACATTTAAGATTTCCAGAATTTAATCCTTCTTCCAGTGAGTGTGAAATAGCATCCATTGTAATCTAATTTGAATTTTCATGATTACTAATGAGCAAGAGAATCTTGTCACATGTTTATTGTCCAGTTTTATGAAATGGTCATTTTTGTTTTGTTTACTTATTTTATGTTTTTCTTTACACATTCATACATAATTATATAACATAGTTTGTCTAATAACTCCAATATCTGGTATTCTTGGTAGTGTAAATCTGTTTTTTTTTTTTTTTAACCTTCCTTCCTGCCGACTTTTACTCATGGTGGCACATTTCCTTACATGTTTGGAACATTTGAATTTGAGTTTAATCTATGAAAATGTATAGAGCTTAAACTTTAATCTATGAAAATGTGTAGAGCTTAAACTGCTTCTCAGCAGAGTGAATTTGTCTTTTCCTCTATTACTGAATCAGTAGTTACGATTAACACAGAATATTTTAGCTTTTCTCAAGGGTCTTAATTTAATTGGAGAATCTCTAGTTTACCTTTTCCATCTTGCCATGGCTTCAGGACTTACCTTTTTTCCCTACAGAACACAAATGTGGGTAAGTGCCTTAATGGAAAAAGCACTCTTTACTGTACATACCCTCCCCTACTTACTTGCTTCTTCCTTATTGCTCCCTGCTCATGTTTCAATTTACAGTTGTGTGTGTGTGTATGTGTGTGTGTTTTACTCCTGAATCTTTAAAGTTTCTTCCCTTAATTTTAGTGAGCACAACAATATAAAACATATATACCATTGCAGTTTATTCCAAGTATTGTTATAATTTTATTGGCAGGATCTGCAGTATAACTGAGCCCACAATACTGTTAGAACGATCAGTCCCAACCCATGTACTGTTTAATTCTGAGATAAAAGTTCTAACTCCATTTCTGCTCATGCTTTAAGTCAGTTTCTTTCAAACTATGAGGTATAAAAATAATTTAGAAGGTTGTAAGCAAGATGCATCAAATATAAAAAGCAAATTACTATTTTGAATATATTGAAATGATACAAAGTTTAAATGAGTCAAATGAAAATGCATCTATTTGTGTGTAGTCATGGTAAAATCTTTGAAAGTCACTTCTCTAAGCTACTCTCAAAAGCCACTCCTATAACATCTTTTTTGACCCCTTAAGATGTAATTTCTTCCCATTCTGAAATACCACAACATTCTGATTATTGTATTTATATAATACTTTATAACTCAACTTTTTAATATCCCTTCTTTATTTTATTTATTCAATATTTTTTCCAATAGTTACATGTATAAGTATTCTTGGTATCTTATTCAAATTCAAAGATGCAAATTGAATATTATTTGTCCATTTTATAGATGAGGAAACTCATGTGCAAAGAGATATTAAGTAAGTTGTCCATGGTCTTCCAGTCATTCATTGGTTGATCCAGGATTGTATTCCAGGTCTCTGATATGTGACAACCTATGTTCTTTACTTTATCATGATGCCTTTATGTAGCTAAAACTTTGCTTCTGACTTCATTTTTCTGCCAAAGATCTGCCCCATGATGAACACATGTATGTTAACAATACTCATGAATATATCTTATATAAAGATAGTAGTGAGCAATTCCTGATGAGCTAGATATGTGTGTAATAATTTATTTCCTCCATTCAATAAAATATGTAAAAATGAAAGTACATTTTAGTGATAATTTTGAATCACATTTGTTTTTAAGTGTATATCATTCTCAAGTCTTGGGTATTTTAGCTAATATTAAAGTATTCTTATAATACATCTGCCAATTGTTAGACACATTCTAGTTTATCAAAAGACTATGTCTAAAAATCAATACTTTCAAATATATATTTATTGGAATTTTATTTTGATTTTTTAGTTATAATTTGGTTTATATATTGCCTTGATTCTTAAAAATAACTTTTAAAATTGATAGGCTATTTCTGGTTTCTTTATGTTCAAAGACACAAAGAGTGGAACATCTTTTTATATGTAAGCAGTATTTGTAGTGGTTAGACAAGTAAATCTGAATTTCCCAACTTTCTACCTAGGCACCCTGGCGCATGCAGTAAACTCTCAGGAGTGCCACAAGATCTTTTAAATGTTTGAGAGAGGGGCACCTGGGTGGTGCAGTCGGTTAAGTGTCCAACTTCAGCCAGGTCATGATCTCGCGGTCCGTGAGTTCGAGCCCCGCGTCGGGCTCTGGGCTGATGGCTCAGAGCCTGGAGCCTGTTTCCGATTCTGTGTCTCCCTCTCTCTCTGCCCCTCCCCCGTTCATGCTCTGTCTCTCTCTGTCCCAAAAATAAATAAACGTTGAAAAAAAACATAAAATACGTTTTAAAAAATAAATAAATAAAATAAATGTTTGAGAGAGGCACAGGTACATCTCTCAGGCACCACGTATACTGCTATTATTAAGTTTTGGAAACTAATTACATAATAATGGAACTCTAAGATATTTCTTTTGATCTAGGAACACCATGAAGTAAATTACTGAGACACTACAGTGAATTGAAAAAGTTGGGGAACCTCTGACACCAAATCTGGAGCCAACCTCTGATCTAAATCACAGATCTGCCCATTGTAAAGATGCCCAGAATATAATTACTATAAACTGTTAAGTAAATTTAGTAAGTAAATCATCATTACTTGATCATCATATCTCTAGCACCCCCTTATAAGTTGGTATATAATGGGCACTTGATAAATATTTGATTACAATGAATGCATGACTGAGTAACTAAGCCACCTCACAAGAAGCCATTACTTCATAAGGAAAAAATTACAACCTGTTTTTTTTTTTTTAATTTCCCAAATTACACTCACAAATATCTGAGGGATAAAGTCTTTACTGAATGTATATTGAAAAAAACCTCAGGCCTATAGGCAGAGACTCAGGCATCTCATGAGTACATAATATGATGTGTCAGGAAAAAATAAATGGAAAACACCAAATTCTGGTTATAATGATCAGTAACATTCTTGAAATGAAAAGGAGATAGATACCAAAGTTCAGTGATTAAATTAACTTCAAAACAAGACATTTAATCTTTTTTCTTTACATTCATATTTCAGTGATACACTTTCATTCAGAGGTAATCCTTCTCAGAAAATGTCATTAGCTAGCCTGTCAGCACATGGCTAACCAGAAATCACCTTGAATTGATTTGCATCCATAGCCTTATTTAATATTGAGGATCTTTTAAATCTGTTTGAATTTCCCTTCAGTGAAATGGCAAAGTTCTTTTTGGAAGGCTGAGACACCTGATTAATAATCACGTGTTTTAATAGAGTTATACTTAATTAAAGATAATAATGAAATCCAAGAAAAAACAATCATTTGCTAAATAATTTGTCTAATACCATGTATGTTCTATAAATTGAGAATTGGATCTAGAGACAAGATGAGATTCGGTTTCAATAAATAAGTAAGACTCCTTCAAAAGGAGGTTGTAGTCTTTTATCAGGAGACACATAATGTCTGGCTGTTTCTCTGTGTGGTTTTAGCAGCCGTTAATGATCAATGCGTAGCTCCATTAATTCATTAGGAGTTATCAAAAGGTGATATTGTAATTCCTTATTTATTCATTAGCTAGAGTATCTCTATAAAGAAAAATGGCTCTACTATTTAATTGCTAGTGGCACAGTTCACAAATGAAAGGTGAAATAAAAGCTTTTTTTTTTTTTACCTACTAGTTTTCAAAAGAGAGTGTTGGTTAATTGGTATTCTCCAACTATGGACAGTTATTTGCTTTTTGTTTTCAGTATCCTGATGAGCAAATGAATTTAAATGTATACATATGTATGTATATATAAGTTCATTTAAATACATGCATATACCTGCTCTGAGAATGTTCATTGTTTTAATATAAAATACATTATCTAAGTGTCATATATTCAACTCAAATTGAACCACAAGGTTTTATTTGTGTCACATGTGTATCTCCTTTCTTCAATGCTGAGAGGTGTTCAATGACACTGAGGATAATTGAAGAGCACAAATGATTTATTTGCCATATGTCATGATACCAACTCAACATTATTAGAACAATAATATCAATTTGATTATTAACCAAATTCTTCTGTAGTTCTTCTTGTTCTTAAGGTTTATTCCAGTAGGAGAGTACAAAACAATTACTTTGCTTTTTTTTTTTTTTTTTTCAACATTTATTTATTTTTTTTGGGACAGAGAGAGGCAGAGCATGAACGGGGGAGGGGCAGAGAGAGAGAGAGAGACACAGAATCGGAAACACGCTCCAGGCTCTGAGCCATCAGCCCAGAGCCTGACGTGGGGCTCGAACTCACGGACTGCAAGATCGTGACCTGGCTGAAGTCGGACGCTTAACCGACTGCGCCACCCAGGCGCCCCACAATTACTTTGCTTTAAAGGCCCATTAGATAGTACCTTACTGTGGGGTATACCTCTAACTAAATACACATTTATCTTCATTTCTTTAATTTTATTTGTATTATTTATGGATGGCTTTTTTAAAATTAATTTTTAAAATTTATGTTAAAATGGGGGCACCTGGGTGGCTCAGTCCATTGGGTGTCCGACTTTGGCTCAGGTCATAATCTGACCTGATGCAGTTTGTGGTTGCGCCCCGTGTCAGGCTCTGTGCAGGCAGCTCAGATCATGGAGCCTGCTTCAGATTCTGTGTCTACCTCTCTCTCTTCCCCTCCCCTGTCTTTCTCTTTCTCAAAAATAAATAAACCTTAAAAAATGTTTAAAATAAAATTTATGTAAAATTGTTAGATGTTTCCAAAGAAAACTTCACTAAAACAATGTATATTCAAAGAAGTCTGGCTTTATCTCTGTCCTTTCTTCTATGAATCCCTGTGTAGGTTACCTTTTCAAAAGCTTGTTTTGATTTACCATTCTATTTTTTACATGTAAGTAGATACATATATATTACTCATACCCCCTCTTTTCTTAGATAAAAGCTATTACACACTCTGCACTTCTGTGTACATTGATTTTTTTTAAACAAAAGAACCTAGAGAACAATCCATAGTAGTACAGAGAGATACAGCATAGTGTTGGATTTAGCTTTGTTAGGTAATGTGGATTCATTTTCTTCAAATAGATTAGTTAAACCATTTATATTTATTGACGTAATCAGTATGCATAGCTTTGGTTACGTTATATCATACACATATGTGTGCATACACACACATTTTATATCCATGCATTTGCTTTGTTTTCATTTCTCTCAATTTGGATTCTACCAGTAACAGGTTTTTGGTTTTTTTTTCCTCAGTATAGAATTTGTTCACACTGGAAGTTTCTGTAGGTGAGTTCTAAGGTCCATATGCCTAGATATCTCTAGCTACTATAAACTTTACAGTGTTTCCCTTTGACTCCTCTATGAAAGGAACATGTAAAAACCTTTCCAACTCAGCAGCTATTCTGAAATCAGCACACAGGACTTTCTTGGACGCACTGTCAATGATTTCAGTATTCTTTTCTCAGTTGTTTCACATACCTGATTGATTTCCTTTGCTTCCTCCTCTACAGGTGCTAAATTATATGGGTCTTTTACCTCTAGGTAGTTTGACCCTACCCGCATGTTTTGTGGGTTTCATTGGCATATATGTTCATCTACTTTTGTTTCAGATGTAGTCCATGATTTTTAGTTTCTCTGTACTTTTATGTTTATGGGAAATTCAGAGAGATGTGCTGCTGCTCCCATATTCCCAGAATATTGCTTATAATTTAATTTTAAAGGGGAAAAATCACATGTTCAAAAGTTCATTATGGGGTGCTTGGGGGTGGCTCACTCAGTTAAATGTCCACCTCTCAGGCTCATGAGACCGAACCCCACGTTGAGCTACATGCTGGGCTTGGAGCCTGCTTAAGAGTCTTTTTCTCTTCTTTCTCTGCCCTTCTCCCAAACTCTCTCTCAAAAAAAAAAAAAAAAAAAAAAAAAAAAAAAGTTTGTTAAACAGGTTCTTTGTGGAAATAAATGAAAAGTCTTTTTAAAATTAAAGTGCTTTTTAACTTGTATTTAGGTGATGCATGGTGTTACATAGTGATTCACCATCCCTATGTGCTCTGCTACTCTCACCACAAATGTAGCTACTGTACCACCCAACCCTATTACAATACCATTGACTATAATCCTGATGCTGTGCCTTTTATTTCTATGACTTATTTATTCCATAGCTGAAAGTCAGTACTTAAACAACTCTTCTTCACCCCTTCTGCCAGTGCTTCCACCGTCTTCCCTCTGGCAACCACGAAGTTGTTCTCTGTATTTACACGTCAGATTCTGCTTTTTGCTTATGTTTTTATTAATTTGTTTGTTTTTTAGATTCCACATGTGAGTGAAATAATACGATATTTGTCTTATTTCACTTAGCATAATACCCACTAGGTCCATCCATGTTGTCACATCCCTGAACTATTTTAAACCATAATAGTATATTTAATTTTCCTAATGAATATACAATGAGGAATGGGTGCCTAGTTTCTTTTTTTTAATTTGTAGAATGTTAAATTTAACGAATGGATGTTAAGCCACCTCACCCTTTCTCAAACCTACATTGTCTTCCCTAGCTTTCTTCTGTTGCATAAAATCAGAGAAATGTAGGCTTCTTGGAGGTTTTCATCATCCCTTCTTTTGCCTAGGGATGTACCTGTTTCTGTTGTCATCTTTTTCCTCAGCTTTCCTGTTCCCATTGCCTCTGAAGTTAAGAACAAATCTAATTGTAATGATTGTTCTAGCCAATAACTACATAAAAAAGACTGAAGATAGCAAAACAAGGGAAAGTTACAAAGGTTATTGGACTTTCTAAAATGTATTGCAGTAGTCCCTGTTTATAGTTTCTTACTTTTATAAAATGGTAAAGAAAACACAAGTTGGGTCCATTTATTCACCAAACAAATATTAATTGAACATGTTATGTGTAAGGCAATGGTGCTTGATTCTAGTTCACAAAATATACAGCCTATTCTAGACAGATGAGGTTTCAACTTCTGGTTTTTCCCCCAACTTTCCGATTTTGCCTTCAGATGCAGCCAAAACATGTGTTATCGGGGGCCTGGGTGGCTCAGTCGGTTAAGCATCTGATGCTTGATCTCAGTTCCAGTCATGATCTTGGAGTTGTGAGTTCAAGCCTTGCATTGGGCTCCAGGCTGGGCAAGAGCCTACTTACAAAAACAGAAACAACACATGTATTTATCATAGAAGTCACCTATGAACTTACCTCAAATTTCCATCTTTGATGGCCTATTTGTTTCACTGGGTCATTCTCCTGTCCTCTTGCTGCTCTCTTGGGATATTTTTTTCATAAATTTATTTCTTATAATTTAAATTTAGGGTACTGAAACTGGCATAATATTGATGGCTTATGCTGTTAGAATACCTGCATCAATAATGATGACTCAGAACTAACAGTGACGAGAATTACTAGGATTCTAACTTTGGCCTTCAGCATTGGATATCTATTAGTAGTTATTCAAACCAATTACTTCTTCATTAATTACAAAAATATTTGTTGAGGAGCACCTAGGTGGCTCAGTTGGTTAAGCATCTGACACTTGATTTTGGCTCAGGTCATGATCTCACGGTTTGTGAGTTCCAGCCCGGCATCATGCTCTGTGCTGACAGCATGGAGCCTGCTTGGGATTCTCTGTCTCCCTCTTTCCATACTCCTCTCCCACTCACTCTGTATCTCTCTCTGTCAAAATAAATAAACAAACCTAAAAAGAATATTTGTCAAACAGATACAATGTTCCAGATACTAAATCTATACCATGAAGATATATTTAAAAAAAATAGTCCCTGTTCACAGAGAACATTCTGGAGAGAAAAGCATATATATCATACATACATATACATATCTATATATGTGTATATATATAACATATGCATAACAATATAGTAAGAACAAACAAAATGTGTTCCTTCTGGGAATTTTCGTGATATTTCAAAAGATAAAATTATATATATCTCAGTTTGCTATGGATTTATAGACTCAACTTTTGGGGTGCCTGGGTGACTGTCAGTTAAGTGCCCGACTCTTAGTTTCAGCTTATGTCATGATCTCACAGTTTGTTAGTTCAAGCCCCGCATAGGGCTCTGTGCTAACAGTGCGGAGCCTGCTTGGGATTTTTTGTCTCCCTCTCTCTCTACCCCTCTTCCACTCACTCTCTGTCCCTGTTTCTCTCTCTTGCTCTCTCTCAAAATACATAAATAAATAGAAAAGAAAGAAATAGACTCAAATTTTGATACAAAAATTAGCAATCATATGTCCAATTGAAAATTCAAAAGGTACCTATAATCTTCTCTTCCCTTGGTACATTTTGTTCATTTACCTTGACTTCTCTCGCTTTGACTCTATTTTCTTGGGTCACTAGTCTTTAGCAATGTTCATTTGTGCTACAGATTACTATCTCCTCTCCATCTGTTTTTCTTTCTGAAAGGATCATTAATGGCCACTATTCTTACAAAGGAGAAACAGCTTTTGGACCACAGCCTTATTGATCTTAATTAAATCATCTGATTCTTCTTTTCATGAAATCCCTTATAGCCTAGACATGCTCTCTTTGTCCACCCCCCAACCCCTCCATCTTTCTCTCTCCTGAAATATAGCATGAATTTACCAAGTGAAATAGTATATAGAAGTTATTTCCTGTCTTATGTATTTTAAAGGTCTCATTCTTATATTTTAACTAACTTTTGCTTCATATTTCACTTATTTTATTGCTGATAAAAATATTAGTTTGAAAATAAATAAATATGAAGGACATTATGTAACTATCTTCCTATTTAATACCAATATGTTTGAGAACTTTTGTTACTGTTCAATAATGATTTTGTTTTAATATCTGTATGGTTAAGAACATCCTTAGACATCACATTTAGGAAGTAGATTAGTCATGTATCATTAAAGTGTATCTTTACATTGATGCTTTATATTAGAAAAGATACAAAACCTTGCAGCCAAAGTCCTGGAAAGAATTTGGGTTGAAATCTGTTATATAACCACAATTTTATTAATTTATTGATACTTTTATTAATCTTTTGTTTCAGGATATACATATATAAAAGGAGAACACATAAGAATTTTTATTTTCATCCATCTGTTTAAAGGACTAGATGAAATAATTTATTCTAGATAACTTTATAAACTATATATTTACTATTACTCGTTTTCCTTGTTAGGAAATTTAGATAATATAACATCCATACACACACATAATTACTATATTTGAAATTATGGAAATGTATTGTTTAGATTAAGTCTACATTAAAAAACTAATAGTTTACAGCTGTAAACTATTGCAAGTAGGGATGTTTTATATTAAATAATAAGACAATAAACAGAAAAAAATGTAGTTTTCTTTGAACTTGTGTTGCAAATATCTGGTAAAGTAAAAGCTCTATTAAGAAATGTTATATATAAGTAAAATTAGAGAAAACTTTCTAACCAGATGAAAATATTCTCGTTTGAGAAGTAAGATTTTTGAAATAAAAAGCACAATTAGCATTTAATTTTTTGTTAATTCTGTGTTCCCCCATTATCTGTTAAAACTGCTATGTCTTAAGCAATCAAAGAAAACAGTCTACTCATTTATGTGAATTTTGTTTCCAAAGATAACTCCGAAAGCTTAGAGTCCAATTATTTTGGCCTGCATAGAGTGGCATAAGATAAATCCAAGTTATTCTCTCATTCTCTTCCTATATCCTTGCTGATAATGACATTTTCCATTGTAAGCAGAATTTTATACTTGACTTTCATAGAATGAATTAGATTGTTTTGCTACATCTTTGGTATGCAGCTGACAATGAGCCACAGAGCAGGGAGCCAGAAATCAACATGGTACCTCTATATTCACATGTGAATGATATATTCATTGTGTCTAAACATTCACAATGCACATACCATATGTGGGATATTCTTACTCCTTAACTAATAGTTCATTTGGGTATACCTACAGGATAAAAGTCAACTGATGAAACATTTCATTAGGTTATCTTAAGACTAAAGTATGCCATTATATTTCAAACAACATGGTATGTATTTTAATCTCAAAATTTAATGTTCACTACAAACTATATTTCCGCAATTTAGTTATTCATTACTTTTCAAAGCTGTAACACATTAGTTTTGCTTACTATTCTATAGCTTTGATGTCCCTTTCTCCACACAATTTCTTCCATTCTGTTTCCCTACATTACCTTAACTTAAAGAACCAGCTCCAATCCTATGAACATATAGACCTATTTTTAATGTTTGTTTATTTATTTAGAGAGAGAGATCAGGACTAGGGAGGGAGAGAGAGAGAGAGGAAGAGAGAGAGAGAGAGAGAGAGAGAGAGAGAGAGAGAGAGAATCTCAAGCAGGCTCTGCACTGTTAGCACAGAGCCTGACACAGGGCTAGATCTCAGGAAATGGGAGATCATGACCTGAGCTGAAATTAAGAGTTAGATGCCTAACCCACTGAGCCACACAGGCACCCCTCCTATGACCATGTAGACTTTACTCACTATTTCAACCATGACCTGTATCTCTTCACAATTCATAGCCCTTGTTTTCTATTCCTCTGTACCACCTAGTTAAATACTCCTTAGGGAAATTTCTTTTATTCCATTTTGTATGGTGTTACTGTTTAAGTTAGACACAACCTTGTTCCTACCACAACTTTGCAAGTCCTCCTTTAATGGTATGGCCCCTATCACTTAATGGAGTGATAGTAAATGTATGTTGAACAAATTAAAGTTGCAAGCAAATAAAATAACAAAATAATGGGTTATCATTTTACTGTTTTCTGCAACTGAATAGAAGAACTTTGGAGAAAAAAATATAAGAGAAAAATTAAAACCACCAATAATCCAATCAACCAAATATGATTGTGTTACTTTGAGTCCTTTGGGGAGCAGATGCCAAGTTGGGATTGAACATGCAAGAGATTTATTACAGGGAAGGAACATGAGGAAAATGAAAGACCTTTCAGATGTGAAAGCTGAGTTTCACATGAGCTGACGTCTTCTATGAAAGATATATAGACAGAAGGTTAGATAGAAGGATTTCAGACTGCAAAGCAGCTCTAAGAAAATTTAGACTAGACTGATGAGAAATCCTTGATTCAGAGACACCCACTGGAGGATTCATGTGTCTCTCAGGAATAGTCCTCTCTAAGCACCCCTGCCATGTTCAGTAATGAGGTGGGAACAGGCTGGTGTGAAGGCATAAAATGTATGAAAGGCAGTGGTGCATCCAGAGGGGATTCAAATGGGATCATCAATCAGGGATGGTCCCCTAAGAGATTAAAACAGCACATTTTTATAGGTGTCACTATTATCAGATGATATTTCAGTGTATTTTTCCCAATCATTTTAAGGTATTTATATTTAGAAGGCAGTAACAAAATTTTTGAATTCTGCATATTTCCATTTACTATTATAATGTATCTCAAATGTGATTTAAATTATTGTAAATATTGACTAATTGCAGAATATTTTATTATTGTTTTAGTCACTTCCTCTTCACCCTGTTGGTGAGATAGGGATCCCTCTCTGGGGTTGTGGAGATGGCTGAACACATAAAACTTGACATTGGGCATATGAGGTCTACAGGAGCCTATCAGTCATATATACCCACAGTCTAAAGAAAGAGGCCATCACTGGCCATGCAGGGCTACGTGAAGATTGCATTTGGGAACAAAGTGAAAAACCAAGGGTGTGGGAGGAAAACTTTGTAGTATCAAGAGGACAGTGTGTCTCTGGTTCCCACAGAAGGATATAATTGACTTGTTTGAATAAATGAAGACTGAAAAGGAACTGAAACTTGTTTCTCGAGAATAAGGAAGAAATGTGCCTAATCCCTTTGAGAGGAAGGAATTTTGGCTAGGGGAACTTATCTACAGGAGCAAAGTGTGGAGGGGAACTTGTGGTTAAGACCATTTGAGGCCCTCCTTATTTCACCAGAGGTCAAGGCAGCACATGATATGGAACCTTAATGTGC
Organism: Felis catus; assembly: GCF_018350175.1. Taxonomy (NCBI): domain Eukaryota; kingdom Metazoa; phylum Chordata; class Mammalia; order Carnivora; family Felidae; genus Felis; species Felis catus. The sequence goes on from NC_058371.1 coordinate 108,434,719, forward strand.
CTCACATCGTAATTATTAGGGTCAATATAATTAAAATATTTGTTCCAAAATACAGTTAACTTCTTTTAATATTAAGTTTTTCAGTTGTTTATAGCTAGTCTAAAATTTTATTTTATTTATTTTTAACTGTTTATTTTTATTTATTTATTTTTTTTTTAATTTTTTTTAACGTTTATTTATTTTGGGGACAGAGAGAGACAGAGCATGAACAGGGGAGGGGCAGAGAGAGAGGGAGACACAGAATCGGAAACAGGCTCCAGGCTCTGAGCCATCAGCCCAGAGCCTGACGCGGGGCTCGAACTCACGAACCGCAAGATCGTGACCTGGCTGAAGTTGGACGCTTAACCAACTGCGCCACCCAGGTGCCCCAATTTATTTATTTTTTTTGATAGAGAGGCAGAGAGAGAGGGAGACAGAGGATCTGAAGCAGGCTGTGTGCTGACAGCCCAATGCAGAGCTTGAGCTCACAAACCTCAAGATCCTGACCTGAGCCAAAGTCGGAGGCTCAACCAACTGAGCCACCCAGGCACCCCTGGTCTAAGATTTTAAATAATTCTTCAACTAGTATATTGAGACTAATTCCTTTGTGTAACTTAGGCTAATCCTCAAAATAGCTTTTTAGAGTTTTTTTTTCCTATTAAACAAGGAATAAAATTTTAAATGCTTGATGAACATTGTTCAAATTCTACCCGAAAGACCGAACAACTGCCACTAGATTTATGACATGCAGCTTTTCTATACATCATCACTAATGAGTATTTTCACTTAGTGATAAAAGTGTTAATCTAACTGATGGGTAAGTTCTGTATTATTAAATAAATAGAACTGATTTCTGAGAAAAATCAAGTGATAGCTCCCATTTCATACAATGTATCAAAATAACATAGTTAGATTTAAAAATTGCATGTTTTTAAAAGAATGTAGAAGAAAACATCTCAATCAATACGATGAAGAAGTACATTTTTTAAAAATTGATAACAACTTCACATGAAAAATAACAGGTCAGCAAGATTAGGCCCCTTAGGATCCTGGTAGATATATTGACAAGATAATATTAAGACAAAATAAAGATAAAACACAAACAGTAACAGACATTTGAAAAAGATAGATAGTAGTTTACTAGTAATCAAAGAAATATAAACTCAACAGGTTTGCTTATAAAATTAGCAGCATTTGGGGTACCTGGGTGACTCAGTTAAGTGTCTGACTCTTGACTTTAGCTCAGGTCATGATTTTGTAGTTCCTGAGTTGGAGCCCCATATGGGGCTCTGCACTGACAGCAAGGATGCTGCTTCGGATTCTGTCTCCTCTCTCTGCCCCTCCCACACTCATGTGCACATGCACATGCACACACATATGCACGTGTGCATACACACTCTCTCTTTCTCTCTCAAAACCAAATAAACTTTTTAAAAAGTTCAAAATTACCATTTATAGCAGCATTATATCAAGAATAATAAATATTATGGAAGAAAACCTATCTTTTGGGAAACTCAAAGAACATGATTCATCTTCCACCTAATGAATTTGATTGTTTGGGGCCAAAGATCAAACTTCTAGAACAACGACAAAAATCCTTATCTATCATATGCTCTTGCAATGAAGTAAGGTTCAATTGGAAGACTTAAGAATAAATCTGAAAATTTATACATATGAAAATATGTAATGTGTCTGAGACAATTTTATGAACATCCTAATCAAAACCCACGCATCACTATACCACTTAATTATAGAGTCTAATGTAATTTTTACTCAAATTTTTGAGACAGTACAGAAAAAACACCAAATTTTGTTAAATTTGGGACCAAAATTATTTTCTGTTTTTATATGATTTGAGTGCGTGCAACTTTTACCCTGAAACTTCTCAAATAATTCCAGTGATAGAAAACAAGTTTTTAATATAATGTTATATAACTATGTCCTATCAAAGAAAGTATTCTAATAAACATTTATGAATGGAAATTAGTTCCTATAGAAATTAGTTCCTATATGAAAAATTAACAATGATGCCACTGAAAAACAGTAAATTTAAAGTAAAATAAGAAAACTATAAATGCAGTCAGTAAGTACTGTTGTTGACTGAGCTTTTTCAGAGTTTTCAGTGGGTATCATTTTAAATTTTTAAAGAATTCAAATTCTTACTGAAGACTGAGGTGGATTATATACCTTAGCACAGGAAGAGCTTTGTGATTCTCCAGAGCACATTTGCTTAGACAAGATTTGATTCTGTAAAGTTACTAAATAGTTCCAAAATGTACTTGAAAATTTCCAGAAATGTGGTCTTGATTCTGCTTCAGGAGTTAGAGAAACAAGTCTCTGATGTTCCTTGTCTTTAGATACCCTCAAGTATCTAAATAAACATTGTCTTTTTCTGTATAACAAGAGTTAAAAAATGTTCTACGGGGCTTTTCTTGTTTTCATGAGGTCCGTGGACATTAAGTGCCGATATATTCTAAAGAGAGGTGTTGGATGATGGGTGGACGTTTTGGTTCTTTCTTACATCATAGTTATTTTAAAACTGGAACTTGTAGGGACACACCTTTCTGTATAAGCCCTCTCTGTACCCAAAAAGATACTGGTCCAGCAGGGAAGTTTGGCAATCCCCTGATTCATTATTGCTGCTCTAAATAGTGTTCCTTTACCTTCATGAGCATTTAGGTTGTTTCCATTTCCTAATTGGGGCATTAGGCCAATTGGCCACATGGGCCTCAACCTATTCCATTGTCATCTAATAACAATAACCTCCTAATCATAGACTGAAAACTTCAAGCTCTCTCTCAGGCTTACTCTCCATCCCAAGCCCGACCTTCAACCTAGTTTTCAACTTAGAAGGTAACTTCCAAGTACAGCCCACTCCTAATCCTGTTTCTGCAAGAGATGGTACTAGGACCAGCCCAATCAGTTGCCTAGAGAGATAAGAAAGAGATTACCAGGGGCTCCTGGGTTGAGGCGTCCGACTTCGCTCAGGTCACGATCTCACGGTCCGTGAGTTCGAGCCCCGCATCAGGCTCTGTGCCAACAGCTCGGAGCCTGGAGCCTGCTTCAGATTGTGTGTCTCCCTCTCTCTCTGGCCCTCCCCCCATTCATGCTCTGTCTCTCTCTCTCAAAAATAAATAAATGTTAAAAAAAAAATTAAAAAAAAAAAAAGAAAGAGATTACCAGACACAGCATGGACTTATTGAGACATATATTTATACATGGGTTTTAAATATTTGCCCTTTTAACTCTTTTGATTATTTTTACAGTTAAATGTTCAAGAACTTAAACTCTCAATTCTGTGCCCACACCAATTTCAATACCTTCATCTCTACTCTCCTGCCACTGACTCCTAGAGCCATCATCTGAAAAATATCAACCTCAGAGATTGATTCCACTGTCCCAATCTGACCAAAACCTCTTTTCCATCTATCTTTCCCACACGCTCACTCAGCGTGTGTCTGCTTTTTACTTATCTCATAGGGGCTTTCAGTCCATAATCTCTCTGTTTCTTCTTCTGTCACATCTATACAACAAAACTCTGAGCTGAATCAATACTGAAACCTGTGTTCTCTACCACCATGCGTGAGTAAATAAATTCTGAGAAAATCACAACTCTGTGGAAGTGGGTGGTAGGTATCTGACCTCATTTAGGCCTCTGTAATATATTCACCTGTCATTTTACTTTTCACTCACTCATTCTTCTCAAAGATAAATAGCAAAAATACTTTATGTTGTCCTTTACTCAACAGCCTAAGTATTAGTAGTTTTATCCTGTACAGTATGAAGAAAATGAAGGCCACCCAGATGATCTCTTTAAGCCAATATTTCCCATACATAAAACATATCTACATATGCATAGATTCTTCTTTCCCCCACCTGAAATATAAGAAGTGTCCCTCTTCCTGTTTATGACCAGTCTCAATCTGTGCTTTGATCTTACCTCTGTCTCCTCTGAAATCTTATTCTATTAATGAACATCTCTAGTGTCTGTATTTTCAACCTGTCTTCCTCTAAGGCATCCTTCTTCATAGCCTACACTATGAAGAACATTGAACATGTTCAATGCTTTCTCATTCTAAAAACCCATCTCTGACCTCTCATACCTTTCTGTTTGCAGCTGATTTTTATTTTCTTCTTCTTTTTGAGAGTTCTTTAAGCAGTAGACTACTCTTGATTTTAACACTTTTTTTTTTTATGACATTCGTGCTGGATATCTTACGCATGCCTCTCCAGATCCAAGTTGACCTGTGTGCATTGTATCAATGAACTACCTTGTTCGACAATGACCAATTGGATTTTGCCAGTATGAGACACATGTAGAATCTTGGCAGAAGCAAAGTGAAATAAAAAATATCCATTTATCTGTGGCATTGTTGCACTCTGTATGAATATCTTGACTGGAACTCTCACCTCTCTCAGGTAGTCTTTCTACACAGAATTCTTTTTCTCTTAGTTCTGGAAACCCCTCCCACCTCATGAACTATAGGTTTGGAAGTGATAATGGAGCTTTGCTTTTAGGTCCTAAGTTATTGTATTATCCTTTGTGATTTTTCTATTCCCCATTGTTATTTTTATAATTCACGCCTTCTAGTTATCTTAAATTCTCCTCTAGTTATCTTAAATTTAAGGATCCTTTCTGCAAGAATATTAACTAATAAATACTATGTTCAATTCTCATCTAATGTCATCTGGCTTCTACCACATCTCTGTAATAAAGCTATTCTTTTTCAGTACCACCTAATACCTAGTCCTGGTTAGTCTTTTTCAATTCTTATTTTATTGACATTACCACTTCATAAGGTGATAATCTCCTAATATGTCCAGATATACAATAATTTTATTGTTTTCCTTTTAGTTTCCTATCTCTTCTTTGACTCTTTTTTTTAATATATCCTCTTAAAACATTGTTCCTCCCAGTGGTTCCAGCTCAGCCTACTGTTATTTGTATTCTTCACCTTCAGATTTGTGAGGGTGATCAATAGACAGAATTTCAGCAACCATATGCAGACTGATATATTTCCAAATCTTTATTTGTACTCACATCTCTTCCCTGAGATTCAGATTTTAATACTAAGCCACTAGTTAGGCATCACCCTCTGGCAGTCTTTGTCCAAAGTACAGCTATCAATTCTAGGAGGGGTTTTCACCCTGCATTTTAAAAAATTATTATTCTTTGATAGCCAGTTCATCCAACCAGACACTCATGTTAAGAATCCTGAGTGTCATAAATAAAAAACATTGAAAAAAATTATAAAAAAAAAAAAAAAGAATCCTGAGTGTCAAGTCACCTGGGTGGCTCAATCAGTTGAAGATCCGACTTTGGCTCGGGTCATGATCTCACTCGTGGGTTGGAGCCCTGTGTGGGGCTCTGTGCTAATGGCTCAGAGCCTGATGCCTGCTTCTGATTCTGTGTCTCCCTCTCTCTCTCTGACTCCCCCCACCCCCAACTCATGCTCTATCTCTCTCTCTCAAAATAAATAAAGATTAAAAAGTTAAAAAAAATAAAAAGAATCCTGAGTGTCATATCTGATCCTCCATAACCTCAAACTTCTAATCAGACTTACTACTGATTATGTGCCCTAAATTTCTCTTGGAATTTATGTCCTCCTATCCTTCTCTACTATAAGCGCTTTTATATGAACAATTGAGACAATAGTTTCTTCCACTGAGGGTTATTGTGATGAGTCTGTGGGTTGATACATGTGAGGCTTCTATAACAGTGTCTGTCAAAAAAGTTAAGTGCCCCAAAATGATGCTTTAGTATGATCTTAAAATTTAAGTTTCCGGCAAGATACTAAGGTAAAATAGATATCAAATTATAAAATCAGATCAGGATATGAAGGATTTACGAAGGAAATTTGTGTTGTGATTTTCTCAGAATTTATTTACTCATGCATAGTGGTAGAGAACACAGGTTTTAGTATTGATTCAGCTCAGAGTTTTGTTGTATAGATGTGACAGAAGAAGAAACAGATTATGGACTAAAAGCCCCTAAGAGGTAAGTAAAAAAGCAGACATACACTGAGGAGTTACAAAGGAAAGTATCTATGATACTTGAAACTTCTCTCTTACAATGACACTATAAAACAGATCAAAAGAGCAATTTGAGAATTTTTTTTCTTTTTTTTTTTAAGGTTTCTTTATTTTTAAGAGAAAGAGGGACAGAGACAGAGAACGTGCAGGAGAGGGGCAGAGAAAGAGAGGGAGACACAGAATCTCAAGCCGGCTAGAGGCTCTGAGCTGTCAGCACAGAGCCCTACGCAGGGCTGGAACCCATGATCCTGACCTGAGCCGAAGTCGGAGGCCCAACTGACTGAGCCATCCAGGCGCCCTGAGAAAAATTTTTCAAAAAGATTTTGTGAAACCCATCCTTCTCCCCAAAAAAAAGGTAGAATGTAGGTTGCTCTCCTTTTCATTTCAAACGCACAGAGATTGCGCTTCAGGGAGACAGCTCAGAGAGTTTATGTTTTACCTATAGTTTTGAGACATATTATTCTCACTCATAAATCTAGAAACGACTATAGGGGGTGACAGACTACTTTGGAGGAGAAGTTAGGTGAGGGCAGGGTTTCATTTCCCATGCTAATGGCGAAGGATGTATCTATGTTTCAGAAAAAGGAATCAGTAGGTTTTCAGTCCTGTCCAAGAGGAGCATCTGGCAGCATATGTATGGAGCTGTCCACCTGTTAACCTCACTGGAAAGGAGTGCCAACAGGGAAATAAAATACCTCAGCTACATAGCATGCAGAAATGCAGTCTGAGAATATCATGGCATTCATAGCGTCGGGGAACATTCAAAGAGCCTGTGAAAACACTCCGACAGAGAAGGGGTCAGCCAGGTTACCTCTTTTCCCTGCCATCCTTCCTTTGAATCAGGCTGGGAGTTAAACAGCAACTAGACTTTGAGGAAGTGTGGGGATTAGCAGAGAAGGGAAAAGCCGAAAATACCTCCTTTTCTTTTTTTTTATAATTTTTTTTTAACATTTATTTATTTTTGAGACAGAGAGAGACAGAGCATGAACGGGGGAGGGGCAGAGAGAGAGGGAGACACAGAATCGGAAGCAGGCTCCAGGCTCTGAGCCATCAGCCCAGAGCCCGACACGGGGCTCGAACTCCCAGACCGCGAGATCGTGACCTGGCTGAAGTCGGACGCTTAACCGACTGCGCCACCCAGGCGCCCCAAAAATACCTCCTTTTCAACACAAGTTGTAGACTGAGGCAGGGAGAGAAGAGATGTTTTACCGTAAAAGATTCACTTATGATTAATGTGATTAATACTTTTGTCTGAATACTTTTAACTACCAAGCAAATGAACCTGTGAAAAAACATGACTGCATATTATCTAAAATGGAGTAGAAAAGGGGACCCTTGGGTGACCCAGTCAGTTAAGTATCTGACTTCGGCTCAGGTCATGATCTCATGGTTCCTGAGTTCAAGCCCTGCAATGGGGTCTGTGCTGATGGTGTGCAGCCTGCCTGGGATTCTCTCTCTTTCCCTCTCTCTATGCCCCTCCCCTACTTGTCCTCTCTCTCTCCAAAAATAAAGAAGTGAGGCTAATTTTAAAAAATTAATAAGTAAAATGCAGCCAAAAAAGTCAGAAGACCGCTCAAGTTTTCTTGCAGTACAGGAAACACTACATTTACTGTGTTCATTTTAAAATGGTGGTGGAACACATAATAAAGGCAGGTTTTGATTATGTCATAAACTGGGTACTCAACCATCAGGTACATTAGCTCCTATTATTATTTATATTATTATTGATGATGATGATCATGATGGTTACTTAAAGTTCCTATCCTCACTTGTGTAAAACTGTAACACCTCCTTACTCTTGATTGATTCTACTTTGGTTCCTTTTAAGTTCATTTTCCACAAAATCACTAGAAGAATCCATCTAAAACATGAAGCAATCAAGTCCTATATGGTCTTACAAAAAACCCTTTAGAGCCCCTTTTTCTGCACACTTCTGTGCTTTACTGTACCCACCACAATGTTCCGCCTGCCCATCTCTCTTGTGGTACAGAAGATGTTTGAGAGAAAAATCTGAGTCAAAGCAACAAACAAACAGAAACATGGTGGATGAGGAACAGCAGGCTTCTCATATCTGACTTTAATTTGGCTGGCCTAGAGAAGCAGGACAGTAAACCAGAGAAATGGTGAGGGTCAATATCATGGCTTCTTTCTTTAAACTGGGATTTATGTGAAAACCAAATTCTGTGTGTGTGTGTGTGTGTGTGTGTGTGTGTGTGTGTGTGTGTAATATGTTATTTTCCTTCAAGAAATGAACTGTGAGAAAACATGTATCTGAGTGTGGGTATATGCATATGAGTGTGAATATGTTTGTATGAGTGTGTATGGTTGTGGGTGTTTTCATGAGCATGTAGAAACTAGGGCTCAAATCAATTTTACTGAAAAGTTAATCTCTATTACATTGTCTAATATAGACAGTAACAATCATGATTCCCTCTTATAATACATCTCTCTTTGAAAGCTCTCTACTGACCCAAACCAATGTGCTTCAATAAAAATCAACTTCAATAAAGTCAATGATACACTGTGTTTGCTACACTGTAGAAAATTAACTTCTATGCAATCACATGGAAAATTGGCTACCTAAAAAAGTTGAAAGGTAGAGTTTCATTATTCTAGAATTAGAGCAAAGAATGTTAGAAGGTAAAGCACTATATATTACATTTAATCATATGAATGGAAAATTATAAATAATAATTTTTAAAACTACAAACCATTTCAGTGGCAATGTATTAGTTTACTAACATAAGTGACACTTTTATAGATACGAACAAGCCTGATGGATATTATTTAAGAAAATGGTTCAGTGTATAAGAGATTTTGAGAATTTACACAATTTTCTTCATAAAGTCACATTGTGTAAGTATATAACTTGTTTTTATAACTATATCCAGGACTAGTAAGCTTGAAAGTAAATAAACCTAAATTCAAGCATCACTTTCAATTATGTCCCTGTATACTAAACTCCAGTGCATCTGAAGTAATAAATAGATACCACAGGATATGTGAACTCTAAAAATGTAATATATGTTGTTCATGTGGTAGCAGGTTAATAGAATTTTTATGGAATAATTCTCCTTTATTGTTGCCAATATGTAGAACAAAAACAGAGATGACAAGTTATTAATGAGTTTAAATTCTCTCTAAAAGGTACACTGTCAGAAACTCTCAATAATATTCTCCAATTTTAAGTTTGTATTTTTGTAGACATTTTGTTTCTTCATGTTTATGAGATAAATATGGTCAGTAAATAGCCTATCTTTGCCTCATCACAGTCATCCATTCTCCAGGTAAGAGTACTGAGCTAACAAATAGAATCAGATGTCAAATCAGATTGGCATGAATTAGATTTCTCACTCAGTATCACACTTTACTAAACAACTTTAAGGATATAGGCAATCAAGGAGCTCATATGAAGCAGAGTATGTTCTAGGATATCAAGGCTGTGCTTCAGGTCATTTTCCCATGTTGGACTTGCCACTGGCCCAATAAGGTGAAGTCCCTAAAGGACATTTTTGGGGTACCTAATGCATGGTGGGGACTTAAGTTATGAACCTTGTTCATTTCATAACCTTAAGGTTTTATGACTTATGTGGCATTCTCCTGGAGAATTAAAGATGCTGAGTTCTGTTAGTAAAGGTAATAATCTTCAGCTAGGGCATCATTCTCAGGGCATTTCAGAAACCAGGTCTCTTCCTTCTAGCAATCTAATCAATTTATTTGCTCAAAGATTCAGATGACAAGATTAGACTGCATCTCCTGACTTCTTTTGTCTGGGGATGCCCTCAATAAAGGCAGAAAATACGTCATAGATCAGCTGCTCCAACTCTTCTGTTTCCAGTTAATATAGTCTATAAAATCTTCACAGAAGTGTATAATGTGTGTTTAAAGGAATTTATATTTTTCACTTTTTTAAATATTTTTCTTAGTGCTATATTTGTTTTGAGGGGAAACTTAGAAAGCCTATTGGACGAGGGTAGTAATTTACCTACAATTATATATTTGACATAAAATTTCTGAAAACATGTTTTTAAACATAGGTAACTGAAAGTTAGGTAGTATATAGGTGATGAATCTTCCTTTAGCTCAAGCTATTTGGCAATCACATCGTTGATAAAGAAGAATCCAAGAGAAATGGTAAACGAGCAATGACAACACCACTCCTACGTATTGGTTAGATGAATATTTAGACCAAAAAATAAAAATAAAAAAGAGAGAGAAAGTGGTTTTGAAAAGAGCAACACAGAGAGAATAGAATAATTATTTCAAAAATAATTATCGCCTTAAAAAACTAGCAGTTGTTTTCTTACAGAGAAATATTTCTAAGAATTAATACATCTTTCTGAAATAATATATGAATTTTAGAAGATCTAAGTTTTCATATTCTCATACTTTTTATTTTCTATTGTATTGATTGATACATTTTTACTAAGCATAGGCACTAAACCTACTAATAATATTATAAGCACTTTATTACCACAATTTATTTTATAAATATTCTGAATTTTGCACTCTTAAAAAAAATAAACTAACACACATCTACCACATATACCACTTAATTTTTCTTCCTGGTATTTATGTAAAACTCTGTGCAGGGTACTAATTGATAATGGAAGATTTATAGTCCATCTTGAAATAACTGACCTATCACTTATTTGAATAGAATAATTATAAAAACACACTGTAATAATTTTGATTGTGTTTCTTAATTTTTACTAATTTGTAAAAAAATAATTTAAAGTCAAACTAATGAAGCTGAGATTGCTTACAAACAAAGCCTATGAATTTAAAAATATATAGTTAAAAACTCTATATATATCAGCCCCCATATTGTTTATGTAGAAAAAGGAATTTCATAAACAAAATTTAAATTAACATATTTCTATATTTTCCCAAGGATTTTAACTCTCTATCTTCTACGAAGAAATCTGTCTGCTAAACATCATTCTAGTTAACGTAGCAAAACTTCTGCTGTACGTACACATATACAAATATTGCAACTTGGTGTAGACACTTGAAAATCAGTACAGAGGAATGGTGCTGGTCATTGCTTTCAATGGCTATATATTTTTTGTTTTTGAAAGTAAATTATTAGTTTAATTTCATTTATAATTACTAAAATATTTTGACTAGAGTAGTGTTTTGTGGCATAGGAATGCTTCAACAGCATTTTAATTAAAAAAAAAAAAACTAACCCAAAAACTAGATCTTGACAAAAATGCATATTGCAGTTCAAACACAAATGTCCATATCCATATTACTAACCCATAATGCTATACCTTAATAATAATATAGTATATATGAATTAAAATTTTCTTTTCCAATTTTTTTTGTGGAAAAGACTTTTAATTGTTACAACCAAACAACTATGTCCTACTCTACATTCCCCTGTGTGCCCCCTACATTAGGAATGGGCTATGAAGTTGGGCATGAGGAGCCTTTGCTTTGCTTATGGATGATCTTTAGTTCAAACAATTTGAGAAACACTTTTCTTGATAATAGTTTTATAAATGATTGCTTTATGATTCCTAAATAATTAGGACATGCCATGGTATATAGCTAGCTTATTTTTATACTGGATTCAGCACTTGTCATCTGAATGTTTTATCATGCATTCCTTTAGAAAATAAGATGACTTTCTTCCAATGGAGTGAATTAGGTGGCAAGGGAAGATTAAATCCACACCTGTGGTGTCTAAGTATCCACAACCTAAATGGAGGAAGATGATCCTGAGAACCTACGTGTGTTTAGGGAAACAAAGAATGGCTAAAGAAGGCATGCTCTGAAGAAAAAGGTATTGTACATAGGAATGTTTCATGAAGAAAGAATATTATAGGGCTCTTTATTTGGGTGATGTGTTTGGTGGATATATATAAATGTTATATGTCAATTATGTTATTCAGGATTCTCCAGAGAAACAGAACCAATTAGATAGATAGATGATAGATAGATAGATAGATAGATAGATAGATAGATAGATAGATAGATAGATATAGAGGTAGTATAAGAACAAAAGGAATAAATATGAAACTTGGAATTCTTCTACACTGAGAGAATATATATATTGACATATATACATAGAGAGTGGAAACAAGCAATTGGGTCATATGACTATGGAGTCTGTGAAGTCCCCTTATCTGGACACCTAGGAGGGCTGATCGTGTAAGTCCCAGTCTGAAATCTGGCATGCTCAAGACCCAGAGAGTATTGATTTTTCATTCTGGGTTTGTAGGCAGGAAAAGGCTGATGTCCCTGCTCAAATAGGCAGGAGGAGTTCCCTCTTACTCAGCCTTTTCTCTATTCAAATCTTCAGTTGACTGGATGAGGCCCACCCATATTAAGGGAGGCAATCTACTAAGGCTACCAATTCAGTTATTAATCTCATCCAGAAACAACCTGAGAGACATTACCAGAATAATGTCTGAACAAAAGTGTGGGTACCCATGGCCCAATCAACTTGACAAATAAAAGTAACACAATTTCAATTAATTGAGCTACTCGTTCAATAAATATTTGAGGCCCCACACTAAGTATGGTGGCAGATACAAATATCATAGACTAGTTTTAAGTCTGATTGGAAATATAATGCATCAATAATATACTCATGGCAGAATGTTATCAAGAGGTATAAATAATGTACTCAAGGCAGATTGTGTTTAAACTGCAGTCCACATGACAGACAATACCATTATTTCAAGCTGGCAGGTTAGGGAGTTAGGAGTGACATCACTTCCACTTACAGAATAAAAACAATATTGCTCTAGGCCTTGAATTATATATTCAACTTGAATATGTGAATATGAAGCATAAGCAGAATATCATTCCCCAGGGAGGATGTGACATATATGATGTCTATAAAAAATTTCCTCATTTAACTTCATTTAATGTGATTTGGACTTGGGTTGCATAAAGGAAAACCCTGAGAGGTAGGCCGGGAAAATAATGTGGAAGATAAATTTTATAAGATTTTGTATGCCAGATAAAAAGCACTTGAATAAATTTGATAGATAATATGTAGCCATTGAATATTTTTGAATGGGTTAGCATTGACAATGAGCTGGTATTGGGCTGATAAGAGTCTGAAGTACTATAGTGAGAGGCAATGAAAATAAAAAGAAATGAAACATGGATAAAATTCTTGAAGACATAATAAGTAGACATTGAGAGAGTGGAACATACCCTTGAACTTTTTAGCCTGAGTAAAGCATTAGAAATGACTGTAGCATGAGAGGGAAAAAGAAAACTGGATGGAGTGCTGATTTTGAGATGGAGATGAATTAAAGTTTAGATATGTTAAACTTGAGGTGAAGGAAAGCATTTGACTTAGAGGTTCATTAGGCAACCGACAAGTGGACTGTGACTCAGGAAAGAGTTCCAGGCTGAATATAAATTTAATGGACAAATACAATGTGGTGATAGTTAAAACAATTTTGTTCTAAAGTAAGTGAATTTTATAAGAGTGAAAGAAATGAGTTTGGATCTTGGGAATTCTACATTGAAAGATAAGAAGAGCCCCGTCAATAGAAAAAAAAATATGAGTAATAGAAGGAGACCTACTCTATTTAATACCATGTAAAAATGAAGACAGAATTTTTAAAATGTGATCAAAGAAAATGAAAAACAGGAAAAAAATATATTCTACAACTAGCAATGCTGTTGAATTTCTGATAGTGCTAATTCTAGCTAAATTATTGGAGGGAAAGCAGTAATGTAGCCTATTAAAAAAAAGTTTGACAGTTAAAGGACAGAATAATATTCCAAGAATAATGCTCTGAGAGCGCAACAAAGTTCTGTGTCAGTTACCAAGAAAAAATATTTGTATTATTTATACATTTAGGTATAGCTTTTAAAAAGATAGAAATAATGCACAATTTGAGGTAGGAAATTCAGTTACTTGACAAAGATACAATAATTCATGAAGTGCTCAACAACTTAGCAAAGTTATTATGGTTAGCAAAATTAATTATGGCATGTTAATATATGTTGGAATCAACATTTATATTAAGAATCATAGGGCAAGCACATACCAATATAAAATGTTTCTTTTATTAATTTGGATGAAAAAAATCCAGTTAGAAAAGAGAGCAAATGAGGTCACTTAAACTCTGGCGTTAGGATGATAGTTTTATTTTGTAACCATCAACCAATAACACCTTTGATTTAGAGTGACATTGAGCCATAACATCAAGTAGTGAAAATTTAAGATGCTAGTTCAATTTCCCATCAGATAACCCAGCCATTTATAAGTGAAAGTTCCCATATATCAGTGTCAAATGTAAAAACAAAAAGTCTTGATGGTTGTAAAAAATGGTCTCAGGAATACCAGGCTTTGATAGGCATAATATCTAGATTGTAAATTGATAAATTATCATTTGTTTTATGATGATGTCATTGATGGTTAGAATCAATTGTTATTTATTAGTTTGTATTTTTTGTTTTCTTTTGTTTTCTGAAGTAACAGATTAGCTCTAAGACTCTAGTACTCATTCTAGGTGGTCATTAAATTCCCTTTCATTTTATCCATTTCACTCTTATCCCTCCCCACCCCCACCCCCACACAAAGACTTTTTCTCTCTTTTCCGTTTTTCTATTTATTTATCCTATTTTTAAATTATTTTATTAATTATTACAATTCCTCTACTAAAATTAACAAACTGTATGTGTTTATTGTAAATATGAGAAATTAACACTGGCCTGTGTATCTGCAAGACTATACCTGTAGAACCATCTAACTATCATAAGTTAAATAATGTTATTTCTTATTACTGTTCTTAGTGGTGGGTTTCATGTGAAATAAAGTTATTTTACTGTAGGAAGATATATTGGAATATGAAATAAATAAGTTGTACAGTTTTTCATAGAGATAAAATATTTTTAAATAATTTAATGGACATTATATGGCTTATAATTCTAAGATGAATAGAATTTGAAGAAATAGCTTTTTGTTATTTATTATTACTTGGAATTTTCTCTAACACATTAAATTATTCACTTAAAAAAGATAGTATCTAAGTTGACAGCAATAGTCCTTACAAGAAATGTCAGTTTATAAAACTACCAGTCATTTTAGAAAAGCAAGTGTACATGAGGATTGCAGCAAGAAAAAAAAAAGTGACCTCTTAATGTTTGTCTGAAACTGTTGTAGAAGTAGGAGGTTTGATGGTGCATGAAGTATAATGAAAGGTTAAGAAATATACTTGAATGGAGTATCTGAAGAGATAAATGATAAGACTTTTCTCAGACTGTAGAAATATAGATAAGTACCAGAATGGCATGACAGCTATGAAGTGAGGTTAAGGTAATTGTTTATGGTGCCAGTAGACATGTAACATAGAGATGAATAGAAACTATTCAACAGACAAATCATAGTGTCGGATAAGATAAGCACATTATATCTGACTACTAAACTTCTGAAGGCAAACTGAATGGAAATAGTGAGGATGATTCTATCATTTTGCCTTTTTTTTTTTTCTTTCCAATTTTCAGTTGTCAGTCACCCACTATTGTGATGATGGGAAAGGAAAATCTATGCATTAGACTGCATAAAAAAATTAAACTATGATCAATGTGAAAAAAGAACCCTGCAATATAGGCTTCATTGTGTACTGTTCAATTCTGAATTAGTGATAAATTTCAACTTAATATTTAATCATATGGTTGCAGAATAGTTGCAAATTTTCTTAAGCAAGGATTTGTTTCTTGTTTTTAAGTAAGCCAAGTGAGGGAACATCTTTGCTTTTAGAAACAGTATTGAGGAAATTTGGATATTGTTTGAAAGAATGAAGAGTTTAGGGGGTACCTGGGTGGCTCAGTCAGTTAAGCATGGGGCTCTTGATTTCAGCTCAGGTCATGATCTCACAGATGGTGAGTTTGAGCCCCCCATAGGGCTCTGCACTGACAGCATGGAGCTGGCCTGGGATTCTCTTTCTGCCCCTCCCCCACTTGCAAGATCACATGTGCTCGCTCTCTCTCTCTCGCTCTCTCTCTCAAAAAAAAAAATAAACATTAAAAAACATTTTAAAAAAGAATGAAGAGTGTATATAGTAGCCATCTTTTATATAATCTGAAATTCTAAGCCCATATTTATTCAAACATTTAAGATATCAGTCACAAGGAGCCATCTGACAAAATGAATTTAGAAATAGCAAGTAATTTATCTCATGTTAATTGGAGTGACACAAGAAGAGTATGAATGGGAAGACAAAATATTTTAACATATAATTGCTGAGAATATTCCAAAATTGCTGAAAGATATTAACTTCATATTTAAGAAATCAAGCAAGGGGTGCCTGGGTGGCTCAGTCAGTTAAGCGTCCAACTTCGGCTCAGGTCATGATCTCACAGCTCATGAGTTTAAGCCCCAAGTCAGGCTCTGTGCTGACAGCTTAGATCCTGGAGCCTGCTTTGGATTCTGTGTCTCCCTCTCTCTCTGCCCCTCCCCCTCTCATGCGCTCTCTCTCTCTCTCTCTCTCTCTCTCTCTCTCTCTGCCTCTCTTTCTTTCTCTCTCTCAAAAATAAATGAACATTTAAAACAATGTAAAAAAAAGAAATCAAGCAAAAAAAAAAAAAAGAATGAGAAATGAGAAATAATTACCAAAAACCAAGACCAAAATAAGCAAAAAACTTTACTTAGGCACATTGTGTCTGAGCTACTGAAAACCTAAGCAAAAGAGAAAATCCAAAAGAAGCCTACTTATATAGATACAGCTGTACAAATCATGGCTGCCTTCTTATCAGAAACAAGAGTCTAGAAGACAACTGAGACATCTTTAAAATGCTTAAAATAAATAAAAAACAAATAAACAAACAAATAAAATTTGTGTATTACTCTACTTAGGGTGCCATAACAAAATGCCATAGATTGGATGACCTAAGCAACTGAGATTTATTTCTGACAGTTGTGGAAGCTAGGAAGCCCAAGATCAAGATAAAGGTGAGAACTCTCTTCCTGGCTTACCCCCTCACTTCTTGCTGTGTCCCCACATGGCCTCTCCTCGATGTATGAATACAGAAAGAGAGAGAGAGATCTCCCTCCACTAGTCCCATCATGAGGGTCCCTCCATCATGACTTACTGCAATTCTAATTACTTCTTAAAAGCTGCGTGTCCAAATACATTCACATTTGGAGTTAGGGCTTCCACATATGTATTTGTGGAGAGGATACAAATGTTCAATCCATAAAAACCTGAGACTTAGATTTCTTCAAAATATTCTTCAGATATGTTCTTCAAAAGTTAAGAAACAGAATAAAAACTTAAAGAGTTTGTTTCCAGTACGTATAACTCTGAGGAATACTAGAAAGATATTTTTGAGTCTGAAATGAAATGATACCCTATAAAATCCAGGATCTGCAGGAAACAATTAAGAACACCAAAAAGAAGTAAATATCTGGGTTGATATAATTCACTGCTATATCTTTTTTTTTCCATACATATATAGTGCAAATTTTTAAAAGCCTATTAGCTGTTTAAAGCAACAAAAATAATATATGAGTTTGTAGCATATGTGTGGTAAAATGTATGCCAACAGGAGCAGAAAGGAAAGAATTATGGTGTTATAAGGTTCTTGCATTGCCAGTGAACTAGTATGTATATTATTTGAAAATATACTGTAAGGACTTAAAGATACATTTTGTAATATTTAGAATAATCATTTCAAAATAGCTATAGCAAAAAAGTAAATAGGGGAGAATAAATGGAACACAAAGTGTTCAGTTTACCCAAAAGAATATATGACTGGAGTAATGAAGGACAAGTAAACCATATGAGACATACTGAAAACAAATCCTGAAATGTTTAACAACACAGCCTTATCAGCAATTATTTAAACGTAAGTGACTCAGACTTCAATTAAAAGGCAGATTATAGTATTGGACAAATGAGAGATCAATGCTATGCTGTTTATACAAAACTCATTTTAAATATAAAAGGTAAAAATGAAAGAGTGTAAAGATAGAATTATGGAAGCATTAAGCAAAGAAAGCAGGTGTGTCTAGATTAATAGCAGACAATAAATTTCAGGATGAATAGTGTTGCCAGATATAAACAGTGATTTTCATTATGATATGAGGGCCAATTCATCAAGAAAAGGACATACTAATCCTAAACATGTATGCAACTGATAATAGAGTGGAAAAATATATGATGTCCATATAATTAAAAGTAATGGTAAAGTGCACAAATCCATACTCATAGACGGAGATTTTAACATTTCTCTTTCAGTACCCAATAGAAAAAGTAAATAAAATTTTAGAAAAAATACAGACGATGTAAACAATACTAACAAACAATCTGACCTAATTGATATATATGGAACACTGTACTAATTGTATAATGTCCATTCTTCTTAAATGGACATATGCCATTCACCAAAGTACACTATAGACTGAACCACAAAAAAAGTATTTCTATAATGTCTGAGGATCAAAACATAAAAATGACTATTTTCTGAACACAAAGGAATTAAATTAAAAATCAACAACAATAAGGCATAGAAAATATCTTCAAATATTTTAAAATTAAATAGATAATTTATGAATCAAAGAATAAGTCACACAGGAAATAAATTTTTTCAACCAAATGGTAACAAAAATACTTCACATCAAAATATGTAAAGTAAAGGTAAAGCAGTATTTAAAGGGGAATCTGTAGCTTTGAAGCCTATAAAAACTAAGAAAAGTGCAAATAAATAATCTAAATGATCAGTGTAAGATCCTAGAAAAAAAACAAAAACAAAAACAAAAGTGGAGGAGCAAATTAAGCCCAAAGTAAATAGAAGAAAAAATAAAAATAAGAGCAGCATTAATTAAATAGAAATGGAAAATAAGAGAAAATCAACCAAGTAATGCTAGTTCTCTGAAAAGATTAATGCGACTAATAAATCTTTTTCAAGACTGATCAAGGAAAAAAATAGAAAAAAGTATCAATATCAGGAATGAAGTAAGGGTTATCATTACTAATCATAAAAACATTAAAGGGATAATAAGGGTGGGGCACCTGGATGGCTCAGTTGGTTAAGCTTCTAACTTCGGCTCAGGCCATGATCTCACAGCTTGTGAGTTTGAGCCCCAAGTCAGGCTGTGTGCTGACAGCTCAGAGCCTGGAACCTGCTTCAGATTCTATGTCTCCCTCACTCTCCATCCCTCCGCAACTTGTGCTCTCTCTCTCAAAAATAAATAAACTTTTTTTAAAAAGGATAATAAGGGAATATCATAAAAAACTTTATAACAATAAATTTTAGCATTGGAATGAAACAAGAAAAAAAAAATCCCCTGGAAAGACAACTTGCCATAAGTGACACAATAAATACATAGAAAATATAAATACTCTAATGTATATTAAATTAAAAACATTTATGATCTAAAACATTCCCACAGTGACAACGCCAGGTCCATATCATGTCTATGATAATTTCAGTGAAGTATTTAAGAAAAAAATACTACCAGTATTATACAAAATTTGAGAAAACCGGGGCACCTGGGTGGCTCAGTTGGTTGAGCATCCGACTTCGGCTCAGGTCATGATCTCACAGCTCGTGAGTTCGAGCCCCGCGTCAGGCTCTGTGCTGACAGCTCAGAGCCTGGAGCCTGCTTCTACTTCTGTGTCTCCCTTTCTCTCTGACCTTAACCCACTTGCATTCTGTCTCTGTCTCTCTCAAAAATAAATAAACATTAAAAAAAATTTTAAAAAAATTTTAGAAAACAGAGAAGAGATCAATTTCCAGCTTATTTTATGTAAGAATGCAAAAACTTGATGTGAATTTGACAAGGATGTTACAAAAAAATGGAATATCAGACTCTCTCATGAATATAGGTGCAATTCTTAACTAAATATTAGCAAATTGAACTCAGTAATGTAAAAATGATAATAAATCATGACCAAATGAGATTTATTCCAAACTTGCAATATTTATTTTATAAAAGAAAATTAATGTAATTCACCACATAAAGAGAACTAAAGAAAAAAATATATTACATCATGTCAATATATGCAGAAGTAGTTGCATCAGTAGATGCAAAATTCAACACTCATTCATGATTAAAAAAAATAAACCTCAGCAACTTAGAAATAAAAGAAAATTTCACTAATCTGGTAAAGAGCATTTAGAAAATATCT
Source organism: Felis catus (assembly GCF_018350175.1). Taxonomy (NCBI): domain Eukaryota; kingdom Metazoa; phylum Chordata; class Mammalia; order Carnivora; family Felidae; genus Felis; species Felis catus. The sequence continues at coordinate 108,454,842 of NC_058371.1, forward strand.
ACAGTTATATCTACATTATATTTCATGTAAAACATTGAACACTTTTCTCCTGTGATCAGGAAAAAGTAATGATGTTTTCTCTAACTACTTCTTTTCAACATTTACTGGATGTCAGTAAGTGGATGTCAGGCAGCAAAATAGAAATTAAAGGCATAAAGTTCAGAAGAGAAGTAGAGTGTATTTGCATATAATATGATTATGTACATAGAAAACCTATTGGAGTTTACACAATTTAGTGAATTAAGCAAAGTCACAGGATACAAGGTCACAGGGTATGTTGTCAGTATACCAAAATTAATTGCATTTCTATGTACCGGCAACAAAAAATTATAAAGTTAAATTTAAAAGTTATAATATCAAAAAATAAAATATATTAAAAGCTTTTAATAGGGAAAACCTTCAAATACTGCTTAAAAAAATTAAAGACCTAAAAAAATGTAGGGATATATGTTGTTTTTGGAGAATAAACATTGTGATTATATCTATTCTTACAATTTTATTTAATATAATCACAATTAAAACTAACCCAATGTTCATCTTCAGGAGGATTATGGTGTATCCATACATGGGAATACTAGTAAATAATAAAAGTAATGAATTATATTTTCCATTGATATAAAATTCTAGAACAGATAAAACTAACCTATAGTAACAAAAAGCAGATCAGTGGTTACCTGGGTTAGAGTGGGAGGTTGATGCATGAGGGAACAAGGTAAGAAGATGAAAATGAGTTAAGCCATTGAACAGTACACCTAAAATAGTTGCCTTATGTGAGTTGCACCAACTAAAAAAGTTGAGTTTTAAAGGACGAATATAACTATAGGGTGACAGAAATAAGAAAGAAGTTTCTGAAAAGGCAAGAATTGACTGCAAAGGGGAACAAGGGAGCTCACTGAGGTGAGATAAATGCTTTTTTATATTGTTTCAGATAAGTGCTTACACAGGTGTCTTCAACTGACAAAACTCATCAGACTGAGCATTTAATATCCATTCATCTCATTTCATTAAAATGAAATGTCACTCACTCTATCATAAGTAAGTAAGTAAGTAAGTAGGTAAGTAAGTAAGTAAATAATAATAAATATATTATAATAATAATAAATATATAAATAATAAATATATAAATAAATATATATTTATAGATATTTATATAAATATATATATAATAATAAATGTATATAAATATATATATTTATATATAAATAAATATATAAATAATAATAAATATATTATAATAATAATAAATATATAAATGAGCATTTAATATCCATTCATCTCATTTCATTAAAATGAAATGTCACTCACTCTATCATAAGTAAGTAAGTAAGTAAGTAGGTAAGTAAGTAAGTAAGTAAGTAAATAAATAAATAAATAAATAAATAAAATGCCTGAGAAGACAGAATCTTATTCCTCCCCAACTTATCTCGTCTGTCCAGAAAGATCTATCAGAGTTTATCATATCTCTGAGGCTATTTTTGAGGCTAGCTCAGAAATTCTAAGTCAGAAACCTAAGAAAAACCCACTAAGCTCTAGGTCATTCCCTAGGTTTCTAATTTAGTTGAAAAGAAAATAAAGGAAATTGATATGCATCCTAATTTTATATTACATCCTGTAGAGAAATTTTATTCTGGCATCCTCTGAACCCCTTGAATCCCAAGGCTAAACCAAGAACAGAGCCAGCTTTTACTCAGGCCTAATTCCTTATAGGAGTGATACAAAACAGAGGCCACATAGGAGCCAGGCCAGAAGTCTTTGCCACTATCACATTTACCTCCAGAGAAATAAAAGGAAATGCTTGCATGTACTGGACATATCCTGGACAGTGTTCCTGTTGTCTTTATAGTATGGGGAGATGTCAGACAATGAGGTTTTCTGTTTGTTTTGTGTGTGGCAAATTATTACCTCTGCTTTATATATGTGTCTCCTGACCTTCTCTGGTTCCTTGCTCTATCAATCCTTCCATGTCTTTCTTGTATCATCATTTCCTTTTTCCACTGGAATTTTCAACTCACCTTACTTTCCTCTTAAACAAGAAACAAACAAACAAAATTATTGTTTAAATCCACATGTATCTCTAGTTCCTGATTCATCAATTTTCCTCTTTTCACTGCCACACTTCACAAAATTGCTGCCTTCATTTGCTTCTCACTTCTTAGTTCTTTAATTCCATGTAGTCTGTACCCATGCTCCTGTCACTCCATTGAATTTGTTTTTGTTATTCATCAGTCATATGGATATTGTGAGAATAAAAGCACATGTTTCTATCACCATTTAACAAAACAGCAATAAAGGGGCTAAACATTTGGAGTGTGGAGCCAGACAGTCCATACATTTGCTAGTTCTGTAAACTTGAGCAAGTTTACTTAAACTTGCTATGCCTCAATTACCACATAAGTAAAATGGGGTGATAATAGAACTTTTTGAAGTGTGAGTTTGAGAGTTAGATTATTTAGTTTGTTTAAAGTAATAACAACAGTGTCCAGCTAAACAAATTTAACTATTAATACTTCTATTTTCTGAAATGTAGAACGGGAGATTATAATAGTTCATTTTATGCAGTGGGTCTGTGAAACTAAATACCTTAACCAGTGTAAAGTACATTAGTAAATATTCAACAAACCCTAAGTATTTTAAAACTCTCAAAATTGTAAGGCTAGTTAAACCCCTATCATCATCATCATCATCATCATCATCATCATCATCATCATCTGTTTTTGCTATTTCTTACCATCCTCTTTGCTGCCTCTTTTCCTCCATTCATGCCATTAACTGTAAGTTTTCCCAGGGTGCTCTGGTTGGAACTTTGCTTTACTAATTCCATATATTCTCTCTGCAAACCTTATTTAAACTTATGGTTTCAACTTCACCAGACCTGTGAGCACTTCAGACTTTCTGCTTATGTACCTCTTATATACACGATTTTTGGGTATCTCAACCTGAATGTCCCTCAAGGATTTTAAATTCCTCATGTCTCAAAATAATGCCATCATCTTTCCCACAAACTTGTTCTTCCTCTGCCTGTGAATGTCATTCCAGCTCCTTCACATTGTTCAAACCAATAACTTGGGAGTAAAATTTGCAATCTCCTTCTGACTCCCCCCCCCCCGCCCGCCGCCATATATCCAGTCTGTATCTAATACTTGTATGTTATACTAACTTGATGGCTTTCATATTTATTTCTTCATTCCAAGGTCAAGTTTTCCCTAGATTATAGCTGTAGGCTTCTAACTGCCTCTGAATGGACTGGCTTAGCTTCAGTATATCTGCAACAAATGTTATCTAAATGTTCATTACTCCCTGATTAAGAAATTCAGTGGCACTCTCTGGCTTTTAGGATAAAATACAAATCCTTTAGTTTGTAAATAAGACATCATCATTTTCTAATCATTAGAAAGTCATTAGTCATATAGAACTTCTTACAGTTTCCTGAAAATATTTTTGTGTCCTCTCTCTCCATGCCTTCCATATTCTCTCCCTCCTCTTCTTTCCAGGTTTCCCCATCCTCTCATCTAGCTAACTTGTACTCAATCTTCAGATCTCACTAATTTCTTGGTCACCTTCTCTAGGAAGATCCCAGCCTCTCACAAGAAGGCCCATTCACACTTAAGATTACTCTGAATACAGAAAATCCTGTACTGTACTCTAAATATCAATACTCTTGTCTTTTTTCCACTGGACTATGAACTTAATAGGGAAAGAGCTTATCTCCCACTACTCTTCCTCTTACTCCCTCTACCCCAGCTATACTGACCTCCTGTTTCCTAACTACCTTAGACATTTTATTCCACAAGGATATTAGCATTCATTGTCCTTTCTGCCAAATACACCCATGAGTCACTATCTTACCTCCTTCAAAGATTTTCTCAAATCTCATTAGCTTAGTGACAACTGCCATGACCACCCAGTTTAAAGTGAAAACCTCTCCCAGAAGGCCCAAACACTTTACCTTATTCACCTCTATGATAGTACGTAATTTATTCATTTGGCTTATAGATGGTCTCCTCCATCACAATGTAAACATGAAAGAAAGCCATTTGTTTGTATTGTTCCCTATTACATTTGTAGAACCTATTTGTATTGTTCTCTATTATATCCCTGGTACCTAGAATGAAGTACACACACAAAGTACACAAATCAACACAAATAATGAATTGAGGGGTGATAAATGAATTATTCTTCTATTTAGGCAATCTAGCATCAAATACATAGTAGGTATTCAATGACCCTTGATAGAGTTAATGTTAAATTAAAAACTGTGAACTATTTGATTTTAACAATTAAAGTAAATATTAGCATTTTAAAAATAAAGTCCTTATTAAAATTAGAGGAAAAGTTCCATTATGGTAAGATTGAAAAATAGGCAACCTCATAAATTCAACTCTACCAGTCAGATCACCTGAATATTAAATTAATTAATAGATTAATTTTCCTGTGAAAAAGGTTAAACTATTTCCCACTTTTTCTCTTATCACCAATTTAGAGAGAATCCTGTGAACCTTTTTCCCAATTATCCCTGAAAAGGATAAAATATTAAGTACTGAGGAAAAATCATATAGGTCACGTACAACTCAACGAACCAATACATCTATTATAGTAGAAGAACTTTCCATTAGAAGTTCAAATAGTACTGTAATTTGGGATTGACCAAGAACGGGTGGTTAGTGTAACAAGCAGCAAGCAAGATGATGATAGATTTATACCAATTCCATGCTCAAGACCAACTTTACCTACAAAATTCCAAATAGATATGTGTTCTGTCTGCCATTGCCCAGAAAGCCTATTGAGTTCACTGCATATAGTGTACCCAAAGCTTAAGGGTTGAAGAATAAAGTATTACCAACATCCAGCTGCAAAAGCAGTCTGCAAAATTTCTTTACATTGCAAAGTGATGAAAACTGAATTGTACTGTTTGGAAGACTATACCTTTTCTAGAGATCCACTGAAGATTTTCCAAATATTTACTGTTTTATAATTAGTAACAAATACAAATTTTGAAGCTGAATTTTGTTTTAATATTGAAGGGTGATCATGATTTAAAAAAAAACATTTTTTTTGTCTTAATGGGCTATGGCATTGTATTAGCATAAATCATTGATTTTTCAAGTATCTATATGTTTTATTTAAGTTATTATTTTATTTTAGCTACTTAATTAAAATAAAAGCTTAGGAGATTAAATCCATAGAGATAGGCAAAGGGCAAGATATATATTTAATCTCTAGAAGTAAAGATGGCCACATGTCAATGAGTAAAGACAGAGTAAAGCCTTGCCTTAATGGGCTGCCCAGTAGCAATGGATACACAGACAAAAGTCTTCTCCCCATCCAGCCACTTCTGACCATGTGAGGGGGCAAATCTATTTAAATATTTTGTGTCCCTTTGTCTTTAGAAAATGATTATAAAAATAATTGACACTTATTAAATCTTAGTACCAATTTTATAATTTGTTCTTTAGCAGAAGAGGAAGCATACTATACAAACATTGCACAACATGCCCCAGCTGCCAGAGCTCCTGAGTGGTGGAGCATGGTTCAAGCCTCATGCTGCCCATGCTCTTTCTGATTTGTAATGCTGCCTTCAGGCATGGTGATAATACCTGCCCTGGAAAGTGCACACAGTGGATATGAAAGTAAGTTCATTTTGTGAATTAAATTGAAAACTGTAAATTGTTACTGAAACTGGGACTCATTGTAACAATTACCTATGAAGCAATTATTTATTAAGCACTGCCCAGTGCTATGTTGAGGGATGCCTTGAAAAGTACACAACTTGTTCCAACCCTGAAGGAATTTGTAATTTACTATACACACCAGATTAATACATCAAGGAAAAAAATTGTGAAGGCAGTTATAAATATGTAACTAAATTCTGAATATAGGACTTCAGTAAAAGTTGCTTAATATATACAATCATTGTTCTTTGACAATCAAAGATCAGACTCTGGTTATCTTAAGCCAAATCAGTTCATTGGAAGGTATATCACAGTTCACATATTTGTATTGAAAAGCTGGAGGGGAAATTAAAAAAAAAAATAGTTTGAAAACAGGAAGCAGGACACCTCTGATAGTATAGACCATGCTCTCCACAGTATCATTATGATGGGTCAGTCTCCTTTACTCTATCTTTGGTTCACTCTATTGAATAATTAAATTCCTGGAAGAGAGCATCTGGTAGGCCTAGGTTGCATGCATGCTTCTCCCTTGGATAAAGCAGGGTAGACATTAATAGTCCCAGTAAGGGGGAACCTGGGTGGCTCAGTAGGTTAAACGTTGACTCTTGATTTCAGCTCAGGTCATGACCATGACCTCAGGGACATGGGATCCAGTTGAGTCCCACATCAGGCTCCACGCTGAGTGAGTGGTCTGCTTAAGATTCATTCTCTCTCTCTCTCTCTCTGTCTCTCTCTCTCTCTCTCTGTCTCTCTCTCTCTCTCCCCTGTGCCCCTCTCCCCTGTTCATGCTCTCTGTCTCTCTCTAAAAAAAAAAAAAGAGAGAGAGAGTCCCAATAAGACCTTATTCAATGGAGGAAAATTAAGGTACTGTATTAGTACAAGGAAAGTGAATGATTTGGCAGAGAAATTAAAATGACCATTCTATGAAGAAAAATAAAAAATTATAATGGGTGGAGGATCGCAATGAAGGCTTCAGGAAAGATGTAGCTCTTGAAAGACAGGTAGAATTTGAACATTTGGTGCAGAAAACTCTTGCAGAAGGAGAGGAATTTTTGTATAAAAATCAGTGTCATACCAAGACAATGAACAAGGAAGACAAAGCTTTTAAGTTTCTTCCTCAAGGAGTTTGGGGATTGTTTTGTTTTACTTTCTTTATTTTAAAATGATTATCAAGTCATTCTACTTTGAACTATGTTTCAACAAAGGTCTCACTACATACATGGAAAGGAGTTTAAAACATCTTAAAATCTTTTATTTCTCTGTGGTTTATTATCATGAGTTGATTACTGGAGATATTTGATTTCCTAGCAGACTTGTAAGAGGCAGATATCTCATGAGGCAATATAGAAGAGAAATGAAAGATTAAATTCCTGGGAAATCAGGTAAAATGTTAAGATGAAGATACTTGATGTTCCCACATTGTAATTTATGTCAATTAAGTTTACCCTCATTTTAGCATTCTTTTGACTTGTCATAATAGTCCAGTCAGCTCCCATTTAATGTCAGATAATCTAACTGCTATAATATTTCAGAAGTGAATTGGATTGATAAAATATAGCTTTTAAGCAATTACAAAGTTTAATATTTTACAAATATTATTACAAGCATTTTATGCTCTTGCATTACAACGTATAATAACAGGTGATCATGACTGTTGATTTAAAAAATCAGAAGTATATACTTAATTACCAATCTTTAATATTTTCTAGAAAGAGAGTAAAGTAAGATTGGTGATATGAGGATTGATAAGTATAGGTCTTTTTAATTAATCACATCCACCAAGTACCTTCTAAACATTATATACTTCTTAACAGTCCTTACTATAATGATTCTTTCCCTACTGCAGCCCATATTTCAGAATAACTTTCTGTGGAAAACCTCTGTGATTGCAGATCATCTAAGAAATAACTTCCAACATCTTAGCAAGAAATTAAAAGAAAAGAAAGAACTCTCAGAATGTTTTACTATTTTGTGAACGTGCTATAGCCTTTGATAACTCTCTCCTCTTGTATGAATTTATGATGCTTTAAATCTTCTCCATTTGGTAAAATCAGGTGTCCAGTATGTTTCTTTAAAAGAATGAATATCCAGATAATAATTATAATAAATTTTTAAATCTGTCATGATAATATTAATAACTTGTTTTTATTAAGCACTTTTTTTACACCAGAAAGTAATTCTAAGCACCTTCTATGTAATATCTCAATTATTCCTCATAAGAAACTATTGGGTAGATACAAGTGTTATACCTATATGTATATTTACAAAATGAGCCGGTGATTGAATATCTTGATGAAACACATAAATCAAAGATGCTGATACTATCCATTAATTTGCACACATGCATTAAGTACGTGGTACAAACCAAGAACTGTGCTTGGCATAGGTAATATAGCAGTTAACAAAATAGACATTGTTCTGCCTTCAAGAAACTTATTCTCTCAAACTTTTGTGATTATAATAGGAGATAAGCAAGATGCATTCTCATCTTGATCCAGTTTTATCCCATTATACAAGGGCTAGCAAATCATGCTTTGTTATGAGGCATGGTGGTTGAGGTGACTCATCTAAAAGGCGCAAGCCAAATTTAAATTCAAGCTCTTTCTTTGCCAGCAAGAATCCCTTAGCCAAAGGAGAAAATATATGGCATGAGTCAGTTTCCTAGGCAAACAGAGGAAAGACCACAAAATACACTGTTGATGAAGCCTGGGGGTAAGTTAAAAAAAATGCTCTGATTGCAAAACTATAGTCAGACCACAAAATTTCCTATATTAGCAATGTCACTTTGATGATATATCTGAGAGCAATGAGGCTTAAAAGCCTGAATTCTAGCACTTATGTTATGAGAATGCTTTTAATTCTTGCCCAGAACCTGCTTTCTTTTAGAAACAATGTTTCCCTAAGGCCTTTATCAAGAGGGTGAGATTTGTGCTACTCCAGAGTATCTGCTGTCCAGGGAATAGTTAATGGAGTCACACAATATGAGCCATGACCTCCAGGTCTCTGCACTTTGGGGAATCCATTTTCAACTTAGATTCTAAGCTGGAAGTGATTCTTTCCATTAAAACGGTTTTTAAAAAGCCTCTCTCATACCCACAGCATGCAAGAAAAAGCTGATTCCTAGAAGAGGCTGTAGACACAGGATGTTTGGTCACGTTAGAAATACAAAGTTTCAGTGTGAAGCAGCCATTCTCACATTTAGCAAAGCAAACACTAAGTTTTGTGGACAGTTGGAAGAATTCTAAGACTAGAGGACATGATAGGAAAGCAGGCAAGGGATAAAAGCCGCTGGTGGAAATGATTAATCCCCAGGTCCTCTAAGTACAGAAATCCAGTCCAAAGCAGAACGATTCCATTAGCCACACTACTTAAGTTATCATCAGCGGAGGAAAACCAGAGATAACTATTATAATGTATTGTAGATGCCTATGTATCATAGACCACATAAAATTTCCAATATAGAGTGCCATTTCCAACAAATCCTTTAATCCTCTTCAAAAGATGCAAGTTTAAAACCCCTAGAACCAGGGAGATATTACTCTATTTAAAATAAAAATTTTGATGGTTGGAGTGGGGGAAATAGAACATCGCTTACACAATTCTTTCATCATGAGTCATATTTCTCTCTGGGACTATTAAGAAAGCTAATGGAGTATTTGAATCAATTAATTCAATCCAATACCTGCTGGGTCTGGACTATGGATAAGGCACTGTGTTTGTTTATATAAGAAATATGAAGGTAAGTAAAATTCAGTTTCTCCTCTCAGAGCCCTTGATATCATACCGGAACTTAAGAACAGACCCACAAAAAATGTACAAGATTAAGTTCACTGACACAGCTTTCCTCAGATATAATGTTATGCTTACACATTCAGATTACTTGCACATGGAGGCAGGCAGTATTTTCTACCTTACTAAAAAAATTTGTCACTGAACAAATAGAACAGTAACATGTTTCATACTTTTAAAAGCTGATTTTATGATTTTTATAATGTTATTACCTATTTGACAGATATAGTTTTCCCTTTGGAACCTGGGAGAGCGTATCTCCATTTTTTTTCCTGTTCTATGTCCTTCATCTACATTGATGGCTAAATATACTTGCTGGGGAAAGAAAAAAAAGAGAGAGAAAGAAAATAGTATGGAAAAAGAAATTATCTCCTAATGAGGAATCAGGAAAAGCACCATGGAAGGCTTGGATTTATAAGCACACTTGGAGAAAGAACAATTTTTGTAATAGATAGAGCCATGGTAGAAGTGAATAGTACCCCACAAAAACAAAAGCCCAGAAGTTAGAAAATTAAGCATATTTGCTAACCAAGTCATAGCATCAGCCTGGATAATAGGGGAAAAGTGAGGAAATGAAAAAGGTATACAAGACTGCCTCCAGGGTCCCTCCATTTAACTAAGTAAAGCATGGCCAGATCAGGGAGCTGCCTCGTGGATACCAGAAGTGTCTGTTCAATAGAACACCTTGCAGCATCATTGATTTTTAGGAATGCACTGAAGTAAAAACAAGTAGTTATTTCTTCTAAACATGACTTTTTTTTTTCCATTTTGGTCTGTGAGTCCACCTATGAACACATGAAAGCAATTCTCTCGGGTCATTTTCTAATTTAGACAAAATGAAGAGATGCACATTGGCAAGTAATTTGAGTTCTCAGTTTAAGTACTAAGGGATGCATACTGAATGAAAATTGGATTTTTAGTATTGCCCTTATTTAAATAACCCAAGGAGTTTGTCCTAATAAAAACAAGGGATGTTTATTCAATTCTAGACTGATCACCTTTCTGACAGGTAGGAGGGCTTGAGGGGGACGTAGGTGGGCTGACTTGCTGCAGAAACAAGTGCCTCCAGAGCATGGACACAGGACTTGGAAACAGGAGAGATGAGGATTCAGTCCTCAGCATGCTTCTTACTGTTACTGTTATGTAAATATGTCCTTATTGTAAAAAGGTGTTTTCTGAACCACAATTTGGAATTAGATGTGAATGATCGCAGCATAGCATCATAGGAAAATGAGGAATCCAAACCTTGAATCCCAGTCCCCACTTAAGATGGAGTTCCTATGGGAATTTAAGCAATCTTGTGATCACTCTACTTTTCTACTCCTTCCTACATAAAAAAATTATAGGTACAAGGCAGATTTTTATGATTTATCTCACTTATATCTCACTTTAATTCTTCAAGGCAGGCTTTTTAATTCCCATTTTAAGGACAGGAAAAACAAGGTTGATAAAACTCATTCTTTCTGTCAGTAAACAACCCAAGTTTCTACTTTAAATCTTTATTGCATTATCATTTTAATGCACCGAGAGACCAGTAGAAGTTTTTTGCAGACTAACAAAAGAGATTATAAAATATTATAGGGACACCTGGGTAGCTCAGTCAGTTCAGTGTCCAACTCTTGATTTCAACTCAGGTCATGATCTCATGGGTTCTTGAGTTTGAGCCTTGAGTTGAGCTCCATGATGACAGGGCAAAACCTGCTTGGGATCCTCTCTCCCTCTGCCCCTCCCCTGCTCATTCTCTCTCTCTCTCTCTCTCTCTCTCTCTCTCTCTCTCTCTCTCTCTCTCTCAAAATAAACATTTAAAAATTATTATTATTGTAAAGAAATGTTAAAAGATATTTGTAAAAATCAAACACAATACAAGAAATAAAACCAAAGGCGTTCCAATTAAAATGAATGGGAAGACACGTTTGGAGAATTCAAATAAAACTCACACAGAAAACTCACTCATCACTTAACATCATTTAGTCTCTGATAGTATTTGTCGACCTAGAAGAAATACATTGGGATACACAAAATGACTGTACTCATGTCTAATGCAGATGCTTATTAAAATGAACATTTTATTGCAATGTCAGAATTTCAGCATTATATAAAAGAGTTGTCAAAATATTTTCACCTTTCATTACTGCTGAATAAAAATAGCAGAGGTATCAGTTTATTGGAAATGAATCAGTACAGATTATTGTGATCTAGTGTCTTCCTAATTTAAATTAAAATGTATGTCAACGTATCATTGTAAATATTTGATCTACTGATTCCATGTTCACAGTTCCTTTAACACTAATAAGATAGCTTTGACTTCATCTGATTATATCATTAAACAGACAATTTATAACTGATTAACTCCCTGCATAGTTTAGAAGAAATTAGGAAAAAAAATAGAACCAATAACTTAAATGCTTCTTTGAGATTCTAGAAGAGGAACTGTGTGAATTAGAGCAAACAGTTCAGCACACATTTTAGTCTCTAAATTTATACTTCTGGTACCACTTCAATGATCTGTAATAGTTACAAATCAGACAGAATTTCAGAGACTTCGTGAAGTGATCTATTCCAAGAAAAACAAATAATTTCTTCAGAGATTTGCTGCTGCTGCTCAAGAAATCTTTGGAGATTTTTGTGGTTTTCTCCATTTAGCTTGGCAATTTCTGTTTAGTTAATCGTGAATACCTAGTTAGTTCTAGTTTGCTGATTAATTAACAGGAAAAATGAAAGCCATTAACTTTTTTTTTTTAACTCTGGGAGTTTATTTTTTACAAAATTAAAATGTTCTTCAAGTTTCTATTTTATTCTTGTTGTATCATCTGATTATCTAACCTAACTGGCTCAAATATCCAGCTACATAAAATGGCTCAGTAACTAAGGGAAACATGGAGTATATTTGAACATGATTCCCTATTCATCTCTGTCAAGTAATGGTAATTGCAGCTGCACTAGAAATGTCTTCACCTTGGGGCTATGAAATTTGAGCACCTAGCTCCCTGTAATTGATTTCCATCAGTTCCAAACACTACCATCATTCATTCTGTGCATATTTATTGAACACTCTATGTTCCAGGTACTGGTTTTGCCTCATGGGATACATTAGAGTACAAAGAAAGAAAGATTCCCTATCCTCATTTGAGCCATGCATTTGGGCAGGAGGGTGAAGACAGTTTAACATATATAATAAATAAATAAATTGTATGGTATTTTGAAGGTGTTAAATCCTATGGAAAATAAAGAAAGTGTAGAGCAAATTAAGGGGTCCTTAGTGAAAGTTGGAGGAGGCTCCATTATTAAATAGTGTGCTTAGGATTGGCTTCTGGAGTAGGGGAGTTTTGATGGATGTCTCAAAGAAAGCACCTGAATTAACTATCAGTATTGCTTCAATAAACCAAGGATCGTATTTTTCCATGTGAAAAACAAGAAAATCATTGCTAGCCAAGTAAAAACAATTCAAAAAAAATAATTACATGAAATGAGGCAACACAATTCACATTACATTTGAAATGCGAATTATATTGACTCTCTTACCAAGAGTTTCTTTCCAAGGAAGAGATTAGGTCACAGTTGTTTTGTTTCTAAATAATAACTTCATCAGATTATTTTTAATGTATTCTATTTTTAAATATTGTATATATTTTATTTATTTATTTATTTATTTATTTATTTATTTATTTTTAATATTTTATATATATTTAATGTATTCTAGCACATATTACAAATTAAGGTTTTAGAACAGAGGAAAGAATCTGTTAATGTATCACAAAAGGAGCCAACACAAGGGCCCCCACACCTTTGAAGATATCATATTAAAGACTGACAAAAAGCAAGGAAGTTTGAGGTAAAGCCAAATAACTCAGGCATATATGTACATTTGCTTTTGTGGAACTAATATAATTATACATTCTAGAACCTGCATTAGCTCAGATGATTCTTTGTTGCCATATAACAACAGCAACAACAATTTACAGTTATTAAAAGCTTATTATATACCACACGTTGTTCACATGTGGGAGCATTTGTTCACATGTGGGAGCATTTTTTCACATATGAGCATTGTATGTTACTTCAATTATTCCTTCCAACAAGTCTAAGAAGTATTTAACACCCCAATTTTACAGATGAGGAAGTTAAGAAACAGAAGGCATCATAGGCTAAGTGGTAGAGCTCATTTTTGAACCCATGCATATTGACTTCAGAGCCTGAGCTCTTAACTATAATGTGACAATGTCTCCTATCAGAAGTTTGGGTAAGCATGGCTCCAAGGTGAATTAAATGCAAGGAAATGCATTAAGATGCAGGGGGGAAAAAAGTATTAGGACTCTGATTAATATTCATCTAAAAGTAAGAAAGATATTAACCTAAGATATTTGGTAGAGATGATATTTGGTAGAGACTGCCAATTATACATAATGCTAATAACTCAAACAAAAATGAGAGGCAGGAAAATGGCACAGGAACATTTCTCCCCCTTCTTTAGTGCACCCATTGTCAGTCAAGTCACACTAGAGATTTCAAACAAAGATCTTTAGTCAGATCTGACCTATTTAGTCACATTCCTTAACATTAAGACATTATAATTTTTGTTAGCACCAACAGAGGTGTTATGCTTTTCATAAATGGAATAAAATACTTAAAATAGTGTTCATTTCATTTGCTTATTTCCATTTTGCATATTTTATAAAGCACATAAATTATAGGAATGCAAGTATATAATGTATAAAAATAAATGTCCATATATTAAGAATGCATTCTCAGAATATTTGCTGGTCATTGTGAGGACACAGGTCTAGATTATCAAAACAACTAGCATCACAAATGGAAATGGATTTTTATTTTAAAATTAACATTAACTTACTTCTGTAATTGACATACTAATTAATAGGAATTAAACATCCATACTTATAACTTTTAAATTATGCCCTTAAGTGTCTGAATGAATCTCAGTTTCAAGCTTCATTAGTTATAACGATTTTTTTTCTGTTCTTTTATAAAAGATTATATTTGAAATATATGTATGCATTTATGCAAGAACGTCATATGCTTCATTCATTTTCAGGTGATTTTAACTCAATTAAAATATTTAATATTAACTCTTCATTGATGTGCCATTCGCACTAGTTCTTTCCTTTAACTTCATTATCTTTCTCTATTTCCTATTTCTTGCCATATAACTGAATCAACAAATCCTATGTTTTCTTCCTTTAAAAGATGCTACCACTTGTCTGAGAGTCCTTTCCATTCTTTGCTACCACCATCTAAGCTCTTAAAGTCCAGGTAGATACTATTTTAATAACTTCTTTTGTGTTGATCTCCCCTGTTATGCCCAAACCCTACATAACAACCATGATTTATCTGTTCACAATTGCCAGATTATTTTAATTTTAAAGATTAAAGTTTTTGAAGAAGATGTATTTCCAACCCTCTGCAAAAAAATCATTGTGAAGTAGTCTCCCACTTGATTCATAGGATGATCTGCCCCACCGATTTTTAAGTTTATTTATTTATTTGGAGAGGGAGAAAAAAAAAGAAAGAGTGTGTGCACATATGAGGGGGGGACAGAGAGAGAATCCCAAACAGACTCCGTGCTGTCAGCGTAGAGCCCAACATGGGGCTCAATCTCAGGAACGATGAGATAGTTAGTGAACTGAGCTGAGATCAAGAGTCAGATGATTAACCGACTCACCACCCAGGCATCCCTCTGCCTTCCCTACTTTATATTGCACCCTTTGGTCTGCTCATTCTGCCTGTTTTCCTGTACAAGGCAATAATGCCAAGACCCTTTTGAACTTTCATTGCACTTTTTGATAAATATTTACATTTTTCTGCTTATTATTATAATTACTAAGATACATACATATTTTCCATCATATTGATTACCCTTGACGATAGAGACCATGGTTTACACATTCTTTAAAAATCTTTAGCAACTTCTAGCATAACTGCCTGCTCATAAATAGTCAAAATTAATATTTGATGAGGAAAAGTACTCTAAAATAAAGCAATATTTTCCCGGTTATTTAGAATGGGTTTTAACATGTTTCAGTCCCTTAGAGGCTCTGATATTCTTTACTTGTCATTGATCAATATATTTGAGAAAACATCAGCTAATAGAAAATTATTATATATGGGGAAGCTACTTAGAGACATCCCCAAACAGGGGATGCAGGAAATTTGACAGTTTGTTGTGTTATGAGAAATGCGAAATGAAGTATATTTTTACAGCCAGATATTTAGGTAGTGGGATATCATTAACATAACCCAGCTCTCTCCAAAGTTAGAAAAAAGGAGAAGATAAATACAATTTATAAAAAATGCTCTAGTAAATAGTTCACCTTTTTGCATACTTTCTCTCTCACATTTCCCAGAATTGTTTTTTTTTTAAACTACATCAAATATCATCGTTTCTTCCAAATCTGTTTAATCATTTACTTACTGACACCTTCTCTGATCAACATTACCCTGCCACTCTTTGCCTTAATTTGGATTCACTAAGCATTTTCACTGACATGCTCCTACTATATCATTCTACACTGCTTTTTATACAGTTTTATTTTGTTTGTTCAAAAGAAAATTACTTGTTCAAAATTATAATTACCTAATAATTATAGGAACAATTATTTTTATTTATTTTGGTTCCTACTAATTCCCTGGAGCAGTTTCAAGTATATACTAAGTATTGCACCAATACAGGTTTTATTGACCAGGGATAAGAATTTGATTTTTAACAGGCAGAACACTATATCAAGAATTTTTGAGATTATACCAAAGTATCTTAACAAATTGGCATCAATTACTGGACCAAATAGCAGGGTCAAATATGGCTTTCTAAAATGGGATAGATGTAGGATCATAATTTTAACAATTTCCTTAAGATTTGCCAACAGACAGTGGCAAAAGAAGATATGGAATACAATTGACCACTTATGAAACATCAATAAAAACAGAGTTACTAATCTTTAACATCCTGAATTGAGGTGGTGCAATGAAAATTAGGGGGGCAATATCTTTAAGGGGTTCATTTTAAAGACAAAATGTAACTTGAAGTAACTACAGAGCTACTTAGCAAAAGATAGAGTTTATGAGTGCACAGGTTTCAATATTAATATAAATATATACACACATTTGCCTTCACCACTTGGTTTTGAAAGCAGAAACAAATATAATTTTTTTAATTAACATAATTTTTCTGTCAAAAAGAGATAGGAAGAATACATAGTTTTTTTTTTTTCAACCAAAACAGTATAAATAGCAACAGAATATGTTGTCCATTGGAACATATCATACCAAGTTGGAATTAATTATGAAACAGCTACTTTCTATGTCTTATTCCTCCACTTACCCACAGCCACATCTAAAACTAGTCTTATTTAAAACAGAAACAATAATGTTAAGGTTGGCAGGCAAAGGAACACTCAGATAAGTTTATTTCCGACCTTATTCCTATGAGGTAATAAAAAATGTCATGAAGAAATGCATTCCTAATTCAGAATCTTATCAAAGTAAATGTGTCCTAAACTTTTAAAATTGGGTCCAGTTTAGTAGTGTACACTCATATTCCTATATTCAAAATACCTCTAGAGTCCTAGCATATATATAAGTGTAATGACAAAAAAGGTTACAAAAGTAACTTAGCTAAAATTACAAAACAAACTATGGATACTTTGCAATGTGAGTCTCATTTCTTTATCTGAAATTCCAAACACTTACTGTCTATAAAGCACAGTATAAAGCTAAATTGTAAATATATAACATTATTTAAATACTATTTCATTTGTTTGAGTTTTAACTCCTTCCTTTGAAACATTAAATTCTGGAACTGAAGTGGGCATTTTCTCTTAAGTGAAATATACATACCTCAGCTAAAATATTCACAGTTCAGCTAACTATCAGTAAATAGTTGATGCCACCCATACCACAATAGCTGAAGAATTTTTGGATGAACTAAGAGGAAAAACAGATTTGTAATAAGATTTAATTTTAGAGCCTGATCTAGCCACACCACTTTCTTTTTCACTTTATTTCATCTATGAAATAAAGATAGCAATACCTAGAATTATTTGGAAGTAAAATACTATAGGACAGCCTTTAGAAAATTATGAAATTCTTAAATGTTATTAATGGCATAATTATATATTATAATCTGTTTTCTCAACTTAAAAAACATCTTTTGAAATAAGTTTTCATTTTTTATTCTCTATTTTTAATTTTTTTTTAATGTTTATTTTTGACAGAGAGAGAGAGAGAAAGAGAGAGAGAGAGAGAGAGAGATGGAGTGTGAGCAGGGGAGGGGCAGAGAGAGAGGGAGACACAGAATCCAAAGCAGGCTTCAGGCTCTGAGCTGTCAGCATAGAGCCCGACATGGGGCTCCAACCCACAAACTATGAGATCATGATCTGAGCCAAAGTCGGAGGCTTAATCTAATCAGCCACCCAGGCACCCCATATGCTCTTCTTTTTTAAATCTTAATTTTCCCCTCTGCATATTAGGCAAAAGCCAAAGTGAAGAGATTTTCAAAGGGAAATCTTACAGCCAATTTTGATGTCTGTCTTAACTGGATATTTTTGGTTATGATGCTAATCTATATTGATATTTATTGGATAACTTCCTAGTGTACAATTGATCTTATTTTATTTTATTTAAATACATTTAGAAAAAACATAAAATAGTGTCTAAAGAAATATGTAAAGTATTTTTTTTTCATGATCAAAAATCATACAGGATTTTAAGCTCCTTAAAGAAAAGGAATGTTTCCTATATTGTCTCCTTCACACCTCATTTTACTCTGGTTCATATTGCATTGTACATAAAAGATGCTCACTAAAAACTGATCTGACTTTTTGAATCCATTTACCAAATAAATTTTATTCCAAGCATGAGCCATGAAAGAAAAATTTAGGAAGTATTATTTAATTAAAATTTAAAATTTCTGCTCTACATAAAGCACTATTAAGAGAATGAAAAACAAGCCTGACTGAGAGAAAATATTTGTAAAACATATATCTGATAAAGGATTTGCATCCAAATATATAAAAAATTCTAAAAACTCAGTAATAAGAAACAGACACCTAGATTAAAAAGTCAGCAAAAGATCTGAACAAATACCTCACTAAAAAGATAAACAGATGGCAATATAATATGAAAAGATGCTCAACATTATATGTCATTAGGGGAATTGCAAATTAAAACAATGAGATACCACTACACATTTATTAAAATGACAAAAGCCAACGTTAAAAAAGAAAAAAATTTGTAAGGGGCGGCTGGGTGTCTTTAGTCGGGTAAGCGGCAGACTTCGGCTCAGGTCATGATCTCGCGGTCCGTGAGTTTGAGCCCCGCGTTGGGCTCTGTGCTGACAGCTCAGAGCCTGGAGCCTGTTTCAGATTCTGTGTCTCCCTCTTTCTGACCCTCCCCCATTCATGCTCTGTCTCTCTCTGTCTCAAAAATTAATAAACGTTAAAAAAAAAAAATAAAATAAAATAAAATAAAATAAAATAAAATGACAAAAGCCAAAACAATGACAACACCAAATGCTGGGAAATATGTGGAACAACGGGAACTCTAATTCATTGCTGGTGGGAATGCAAAATGATACAGTCTCTCTGGATGACAGTTTAGTGACTCATTACAGTACTAAACATATGTACCATACCATCCAATCAGTGTACTTCTCGGTATTTTCTCAAATGAGTTGAAAACTAATGTCTACATAAAAACCTGAACATGAATTTTAAAGCGGCTTTATTCAAAATTGCCAAAATTTGGAAGTAATCAAGATGCTTTTTAAGGTCAATGAATAAACCATGGTACATCCAGATGATGGAATATGTTAAACAACAAAAATACAACAGAGTACATTTAAAGATGAAATTTGCTTTGCTCAACAATTTATGAAGTGGGCAGCATCCCATGTAGCAATAGAAAGAGCTCCATCAAGCTGTGAGAAAGGAAAGGTTTTTAAGGATGAAAAGGGGATAGTATAAGGAAATTATTAGCAAAGGATGCATAATGAGGAGGATGGCCTCATGAGTGCTGACCAGGTAATTCCAGGTTGACTGGTTAAAGATTACGTTCCTGGGAGAGGCTGAAGCTGCAGTTTGGTTAGGTGTTAAGTCTTGGTTTGCTAACATAGGGTTTAACACAAGATTTCATTTGGGCCCTGCTGTCTCCTTTTTAATAAATATTATTTAGCAATAAAAACAATGAGCTATTAAGCCACAAAAATACCTATAGAGGAATCTTTAATGTATATTGTTGAGAGAGAGAAGTCAAACCAATTGCTAAATACTGCATAATTCCAACTAAATGATATCCTAGAAAGGGCAAAACTACAGTGACAGTAAAAAGAATAGTAGTGGTTGCCAGAAGGAGGGGGAAAGAATGACTAAGTGGAGTGCAGGGAATTTTTAGGGCAGTGAAAGAAACTATTCTTTTTTTATTACTTTATTTATTTATCTATCTATTTATTTATTTATTTATTTATTTATAAATATAATTTCTTGTCAAATTGGCTAACATGGAGTATATATAGTGCACTCTTGTTTTAGGGGTAAATTCCCATGATTCATCGCTTATGTATAACACCCAGCACTCATCTCAACAAGTGCCCTCCTCAATGCCCATCACCCATTTTCCAATCTCCCCTGCCCAAACCCCCCACCCCTGTCAGCCCTCAGTTTGTTCTCTGTATTTAAGAGTCTCTTATGGTTTGGCTCCCTCCCTCTCTGTTTGTAACTACTTTTTCCCCTTCCCTTCTCCCATGGTCTTCTGTTAAGTTTCTCAAGTTCCACATATGAGTGAAAACATATGATATCTGTTTTTCTGTGCCTGAATTATTTCACTTAGCATAATAACCTCCAGTTCCATCCACGTTGCTGCAAATGGCAGAATTCATTCTTTCTCATTGCCAAATAGTATTCCATTGTATATATAAACCACACCTTCTTTATCCATTCATCAGTTGACGGACATTTAGGCCCATTCCATAATTTGGCTATTGTTGAAGGCATTGCTATAAACATTGGGGTACAAGTGCCCCTATGAATTAGCACTCTGTATCCTTTGGATAAATTCCTAGTAGTGCAATTGCTAGGTTGTAGGGTAATTCTATATTTAATTTTTTGAGGAACCTCCACACTGTTTTCCAGAGTGGCTGCACCAGTTTGCATTCCCACCAACAGTGCAAGAGGGTTCCCATTTTACCACATCCTCACCAGCATCTGTTGTTTCCTGAGTTGTTCATTTTAGCCACTGTGACTGGTGTGAGGTGGTATCTCAGTGTGGTTTTGACTCGTATTTCCCTGATGATGAGTGACATTGAGCATCTTTTCATGTGTTTGTTGGCCATCTGGATGTCTTCTTTGGAAAAGTATCTATTCATGTCTTCTGCCCATTTCTTCACTGGATTATTTGTTTTTCAGATGTTGAGTTCGGTAAGTTCTTTATAGATTTTGGACACTAACCCTTTATCTGATATGAAACTTTTCTACATGAAACCATAATGGTGGTAACATGACGTTCTATATTTGTCAAAACCCATTGAATTTAGCACACAAGGAGCAAATGTTCATGTAAACTACGGATTTTAGTTAGCAATAATGTGTCAATATTCACTCATCAGTTGTAATAAATGGGGGATCTGTGCAGGGGTATGTGGAAGAGGGGATAGATGGGAACTCTGTACTTGCTAAGTGCTTCTGTAAACCTGAAACTGCTCTAAAAAAAGAATGTGAATCCTAAGCCAAGAGGACCCTAAGGAGACAATTAAATGCAATGTGGGAACGTGATGGGATACTGAAATAGAAAAAAAGAAGTTAGGAGGATGCCTGGGTGGCTCAGTCGGTTAAGCCTTGGACTCTTGATTTCAGCTCAAGTCAAATCTCCCTGTTGTGAGATGGAGCCCCGTTGGGCTCTGTGGTGGGCATGGAGGCTACTTAAGATTCTCTTTCTCCCTCTCCCTCAGCCTCTCCCCAGCTCACACTTGCGCATGTGTGCATGCTTGTGCCTGTGTGCATGCACAAGCTCTTTCTCTCACTCTCAGAAAGAAAGAAAGAAAGAAAGAAAGAAAGAAAGAAAGAAAGAAAAATTAGAAAAGAAAAAAAATTAGGGAAAACTGAGAAAATGCAAATAAAGTATGGACTTTGGTTAATAACAATGTATCAATATTGGTTAATTGATTGTAACAAATGTACCACGGTAATGTAAGATACAATAGTATTGGTATGTGGAAACTCTCTGCACTATCTGCAATTTTCTGCAAATCTAAAAATATTCTAAATTAAAAAAAGGTTAGTGAACAAAAATATTTATTTATCATATGCTGTAAGTCAGGAGCAATGCTGGAAATATAGAAAGGTACATAGTAGAACTTAAACATAAATTTATTGAAAGTATATGTTTAAATAAAAGTATATTTATATATTATTAAATTTTTACATTTTAAAGAGCAGTGTAGAAGACTAAACAATCCATCTGTGGAATGTGTATGTCATTAGAGCAAAATGAAAATATTTTGGATTTTAATGTAAGCACACTATTTGTTAAATGCAAATGTTCCATTTAATTGTTATGCTCGATGTCTTGGTTTCATTTATATTAAAATTTACATAATTAGCAAGTTTTTCATAATATCTGCTGTGACAAAACTATATATCATTTAGGTTCACCTCTCTCCTGTGGTTAGAGATATGCAATTGCCTGCAAATGCAAGTAACAACTGACATCCCCAGGAATTTCAGTTTAGCAGCTAGTTTCCTCTGAATATACATTTTCTTTTATCTCATGCTAGGTGCACTTATTCCCTAAGATACTGAGTTGTCTTTGCTTCACTTTCTGTAATAAAATAGTTAAGATCAGTTTTTCTTGGCTCAATTAATATGACATGTGTTCTCTGAACTCCGTAACTCATTGGTCATGCAAAAGACGAATCTTGCTCCTGCAGCCGTATTGATCCACGTGGCCCTTTTGGTTAGGAGTAAAGCCTCTTTAATTACTTTGGCTGACTTTCATTTTTTACAAAGTCTTAGGCACATTAGCTATCATACTGTAGTGTTCTCATTTGTCTTAAATTTAGATGCACCTTGGTCTCCTGAGATTGATTGACTGTCTGTATTTTTGGGAAGCCACCGCCTACCCCAGCCTACACTAACTCTGTTTAGCTTAGAAATCTGAAGGAGCTATCTCTCATCTTATCCCAGGGCTTGATAACCTCTTCCTTTTCCTTCACCAGAGGTGTTTTGACCTTTAATTAAAAGGAAAATTTGTTGTCTTCCTTTCAGAAGACAGCAAATAATGAACTCATTAAAATGAGGTTAGTGTTCAGGCCTTAGAGCAATAAGAGTTGAAGTCTCATTAGCAGCTAACAATGCAGAACACAGCACATAAATAAACCTAATATGGCACAGCCAAATGCCTCTGTGCATTAAATTTGAGCAGAATCAAATGTTTACCGTCAATGATGTCTAGGGCATGAAGTTTTAATGCACTTAATAAAGGAAAGCAAATTGCTTCCTATTAGCCATGAAATGTTACCACAGAAAATGCCCCCAAAAATGTATTATGTAAATGTGGGATATGTTAGTAATTAACAAGGATATGTAGAAAAATATCTGCCTTGCTTAATAGATGCAGCAATTAAGAAGAATAAAGATGACTCAAAATCTCTAAAGGTAATTCTAGAGATTAATGTAAAATAATGCAGAATGTGAGAATAAGATTTTTTTAAGAGACTTTATTTCATATGTGACCCAAGGTGAGAGATATTTGCAATGTCAAACGAAAGAGTCAGTTAATAAAATGAAACTTCCCTGTAGCTGATTAAATATCTTCTGGGAAAGACATTCCTTAAGAACTTATTTTAAAGAGCTACCGTATTTCATCTACAGAAGCAGGAAGACTTTGTTTCAACAAATTGTAATACTTTGTAAGTTGTTTTATAATGATAAATGATCCATAGTTAGTAAAATAATAATTAGGAGTTTTATTTCAACAGTTCAGTGAACGAGCAGAAAGTATAAATTCTTTATAACATCTAATACCCATACATCAATATTTACATAAAAGTAGAAAGATTGGTAATGATATGCTCTTTATTCTTCACATTTCAGATTTTTTAAATAGGGCTATATATTTGTGTCAATATTACATTTCCTCTGCATTTAACACATATGTAAACTACTTCTTAAATTAAAAATTGTGAGAGGGGTATTTTCACCTGATAATTTGTCCCATCATTTTTTGTCTCTAAAACATTTGAAAAAGCTTCCTTTCATTACACACTTCTTGAGTTCTTATGAAAACACAGCAACAAAAAACGCTCTTTGGGCCAAAAATTTTGGTTGATCAGGGACACTCACGCTACATAGATGAAGCCGACTCACTCTGGGGGCTGAAAGATACTGGGTAAATGATACTCTGTGGATTTTGAGGAGAAATTTCACTCCTGGAGAGTAAACGTAGCTGCTAATTTCCAGTGTTCATCTACTAGCCCAAATCTGAACAGATCCAAGAATCATACCCCACATCCAATTCTTTCACAACTTGCATTCAATTCATCATTTGACATTTACAGTCCCAGAACCTTTATCGTCACACTATATCCCAAATCTGACCACTTTCCTCCTATTTCACCACCCACTAGAAGATACTCCTTTCTCATTTGGGGTACTTGTTTCTCTTCTAAACGCTTCCTCTTCCATCCTTGTCTTCCCTTTACCTGTTCAACTCTTCATGCACTGGCCAACAATTCAAAGTGTGATGAACATTATATCTCTGCTCAGACCTCCCTGGTGGCTTCCCAGTACACTCATCTTATTGTACCATGATATTAATTTATTTGTTTATTGCCCGTCTCATTGACGGGAAGATATGCTCCTAAACAAAGTCCTTTGTTTTGTTCAAAGCTAAATCTCTAGTACCTAGAAACAGCTGAAATACATTAGCTATTCAAACATTTCTTGAATAAGTAAATAAAGTAATATATTACATTTATTTGAGAATCTTTCTTAAAATTACAGTAAAATTCCCTTATAAAAAATATGTGAAATGTGGAAAAGGGCAGTCACTCTAAAGGATACCATTTACATAGAAAATATTTTGACTATCGCCTTCTTTCATTGGGAAATGAGAACTGTGCTGGAAAATGTTACCATTAATACGTTTTTATTTTGTTGTTCTCTTTCATGGGTATCTCACTAGTTTGCCTTCAACTACAGGAAAGCAGAGTTGGTAGACTATCAGATGATGTCAAGCCTGTTTTGTTATGAATGTGAATTATAATTAGGCTTTAAATAGGATTGAGCTTGAGGAGGTGACAACAAAATCTCACAGGAGCTTTTTATTTTTGAAACCCGTAGTCTTTGTCAGAGGGAGAGATTTGCTAGAAAATGATTTGTCTACCAAATACAGGAAAATCCCACCTTAAAATATTATATATACCATAAATTGTGGTATATTTTGGTTATGATTTCCATAACCAAATCATGGTTCTATGCAGGTAATGACATATGTTTTCATATTTATAATAAAACCTAAAAATAAACATATCTTTACCTTCCTAGCAGTATAATGAGAAGATTCTATTACATGTGAGCTTAAACAATAAATACTTTAATGCTACAACTGTATATACATTTTTGCATGAGTTGATATTTAGACTTTGGAAATGATTTTTGTGATATGCATTTAAATATATATGTATCTGAATGTGTTTTTGCAAAATGTTCAAATATGTATCATATGAAAAATTTCCAAAAATTTATAAAATTGATCATGAAAATTTTAAATAATGCAGATTTATTCAGATGTAGTAAAATAACATGAAAATAAAACACAGAAACATTTTCACATGCAGACTATAAATCTCTAACATATTTATATAATTTTATTTACATAAATATACTTATTTATATATATATATATATATATATATATATAACTTTTAAATGTGCAAAATATATTAGCAAGGGCTTGGGCTTAGGAGACTGCTTGGAAGATAGAAGTGGTTCAATAAAGTCTTGCTGAAGTTTAGTTCTTTATGGAGACAAAGTTTTTGGTATTTACTTAGAGTGAATATGGTCACTACAGGTGGTTGCAACTACAGTTTTCTCATTTTACCTGTTAAATAAACTCATATTTGTTAAATACTGAATTTTTGTAGTTACAGTGGCTAAATTAAAGATGAATTATCAGTATATTTTCAATGCTATTATCAGTAATAAACTTTTTACTTGTTTTCTAAGTCATCTAGGGGATATTCTTGATCTTTTAATTTGACACTCCTATCCTTAAATCCAAATATATCAATATTCTAATCGAAAGATAATTAATGAGTCTAAGTAGAGGCATCTGGGTGGCTCAGTTGGTTAAGCATCCAACTTTGGCTCAGGTCATGGTGTCACGGTTTGTGAGTTCCAGCCTCACATCAGGCTCTGTGCTAACAGCTCAGAGCCAGGACCTTGCCTCAGATTCTGGGTCTTCCTCTCTCCTCCTCATCCACTCATGCTCTGTCTCTCTCTCTCTCTCTCAAAAATAAATAACATTAAAAAATTTTTTTGAAGAGTCTAGGCAATTAAGTTATTATGTACCATATTAACAGACACTGATAATGATGATTTTGCTATTACATGTAGCCTGTTTATTCACCTATTACCCCAAATATGCATTTAAAAACCAGATATCCTTTTTATTCAGAAAGAAGACATATATTCATTGTGGGACATGAAACATGTATTTATCAGCATGTCATCTATCCTATATGTGTTCTCCAATATATCAATACCCAACAAGATCAATGACTCATCTTTGTTCAAATCACTTACAGATTCAATCAGTCAATTGAATCATTACTGCACACAACTGTTTTCACCATTATCAGCTTTTCTTAGTTACTATTGCTTGCTCTGTCCTGATGGTAACTGCAGTTTGACAGAATTCAATCTATGAATATACCAAATAAAAGTAAAGCAAAGCTTTCATTCTTTTAAATTTATTAACAGAAAGACAGTAGTAAAGTTAAAATGGATGGTTTATAACTTCAAGCATAGTATAAATGAGATATCTGTCATGAAAGGAGAAGTTTGTCCATTGGAAAGGTCATACAGACTTTAACCTGATATTCATTTACATTTAGGGTAAAGAGAAATTATGAATGAAACTACACAGAAGAAGGAAAGAAACTATACCTTCTTTTACCTTTTTAGGTAAAAACCTGCATACATCCCCAGATACTGTCAGTAATATATCCCCTACTCCTACGAGACAGGAATGATGGAAATTGACATTTTCTTTCTTTTTAATGTTGAATGGCTGTAGAGATAAAATTTGAAATTAAAATCCTGAATTTTATCTGCAGAATTCCCTTTCTCTGGTTTCAGGCCTTTTTTAGGAGAATTATTATAGGACCAACATGGCTGCCATGGCTATGGCAAGAATCTCTTAAGTCTGTCTCCAAGACCCTAAAAATCTGACACAGAGCTCAGGTGTATGCAAAGTGCACTGGTAAAAGTAAGGGGAATTCTATAAAACTGGGAATAGAAAGTATACTTTTGTGTGCTCAAGAAACATTGTGGAATCGTTCCAACACAATATTTAATCAAATAATGATACAATATAGCTAATAAGTGAATATCTTAACAATGAAGAGATTCCTAACCAGTATATGAGCAGGGACTATTTCTAGAGATAAAGTTAGAAAAGTCAATTACAACGCCAGCCAACAATTATTGAGTAGCTGTGTTGTACGAATATTGCTGTAAGCCCACCCTGGATGCATACTGAGTAGGAGAGAGGATAGGGAATGAGAAATGGAGATTATAGCCACCAGCAAAGGCAGAAGCAGGTGTCCTAAGAAACAGTGCTAATACTTGACCTTGATTAAAGAGATAGTTGCTTTGGAGGCTTTCATGTTTTAAGGCCTAAAAAATAAAATGATAATTATGCTGAGAGATTTTTTAAATCTTTAAGTAAAAAGTATTTTTGTTAATGAAACAATTTAATAGTTGCCTTTAATAATTTCTCAACAAGAATAAGATGCTCCAAGAAGTACTATCATGTTTATCAAAAGTGTAAATTCTATTTCTAAATACTTTGCACATTTCTGTAATATTAAGGAATTGCTATTGATCAGAACTTCTTTAGGGATATCCTGCAGTAATGGAAGAATCCTCCTTTCTTTAGGTGGCTTACAAAGAGCTAAGTTATTACATGATTGAATGCACACAGAATCACATTTTATATAAAATCACAACTATTATATTCTGCAACTTGCATTGGATACTAAATAGGAAACTATAGCATGACTCCAGGAGACACTTCTACTTCCTAGGAATCAGCTATCCACTTAATGCTTTTTCCTAAAACCGTATGTAGCACATTTAAGCAAGTGGGAGTATGAGTTGCTAGCTAATAGTTCAGAGGAAAAACTATGGTAAGCCATATACAAAATTATTCCTACTAGAGAGTGTGGTATGTTAATGTGAATTAAGAACCTCTCAAGAGGCACCTGGGTGGCTCAGTCAGTTAAGTGTCTGACTCTTGATTTTGACTCAAGTCATGGTCTCATTGTTCATGAGGTCAGATTGGCCCCCTCATAGGGTTCTGTGCTGATAGTGCAGAGCCTACTTGGGATTCCCTCTGTTCCTCTCTCTGCCTCTCCCCTGCTTGCTTGCACTCTTTTGCTCTCTCTCACAAAATAAACAAATAAACTTTAAAAAAAGAACCTCTCAAAAGGAGTATAATATACAGTGTTTCTAAACATTTTGAACATGGAATTATTTTTTCATAGAATTGTTAAATTTCACAGACCTAGTGACCCCACAGATCATGGTTTGGAAAAAAATCCTCTGTAATCAACAACTCTGTTTTACTCGTTAATTCCTCTTCTACAGTAAAATCATCCATGATGACTTGGTATTGAAGGCAGCCCAAACTTCCACACTCCACAGACTCCAAAGCCAGCTCTGAGAGGAATGATTCTGTGTCTGTTTTAGAGCTTCCATAGCAGTACAAAGCATTTCTATCAAGTTGGCTCCCCAACATGGGAATCAGGATTATGAAAGTGATTCAGGTTACATTTTAAAGTTCCAACCTAAAATACATAAATAAAGAAATGAAGTCGCAGCCTGACACAATGAGAATTTGCACCAATTCAGTGCAGATCCTTACTGAGAATTGTTGGAAATATTTTGCATCATAAACTACTTTCCACCCACCCTTACCCAATAAAGGTTTGTTTTTGTCAGTTTGCTTGTGTTGTGTGTTCATGTGTATGCTTCTCTCAGCTATCTAATTCCTGATAATTCCTGAAGCCATCTTTTAGTCCCTGAGTTTACAATGACCAGTTTCATTCCACATCCCCAAAGAAGTCCTACCTAAGGTAGGTAGTATCTCACTATTACTCTATCATGTACTTGAATACTTTGGCTTCAGGAAAATAAGACAGTCATTTTTGTCATTATGTCATAAAAGGCTTTAAAGGGAATAGTTATGTTACCCAAACCATGAACTCTGAAGTTATAATATATTTTTATCTTTTTATAACAAAAAATTTTGTAGGGCATGATGGAGACTTGGAGCAAAATTTGTAGGAAAAGTAAATTAAATAATATAATTGAAGGCCAAGTTTAGAGGAAATAACTTTTTTTTTAATATTTATTTTTGAGAGAGAGAGAGAGACAGAGACAGAGACAGAGACAGAGAGAGAGCATGAGTAGGGGAGGAGCAGAGAGAGAAGGGGGCACAGAATCCATAGCAGGCTCCGGGCTCTTGAGTTGTCAGCAAAGAGCCCTATGCAGGGCTTGAACCCATGAACCGTGAAGTCATGACCTGAGCCAAAGTTGGATGCTTAACTGACTGAGCTGCCCAGGTGCCTCCATAGAAACTAACTTTTAAAGGAGAATACCAGTGGTGCAAATAATATTACCTGAAGGATCTTATGGTTCATATTTGATTCAAATTTATTTGATTCAAAATTCCAATCAATTAGGTAGAACATGAAAAACCTGGAAACAGAACAGAACACACTCATAGTTTGAGATGATCTATACAGACTGAAAATGAGAATACAGTTGGAGAGAATTTGGGGCTGATAAGAACTGGGCAGTGTTTCACCTTGCTTATGGAAATTTTCTGATCCCAGGGCAAATGCAAGACTGCTAAGCAGAAAGCAGAAGCAGAAGTTCATCTCACATACTTTCAGAATTAACTGAAGTCAAAATGACTTCGAATTCTGTCAACAGAAAGCTGCCCAGACCACTTTATAGTAACAAAGTTTAGGGGACAAGAAAAATCCATCCATACCCACTGGGAGGAATTCAAAGTCACATGGAGTGATTTGCTGATGTAATCAAATGCAATTTACAACACTATAAATGCACTTCAAATTTAATGATTTATATAACCTTCATTGTGTTCTTTGATAATCAAGCAGAAAATGCAAACTCTTCACATACGTGACACGAGTTAATATTATTTTGCAAGGTCAAACCAATTTTCAAATTTTCTCTTCTCTTTGCCAGTACCTTTAATCGGCATCAGTGTTTCACCTTCCAGCATGCAAAAAGCACTCCTTATGCTATATAAGACTACTCCCCTTGCACATATATACATTCCTTGTGCAGTTGGTTCCTGAAGTTTACCCTCCAGTTTTGGATAACAAAGACTGAAAAGCAATGGTGCTGTATGACTTTAAGGTCTCTTTCCTGTTAGGGTTGATGCAGAGGTTTCAACAACATAGTCATCCTGTTGTGAGAAAGAATGTGTAGTATAGCAGTGCAAGTATTGATTTTTCCCTCAAAACCTTTCCCAATTCTCCCACATCTGAATGTCAGAAATCTGAAGCATTAATGAAATTACACTCCACGTCACTTCCCACACCAGTCCATCAACATTACACTACTTTCTTCTATTCCCAGTACCTCCAGGAAAAGCCATGCCTTTATTTATTTATTTATTTATTTATTTATTTATTTATTTATTTATCTATCTATCTATCTATCTATCTATCTATCTATCTATCCTTCCTGGAACTACTGCAAAAGTCTCCTAACTGATTTTCCTGTGTTTTGCTCCAGTTGTCCTACAATTCCTTCTCAGCAATGAGCCAGAAGATTCCATTTAAAATGTAAAATCATATCTTATGTGAGATGAAGTAAAGTGTGGTGTATTAAGATGCCGAGGTTTTTCCTGACACTGAGCCTTGTTCTCACCGTCCCGTTTGCCTGCAGCACACACTCCTCCAGAGCCCTGATTTGGGCATGGCTGGCCTCTCATTTTTCATGCCTCAACCAAATTGCCACTTTTTCAGAGAGGCTTCATAGATCATATTGCTTATCCTGTCGAAATTCAGGCACTCTGTGTTAGTTTCAGTAAAAGCATATACTATAATTATTTTTGTACCACTAATTACAGTTTGCAATTAAATAATTATTTGGTTGATCTGCCTTGTGTATCATGTTTGCCTAAACAGAACCCAATTTCTACGAGAACAACAAGCTTCTCAGTTTTGTTTGTCAGACATTTTCTAACTCCTTAACATTATGTAGCTTTTTTAGCCTCTCTGTGCCTTATATGCCTCAAAAATAGGGTTAATTAAGGGATCACAGGGAGATTTAAATTTTTTTAATGTTTGTGTATTTTGAGAGAGAGACAGAGACAGTGAGTGAACAGGGGTGGGGGGCAGGCAGAGAGAGAGGGAGACAAAATCTGAAGCAGGCTTCAGCCTCTGAGCTGTCAGCACAGAGCCTGAAGCGGGGCTGGAATCCAGCAATGTGAGATCATGACCTGAGCAGAAGTTGGCCACTCAACTGCCCCAGCCACCCAGGCAGTCCATGGGATCACAGGGTGTTTAAAGAGATAATCCAAATAGAGTGCTTCTCACAGGGCCTAACACATAGTAAAAGCTCCATTATTATTAGCATTCTTTCCTGTGTCTTTAGTAACTAGAAGAGTGCCTAAAACATAGCAGGGATTCAATTATTATTGTTTCAATGGATGGATGAATTAATAATGGCACAAGGAGGAAGAAGGTTGAGCTTTGGATCCCTGGTTTCCTGGATACTTAGGCAAGAGATGAGAGATGGGAGGACAACACTTAAGTGATGACTAGGAAGATGAGAGAGAAATTATTCTGAAATACCATAGTGTTTTTCTACTCAGCAAGTTGTTCTTCCATTTGAGTCTGATTTCAACAGAAGGATCCCCAAACCCCACACGTTTCTCCCCACAAATGGTCTCCACATTTCTTCAGTTTATAATTACAAACATTCATTCATTCTTCCTTAGTTAACTCTTCCATTCCATAATCACAGCCCAACTGTTCAATGTGAAATACCGTGGAAGATTTGGCGTATTGATGTAATAAAATTCTGTCAGTGTATAAATTATATCAGACAATTTCCTCTTTGAGTAGCAGTAAGCGATTTTAAAAATGAGACAGCAAAAGAGAGAGAGAGTAGGTTTCTGAAAGAATACAAATCGCTTCTAAGGGAAAGGAGATGAACAAGAAGAGAGGCAGAGCCTATCAAAGGCAAACTTCAAAAGCTTCATACTTTCACCCTGGGTCAGCCCTATTCATCTTCATTTGTACATTGACAAATAGTCTGCACAAAAGTGCATGGACTCCTGAGTCATTTCATCCTGGTTGGTCCCACAAACTTACTGTAGTGGGACCTGAAGTTATTAAGGTTGGACCAAGTGTTAAGGCAAACATGCTCAATTTGGGCCCTCTCCTAGTGTTATGTGCGTAGGCCACTTGAACTTTCCACAAAGCATTTTTTTCCACCTGGACCATAAGTATAGAGGTAACCTCTTCTGATCCCACATCAAGATCTTATAAGATAACTAAGATGACACTTTCATTTAATTATTGGATATATTAAAAAACTGTACAAGACAGTTAAAGGAACAAAAACTATCACCCTTTTGGGTTTGATTTGAAATTTTGGAAGTATAAGGCTAGATCAATATATGTAGATAGTCATATCTTATGTGCAGTTACGGAAAGGGTTAGCCTGAATATCAGAGTGTGTTAAGACATAAACAAAATACCCCCCAAAAAATAAATATTTTTAAAAATTTAAAAAGGAGGGGGGGGCGCCTGGGTGGCTCAGTCAGTTAAGCATCTGACTTTGACTCAGGTCTTGATCTCACCGTTCGTGAATTTGAGCCCCATGTTGGGCTCTGTGCTTATGGCTCAGATCTGGAGCCTGCTTCGGATTCTGTGTGTGTCTCTCTCTGCCCCTCCCCCATTCGTTCTCTGTCTCT
Source organism: Felis catus (assembly GCF_018350175.1). Classification (NCBI taxonomy): domain Eukaryota; kingdom Metazoa; phylum Chordata; class Mammalia; order Carnivora; family Felidae; genus Felis; species Felis catus. The sequence goes on from NC_058371.1 coordinate 108,487,550, forward strand.
CTCTCTCTCAAAAATAAATAAATATTTAAAAAAAATTTTTTTAAAAGGCATAAGCAACATACTTTGAAATTAGCATAAATATAAATAGTGCACTAACTTAATATTTCCCAAAGTTCCTTGATGGTTATAATCTCCAGCTTGAAGCTGTAAGAATCACTATTAAATTTACAGTTTCCTAGGTTCCATTTTATACTCCAATTCAGAATTTCCAGAACATGGGCCTGGAAAGTTACTTTACAAGCATTCTGGCAACTCATTTCATATGGGTAACCTGGAAACAATTGCTTGACCCTTTTTAGAAGCAACTAGGGTCTCTGATGAAATACACAAGCCTGGACCTTATCACATAAAACTAAATCAATAACTTTTCAAGTGGGAATCCAGAATTGACAATATTAGCAGTCTCTTTTAGAAAATTTTATGCACAATAAAGTTTGAAAACCATTGTTTTCTTTAACATTTTGCAGTAGGGCCAAGTCAGACTTGCTTTATTAAATACTGAGAACTTGTTATGATAACATTATGCAAATGTAAGTAATATCTATTAAAATAATGAATTGTTGCCTTTTCTTAAGTTGTATATATTTATTCTCTTTAATATCTAGTCAAGTTCCTTAGTAAATTCTTCCCAGATAATGCAAAGGAATATCTTAAAGCTGTATATATATAGATATATATATTTTTTAATGTTTATTTTTGAGAGAGAGAGAGAGAGAGAGAGAGAGAGAGAGAGAGCAGAGAGAGAGGGGGATAGAGGATACAAAACAGGCTCTGTACTGACAGCTCCAACTCAGGAACTGTGAGATCATGACCTGAGCTGAAGTCAGATACTCAGCCAACTGAGCCACCCAGGTGCCCCAAAACTGTTTATATTTCTTATGAGATAAACTATTAAAGAAAGTAGCAAGTTTATTGTCTAAACACTAAATATATTTCATTTTACATTTATGTTCAAAAGTTAGTGAAATTTCCTCACAAAATATTCAGATAAAAAAAGCTTATCTGTAGCTACATGTTGTTTCCTAAACTTTACAATTTGATTTTTATCTATAATTGACACATATTACTTCCACTTTATAAACAAGTTTTTCCAAAGTAAGTTTTTTTTAGTTTCATTATATTTCATTTATTCACAATTTTATATTTGTCTTTTCTTATCTAACATTTCTTCTGACACTTTACACTTCCTCTATTTCTATTCTTTACTTTTTCTATGTTTCTTCTTTAATTTTTGTGGTTTAACATTTTTTTCTTTTAAGCTTATTTATGATTTTTATTTTTAAAATTGGACTATTTTATTACTCATTATTATTTGTATCTCTCTTCCTTTACCATCAAAAGACCATGGAAATTTTCTTTCCCTGAATTTTGGAAGTTAAAGAACTTTTTTATACTGAAATAGTCAGTCATGGAATCTTTCAGCGTCTGCCTTTTTAATCTATTTGTTTTGTTTTACTTATAGAAATTGTAATTTTTACCCCACATTAATCAAAATTACATGTTGGGAGAGTATGACTAGACAATTCTATTTCTTTCAACAATAGAAGGGTCTGCCAAATTCTTCATAGAGTTATTAGTACCACTGGAAGAAAATCCATCTGTCCTCGCTTCTGTGAGCTTGTCTTACTAGGTAATCTATAATATAAGATTATAAAGTATCCATGATATAAATGTCCTGGTGAAATGTAGCATCCTATCCATATTGTTCTGATATCAGTTATTGTTCAGATATCAGTTAATGTTCTGATAATCAGGTATGGTCCATGAACCATGTTTATCATTTTACCATCAGAAATATGTTACTAATAAAAATAAAGGAAACTAATTCAATTGAATGCCTTCCACATTTACAAAAATATATCTAGCAATAGGGAATATGTAAAAATAAGTAAGGTTTGATTGACTTGAAGATGCTTATAGACTAGAAGAAGTGGGGTATAAAGTGATGTAGTAAAGAAGAAAATAATGTAAGTCTTAAGAAAAATAATTTAAGAACTTTGGTAGATACAAAAAGTAAAAGCTTTGAGGCATCAGGACAGGCTTCATACAGAAATGGCATTTAGGCAGAACTTTAAAGAATGGATGGGTTTGGGGAATGGGATCTGGAGCAGCTGGAGACTAAGCAAAAGGAACAGAGTAAGGAAAGGCACGGAGAAATATAGGAATGGGAATAGATCCAGAGGACAAGGTGATTTGGGGGAAACAACAATGCATGTAGCTTAATTGGAAAAGTGGAGGCGCCAACAATACCTAATAGGTGGGGAGAGAATGACACATTGAGTGCTCATTGACAGCATTTATTGAGTTTCTACTGTGTGCCAGGCATTTAGCTGTATACTTTCTACAACATAATCCCCAATAATAGTGTGAAACAGGTATTAAACATTATCCCATTTACAGATAAGGGAAAGAAAGCATTAGAGAACTGAAAGGACCAGCAAGGCTGAGCCATTAATTGAATGGCCTCCTTGACCCCAAGGGTGAAGTGCATTTACTGCCTCTGGGATGTTAGCTTGATTGCAGAATGTAAGGCAGATTAGAGGAAGATAAAACTGAAGGGTGGGAAGGTTAGCAGACTATAGTGTTTTAAAAGCCCAAGAAAAAGACAATGGAGGTGTTCCTAAAGTGGTGGCAAGTTGATTGAGGGAAAAATACATTGTTTGATGTTTATTGATTTGTTTTTGATTTATTTGATTTATTTTCCCCTAATAAAGCATTGAAAATGTGGGCCCACTCCATCAGTATAAATTAAAATCCCTTACTGGTCTATCATAACATGCTCTAGATTTCTTTGTAGAACTTATCATGAGTTGTAATTATACATTTTTCTGACTGTGTATTTAAATTCTCTCTCCCTCTCTAAGCATTAAAGTCCTAGGTTAAAGGGACTATTCTTGTTACACCCAATATATACACTAAATATATGTATGCACCTACAATAAATATGTAGTGATTTTAAGATACTGGAGAACTAAATGCAAAATAATGACTTCGAGAACCCAGAGGTAAGAATTGGAAGGGGATTGGAGTGGTAAGGAATACAGGGGAAAGGAGAGTGTTTAAAAAAAACTAATTGAAGTTATGGAAGCCCAGGGATTGTGCATTGAATAAAGTAAGAAACCCATAAAAAGAAACTTACTAAGATAAAGAGATGCATGATATTTTCAATTTAACACTGTATTCCACAGGATTTACCAATATGCTTGACTATATATTTCAAAAGACTTTATTTTTAACTCCAACCTCTTTTTAGTATTTAGGGTTTTTTTTTTCTTTCTGAGAACTTTTAAAAAATATATTACATATAACTGAGTCAAACTAAATAAGCCTATTTTTTTTCCTTTTTCTACTTAATTCATAATATTTAAATAAGATTGGCCAGTATTACACGCAATGTAACTGTAACCTAGGATAACCACTGATTATGTAGTTATTAACCTTTTAGTTCTTCTTTTATCTAATTAAGCTAATTTGCAGGAGAGTCCTCTTAATTCTGGAGGAGTAAATAGTTCCACAAATTTTGTAAGCAGATACTTATCCACTGTGACTAATACTCAAGAGAATTGTCTAAATTTCTGTTCACCTTAACATATTGATAGCAGTAACCAAAAATTGGTCTTACTAATATGTCTAGTTTGAAATGAATTTTTCATTTTCATCAGAACAAAGTAAGTCCCCTTTAAAAATCCATTTAAAAACAGGAAAAGCATTCTGAATCAATAAGCAAACTAAAAAGCCCAAGGATATGAGAGTTCTGAATTATGCTACATATGTTGGCATAGGAATAATAACAGTTTAAGGACTGGCAGAAAATTTACAGGACTAAGTCTGACTCTAAGATTACTATCAGTGTGTTCCTATCCTGTCTACAAATAAGAAATTAACATAGAATAATTCCAGATACAGAAGATAGGCACATTTTTCCACAGTTGGAAAAGTTTTCTTTATGGAATTGGCTATTTATTTTCTATCTGTCCTTGCCTGGTTCATATTTCAAGATTTGCAATGAATATAAATTATACATTTCTCTTTAGTTTATATGGTTGAGAACCCAAGCTTTTAACGTAATGATTATCCCTTATAAAATGATAGGGGAGGTAGCACACTTAAATAAATACTGAATTGCAACTCAAACAAATATTACCTTTCCATTCTTTACTAACAAATTAAAGACTTGTCTATATCCAAAAATTCTGAAAATTTTCTCCCAAGGAAAAAAAAGTGTAATAATCTGAAATCAAGAAATGACTCACATGGAAATGAAAAATGATTTCAGTGCTGTGTGTTTAGAGAATTGCCTCTCAGCAACTTATAATGTGCTTAGGGCTTAACTGCTTCATAATTTGGTAAACTTCAATAAAAATAATAATAGTGATTATAATACCTGAGATATGAATAGCATATAACAGTAGCCATCAAAAACCCAAAAAACAACAAAGCCCATACTATTTTGTTTCACTCATGCATACACATTTGAAAAAGAGGCATCCCAAAACTTCATATTTATTTTTCTAAAATCATGTTAATTTCTTATTTATTTCAGGCATTACTAGAGACTCAAAATTTACTGCGCACTCAGGTTGCAAATTTTACCTTCAACCTTGGATTTTCAGGGAAGTTTTACCACACAGGTAAGAAGGAGCTTTGTGTTCTCAGGAAGCTACATATAAATAGGAGAGAGGATTTTAAATGTTTCATAAGTAGGAGAAATAGAATATCTGGACTGATTATGGGAAAAACTTGGATGCATTATATGAGTAGCCAAATCCAAAATCAATGAGCTTGTTTACTTTGGCAAATACTGTTAGAATCAAGGGCAAAAGAGAAAGAGAACTGACTTTTTCAACTCAGTAAAAGAAACCAAGATCATTGTTTAAGTTGTGACTATGCATCTTGTCTCTCAGCGTGGTCCAAGTGGAAAGCATAGTGATGATGACGATGATGATGATGATGATGATGATGATGATGATGATGATGATAATGGTGATGATGATCATGATGATGGCAATAACACTCTAATAATAATAATAATGGACAGTGTTTTTAAAAAGTCAGATAGTCAAGGTGACAGACATTTTTGTACATATTATTTTCCTTTGGGAAACACCTGGTGATAAGAGAGGAATTTTGCAGCCTCAAAGAAAATCAATAGAGTCTAAGAGTCACCTTGCTTAATTTACCTTCCCTTGCAGGATTTTTCCCTAAAAATATTACAATAATTTGGCCCAACATGCATTAAAACCATCATAATAAGGCTTGTATTTCTTTCCATTTCTATCCAGCCACAGTTGCACTTCTGTTCAGTGTCAGCTTTTAACAAATTCTTAAAATGTGATTGGTGTTCATGCACTACTCTATGTTCTGATATTCCTCACCTCTCTACCCACCGTCATCTCCAGAATTTGACTTTTATTTTCTGAATATCAGCATTCTAATGTCTGGCACTAGTATGGACAAAGCTATGTTCATAGAGCATAGAAGTGACTATCTTGTAACAATGACAAAAATAGCACAAAATGGTGTGTTACAGTCTGTATTAGGGCAAATACATACTATCTGCTCCTATTTCTGCATTTGTGATTTTGCACTGTCGTTACTTCATAGTATATTAGTGAAAACATTCCATAGTATTCTCTATGCATGCATGTTATTGACATTAAAAATATCCTGTGCAAAGGTAGTCTTTAATGATCATAAATGCAGCTCATTTACCCAAAGAAGCTTTTTAATGTTTACCCAAAGAGGCTCAGCATGGTTTATTAGAATATTGAAGCAGCAATGTCTTATTGGCTTTTCTTTAATGCTTTTTCCCTCCCGCTTTGAAACATGTAAATCTGTTTAAAGTAATAGAAGGAAAATTAGTATTTAGACCAGTTGATAAATCAAATGATTGCATATTTTAAAAGGACATTTTGCAGGAAGAGATTTGGGTCATCATATCTGCACAGGCAAAGCAATTCCAGCTTACAATTTTGAAAATAGACATAGTTTTGTAAATCTTCTTCAAAAGCCCCCTCAAGAAATGAGTTCAGGCCTAAGAAGCTCTGACTCTGAAGTTATAAAGCAGATAACTCTAAAGGCTATATCTATTCACACAGGGGGAAAATTATGGGATTATTTGAAGTTCACACACAAACAATGCTATTTTGTCTTAAATAGCTAGATAGTACAAGTCAAGCCATTCTTTTGGTTGAAATATATCTGGATAACTGCCTCAGGTCTTTTATTTACTTTTCATATTCAGACCTATTAAACCTGGCAGACATTCACAGAGTTAATGTTGATAGCAGGTTATAACACTTCCCATTTCTTCTTTATGATCCTGAACATGTACACAGTACACATCCACTAGGAAATGAACAAGACACTAGTTAATATCACAGGGATAGTTGTTGGAGGAAGGTACAAAATATCATTTTAATTTTATCTTTTAAAAAGACCTTATTGACTCCTTATGTTGGTACTAACCTAACAAAAATAATGGAAGAAATTCTATTCTGTTATGTTGTGTTATGTAGTAGTACACTTTAGAGACCATACATTTAGGTTACACTTTATGAATGCATGTATATATACACACATGCATTCCTAAATCCCAGAGGTTTACTTTCCTTCACGTGAATATGAAACTTTCATTGATTGGCATCCATTGAATCATTGAAGAGCACCCATATTGTATTTCAAAAGTGCATCTTACTACGTTAAGTAGTTATTAATTTACCCAAAGATACCAAGGTTTCCTCTAGCATGGAATAACATGGTGATGCCCACTACAGGGAGGGCATACCTTTATCTTATCTAGTCACGTTCTTATATGGAGGCTTAACTGTATGGGAAAAAGTTTGCAAATCAGGGAAGTGCTTTCCTTATACTTGCACTCTGCTGTGATGTGTAACTATTAGAAGATGGCCTTGTCACAGTGATTGTCTCTGTTCTCTCCCAGGATGTTCTGATTTCCCAATGCATGAGGATGCTGATTGATGAGCCTCATTGTTTTGAAGACATTTAATCACATATGCCCAATGTAATAATGATAGATTCTTCATTTCTTACACTGCTTCACTTATTTGTATTTTCCATGTATTCTTTCCTGTTCAGTTTCTCTGTCCTTCACGTGCTAAAAACAATCTCACCCAAAAAGGACATATCGCTAAGCATTCCCTAACAGTCAGCCACTCACAGGTGCCAAATTGAAAGAGGAAGGACATACTGTTGATTAAAAGGGGAAAAAAAGTGTGGAGTTTGAAATAAAGAGTTTTAGTCTGGAAATATGTAAATCTTGATTGGAATTGCACAATGAAAGCTCGATTAAAGAATAAAGACATTACAACATTAAGATGCCTTCTAGGGATAAAGGGCTATAAGTATGATTTTTCGTAGGGCATAATTTCTAGTGACAATTGTCACTCTTTATAATTAATAATAAATTAATATGATTCAATCAATTACTCCATGGATATTTGTGAATTGTGTTAATATTTTTAATGAGAATTCATTTTACAAAAATATAGATCCTTTATATAAAACTATTACCTTTCAAACATGAAAGTAAAAAAAAAGGTATTACAATCATTCACTTTTGTTTGCTTTTAGTTTTTGATTTTTTGTATAAAGTATTGGTTCAAAGAGTAGGTATTAGCAACAGATTGCTTTTGTTCAAATCCAGACTTTGACATTTACTAGCTTTGTGAACATAAACAGGTTATTTAAACTTTCTTTGCCTCAGTTTCTGCATCTCCAAATGAGAATAATAATAATATCGCCCTCATCTAGAATATATTCTAAGTGCTATTTTTTATTACTATCACTTTAAAAAGTATTTTTATATAAGATCAAATTTTATCAAAGAATTAAACTGAATAATTCACATAGCTCTATTTTCTAATTATGAAATCATAGGTAACATGCATCCATGCACTCATTTATTCATTCATTTTATTTACTTATTTATTTGTATTTTTGTTTACCTTTAAAGAGAGTTTTAAAGTACTACAGTGTGGCAAACACAATCATTAACTGAAATAACACTGTTCTTATTCACATGTAGAAGTAGCATTCTTAGAAACAACTTTTATGTATGTGCCTTACATTCAGTGAAGCAATGCATTGTAAACATATATATACAATGAAATAGTAAACTCTCCTTATTTATAGATACAAGTAGCATTCTTAGAGATATATTTTCTACATGTGTCTTTTTGAAGGTTTTATAGGCAATGCAATATACTGAACACATTTTCTGAAATTAATTTTCTTAATTTTTAATTGAAGTATCACTGACATACGATATATTAGATTCAGGTGTACAACATAGTGATTTGAAAATTACATACATTACAATTTGTTCACCATGATAAGTGTGGTTTCCACAGTCACCAAAGTTATTACAATGTTATTGACTATATTCCCCATGCTATACTTTTTATCCCCGTAATTTATCTATTTTATAGCAGAGAGATTATACCTCTTAATCCCCTTCACCCTATTTCACCCACCTGCCACTCCTGTCCCTTCTGGCAACGGCTATTTTGTTCTCTCTGTATATGAATTTGTTTCTCCTTTTTGTCATTGTTGTTGATATTGTTGTTTGTTTTGTTTTTTAGATTTTACCTATAAGTGAAATTATATGATATTTATCTTTCTCTGACTTATTTCATTTAGCATGCTATCCATCCATGTTGTCCCAAATGGCTAAGATTTCATTATTTCTTTACAACTGAGTAACATTCCATTGTGTATATATACCACATCTTCTTTATCCATTCATCTATGGATAGACACTTCGATTTCTTCTGTATCTTGACTATTATAAATACTACTGCAGTAAACAAAGGTGTTCATATATCTTTTTTAATTAGTGGGTTTCTTTTTCCTTGTGTAAGTACCCAGAAGTGGAATTACTGGATTTGTAGCTGTAGTTTTAGTTTTTTGAGGAACCTCTGTACTGTGTTGTATAGTGGCTGCACCAGATTCCTGCCAACAGTGCACAAGGATTCTCTTTTCTCCGCATCCTTGCCATCACTTCCTATTTCTTATATTTTGATACGGGCCATTCTGACTGATGTGAAGTGATATCTCATCATGGTTTTGATTTGCATTTCCCTGATGATTAGAGATGTATCCTTTCACATGTCTTTTGGCCATCTGAGGTCTTTGGGAAAATGTTTATTCAGTACCTCTGCCCATTTTAATTGGATTATTTGTGGAATTTTTGGTATTTTCAGGAGTTCTTTATCAGATATATCATTTGCAAATATCTTCTCCCATTCAGTAGGTTGCCTTTTTGTTTTATTTTTGGTTTCCTTTGATCTGCAAAATCTCTGTAGTGTGATGTAGTCCCAAAAATAAATTTATTTTTGCTTTAGTTTTTCTTGACTGGAGAGATATATACAGAAAATTATTGCTGAAGATGATGTCCAAGAGATTACTGCCTATGTTTTATTTTAGGAGTTTTATTGTTTCAGGTATTATATTTAGATCTTCAATCCCTTTTGAGTTTGTTTTGTGTATGCTGTAAGAAAGTGACCCAGTTTCATTCTTTTGTATATAGCTGTCTGGTTTTTCCAACACCATTTATTGAAGAGACTGTCTTTTCTTCACTGTATATTTTTGCTTCCTTTGTCATAGATTAATTGACCATGTAAGTATGGGTTTCTTTCTGGGCTCTCTATCCTGTTCTATTGCTCTGTGTATATTTTTGTGCTAGTACCATACTGTTTTGATTATAATAGGTTTGTAGTATAGTTTGAAATCTGGGATTGTGATATTCCCAGTTTTGTTCTTCTTTCTTGATTGCTTTGACTATTTGAGATCTTTGTGATTTCATACAAATTTTATTTGTTCTTGTTCTGTGAAAAATGCCATTGACATTTTGATACAGATTGCATTGAATCTGTAGATTGCTTTGGGTAGTATGGACATTTTAACAATATTAATTCTTCCAGTCCATCAGCATTATATCTATTTGTTTGCAATTTCTTCATCTTCTATTTCTTTCATCAATGTCTTACAGTCTTTAGAGTACTGATGTTACACCTCCTTGGTTAGGTTTATTCCTAGGTATTTTCTGATTTTTGGTGCAAGTGTGATTGCATTGTTTTCTTAATTTCTCTATCTGTTCTTTTGTTAGTGTGTAGTGTATTCATGTATGAAACTACAACAGATTTCTGTATACTGATTTTTTATTCCGCAGCTTTGTTGAATTGATTGCTTCTAGAGCTAATAGGTAAGTATAGATAGGTAATTTTTTTAATGTTTATTTTTGAGAGAGAGAGAGAGAGAGAGAGAGAGAGAGAGAGAGAGAGAGAAAATGAGTGGGGGAGGGAAAGAGAGAGAGACAGAAGATCTGAAGCAGGCTCTGCACAGAACCTGATGCCAGTCTCGAACTCACAAACCCTGAGAACGTGACCTAAGCCAAAGTGGGATGCTTAACTGACTAAGTTCCCCAGGTGCCCCTATTAGGTAACTTTTAATTGATTTTTATCACCACATGGTTATTTTTACTTAGTGTAATAGTTAAAATTAGTTTATCTATACCCACCTATATGAAACCATGCCAGAGTCAATATACAAAGAAAATTACAACATCTTCTTACCATTTAGGAATTACAATATTTCATACATAATGAACAAATATAAGGCAGACATTTGTACAAAAGCAATAATGCAGACACTGGAATTTTATAAATTGCATTTTAATGTTGCCTTCTGGGAATTAACCTATAGCCCAGATCTTGATAAAATTATTATTATATGGGCAGACTTAAAGGACTTTTAGAGGCATGCTGTTATCTCATTACAAGATCTTCCACAAGTGATAACAAAAAGTGAATTCTTCAATATTTTACTTCTGAATTTAAAACTTCCTATTTTTTGAGAATTGGAAGGAGTAAAAGGGAATAACTGTTAAATGAGAACAAAAAATACTATATTTTTAATTAATAATGATGTTGATTTGAATCTAGATTAGATTAGAAGTGAAAGGCTTAATATTAACACAAATTCTTGTGTTACAAAGAATTGTAACTTCTGTTAAATCTAGTCATGAATAAACTACAAATTATATCCTCACATATAATTTAGGCATAAATTAGGTATAAATAAATACTTGTTTATGGTGATTCAAAAATTTAATATTTTCATTTAGTTGGATTTTAAAACGTGAAATTCTGCTGTGGGGCCTCAGCATGATTTGGTATCATATTTTTCATTAAGTTATTTCTAGTGTTGTAAGCTTGCCTCACAAGGCTTTGAATTATAAAACTGTATAAAGTAGGAGAAAGGCTAATGGGAAATTAATCTATGAAGTGAAAAAATAAGGTTTTAGATACTACTCTCAACTTTGTGAAGCATGTTTATAAATTGATACAATCGCTAGTATAAAAATTAGTAAGATTTTATGATCAGTCATGTATTTGTTTACATCAATAGTCTGCAAATTTTCCTTAAATGGAGGGATTGACCTCCTTCCTGGTCAAGTATGTATTTTGTGCTTCCTGCTACTTTCAGTAACAATCAGTGAAGTTTAAAGTGAATGGAAGTAATTCTCAAACATTCTATATTCAAAGCACAACAGAAGAGTGGGAGAACTATTGATTCATTCATCGCATGTGACATAAAGTAACTTTCTAATCTGTGCCTCAGTGGGTGAATTATGGCTATAATAAACACTTGGTCTAAACACTTCCTGCTTAAAATCCATATAAGGAATTGATAAACTTCTCTTCATCTGGATTTCAGTGTTTGATATTGTCTATATTAACAAGAGTCCATGAATGGCAAGTCCTTCATACTAACAATTTTAGCTAAAGTTAACAAAAATCAAGGATACTGTCTGCTCACCTTGTTCATAAGACTTTTATCACATTCAAAACTTCCATTTTTTACCCTTTGTTTAGTAGCAGCTGCTCTAGTACTGCGGTGCCCAAACTCTAATCCTGGTGGTCCTTACAACTTTTAAGAAATATGCATTATGAACTGTATCCCAGAAATAATGCATATACATAAATACACACGAAAATTGGCATCTACTGGGGCACCTGGGTGGCTCAGTCAGTTGAGCGTCTGATTTGGGCTCAGGTCATGATCTCAGGATTTGTGGGTTCCGGCCCTGCATCAGGCTCTGTGCTGACCGCTTGCTCAGAGCCTGGAGCCTGCTTCGGATTCTGTGTCTCCTTCTTTCTCTGCCCCTCCCCCGCTCACTCCTTGTCTCACTCTGTTTCTCAAAAATAAATAAATGTAACAAAAATTAAAAATAAAAAATAAAAAAAATTTAAAAATGACATCTACTTCAATATACATACAAAAACTCTGACGTCCTCTGACGTTATATTATTATGGACTGAATTAAATTATTCACCTATTTACTGCTTTGGGAAGTGGTATGATATAGTGCAAGTTAAAGAAATCCAATCTCTGACTTTTAGAAATTTATACTCTAGGCAGGCAATGGTTTCAGGATTTGTAAAAATATATGAATTTAGAACACTGCAAGTATAAACTAGTAGATATTACTTTTAAGAAGAGAGATATCCTGATATTTACAATGTGCTTGCTATCTGCAACTCACGATATTAGTGCTTTAATAAATTGATCTCATTGACTTTTCACAAAGACCCAATGAGATAGATATTAAATCCCCATTTTGAACCAGGAAACTGAGACTCAGAGGAGTTAACTTGTACAAGAGGGCATAGTCAAGTAAATGGCAGAGGCAGGGACCCTACTTCTGTACTTACTGACACCAAATATATATTTTCACCATTTCACGGCGCTACTTACTGCATGATCAGTGAAATCTTTATTATGGGACACAGAAATGCAATGTCTGGAGAAAATTCCTTTAAGAAATGCCTTTGTGGGCACCTGGATGGCTCAGTCGGTTAAGCATCTGACTTCGGCTCAGGTCATGATCTCACGGTCCGTGGGTTCATCCCCGCGTTGGGCTCTGTGCTGACAGCTCGGAGCCTGGAGCTTGTTTCGGATTCTGTGTCTCCCTCTCTCTCTGATCCTCCCCTGCTCATGCTCTGTCTCTCTCTGTCTCAAAAATAAATAAAAACGTTTAGTAAAAAAAAAAGAAATGCCTTTGTTTTTTAATATTTATTTGCTTAATATTAAATTTAGCTGCTGTCTGTAAAGCATACTATGTTGTAGAAAAATAAACCAAATAAATACACTTCACACAGTAAGCCATATCTGTTATTTTAATTCACTTAGTTAAATATCTAGACCAAACAAGAATCAATTCTTACATTATTGATTCAGAACATTTTAAAATTAGACTGCATAGTGTAAAACTGTACAAAAACTATATGATTTCATACAGTGAAAATATTTGTGGGTAGCTGCGACAAAGTGAATTCCTGTAGAAGTAAGTTGTTATTTCTTTTTTTTTTTCCACTTGTGGCATGACAAATAGTTTTTACTATGCCTTGAGCACTGTTAACAGATTTTCCTAATAGAGGATGAGAAGATTTTTTTTTTAATTTTTTAATGTTTATTTATTTTTGAGAGGGAGACAGAGTATGAGCAGGGGAGGAGCAGAGAGAGAGAGAGGGAGACACAGAATCTGAAGCAGGTTCCAGGCTCTGAACTGTCAGCACAGAGCCTGACTCAGGGCTTGAACTCATGACCCACAAGATCATGACCTGAGCCAAAGTTGGACACTGACAGAGCCACCAACGTGCCCCAAGGATGAGAACTTTATATCAGTTTTAAGTTCTCAAGTCAAGTTTCTATTGTGTTAATAACTTCATTGTTCATGTTTTATGAAATATTGATATCAAAATAGGAAATATGTATGTTCATAATATTTATGTTAAGATGTAAGGATACAAAAGTAATTATACAATGTTAGCTGATTTTTTTTAAAGTAAGTAGAAAAAGATTTAAAACAAAAGCACCAAATGTTTCTACCAGTTTTAGGTGATGATCTTTGTTTTTATTTTGTTTTGGGGCATCATATATCACTAGTCTGTGCTTTTCACTTATTCAATAAGCTTGTGTTGCTTTTGTAATCAGAAAAAAATTAACAAACTTCATCAGTTAAATTTTAAGCTCAATTTTAGATGCATATACAAGAATATTTTTAAGAATAAAAAAAAGATCTCTGATTAGGTTTCCCCTGTGTATACAAAAAGGAAGAGAATTATCAGCTGATAATTTTTTTATGGCTTATTTATTTTTTTTTTAATTTTTTTTTCAACGTTTATTTATTTTTTTTTTTTTGGGAGGGGGGGACAGAGAGAGACAGAGCATGAACGGGGGAGGGGCAGAGAGAGAGGGAGACACAGAATCGGAAACAGGCTCCAGGCTCTGAGCCATCAGCCCAGAGCCTGACGCAGGGCTCGAACTCACGGACCGCGAGATCGAACTCACCGACCGCGAGATAGTGACCTGGCTGAAGTCAGACGCTTAACCGACTGTGCCACCCAGGCGCCCTGGCTTATTTATTTATTTTGAGAGAGACAGAGAGTGAGAGCAGGGGAGGGGCAGCGAAAGAAGGAGAATCTCTAACAGGCTCTGTGTTCTCAGTGCAGAGCCCATGCGGGGCTCAGAACTGTGAGTTCATGACCTGAACTGAAATCTAGTCCCATGCTTCACCATCTGAGCCACCCAGGCTCCTCAGCTGATCATTTTAAAACAAAAATAAGTTGTCTCAGGGTGCCTGGGTGGCTCAGTCCTATTGAGGGCCGGACTCTTGGTTTCAGCTCAGGTCACGAGCCTTGGATTATGGGATCGAGCCCCACATTGGGCTCTGTGCTAAGCTTGGAGCCTTCTTGAGATTCTCTTTCCCTCTCTCCCTCTCTCTCTCTCTCTCTCTCTCTCTCTCTCTGTCCCTCTATCCCCTCCCCCCACTTGTGCTCTTTCTCTCAAATAATAAGTAAATAAATAAATAAATAGTCTCAAATGAAGTCTACTTATTATTATCATCATATACTAGCAATTCTAAACAGTGTCAGTGATAAAATACCCCTAAATTCTAAATTAAACACCTATCTGAACTTGGGGCTACCACACTTACCCCAACTCATCCCAACCCCCAGCCACATTGCCCCTGATATAATTTAGACTATGGTCATTTCTTTTTATTATTATTGAGAACAATGCAAAATTGGATTTACATATCAGTAATAAGAAGAAGAATAAAAACCTGACAAACATAATCTTCAAGCTAGTATGAAATTTGCGTTTAAACCCTTTTTAACTTTATGTTTTACAGGGACTGAAGAGGAAGATGAAGGCGATGACCTCTTGCTTCGGTCTGTAGATGAGTTTTGGTGGTTTCCTCACATGTGGAGCCATATGCAGCCTCATCTCTTCCATAATGAGTCATCTTTAGTTGAACAGATGATTCTCAACAAGGAATTTGCCCTGGTGAGCACATTTTATTGGAATATTTTTCAAACTGAGTTATGATCTATCAGTGGATTATAAAATCAATTTACTGGGTTGAATACAACAGAAATACAACAGAAGATATCAAAGAGTGCATCACACGTATTAAGGGTATAGATTGATTTGTGTTATTTTGTTTCAGGAATGTGTGTGTGTGTGTATGTGTATATATATATATATATATATATATATATATATATATATATAGGACCATGATATGATATAAAATGTATTTCAAAAAGTATGTTATTGTCAGAAAATTACTATCTTTTGTTTTATGGAAGAATTATTCCTGCATCTATGAGAAAGAAATATAGTACTTTCTCCATTGTATTCCTGGTGCATTATAATTATGTTCTCAAAGCATTAATTATAAGGGATGGATGGATGGATGGATGGATGGATGGGTGACGTGAAACATTACAACAATGATTGAGAACCAGTGGTTCAAACTGCAGCATGTGCTGGGCCCAATCCTGAAGTTTCTGATTCAGTATATTTTCAAAGACACCTGAGAATTTGCATTTCTAACAAATTATCTGATGGCCCATAAGCCAAACCTGGCCTGCTGCTTACTTTTTATTGTCCCTAAGCTAAGATATTTTTGTTCTGTGGGTTTTTCGTTGATTGTCTTTTAGGTTTTTAAATGATTCACAATAATATTTTGTGACATAGAAATTGCATAAAATTCAGATTTCGAAGTACATATAAAAATGTTACTGGCACACTGCATACTCCTACTTTTACGTATTGTCTGTGGCTGCTTTTTCTCTATAGCAGCAGAGTTGTGCAGTTGCAGAAGAGACAATATATGGCCCACAAAGCCTAAAATATTTGCCTTTGCTGAAAAAGTTTTCCTACCCTGTTCTAAATATTAGGTAAACTATGCATCCCTTTAACAATCTAATGAAAGAAATATTTTTCCCAGAAAAATACTCAGGTGCACCTTCTCACATCTTCACACAGAAGGAATAGACCATCACAAGGGGTATGTGAATCACCCAAGATTCTAGGCCCCAGATAAAACCTATCTTTAAATGAACAGCTTTCAATTAAAATAAAGAGTTCAGGGCCCCTGGGCAGCTCAGTCAGTTAAGTGTCCAACTCTTGACTTTGGCTCAGGCCATGAACTCACAGTTCCTGAGTTCAAGCCCTGCATCAGGCTCTGCACTGACAGCACAGAGCCTGCTTGTGATTCTGTTTCTTCCCCTCTCTGCCCCTCCCGCTCTTGCTCTCTATCTCTCTCTCAATATAAATAAAAAATAAACTTAAAAAAATAAATAAAATAAATAGTTCATATGTACTATGTGATCGTTGATGTTTCATTTTTTAAAAGCCATATTAACAGGCATAGACCTAATCAGTCGGTTAAGTGTCCAACTTCAGCTCAGGTCATGATCTCATGGCTTATGGATTCAAGCCTCACATCTGGCTCTTTGCTGACAGCTCAGAGCCTAGAGCCTACTTCAGATTCTGTGTCTCCCTCTCTCTGCTCTTCCCCCACTCATGCTCTGTCTCTCTCTTTCTCTCTCTATCAAAAATAAATAAACATTAAAAAAATTTTTAAGAGGCATAGACCTAAGGCCAAATGTGTACTATGATATTTTTCGAAGTTATGCCTAGTTATGTTATTATGTTAACAGCTCACTGTTCTTTTCATCACAAAATCCCCAGACCTATGTCAAATCTACACATAGTATCCTTACTAAGAGTGGGTAGCACAAAAAACAATTAAGATCATGGACTCAGGCACCAGAGTGCCTATGTTTTAACCTTGACCTTCCATCAGTGGCTGCTTGATCTTGAACAAAAATTATTCAAACTCTCTGTTTCCCATCTCTCAGTCTCCCCATCTGTAAAAACAAGGATAATAGTAACAACTACCTCATAGGATTATTTTGATACATATTTGAGGATATGCGTGTGTGTGTGTGTGTGTGTGTGTGTGTGTGTGTGTGTATGTGTGTGTGTGTGTGTGTGTGTATAATGCTTACAGCAGTTCTTGCAACACAGTAACACTCAATCACTCAATAGGGGTTAATTAAACAATTATGATCTTCCAAAATCCAGACAAATATGCAGTTATGTTTTGCTTTACAAAAGCCAAATATTTTTTTTAATATGGATTTGCAAGAGGTTGATTGTCACTTAACTTTTAAGGAATGTCTAATAAATTTTGTAGTACTTCATAGAATTGTAAATTTAAGTAAATATTCCCTTTTCAAAAAATAAACTTACCTTGAGTAAGCATGCTGAATTCTCTCTGTGCAGTTACCTTAACATTAAACTGTTTGTTTATCATTTGACTTAAATCCCCCCCTACCTCTCTGTCACTGTGAAGGCTTGCTTTTTTAGGCATGTGGGTTATATTTCATAATGGTCGATTTCACCTGTTTGTGTAATTTCTTTTTTTAAAAAGCCATGCCAAAAGCACTGGGA
Source organism: Felis catus (assembly GCF_018350175.1). NCBI lineage: Eukaryota > Metazoa > Chordata > Mammalia > Carnivora > Felidae > Felis > Felis catus. Next base: position 108,505,385 of record NC_058371.1, read on the forward strand.
AAGACTCGATGTAATTGCTTTGTAATGAAATGTTGAAAGCTATTTAGAGTTCATTCAGAGCAATTACATTTGTTTAGTCAGTGTGGCTAGATGCTAGACTGAAGCCTATAAACACATTTTGTAAAAAATAATCTTATTAAATGTTGCATAGGCAAAATATTACAACTAAAATAAAGTCTGTTAAACACACATCCTGCAATGACATCATTCTTTTCCTTCTGGAGTTCACCTCAATAAAACTTCTCAGGACTCTTCAAGCAGTGACATTCAAAATCCACCTTTACCTGTAAACATCAGATGGCAATATGTTTGTTTTCCAGAGAGCCAGGGAATGTATCTCTTTCCTATTAAATTATTATCTTTCCACATCTAGACGACACTTCAAAATCATCAACAGTATTAAGATGGGATAGGAAAGCTCTATATGAGATACTCGCAGACTATATTTTAGTCCTGACTACAAGTAACAAGTTCTAATACAGTTGGCATCTCATTTAATGTCTTCATGCCTCAGTTTCCTCCCCTGGAATAATAATGATTCCCTTTTTCATTCTCTAAACCACAAAGTTTTTAGATAATTAATTTACATCAGCTCATCTGCCAGCCAAAAGCACTGGACCAGATAATCCACTGATCAATCCCATTTCTAAAATTCTGTGATCATTGACAATGTCGGTCCACAATTTGGAATGAACATCTTGAAACACTTACCTAGCTGCAATTGAAGCAATTATGGAAAGAGATTTTCAAACTGAATGACAAATTGAAGCTGAAAAAAACCAGAAGTGTGTAAATCTCTCTTTTTTATCCCAACCTGACATTCCTCGGTACGACCTTGGCTGGCAGAGAAGTTATCAGTCAAAAACACAGTTGTTCTCACAACATTTACAAAAATGATTCAAAGACATATTAATAGTTTTATGGTGATGTTTCAAAAGTAGTTAAACAATCTGAATGGTTTTATTTGTAGTGTTTGTTCAAATTCTCTATGGATAGGGTTCATCTCCTGATGTAATATGTCTAAAACTCAAGAGAGAAGTACATTGCCACCACTGTTTCTTTACTGTTTCATCATTTTAGAAGAGCTTTTATTACTGTAAACTTGATTTTTTTTTGGTCAATAACATTTCTTAATTGAAGTATAATTAACATATAGTGTTATGTTAGTCTCAGGTGCACAATATAATGATTCAACAACTCTATACATTATTCAGTGCTCATCACAATAAGTGTACTCTTAATTCCCTATATCTATTTCATCCATCCCATCACTCACCTCCCCTCTGGCGACCACCAGTTTGTTCTCTGTATTTAAGACTCTCTTTTTTTGTCTTTTTGTTTTTTAGTTTGTTCATTTGTTTTGTTTCTTAAATTCTACATGAGTGAAATAATATGATATTTGTCTTCTCTGTCTGACTTATTTCACTTAGCATTTTACACTCTAGTCCATCCCTTTTGTTGCAGATGGCAAGATCTCATTCTTTTATATGGCTGAGTAATATTCCAATGTGTATATAATCCATTAGTCTATGGATGGACACTTGGGTTGCTTCCATATCTTGGCTATTGTAAATAAAACTGCAATAAATATAAGGGTACTTATATATATATATATTTTGAATTAGTGTCCTCATGTTCCTTGGGTAAATATCCAGGAGTGGAATTGCTGAATTATTTGATATTTCTATTTATTTTTTTGAGAAAACTCCATACTGTTTTCCACAGTGGCTGTGCTAATTTATATTCCCATTAATGGTGCACAAGGTTGTTTTTTTTTTTTTCCTCCACATCCTCACCAATGCTTGTTACTACTTGTCTTTCTGATTCTAGCCATTCCTACAGTTGTGAAGTGATATCTTGTTGTGGTTTTGATTTATATTTCTCCGATGATTAGTGATGTTGAACATATTTTCATGTGTCTGTTGGCCATTTATGTATCCTTTGGAAAACTGCCTATTCAGGTACTCTGCTTATTGTTTAATCAGATTGTTTTTTTGGTTTTGAGTTGTATAAATTCTTTACATATTTTGGATATTAATCCTGTATTGGATATGTCATTTGCAAATATCTTCTCCCATTCAGTAGGTTGCCTTGCCATTTTGTTGATGATTTCCGTTGCTGTGCAGAAGTTTTGTTTTGTTTTGTTTTTATTTTGGTGTGGTCTCAAAGCTTTAATTTTGTTTTTGTCTCCTTTGCCTGAGGAGATATATCTAGAGAAATGTTTCCATGGCTGATGTCAAAGAAATTACTGCCTATGTTTTCTTCTAGGAGTCTTATGGTGTCAGGTCTTACATTTAACTCCTTAATCCATTTTGAATTTATTTTTGTGTATGGTGTATGAAAATAGTACAGTCTCAATTTTTTTTTTTTTTTGCAGGTAACTGTCCAGTTTTCCCAATACCATTTGTTGAAGAGACGGTCTTTTTCCCATTGCATATTCTTGCCTCCTTTTCTGTAGATTAATTGACCATATAACTGCGGGTTTATTTCTGGGCTCTCTATTCTGTTCTGTTGATCTATGTGTCTATTTTTGTGCCAGTTTCATACTGTTTTGATTGCCATTGCGTTGTAGTATATCTTAAATCTGTGGGATTGTGATAGCCATAGCTTTGTAGTATATCTTAGATCTGTAGGATTGTGATACCTCCAGCTTTGTTCTTCTTTCTCAGGAATGCTTTGGCTAGTTGTGATCTTTAATGGTTCATATGAATTTAGGATTGTTTGTTCTAGTTCTATGAAAAATGTTGTAGGTATTTTGATAAGGATTGCTTAAATCTATTGATTGCTTTGGGTAGTATGGATATGTTAATAATATGGGTTCTTCCAATCCATGAGTATAGATTATCTTTCCATTTGTATGTGTCATCTTCAATTTATTTTATCAGTGCTTTATAGTTTTTGTAGTACAAGTGTTACATTACACTTCCTTGGTTAGGTTTATTAGTAGGTATTATATTATTTTTAGTGCAAGTGTAAATGGGATTATTTTCTTAATTTCTCTTTCTGCTACTTCTTTATTATTGTAAAGAAACTCAATATTTTTCTGCATATTAATCTTATAATTTTAATTCATAGTCTGTGACTTTACTAAATTCATTTCTCAGTTTTGATAATTTTCAAACATTATTATTTATAAATCCATTAAGTTATGTATGTGGTGTGAATGTACATGCATATGTATAAGGGGCTATGAGTATGTACATACTTAATCCATTAGCATTTGTATATGCAATGTATGAATGTGTTTATTGTGTGCATATATATATACATATGTATGTGTATATATATAACATGCTTATTACATGAACATATACGCCCTGTGAATGTGTGTATGTGTGTACAGGGCATTGGTTGAATGATAAGTGTAGTAAACTAAGATACATTAATTATAAGATACTATATACTTGTATGGCATTGATTTGGAAAAATATTTTTTGATTCTTCTAATAAACCATACATTTTTGCTTTCATTATGTTACTTGAGCATGTCACTAAATAGAAGCAACACTTCAAATATGACAACAGACAAAATCTCAAGAGATTTCCATCAAGAGATGGAAAACATTGGCTAACATTAAAGTATTTGATGAAAAGGCTACCAAAATTATTCTTAACTTGACCCACACCTTTTTTTCAAACCTAGAGGGAAAGAATGCCTATAGCATAAACTGAGATTATGTATTTTTATTCCAAAATAGATTTGTGGGGAAAAGGGAAATTAAGAAATAGTGTTTTGTTGTTTTAAGTTTTGTGGACAGACTTATTAACATTTTAAAATGAGTGAGATCTTTCAGTTCACTGATAATTGTAGACTATAAAATATCTTTAAGGAAACAAACAAACAAACAAACAAAAACAAAAAAACCCCACTTGTCTTCAATGATAACTTTTCAATAATTATGTCTTTTTCTTGTCATTTTGTTAAATAGTTATGTGTTGTATTTATGAGTAAATAAGTTAAGAATTCCTGAAATAAAGGTCTAAGTTTTTAAATCCTACTTTTAAAATGCTACACTTATTTATGAACTGTGTATATCTTTTTTCATAACAAGACACAATATTTCTGATAAGGAAAATGCTGACACTTAAAATGTTCTCATAAAAGCTCAAACTCATCAAAGAGTAACTATGGAAAATCTTTAAGTATCATGATGGCATGCATACTAAATCACTTATGTAGAGGTTTTAATTAAAAAATAAAAGGAGTGTAATATTGGAATTCATGGCACGATGATATAAAACTGAGAGAGAAGTGCCTTTCAATAGCTTGTATGCCTGTGTCTTTACTAAATTATGCAGTATACAGTCTTAAGTTGTACAACAAATACAAGTTATTTAAAAAAAAACCTCTGGTAATTATAGCTCATAGGGTGTTTTAGAGATAGAAAATTTAGAGCAGGTAAGACTATTGAATCAAAAATAAAATTGTGACCAAATACTGACTTAATGAAAGTTCACTAGAGAGCAAATAATGTATTTTGAAGTTTCAGTAATGAATAAGGCAATCTGTGCACTCAGCAGAATAGATACTTACGTAAGCATGAAGAATTTAAATAAAATATAAAGAAGCAAAACATCCAAGCATAGACAAATTTGAAACTTTTTGGCAATTGCATGAGTTTTGAGGGATCCTGAACTTTTATAGCTTATCTCAGAAATGAGATCCCACCAGTTTAACCATATACTATTCATTAGAAGATAGTCATTAGGGCCAGCACATACTCGAAAGGAGGAGGAATCCACAAGGGAGGGAATACCAATAGGCAGAAATCATTGGAAGTCATTATGGAAGCTCGCCTTCATGTCTAACTAGAAACAGGAAATATAGGGGCGCCTGGGTGGCTCAGTAGGTTAAGCGTCTGACTTTGCCTCAGGTTATGATCTCACTGCTCACAGATTTGAGCCCCGTATCAGGCTCTGTGCTGACAGGTCAGAGACTGGAGCCTGCTTCAGATTCTGTCTCTCTGTCTCTGCCCCTCCCCAATCACACTCTGTCTTACTCTATCTCTCAAAAATAAATAAACATTAAAAATTTTTTAAAAAAGAAATAGGAAATATAAAGAATCCTGTATGATAGAAGTCATACTTATTTGTTCATTAACTTAAAAAATATTTGAATATGAACTAAAACATTAAAATCAGAATCTTCTTTTTTTTTTAATAATTTACTGTCAGGTGAGCTCACATATAATGTAGTCTTGGCTTCAGGAGTAAATTTCCATGATTTATCACTTACATACAACACCCAGTACTCATCCCAACAAGTGCCCTCCTCAATGCCCATCACCCATTTTTTCCAGGCCCTCAACTCCCCACCCCCATCAACCTTCAGTTTGTTCTCTGTATTTAAGCATCTCTTATGGTTTGCCTCCCTGTCTGTAAGTTATTTTTCCTTTCCTTTCCCAATGGTCTTCTATTAAGTTTCTAAGATTCTACATATGAGTGAAAACATGTATCTTTCTCTGACTGACTTACTTCATTTAGCATAAATGTCCAGTTCCATCCACATCGTTGCAAATGGCAAGATTTGCATTCTTTTTCATTGCTGAGTAGTATTCCATTGTATATATAAACCACATCTTCTTTATCCTTTCATCAGTTGATGGACATTTAGGCTCTTTCCATAATTTGGCTATTGTTGATAGTGCTGCTATAAACTTTGGGGTACGTGGGCTCCTACACATCTACACTCCTGTAGCCTTTGTATAAATACCTAGTACTACTATTCCTGGGTCACAGAGTAATTCTATTTTTAATTTTTGAGGAACCTCCACAATGTCTTCCAGGGTGGCTGCGCCAGTTTGCATTCCCCATTCCCACCAACAGTGCAAGTGGGTTCCTCTTTCTCCACATCCTTGCCAACATCTGTTATTTCCTGAGTTGTTAATTTTAGCCAGTCTGAACTGTGTGAGGTAGTATCTCAATGTGGTTTGGTTTATATTTCCCTGATGATGAGCAGTGTTGAGCATTTTGTCATGTGCCTGTTAGCAATCTGGATGTCTTCTTGGAAAAGTGTCTATTCATGTGTTCTACCCATTTTCACAGGATTATTTGTTTTTCGGATGTTGAGTTTGGTAAGTTCTTCATAGATTTTGAATACTAACCCTTTATCTGATATGTCATTTGCAAATATCTTTTCCCATTCTGTTGGTTTCCTTTTAGTTTTGTTGATTGTTTCCTTTTCTGTGTAGAAGGTTTTTATCTTGGTGAGGTCCCAATAGTTCATTTTTGCTTTTATTTCCCTTGTTTTCAGAGACATGTCAAGTAAGAAATTGCTGCAGCCGAGGTCAAAGGGGTTGTTACCTGTTTTCTCCTCTAGGATTTTGATGTTTTCCTGTTTCATTTCAGACACATAGACCAATGGAATAGAATACAGAACCCAGAATTGGACCCACAAATGTATGGCCAACTAATCTTTGACAAAGCAGAAATGCATATCCAATGGAAAAAAAGACAGTCTCTTTAGCAAATGGTGCTAGGAGAACTAGACAGCAACATCCAGAAGAATGAAACTGGACCACTTTCTTACACCATACACATAAACTCAGAATCTTTATCTTGAAGCTTAATACCAGTTACACCTCCCTAAGACCAAAATATTTACTCATCTAACTCTTTTCTTTTCATCCAATCCATTGCCTCTACTTGAAAATATATAGACAGCTGTTGAATTCTCGTCACCTCTACTACTAACTACTTAGTTTAAGTTACAGTTGTATCTTTTTTACCAGCTTTTGATATTGACATTAATATATCATAAATCTCAGTGATGTTTAGTGTGTTTACAGATTTATGCAAACTTCACCACGATTAATTTTTAAAAAAAACATCTTTATAACTTCAAAAAGTCTGTACCCCTCAACAGTCAATTCCTCTTTCTCTCAACTCCCCTGAACCTAGGAAATTATTAATTTACTTCCCATTTCTGTAGATTTTTTATTATGAACATTTTATATAAATAGAATCATATAATATGTGTGTGGTCTTTTATAATTAGTTTTTTTTCATTTAACTTAATCTTTTGCAGTTCATATATGTTGTAGCATGTATCAGTACTTTGTTCTGTTTTATAGCCAAGTAATGTTCCATTGCTATGTTTATATTATATTTTATTTATACATTCATCAGTTGATAGACATGTTTATACTTTCTGGCTATTATTTATAATGTCTCTACAAATATTCATGTACAAGTTTTTGTGTGGACATGTGTTTTCATTTATCTGTATATTTACCCTGGAGTAGAATTGTTGGGTTACATATGGTATCTCTATGTTTAGCATATTGGGAAACCACCAAACTGTTTTTAAATTGTCTGTACCACTTGGGGCACCTGGTTGACTCAGGAGGTTAAGCATTTGACTTAGGCTGAGGTCATGATCTCATTGGTTTGTTAGTTCAGGCCCTGCCTCAGGCTCTGTGCTGACAGCTTGGAGCCAGGAGCCTGCTTCGGATTCTGTCTCTCTGTCTCTGACTCTCCTTCTCTCTCTCTCTCTCTCTCTCTCTCTCTCTCTCTCTCTCTCTCTCTCTCCCCCTCCATCCCTCCCTCCCTCTCTCTCTCTCTTTCAAAAATAAACATTAAAAAATTTTTAATTAAAATAAAATAAATTGTCTGCACCACTTTACATTTCCACCAACAATGCATGAGGATTCTAATTACTCCACATCCTTGTCAACCCATGTTATTATCTGTCATTTTTATTATATATGGTATGGATATGAGGCAGTATCAAATTATGTTGTGATTTCCATTTCCCTAATGGCTAATGATGTTGAGCATCTTTTCATATGTCTATCAGCTGTCATATATCTTCATGTCTATTCAGATCCTTTTCCACTTTTTAATTGTGTTAGTGGCCTTTTGTTATTTACTTGCAAGAAATCTTGTATATTCTTTATACAAATACTTCATCAGTTCTATGATTTTCAGATATTTTCTCCATATGTGGATTCTCTTTAAACTTACTGAACAGTGTCTTTTGAAACATAGAAGTTTTAAATTTTTATAAAATCCAATTTATCATTTTATTTTTGGTCTCTTGTGCTTTTTGTGTCAAACCTAGAAAGGTTTTTGCCTAACCCAAGGTCATAAAAATGTACTCCTATATTTGCTTCTATGAATTAGATGATATGAACACTTACATTTAGTTCTGCGGTGCATTTAGAGTTCATTCTTTTGTATGGCACAAGGAAGAAGTACAGCTTCATTCTGTCACATGTGGTATCCAGTTGTACCCACATTTTTTGTTGAAAAGACCATTCTTTCTGCCACCAAATTGGGTACTTCTGCCAAAAATAAACTGACTTTAAATTTAAGGAAGTATATTTATACTCTCAATTCTATTATATTTATCTCTATGCCTGCCCTTATGCTAGATCTCACCATCTTGATTCCTGTATCTTCCCAATAAGTTTTTTTATTGAAAATTGTGAGTCGTCCAACTTTGTTTTTCTCTTTAAAAATTGCTTGGTCTATTCTGGGTCCTTTGAGTTTTCATATGAGTTTTAGAAGCAGCTTGTCAATTTCTGCACAATGACTAGCTGAGATTTTGATAGGATAGCATTGGATCCACAAATAAATTGAGGAAATACTCCTATCTTAACATAAGTTTTTTGGTCTATGTATATGGGCTATTTTTCCATTTATTCAGGTTTTCCTTAGTTTTTTTCAATAATATTTTATAATTTTCACTGCCTATGTTCCTCATTTCTTTTGTTAAATATGTTACTAAGTATTGTATTCTTTTTGATGCTATCATAAGTGGAATTGTTACTTAATTTCACTTGCACATTCTTTATTTTTATTTATAAAAGTACAATTGAGGGCGCCTGGGTGGCGCAGTCAGTTAAGCGTCCGACTTCAGCCAGGTCACGATCTCGCGGTCCGTAAGTTCGAGCCCCGCGTCAGGCTCTGGGCTGATGGCTCGGAGCCTGGAGCCTGTTTCCGATTCTGTGTCTCCCTCTCTCTCTGCCCCTCCCCCGTTCATGCTCTGTCTCTCTCTGTCCCAAAAATAAATAAACGTTGAAAAAAAAAATTTTTTTAGAAAAGTACAATTGATTTTTGTATATAGAGTTTGTAACCTTCAAATTTGCTGAATTTATTTACAAGTTCTGGAATTATTTTAGTGTATTCTTCAGGATAGTTTATATATAAGATCTTATCATATGTAAATGGAAATAGTTTTACTTCTTCTTTTCCAATCTGGAAACATTTTATATCATTTTCTTGTCCAATTTACCTGATGTGAATCTCTGTATATTGCTGGATAGAAGTGACAAGCACAAAAATCCTTGTCTTATTCCTGATCTTAGGAAGGAAACATCCAGTCTTTCACCATTAACCATGATGTTAGTTACAGCCTTTTCATAGAAACCTATTATCAAGTTCAAGTTCCTGTCAATTCCTGCTCAGTTGAGTATTTTGATTATGAGAATATATTGGCATTTTCATATATTTTGGGGGGATCTATTCAGTTGATTATGCTTTTCCCTTTGTTTTATTGGTAAGATGTATTACACTAATTGTTGTAAGGTTAGTTTAACATCTAAAACCAAGACTTTCTAGTACCAACCATTAAAATATCAGATGGGAAAACCCTGTGATAAATCTCATTGGTCTTGGTGTATAATGCTTTTTATATGTTGCTGAATTTAATTGCTAGTATTTTGTTGAATATTTTGTATCTATATTCATAGAGATATTGGTTTGTAGTTTTTCTTTTATTATACCTTTGTCTGGTTTTGGTGGTAGGCTAATACTAGCCTCATAGAATTAGTTGGAAAATGTTCTCTCCTTTTCTGTGTTTTGAAAGAACACAGTTCTATAGATAGGGTCTATAGATAGGTCTATGAGACTTTTTCCAATCACAGGAGTATTCTTAGCTGTCTCTTTCTTTGGTTTTCTCTAGTATACTTCTTATTTGGTTTATTATTAGCTTGCTATTAACCTTAATTAAAATAACAACAGCCTTCTCTGAATTGCTTGCCATCAAAATCTCCATTGTTTTCAAGGGTGATCTTTGACTTGAACTTTTCCACACTCTGTCCCAAATAAAGTCACTTCCCTTGGAGAGAATTTAAGAGTTCTTTCTTTCTATGACCTACATCTCCCTGTGGGCAAAGTCTTTGCAACCACTGTTCCAGAGCTAGAGTGGGAACAATGGCTTCCTCTCTCAACGTGACACCCAGATTTATGAGCAGGGTGCTGGGTTGGGATGGTAGCCTCTGGTTTTCTTAGTTTGGTTCTCCTAGCTTAGAACCACTAGCCTACAACTGAGTTGGAGCAAGGACAAATCATGGTTTTGGTATTATTGGTCTCTGGCATCTGAGGTATAGTTTCTGCTCCAAGTGAGGTCCCCTTGAGGAAGAGATCTCCATATCTCTCAGCAGTTCTTGCCTAGAGTAGACCTTCTAAGCACAGAGAAGGGGACATGAGAAATTCTCATGGCTAGCTCCTCCCAGGGACAAGCACAGCTTTAGACTGAAATCCAAGGGGAGAGAAACCCCTATGTTCTTGTCTCTACCTTCCTGAGGTGAGAATTTTGTCACTCTAAACTGAAGCAAGTGGGGAAAGGTGTGGGTCATGGCTCAAATGGCACATACTTTCACTGTTCTTACCAATCTTGGTAGATTTTTCTTGAATAATGTTTCTTCATTTGCTATACATCCTCAGTTCATTTTCCAGAGATTTTAAATGTTTTTTTTTTGTAATAATTTCTATCAGTTATGGTTATTTTGCTAGGAGAGAGTCCACAGAGCTCCTCACAGCACCATTCCAGAAGTCAGAATCCTAACATTATATCTTGACTAATTTATAGCAATACCCCCCCCCCCTCACGGGGGTCCATTTCCATTCTTGGTCCTCTTGAACCTATTCTCATCAAAACAGGTATTGTGATCCTGTTAGCATGTAATTCGGGTCTTGTTACATTTTGTCTCAAAGTCCTCCAAACTACCTTAAAATATCTCTCAAGGCCTTTGCATCTGACCCCTTGTTTCACTGTGAACATTTTTTCACATCTGATGTTTTAATGGATGATACTAGAAAGTCTCCAGTAATTTCCCCTGATGTGCTAGAATTTATAGACTGGGTTTGTTTGTTTGTTTGTTTGTTTGTTTTTGTTTTTGTTTGTATCTGTACTTTGAATCCTAAAGTAGGATAAGCAAAAAAAGTAGTTTTAAGTTTGAAAATGCATTAATAGAATCAAATATTAATGGCATTTCCTTGGAAGACAGAGCAGTAAAAATTTGCTAAATGTTTAGTAAATGCAATATTCGTATGATCTTGAATGTATTTAATTACCTGTATTGGAAACCTATGATAAGTAAAATGATCTTAGGAAGGAAGAAAATAATAAAATCACAGTGGGAAGATTATAGAATATCATCCAGCAAACTTGAGACTCACTTAATATGAGCACTTAAATGATTTTGTTGCTGAATACACAACATTTATTTACAGATGGCACTTTATAATAGTTTAAAAGTATTTCTCTCTCTGTCTCTCTCTCCCTCTCTCTCTCTCTCTCTCTCTCTCTCTCTCTCTATATATATATATATATATATATATATATATATATATAGTCAGTGGAAATATCTCTTAATCATGATAAGTATTATTTTTTCTTTTTATGTTAAATATACATAAATTTTTCATATATTGTTCAGAAACATGCTTTACAGACAACTTATCCACCTCCATGTTCCTTTACCATGACAATATTTTGTCCACCATAATTCTTTATACCTTCCTATTACTACTTGTGTGTTTTATTCAAGATACTCAAAATTGTACACTTATAGATTCAACCTTTAATATATGCTATATCAGCATGGAATATTTGTATTATGATGTGTGAGTTATCCATTTGTCACTGCAAAGCTTTGGCATCTGGGTGATGTATTATTTTAACCATTTCAATGAGTAACTTTCTAAAATACATAACTCATTGCTTTTAAATTAATAAATGCATACTAAGAATCATGTCTCATTTTTCACAAGGACCAAAGGTTTTCACTGTTAATACAAATGATTTTATTGCCCCCACTGTTACTGTGCTCTCAGAGTTTGCTGAGAGTAGGTGGACTATTTGCTCCTAAACTGTGTCCTTAACAATTTTTTTTTAATTTTTGCATCTACTTTTTCAAGTTTTCTAATTTGTGGTTTGTAAGATTGATAGCTTTCTCTTCTAGCTATTGTCATGTTATCTGGGTATAGTAGCCAGATTCCCATTTTAGTAAAGTGAAGTGTTCAAACTAGATGACCACTGAGGCCCCTGATATCTCTAAAATTCTATAAATGTGAGTTGCTTTGAGCTTGGAGATACAGCAAGCTTCTTCAGCTTGTTTCTAAAATGACAGTGAAGCTCTCAATTTCACAAATGAGAAAACTGAGCTCATGTGTCAATGGTAGCACTGAGAACCCATACTCTGCCTTGTGGTTCCTAATCCAGGGCTCTGTCAGATGCACCATGTCCCACCCCACGCAAAAGCAGATGACTTCTGGGAGAACCAGACATTATGGCCCAAGGTAAAATGAACCAACTTGTGCACCCTGTTTTCCTAGTGGCTTTTAAAAAACCACAGTCCAGGTAAAAGTAACTTCTGCAAAGTTGAAAAATTGTTGAAGAACACAGAACTTTCTTTCTGTATTGAGAGTAGACATTATTGTATAAAAACTTTAAGGATGAATATGGAAAATCGAAGTGTGTAATTAGGATATTGATCAGCATATTGCATAATAAGTGAAAATATTTTTACTTTTCTTTTACCTACCCATGGCCAGAAGATAGGATTTTTACCCTTTTTATAAGTAGAATGATATTGTTTAATAAAGTTATTAGCTAGCTTATTCAAACCATCTCTAAGGTTTTCATCAATTCCCTTTTTTCACCAAACCTACAACATGAAGAATAGCATGAACTTTTTGCCTGAAAATTAGAATTGGTATTTCATTATCTATTAATATTCATACAGCTTAGCAATGGATTTAGAGAGAAAAAATGGCTTTCGTTGTCATGTGTTGTATCATGGTAAGTCTTTGACTTGCTGGTCTGGTATTGGCAGGTAGATGACAGAATTTCCTTTAGACAGAAAATCTCTACAATGCGTCTTTATCTGTTTGATTTTCCTAGCAGAGGGCAACATCGGACCCACTCATCCCCCAAATCCCTATTTTAGGTGCAGCATATTTTTTTTCTGTCAAGTAGCTATTTTATTTCTGAACGTGTTTAACCTCAAAGGAATAAATGCCACCTACAAAATTAACTTTAATATTGGGCAGCAATAATCGAAAGAAATGAACTATTTATATCATTCAAAATGCTTTAAATGTAAATCTATCAAGGCTCACATCTATCTGTTCTGAATACCTTTTATCATTATTTTTGCTAAATGTAAAGCACTGAAAGTCATTCCTTTTGCTTTATAGTTTTTATGCATTTAAATAATCTTTGAAGATTAACTAGAGGAGCTCTAATTCTTTTCTGGTGCTGATACATGAAACAATTGAAACAGGATTCCCCCCTAGGAGATAAGCTGATAACTGCTTAAAGTAGATGTTAATATTTAACTTACTTGCTTTAAGGCAAATAAATACTCCCTCTAAATATTAAGTTTTGTTTTTATTATACAGAACAGTAAACTATGCACAAAATCCAAAAAAAAAGTTATATTCCTCTGAAGAAAACAAAACCTTAGCTATTTTTACACATAAAAATCAGGGGCGCCTGGGTGGCTCAGTTGGTTAAACACATAAAAATCTTTTGTGACGTGAGTTTGCCCTGTGTGGGCCTAATTGTTCAGTGGATTAGTTAAGCCCATTGGGCTTCAGACCTATCTTGATTCAAATTACGCCTTTTGCAATTACTGAATGGGTGACCTTAGGAAACAATTTAAAAATCTTGTGCTTTTATTTTCAAATGTGTAAAATGGGGATGATAATTGTTCCTACCTCAAGTTTTTTTTATGAGAATTAAATGATGTATGTACATGTTTATATATGTGTAATGCTTGGCAAAGTGTCTGGCACGTAAGTATTACAAAAAATATTTGTTATCATCATCATCATGGCTACCATCATTTTCACCATATTTCTTCAAGAAACGTACGATCATTCCTTTTGAAGTCAGAGGTTGGTGATAACAATAAAACCACCACAAGACTTTTTCAAGGCTATGTAATATGCAAGCTGGGGACAGATACCAGATATTCTGCCTGACAGAAGGCAGGAGAGGAGCACCCAGCCAGAGGGAGCAGTATGCAAAAGACCACAAGATAATGCCCCAAATAACATGTTCCACTCTTCTAGTAAAATATATATTGCTTCAGCAACAACCTACCAGTGTGTCTGGTAACTACTGCCTGTGGGATTTGGTCTGCAGTGATTTTTGTATGGTTGGTGTGCTCAGGATTGGCTTTACATTTTTAAAGCATTGTAAAAATCAAACAAACAGACAAAGAAAAATGTCTGACAGAAGCATTATGTTGCTGGCAAGGTCTAAAATATTAACTACACAGCTCTTCAGAGTAAAAGTTTGTCAAACCGTGGCTCACATATATAATGATCCAGAGAAAAGTATATCAAAATGAAATCATTTTCCTTTCATTTTCAAAGTGTTTATTTATTTTTAAGAGAAAGTTAGGGCATGAGTAGAAGAGGGGCAGGGAGAGAGGCAGGCAGAGAATCCCAAGCAGGATCTGCTCTGAGAACCAGAGCAACAGAATGCCAGCCCACAAACCGAACCATGAGCTGAAATCAAGCTTATGACCTGAGACGAAATCAAGAGTCAGACTCTCAGCCAATTGAGCCACCGAAGTACCCCTCAAATTGGAATCATAATGATGAATAATATAGCATGAGTCCGTAATTGACACATACCTATCCATCAGTGATTATTGGCAACCTCCTGTGTCTTTAGAAATACATTTCTGATAATTCTTGCCTTTATGAATCTCCAAAAGGAGCATAAAATGTTGAAGAAAGGAAGAAGAAATTGATTTGGTGTCAGAAGACACTTTGAGTTGGGAATTAGGAGAAGATGAGACTGAGTAGCTCATGTGGGACCGGAATTTACGGGAAATTTATACCCTAGGCCTTAGGGCCCCAGGGTCCTAAATCCAAGTAACTGATCACCTTTGCATAGAACTCTATCTACCATTTGAAATACCAATTTTCCAGATTTTCCTATCATGTCTCAATGTTCAGAATTAATATATTCTTTTTCGTTTCTCTTCTAGAACCTTCCGGATAATTATTCTTGCATGTCTTTTGTAGACAAGATTAGCAAGTGAGCTACTTAGCAATGGTGCATGGAAATTCTCACTTCTACATTCTCACCTCAGGGTACAGATGTCTTTAGTCCTTGGTTGTCACTTCTAAATGCACACTTAGTGCACATTTTTTTTTTTAACGTTCTTCCTTATTGAATAAACCCAAAGTTTGCTTGTGGAGCAAAATGTCTAGCTAAAGGATTGATTTTTCAGCTTTTATTTCAGGTAGGAGACATTTAACACATTCCTAGCATTTAGAAATAACCATAAGTAGTGGTATGAGGCTCCAGGAAACCAGGTTGGATCCAGCTGATGCTTGCCATTCTGCCCTTTGCCTCTGCTCCTTTATTTTGCCTATTTGGTCCTATTAACTGGAATTGAGGCATCATCATAAAACTATGAAGGAAAGGCCAAGAGAATCAGAGACCACACTTCTGGCATTCTTGAAACTCTGAACCAACTGCTTATCTCCAGATTTACCATTTCTCAAGAATAATAAGTTCTTCTTTTTTAAGCCACTGTTTTTTGTTTTCACTTTTGTCTTTCTGGTACAAAGTTTGAACCCATTCCCTACCCAGTGCTTTACATTACATTTTGCCTCTTTGGATGTCTTGACATTTGCTTACATTCAAATTGACCCATTGTTTAAAATTTGTAGACCCTCCAAAGGAATATTTATAGAGAATACCCTGAACCTAGAAGCCCAAAACTTTTTAAGAAGTGTTGGTAGTAGGTTTTATGCTTATTTATGAATCAATTTTTAGATAGCAATTTTGTAAGTAGATTTAGAATGGTCAATAAGAACAATGAACTTTCACTGACAGATTTTAATTAAAATTGCTTCAATGACCATGCTTGTTTTTAATGATTAAATGACTCTTAAATCTTCAAGAGCCAAGATTTTCAAGAATTGTTTTTTACTTAACTCCCTATTGTATTGAGTCTACCTTATTCAAATTGGATAATTTTCAAGAGTGCTTGTTACCATATATTTTTCTTTTCTTTTTTTTCTTTTTTGCCTTCTTCAATTTGAAAAATTCTTTCAGCTTGATAGTTTCTTTCATGCTTTACCTGTAGTGGCAGAACATTTTCATCATACCGTGATTACCTCTTTATAGTTGACACCTCAGTTCCGTGCAGTCGTATCTGCAGTAACTTGAGCAATAGGAGAATATGAGAATTGTTTCCAAACATGTTGACAGTGGAGAGAGTTAAAACTGATTGATAATACAGATGAATTAGAATACTTGAAGTCAGATTGTTTTGAGATGAGAACTGTATCAATGCTTTGATTTCCAAATATAATGCCACTGTAACATGATGATAGCAAAATGGAAATAATAATATTTTGGTATGATTTTAACTTGAAACATCTACATACCTACAGAATAATATAATACCTTAATATTTTATAGGCATTTATTTAAGCAATCATAATTTAGGTGTTTTTGACTATATATGTACCATTTATTAACATAAATTTACTTTCTGTCTGATGAACTTTAACCTTTTTCACATGGTGATAAACGTTCCCCAACATTAGAAAAAATTGCAGATATGAATATTTTAACTCTTAGAGAAGGCACAGGATGTCACAGAAGGATTTTAAAAATGAAATAAGACCCTGTATTTGGAGGGCAGGGGAATTGACAACCTGAGAGATGGCACATGCCACACAAAATGTTTAAAGCATTTTTCTATAACTGCATTAAGTTGACATTAAGGGGAAAAATGACTCCTAAGAGAAATCTCAGCTTTACTCAAAAATAATATTAGAAATATATCCTATTGCTCAGGGAAAGTAATAGTTTATGCAAATCTATTTCTGCAAAATAATGTGTTTAAATTACCAATTCTAGCCCATCAACTATACAGTTGTGGAAGCACCTAAAAGGTTTGGAAATGTGTTCAACATCAGAAAACCAAGGGCATTCTAGCCTCATTAAAAAGGGCAAGTTGCCCTCTTCAACATGTCCACTTCGTGTACACACACATGCAGACACATCCACGCACACACATCCCCTACCCATCCCACCTAAAACAGTGCTTTATTCCATGAACATAGGCAATCAGATTTAATAATAATAACAATAATAATAATAATAATAATAAATTAAAAAATAACTAATGTGTAGTGTGTATAAATTCATGAGGTTCTTAGAATGGAGAGAAGATATGACAAGATAAATCAGGTATATTATTTACTGGAGATAAAATTACAGGTGAAACATATTGTGAAATGGTGTCGATTTTATTAACCAAAATTATTTTGAGCATCTTTTTGCATGTTTCTGCTTATTGTAACTATAGAAAAGATGTAATAATGGAGAGATAATACTATTCTTGTTTCTATCTGACTCTTAACACATCTAAGATTCTTTAATGTTATCATTTCTTCCAGGTGAAGGGCATTGTCAGAAGCTCTAAATACTTAATATCTGGTACTGTTTCTCTTGTTACTAAATTAAATCTAGCACTAAATTTTGCCATGTAGCAGAGGCAACAATGAAGGGAAAGCTACTGAAATGTAGTCTGGCATTTCATGAGATATCCTCATGCCACATTTCTGTCACCCTTCACTGTTCTCGGGTGCTTGTTTTCATCCTTATTCTCCTTATTCAGTTTATTTCAAGAGCCCATCATCATAAGCATTCCCTTGAATACCCTCTGAAATCCTTTGCACTTCTGGGTCCATAATACTCCCCTGCAAAGCCTCAACGTTGTTTGGATCTAAATCTCTACCTAGTCTATGCCTCTACCCCTGAAACTGAATGTGGTGGGACCAACACTTAACTGTTCTCATTTTAAAGCCATGACCGCAGACCTCAATAGATCCTCAATGCTGCCCAGAAGGTACACTGAAACTCCTCAGTTTACTCATCATCCTACTCCTCTAGGCCACTGTTTCATCCTCTCTTTCTGCAAACTACCCCACATCTTCCCCCATCCCCATTCTCAGCTGGTGATCTTATTTCACTGGATAGAAAAATCAATAAATTAGAAGTGAACTTCCACATGCTCCCTACAACTGCTACTTCAACATGATGATAATGAAATGAAAACATAATAATAGGTATAATTTTAATGTGCCTACAGAAAAATCTAATAATTATAATAATCTTTATAGACAGTTACTCATGTGGCCATAATTATTTAGTAAAAGCTTTTGGATATATCGGTGCCAGTTAACATAAACTGTGTTAATAATGACATAAATACAAATTGTGGGCTGATATTCTGTGACAGAAGCACACAATCTTGCCTTCTGTCTTGAAACAATGAATAAAGGAACTAGAAATGCAAAGACCAAATTCCTTCCTTTTGCACTCAATCTCACCCCTTCCCAATGGTTCAAGAGCATTATTCCAGAAATTCTCTCCTCTTTCCTAAATCATTTCCCTCTGTGTACAAACATACTATTCTTACTCCCATCTTTAGATAAATCTGTCCTTATGTTTGCTGTATCCTGCAGCTACAGCACCATTTCTAGACTCTCCATTTTAGCTAAAATTCTTGAAATAGTTTTAATACTCACTTGTCCCTGTTGCAGCTCTTCCCATTCTCTCTTAAATCCATTCTGATATGCTTTCCCTCCGCTTCTCCATAAGAACTCTTGTCCAGTTCACCAATGCACATCCAATATTTAATATTTTAAACCAACAGGCAATTCTTATTTTCTCATTTAACTGCATCTATTATCAGCTCTATACATGTTGTTCAGACTCTTTTATCAAACACTTTCTTCAATTGGCTCCTATTTTGTTGTAGATTCCTGGCATTCCTCCCATCTCACTTGAAATACTCTTTCTCAGTATATTTTCTGGATTTCTTCTCTTCTCTTTGTAAGGTTAACCACCCCCTTCCCCCCGTAAGATCTATCCTTAGACTTCTCTATTTATGCATTAATTCCGTTGATGATATTAATGAGTCTTATGGCTCTAAATGAAATTTATATATTGATAACTCTTCAAATTTAGATCTCTAGCTGAACTCTCCTCTGAATGTTAAACTGGTTTATTTGACTTCCTAACTGACATATCAAATTGGATGTCTAATGTCAAATATATGTCCTCTCTTTCCCCAAAACCTGTTTAATTTTTTTAACTTCCCAGTATCACTTGATGCAGATTCTATCCTTCTAATTGAGCATTTATCTCATGTTTTCTATTCAATCAGTCATTGAATCCTGTGGCTCCACAATATATACAGATCTAAAAGCATTCTTCACTAACTACATTGTCCCCATCCTGATCCAAGCTGTTATTAGATTGTTTCAATAACCTATTAACAGGATACTAGTTTCTGCCTTACTTCCTTTTAGTCAGCTACCAGCATTCAGAAGAATTTTTGTAATGGTAGGCTATATTATATCACCTATGTACGCAAAAACTTTCCAGTAGCTCCTTATCTCACTCAGGGTAATACCAACATCCTGATAGTAGCATATAGGCACCCAAATGATCCACACCCATTCCTTCTTTTCAGCAATGCTGCCTTATATAGCTTCCATGAAAACATAATCAATGTGAATAGTGTCCCCTGGAGTTGTTCAGTCAACTTGTAAGACTATTTGCAGCAACCCTGCCTCTTGATAGCGTCTCTTACAACGACTCTCCCCCTTTGCTAATTTTGCTCTAAACAAAAAACAAACAAAAAAAGAATTCTTATTCTTCCTAAAAAAACACCTGAAGTGCTTTTAACTCAGAGCAATGTATGTACTGTCACCTCTGCCTGGAATGATCTTCCTCAAGTTATCTGTATGGCTTAATCCCTCACAACTTCAAATCTTGATTCAAAATACTACCTTCTCTGGGAAGCCCTCCTAAATAATCTGTTTAATATTGCAACCCATATTCATTCAACCCCCCCCCTTTCTCTGCTTTATTTTTCTCCATAGCCCTTAGCATCTTCTGATATATTATACCATTTGCCTGCTTATTTTGTGTAATCTTGATCTCATCTTATTAAAATGTACACTTCTTGATGGCAAGAATTTCTGTCTGTTTTGTTGACTGATATATTTTCAGCACCTCAAATGATTTCTAATACATCATGTACATAATAAATATGTATTGAATAAAAGAAAATTAACGAACCAAAATGTATTGAACATGTTGATTGTCAATAAATTAAGAGTTCTAACCACCAAAAATTAACAATGCAAATGCCTAATCAACTACGTTTTGTACAGTGTTAATGAAGACTTACTTAGTTTTTCTGTTAGTTTCCTTTACGCAGCAAAGTAGACCTTCAGCAGGATCAAGAATATTAAAGGGGGATAGGTCTCAATTGCCCAAAATAACTCTACTTAGGATCGGAAAGTTCACACTGTAGAAGCAACACCATTGCTATGCTATTTCTTTTTCAAAAGAAAAATCCATTTGTAACACAGAGCTCCCCAGACATTTGTCACCATTTACTAGGCTTCAGTCCAAAAAGTGTCAGGACTGACCCAGCCAATTTCTAGGGTCACACAGTCATTGCTTTTATCACTTATGAAAACAGAAGACAATTTCAGTTCCCAAAACACAGTGGAAAATCAATAATCCTAGGGTCATTCTCAAAGTTGACAATATGATTCCAAGTCCTTATTAAAAGGAAAAATAGATAATGAGATCTATTTTCTTTAGCACTAGTGTCGCTCCCTAGAAGTCGTGTATATCCGAGTACAAATCAGTACTTTATGTTCAACAGGATACTGTTTAATGCATTATATCGTTACTCAAGTAAGTGAATTTATTCATTTATGCAATCATTATTTTATTTATTTTCCTTTTATATTCATTTATTAAATATAAAATGATTAAATTTATTTAATAACATTTTAAATTTATCATTTCCTTTAAAAAATATTTGTTAAACACCATCAATGTACCAGGCATGCTGCTAAGTGCTGGAAATATAAAACTATCCTAAATAGGGGCGCCTGGATGGCTCAGTCAGTGAAACTTCCGACTTAACGCTCAGGTCATGATCTGAAGGTCCTTGAGTTCGAGCCCCGCATCTGGCACTGTGCTGACAGCTCAGAGCCTGGAGACTGCTTCAGATTCCGTATCTCTCTCTCTCTTTCTGCCTCTCCCCCACTTGCACTCTGTCTCTCTCTCTCAAAAATAAATAAACACTTAAAAAAAGTGCTTAAAACCATCCTAAATGTATTGTGGGCTGGTTTCACAGGCAATATCTCCTGAAATGCAAATATAAGGAGATAATAATAGGAAAAATACCATTTTTCTGGCTATTCATCATCCTTGTATCAAGACCTTCATCCATTCTTCAGGTTTCTGTCCAAATATCTGTGAAGGATCCAGGGATCTCTCCTGACCTCCAAGAACCCTTTTTTTCTCCTTTTTTCCTCTGGCTCCCTATGGTATATCAGGTCTTCTAAAAAAGTATCTGCACTGACTGATCATAAATGGTAGCACCAGGGTAATGCTCAAGCTTACCCATGGTTCTTTCTATCTTTGCACGTAATGCCTACAGATCTCTTTGCCCATTCATTAGTATGTAGTTATCCTACAAAGGGATGTTGCAATGCATGCTGACACAGAGGTGTTTGTGTTCATCAAGATTAATCCATTGGAGCAATGGTCTTTCAAGAGAATTTGTTCTCCTTCTTTATGTTCCCTACTTTACATGGTTTCACCACATGTTGTTCTGTGTTAAATACTTGGGGTATTTATTATTTAAGTAAACTAGTCTCATATTTATTTTCTCTATCATTACCACTGGCTGATGAGTACATAAAATTAAGTAGTCATATATATTACATGATAGTATCCAACTAGACAAATAGGTGTTTGCCATGTATCAATGAGTTTTCTTGAAGAAATATTGGGCACTGCATTAGCAATCTCTTCCTCCTCTGTTTTCCTAGAATTCAAACCACTGACATCTCATGTGAACTCCTTAAACTTTTCATACTTATTATAAAGGAGCGAGAACTACCCGTATCAGTAAGGTTTCCATGCTAGAAGCAGAAGCCACTTGAAGTTATTTTAAACAGGGGGAGTTTTTACTTAGCAATTTAAGTACTTCCAAAAACTTTAGAAAGGCTGATGAAGCAGAGTCTAGGCTGTTCCTCTCAAAGGACTCACAAAGCCAGACAGAACTGTTTCCCTAGAGAAATGACCACTTCCAAAGCTGCCACTAGAGCTCTGGCAGAAGCATAAGTTTCTACTGCTGCCCTGCAAATGGGCACCAAATACTGCCTCAGAAAAGTCTCCTATTTTCAAGACCTTGGTGTCAATAACAAGAGCCAGGAGCTACCACACTTCAGCATTTGCCCATCTACTGCCTTCTAAAATATGTCCTGAGTACTTCTAATTGGCTGAGTGCAGTAATTGGCTGAGTGCATAACAAGTGAGAGCTGCAGAGAAGTTTGGGAAAGGTAGAATTTTGCTTTATAACCTCTCCAAATGAAAATAGAGTAGATAGGAGTTACAGTTCAGAAATATGTATTAGAATCAATTCTCTGTCTATAAAGTACTTCCAATCATTAACTGGGGTTGGAGTGGGAGCTCACAGTAGTAACAACTTAGTAGAAAAGCAAATGTAAAATCTGTGAATTTAGAAGACTTGATTATAATTTTAGCTCTGACATTTAGGAACATGAACAAGTCATTTGCCTTCCCTGAGCCTCAGTTTCCACATTTGATAATAACATCTAAGCCACCTCACAGGGTGCTTATGAGGATCTCATTAGAAAAATGTGAAAACACTTCATAAATATTATGTACTTAGCAACTGTAAGCAGATATGATCAGTAGGAACAAAGAAAAATTAAATGAGATCATTTCATCTAGTATTGAAAGTTTAAGGCTAAATACATTTTATTTTATTCCAGTTATTGAAAACTGGTGACCCTATTTTTATATAGTCTGTAAATTACCACATTATCTCATTTCCCAATCAACTAGGAATTTAATGTAACTGGGAAAATTTAATCAAGTTTAATTATAAATATCTGTGATATCATTTTGCAATGTCATAGAAATCATAGATCCTATAAAGACATTGTTTTAATAAATAATAAAAACCATATTTGAATTAGTTTATTCTGCCATTTTATTTCTCTTCCTATAGTTTCAAATGCTTCCTTTATTCATATGAGCAAATCTTTTAAATTTTGTTAATTTTTGTGATCGTTTATAGGTATGTTTAGTTCACTTTTTAGTTGACCAAATCTCTGTGAAGTGGGTTTTAAGCTCTAGGCAGTAAAGTATGAAGGTTTCCAGTTCAGCAAGCTTCTTGATAACAGAAAAAGAGTTTCTAGGGAATTACTTTTCATTTTGTGTTATCATTTAGATTGAAAAAGTATAAACTCATAATTATCTAGTGTGATTTACTATTTTGATTGAGCTCTGGTTGTCAGTGTGATAAGATGACCTTATGAGCAGTATAACATTGAGCCCCTAGAAATCAATAAATATAATAAAATCCTTTTACTGCCCCTTCCTTCCTACTCACTAAATCAATTGCTTTTTACCTTCTGGTTTTTCATGAAAGTTCTACAATTCATTTTACTACCTGTCAAAATTGAAATTTTTTTTTTTCCTGAGGAGATATAGTTGTTTGATATTTCAATTTTCTTCATGATTTCACTTCATCTCTTTCTTTCTAGGACATTTACATACTTATCTAGTGTTGTAGGCTCCAAGTTTGGAATAAAATATTATATGGGGATAGTAAATGAGGACTAGCACCATGATTAGTACAGATATGAGGATTCATATATTGTTGATTTTGTTATTTGCAAATCATGGGATTAGACTATTACAAAACCTCCATATGAATCATGGAAGGGTAATGAGAGTATAACAGATTGGTTTTCCTTTCTTATAAATCAGGAGTGCTTCTCTAAATATCAGTCATACGAGTTCTACTTACCAGATAGAAAGGTTTGAACACACTTGACCCTATATTTCTCTGATGAGGAAGTTCATCTGTATCTTATACCCAATGTATCCACACTTGGCTACCTGATGATACCTGGACACTTTGCAAGGATTCACTGGGCAACATGGAACTAAGCCAAGAGAACTAAGGCTTTTCCCAGTACATGACCCCCAGTGATCTATCAAAATAACAGTAGCTACCTGCTCGTAGGCAGCTTCCAAGTAGTTTTGTTACTGGACATTTCCAACTTTGCCTTATATTGAAAGTATAAGCTCCTGGAAAGTATTTTTCTTCTGCACACAGCAAGAAATTAGTTTTCCCCAGTGCCTAGCAAAAGACTCTAGCTCATTTTATAGCATTGATTTCATAATTCAGTCTTTCTACAGAGTCATTTATTGTAATAGATGTTAGAAAACACATAGTCTTGATGAAAGAGAGGCAGATTTGGCTATACAATGAGAGTCAGTCTATGAAAGGAAAATGATGGAAAATGAAGCAAAATATTTAGGGTCCATCTTCTGAGCTGAGTGTGACATGTGACTTAGGCACTATAGATATTTGATCCATTCACTGCTTGCTTATTATGCCAAACTGAATTCTTTTCTTATGCTGTGTGCCATATAATGGAATATATTAATGGCAATTGTCAACACTTTTGTGTTCTGCTTATTGATTCAATCAACTTTCATATAATACTATACACTCTCATTTATAACCTCATTGATGAGATTCAATCCTATAAGGTGTCTTATAAAGCAGAAAAGCATTTAAAGGGAGAAATATAAAGAAGGAGAAATTAGAAAACTGCAGATCTATATCATATACCTTGCAATCTAATGTCATTCTTCAACAACTTTTTCATTTTCTTATTTTAAATATATACCTGTTTTCCTTTAGACTCAATTGTTTACCCAGGGCAAGCATTTCATAGTAAAGTGTATGTTTCATAAAAAGTGAATTGAGCTGCTGTGAACCAAAACCAAGGAAAAAAACCTTAATTTGGCTTTTCCTTTACACTTCAAATCATCACTGGGTCTTATATGACATTTTCCCCCTGGCTTTTAAAATTGGACACCACGGGGCACCTGGGTGGCTCAGTCGGTTAAGCGTCCGACTTTGGCTCAGGTCATGATCTCATGGGTTATGAGTTAGAGCCCCGCATCGGGCTCTGTGCTGACAGCTCAGAGCCTGGAGCCTCCTTTGGATTCTGTGTCTCCTCCTCTCTCTACCCCTCCCATGCTCATGCTCTGTCTTTCTCTGTCTCTCAATAATAAATAAACACTAATGAAATGAAATGAAATGAAATGAAATGAAATGAAATGAAATGAAATGAAATGACATTGGACCACCAAAATTCAACCTAGCTTGGACACCCATGTTCCCTTTAAAATGCACCATTGCAATTTATTTCCTCCCTACTTTTACTTCATCTGAATGTGTTCTCACTAGATCCTTCTTCCAGAAACATAGAACAGATCATGCCCCTCCATTCTCAAAGAGCTTCCTTATCTACACTATTTAAATCGAATTTTTTCCAAATCTCTTAGTTCATAGTAAAGGCTCATTACTTTATAGTTCAGACTTACCTTTCTGGTTGTCTTTAACATTACACACACACACACACACACACACACACACACACACACACACTCTTTCATCTTTGGGCACTTGCTCAAGTGGCACTGTTTTTCTATAACTATCTAAGGAAAGACCATGTTCTCTTCCTATCTTCTCCCCAGACTTTCAGTATTCAAAATTCAGAATGAATATCACCCACACACCACATGCCAAAGTATTTACTATGCCTATGATAGAATCAGAGTTCTATAAGATTATGAGTTCCTGAAAGGCAAAACTCCATGTTAGTTTTTCTATTTATTGTATTTAGCATAGAATTCAATGTATGTTAAATAATGTTTATGGAAACAATTTTAATGGAATTCAATTGACCACACTCCATGTAATGTTCTTGCCTTCTTTTAGGAACATGGAATCCCTATCAACATGGGCTACGCAGTGGCACCACATCACTCAGGGGTCTACCCGGTTCATATTCAGTTATATGAAGCTTGGAAGAAGGTCTGGGGTATTCAGGTCACCAGCACTGAAGAATATCCACATTTGAAACCTGCACGGTACCGAAAGGGCTTCATTCACAATAACATCATGGTGAGCACATACTGCTATGTGTATTGAAGGCTCTTAATATCTGTATGTGGAATAAATACAACATATAACTGCAGACCTCTGTGACATGACAGCATAAGTTCCTAACATACCATGGTGGTGACAGGTCACCCATTAACACGTTGTTTGCATGTTATTGGCTTGCTGTGGGTGGTTTTAGCAAAGTCTAAACAAGCTCAAGATACTGAAAATGAGTTTCAAATGAATCATCCTTGAAGTTTCTCAATTGAAGTTTTGTCTGGGGACCCTATACTTCTGGGAGTTTCTCCTTGTCTGTTTGTTTAGATGGTCATATTGAGAGTTTTCCAAGCAAAATGTTGGTCCATGGATCAAGCAAATGCCTCTCAAGTCACTACACTATTAACAGAATCAAACAAATAACATCAGAAAGTTATCCACCCAGTTTGCTTTGGCTTTCAGACACTTAAGAGTATCTTAGGATATTATTTTATTCTTCTTTTTTCTTTTCCTTGCATGCTACTAAAGTGGAGGTGTATATATATTTTTTCCAGATAGGTTGATTCAAAAAATAATAATATGATACAAGAATGCTGTATCAGTTGCTATAAATGAGAATAGAATCAAATTAATTTTAGATGAGAATTTATAAGTATTCGTTGGAGTGGAAAAGATATGGTGGTATTCCTCACTTTGAAATAAAATAGTCCATTTAATATGCCCATCCCCACTTCTGGGGCTTCAGGTTATATTCTCATTTTCAGTTGCCTAGATCATAGCAACAGCAAACTGTTCTCCCTACTTTAAATATTTACATTTTCTCAATCCATTATTCAGA
Organism: Felis catus; assembly: GCF_018350175.1. NCBI lineage: Eukaryota > Metazoa > Chordata > Mammalia > Carnivora > Felidae > Felis > Felis catus. The sequence continues at coordinate 108,532,532 of NC_058371.1, forward strand.
TTGCTGTTAGAACTATCTATCCATCCATCTATCTATTATTTATTTAATCACTATCTAAAAACATACAAACAAAAAAAAAGCACTAGAACACATGCCTAACCACAACTAGTACTAGAAGACCTAGATCCTAGATTTAAAAAGTCTCAGATTTAAAAATGGAGCTACTAATAATGAAAACAGTGGTATTGACATTCATAAAAATCCAGGAAGTATAGAAAGAATTGCTCTTATGTAATTTTGAATCAGACTGAAAGTATCGTTTTCCCTTTATTAAGTTACATGTTGACATATCATAAAATAAAAACATTCATTTTAACCAATATTACATGCGTTCATTTAGTTTGAATTTAATACAAACTATTATAAGCAAAGAATATATGAAATTATAGTTACTCTGTTCAATTGGATGCATTTTCCTTTAGATTATAAGCAGTTTATTATTCAAAACAAACTTTTGGAATACAATTACTTATTTGCTTTCTGTGTTGAACATTCAAATTTATAACAGAATTAACCACAGAATATGCCAGAAGCAGTCATTAAATGATTTGACTACTACTGTGATTAAAATTTAAAATCAGTGTAGTAAAAACAAAACATGAAAGTGGAAGAAGTGATGGAAATGGATTGTTTTTGAATCTTAGAACCAGTGCTTGCTTCGGCAGCACATATACTAAAATTGAATCTTAGAACCTGAGTACCATGTAAGATTGTATTTCAGAAGCAAGGAGAGTAGTGACCTAATACCATGAAAAATGTAAATGTGGAAAATCTCTATATTTAAATTAATTAATCCTAAGAAGGCTTTTATTTTTTGTCAGTCTTTTCACATAACTCAGCTGGTAGGTGAGATTTCTAGAACTTCCCGAAAATGTTTTAGCCTATCTGTCCCATACCATTGATCTGGCAACTCCCTTAATATTTAGATAATTACACCAATACCAGCTCTTGATTACAGTAAGATTTTCGCTTTAGCAACCAAAGAACTCCGATAGAAAATGATAGTTTGCAGACTCTGAATTCATGAGACAGTGATGGAGCTCTTAAGTCATGTCAGTGTGCTCTTCTTTCTCCCCTTTTCCTCAGGTCCTCCCTCGACAGACCTGTGGGTTGTTCACCCACACTATTTTCTACAAAGAATATCCAGGAGGACCCCAAGAATTGGATAAAAGTATCAGAGGAGGTGAACTTTTCCTCACAATCCTTCTAAACCCGGTATGTATTCTATTTATGTTTTTTATAATAACATGTGATTTTCAAATATGTGTTTCCTTTTGTTTCTGTTGCCAACCCTTTCACAAGAAGAGGTGGTAAATACTAGCCCTACTAGAAAGAAATTAGACTACATCTCCAAATTATTCGAACTTGATTTTTAATTTTTATGATCTTCAATCAGGAATAACACAGAATTATTAAGAAGCATGTATTGAATTTAAGAACTCAATGTAATATAGCATCTCAATGTTGACTTCTTTTTTTTAAATTTTTTTTTCAATGTTTATTTATTTTTGGGACAGAGAGAGACAGAGCATGAACGGGGGAGGAGCAGAGAGAGAGGGAGGCACAGAATAGGAAACAGGCTCCAGGCTCTGAGCCATCAGCCCAGAGCCTGACGCGGGGCTCGAACTTACGGACCGCGAGATCGTGACCTGGCTGAAGTCGGACGCTTAACCGACTGCGCCACCCAGGCACCCCTGTTGACTTCTATTCTTGAATTGTAGTGAAGACATAATAAAATGCAGTTTTCTCGCCCAAAATTAATATTCACAATATCATCAGTGAATGTATATTTTGTCCATAAATTGAGTTTGCTTATTGCTCTAAATATCAGTAGATGCACAATTCAGTCTCTAAAAATGATCACAATGTAAAATTGCATTGAAAATATGTAGCTAGGAGCACCTGGGTGGCACAGTAGGTTGAGTGTCTGACTCTTGATTTTGGCTTGGATCATGATCCCAGGGTTGTGGAATCGAGCCCTTAGTTGGGCTCCGCACTGAGCTTGGAGCTTGCTTGAGATCCTTTCTCCCCCTCTGCCCCTCCCTGCTTGTGCTCGCGCGCTCTCTCTCTCTCTCTCTCTCTCTCTTTCTCTAAAAAGAAAAAATAAATAAATAAAAATTAAAAAATTAAAAATTAAAAATAAATATGTAGCTATGTATTATCTTTGCATACCAGGGTCATCTGAGGCCTATTTTTAAAATCTCCACTAAGTTTATTTGGAATCAAAGGTAGAACGTTTGGCCCTTTTTTCTTTAATTGTGTCCTTTCATCTTTCAAAGTTTTACAGTTTTATTTCCTGGTTGTGTGTAAAAGTATATCAAGGTGGGAATATATTATAACTAAATAATGCTGAAATTATTTCAGCTTTTTTATTTTTCTCCCATAAATATTTCATTTCTCAGGTCTTACAAAAGCGTCTCCTCTTTTACATCTCAGTACACACAAAAAGTATGAAGCAGTATGTCATATGCTATGCTTAATGTAAGAAATTTTCATACTCAGAGAAAAAGATTCATGCATTAAACAAAACTACAGCTCAGTTGTCTGTGGTGAAGGTATGTTTAAAATGAATTATTTAAATAACTTTATAAGGTATTTTAAATGCCGGAAGAAATTAAATAAACCTACATTGTGTAAAAATGAAAATCTGTAGGGGCGCCTGGGTGGCGCAGTCGGTTAAGCGTCCGACTTCAGCCAGGTCAGGATCTCGCGGTCCGTAAGTTCGAGCCCCGCGTCAGGCTCTGGGCTGATGGCTCGGAGCCTGGAGCCTGTTTCCGATTCTGTGTCTCCCTCTCTCTCTGCCCCTCCCCCGTTCATGCTCTGTCTCTCTCTGTCCCAAAAAAAAAATAAACGTTGAAAAAAAATTTTTTTGAAAAAAAAAATGAAAACCTGTAAATTGGATTGAAGGAGTAGGGAAGTGGGGGTTAAAACCTGTAAATTGGATTGAAGGAGTAGGGAAGTGGGGGTTAAAATGCCTTATACAAAATAATCAATCAAAAATAATAAAAAGAAAACTTTTTCATCAAATGACATAGTTATTGAAAACAAAACAAAATTTTAAAAAGGTCTGTTGTGTTTGGGTGATATTAAACGGGTGAACAGCTTGGATGCTCTATGATCTTTCACAAGAAACGATTTCTCAGAACTTGCTTGTTCTTCTGTAAAACAAGTTAGTTGAACTGGACAATCTTCAATGTGCCTCAGAGGTATTGCTAATGGACCTAAGTCTGAGATACCTCAACGTTTTGTGTGTAATTCAAACTCATTGACACTTCAAAAAATATCAAGATATTCTATAAGTATTATTTTTGGAATTGAAGTATGCACATGGATGTTAATGAAAGCAGATGTGGGAAACCTTTCTGTTTACTCCTTTCTTCACTAATTGAGAATTGATCTCCACAAAGACAAGTGTCACTTCTTCCTACCTTTTCCATATCAGGGCTACACTCTTGACTTGCACTAACCATTTCTTAAGGGGAAGAGGATAAGTATCAGAGCACTGATGATTGCCTCCCCTAAAACTCTTGCCCACAGGTCTGATGGCTACTACTGTAAATTACCTGAATGCCTGTCTACTTTCCATTAAAAAGATGGATATAAAACTTTTTTTTTAATTTTGAATTCAGTATTGTACCCTTCATAAAGCATCATTCAGAGAGTTATAGTTCGCCTTTTAAATAAAATAGAGGACTATTTGGCATCTAGTATTTCTACCTTTAGCACTTGTGAACTCACAAAACAACACTAACTATAGCAAACCTTCTTTTACAAGATTGTCACTGTCACACAGATTGATTTTAATTGCAGGTGGAATGGAACAGTAGAGGAGGGAAGTTTCAGGAGGTTTTTTGCATCCATTCACAGCTGGGCTTACTTGATCATTGTGAATTAATGGTGAACTCAAAACAGGATACATGAGTAAAGGAGAGAGCAATGGTCAAAGTATGAATAATATAGGACATCATAAAGTATGGTAATATGAAGCCTGTATCTGGCAAATGGCAGCCCACAAAGATGTGAGCCCACAAAGATGTGAGATTAAAGAACAATGTTGCTCACAACATGGATAGTGTACACCCATAAACAATCTAAGTTGATGCTACTCAGCAATCTAGGGAGCCAGGTGGCAGGCAGCATCTGATGGAACCCATCAAAATGGGCCTTAGTTCCAGACCTGTGTAGGCAGAAGTTATAAGACGTATTAGTCGGTGTTCTCCAGAGAAACAGAACCGGTAGGGTGAGTAATGGTAGGGTGACAGAGATTTATTATAAAGAATTTGCTCATGTGATTATGTAGTTTGATAAGTCTCAATATCTGCAATTGGCAAGCTGGAGACCTAGAAACCAATGATGTCGTTCTAGTACAAGTCCTAAGAATTAACCTTAGGCCTGAGAATCAGGAGAGCTGATGGTGTAGTTCCAGTCCAAAGGTTGGCAATATCAAGATCCAGGAAGAACCAATGTTTCCATCCAAATCTGAAGGCAAAAAAACAAACAAACAAATAAGCAATGTTCTAGCTCAAAACCATCAATAAGGAGTTCTCTTTTACTCACAGGATGATGAACCTTTTTGTTCTATTCAGGTCTTCAACTGATTGGATGAGGTCCATCCACATTAGAGAGAACCATCTGCTTTACTCAGTTGACCAATTCAGTTGTTAATTTCATTCAAAACATCCTCACAGACACACTCAAAATAATATTTGAGCAATTGTCTGTGTACTCTATGGCCCAGTCAAGCTGACACATAAATTAATCACACCAAATGAAAGACTTAATGTGGGAAGCAGTCTGAAAGTGAATGAAATAAAATGAGCAACACAGAAAGAGAGGGGGAAGTGATGAATGAAGAAGCTTGGAATGTAAGCTTAGAAGTTTCTTTTGCATGTGTCCTATTATAAATAGAGAAACATCTCAGGTGATGGGCTATGATCAGTATTCACACTGATATGGAGAAAAGAAATATTCAGACTGTTTAATTACAATTCCAGGTTAGATGGTTCAGCAGGTCTGGCAAGGAATGGGCTTACAGGAATAGAGTGAGGAAAAAAGAAAACAAAAAGAGAAAATATCATACTGACACCCAGCCTTCCCCTTTGATCTATTATTTTTCTCCAGCCATCACTTAATTCTTTGTTAGAGTAACATTATCTCCTTACTCTTTCACCAAAACCATGCTGAAGAAAAAAAATCTGTAAGTTCATTGATGTGAAGATATGCAGTTGATATGAATTTAATATGCTAACTCTAAGAATATTTATATTCTAACAGAACCAGTTCCCAAGAGATGCATTATTTTAGGTATCAAAGTCCCTTGTGAAGATATGTTTTTAGTAGGAGGCATTCAAAATCCATGAAATCACCCAGAAATCATCGCTTCCTCTATTTACTGCTCCAATTGACTCATAATATGGAAAATGATTTTGCGAGAACTTATAAGTAGGATAAGTGATCACTAGTATTAGTATAAACTCTAAAGATTAAAGGCCAATCTAGCTTTAATTTATTTTTTAATTGATGATCTATACTTTCACATAATAAGAATGCTATACTTAGCAAATATTATATCTCTCTTGTATGGTAATTCTCTCAATGAATTTGTAAATGATCTATGGATTTTTGTTTGTCCTATTGGGTTTTTTGTATGTTGATGAATGGATGGATAGGGATATAGACAGAATGACACAAAGATAGGAGTGAGAGTAAATACTCCAGATAATAATATCAACATCCAGTTTTTCTTAGCACATTGGAATGACAGACCAAATCTAGCAAGACAAAATTTAACAGGAAATAATGAAAACCCCAAAAATTATTTTCAAAGAAAATAGTGGCATAATTACAGCATTGTATAAGAATAAATATTATATAAGACTAGATTAAATCTGCCAGAAAATCTTATAGCCTGCATCATGACATATTCAGTTCCTTGTCATTGAAATTGCCCTAACAGAAATGTTGTAGGAATATGGAATCTATTACTTTTAATATCTCATTTGATGCTAAAAATCTGTGGTTCTATTCTTACTCAGCTAGACACTAGGTATATCTCTTTCATTGTAAAACATTAAAAAATATAAAGTGGGTTTAATTTTAAATATTACAAACTAGCATTATAAACTTGGTTATACTCTATGATTGTAAGGTCAGAGGAAAAGAAGAAAGAGTAACTTATCAACATGCATACACATAAAAGAATGAGATAAAATGGGAAGAAATTCAGTAGTAGATGTATTAATGGAAATGTATTGACAAGAAAAAAATTTTCCATCATCAGTATACTGAAAGAAATATTACTGACAGATTTAGCAGAATTATTCTGAATAGATTGGTAGTTTCTGGATTCATTTGTATGTAAACATACTATGAGGCTAATAAAAGCTGGAAAAAGTATATGAGGGAATGTCCTGGAATCTCCCTCTCTAGAGTACTTTAACATAGAATCAACAACTATATAGTTCTTTCTTATTGCCTTGGGAGTTCATCTGCCTAAAGGAAGGGGACTGGATTAAATAACCTTGAAAAGTTCCACGTATTTTTTTTTCTGGTTTATAACTTCTACAACTCTGCTCTGCAGTCAAAAAGGCACAAACCTTTCTGCAGAAACAGACCCATAAATACAGAGGACAAATTGGTGTTGCCAGGGGGTAGGGAGGATAGGGGGTGGACAAAGGGGGTGAAGGGGAATGGGAAGGGGAGTGGGAAGGCAGTGTGAGGGAAGGGGAGGGCACAGACTTCCAGTTATGGAATTAATAAGTCATGGAGATGAAAGGCACAGCATAGGGGATATAGTCAATGGTATGGTAATAGCATAGTATGGTGACAGATTGTAGCTACACTTGTGGTGAGCACAGTATAGCCTAGAGACTTGTTGGGGCAACTGGGTGGCTCAGTTGGTTGACAGTCTGACTCTTGATATTGACTCGTATCATGACCCCAGGGTCGTGGGATCGAGCCCTGTGTCAGGCTCTGCACTAAGCATGGAGCATGCTTAAGATTCTCTCTCTCTCCCTCCCTTTGCCCCTTTCCCCTGCTCATGCTCTCCCTCTCAAATAAAAATAAAATAAGGTAAAATAATAAAATAAAATAAAATAAAATAAAATAAAATAAAATAAAATAAAATAAAATAAAATAAAATAAAAATGCATATAGACTTATACAATCACTATGTATACACCTGAAACTAATGTAACATTGTTTGTTAAATATATTTAATTAAATAAAAAACTGGTATATTACAAAGGGATGAGGCAGCACAAACTACATCAAGATCAAGGCAGTTTTGTTCTTTGTCCAACTTAGAAATTTGCATTATTTTGTATTGTCCCCTCTACAATAGATCTGTATCATTTCTGTACTCAAAAGTCTCTGATGTTTTTTTTTTCTTTATGCATTTTCAACAGTTTTATAAATTGTGACTCTAGCTGGCATCCTGCTTCTATACATGTTTTAAAATAATGTGATTATTTTCTGGGGCACCTGGCTGACTCAGTTGGAAGAAGCATGCAACTCTTGATCTTATGGTCATGAGTTTGAGCCCCATGTTATATGTAGAGATTACTAAAAAAAAAATAAACTTAAAAAAATAAAAATAGGGGCAACTGGGTGGCTCAGTAGATTAAGCATCTGATTCTTGATTTTGGCTCAAGTCATGATCTCACAGTTCATGAGATCAAGCCCTGCATCATGAGATCGAGCCCTGCATCTGGCTCCATGCTGGGCATGGAGTCTGCTTGGGATTCTCTCTGCCCCTCACCTGCTCCTGCTCTTGCTCTCTCTCTCTCTCTCTCTCTCTCTCTCACTCACTCTCGCTCTCGCTCTCTCTCTCTCAAAATAAAAAAAATAAATATTGTAAAAATAAAAATAAATAAAACAAAATATGTCACTATTTTCTAATCTACCATAAAATAGAAAATACAAATTGGAATATATTTTTACATCTTGACTCACATATGAACTCCTGTTACTATTGTGTAACAGTTCTGTTGTGTGAAACTTTTGATTCAGGAAACAGCAAAGAACAGGGTTTCTTCATATCCTTGAATACCAATTTGTTTTGCCCAAATGAATCTAACAATTGAAAACTAAATGATATGAGGGCCATTTGAATGGCATTTCAAAAGAATAGCTAGGTATCTGTTCACTTACCATTCAGATAACTTCCTCTTATTTTTCTTAGATTCTATCATGACCTCATCACATATTGATATTTTCCTGCACTGCTCCACACTTGTCAAATACTAACATGTATTTCCCTGGTGCCGAATCCTTCCTGTATTTTCAATATAATCTTTGTTCAGACAGGAAGAAATATAATTTAATCATGTATGAGGTGAAACAGCTTATACCAGGTAACCCACCATCATTCAAGCTGAGACACTAACCTATAAAATATGCAGCAGCTGACAATAATAAAGGAAGTCTGGAGTCTTATCAGATGGTGTCACCAGTAACTATAAAAGCTTGAAATGAGTGTGTTCTACTGGATTTAATTTTTTAACTCATTTTAATTTTATGTTACGCAAAGAACAATATGAAAATAGAATTTTCTAAGTTTCTTAACAGATATGCTTAAAGATGTTTAAATTCTAGAATGTCTTAAAATGGCAGTACTGGAGCCAGAAAATCTATGTTTTTCCAAAGTTCAAAGCAGAGTCTAGACTTGCTAACCCTTGCCTGTATTTTGGTCAATTGCAAATTCAGGTGAACAAAAAATATGTGCCTGAAAGAGCGGTGTACTTGAAATTGACAGTAGAGTATAATGGAACTGCAATGATATACTTCTCCATGTGCTGTCTGCTGAACTTTCATACACCTGGGCTGCTTAATGAGCTTTCCTTCTTCGTGTATATCAATCTCCAAGTTCCTGGAATCTAATAGCAGGTGCAGTGCATTTTGGATTAGTGCTGGCTCTTAAGACGAAGTAGAGAAAAGACAGATGTAAGGCATAGAACAACATCAACATGAATAGCCTGAACCAAACTTTAAGTTCCTTAGTGCTGAAATAATATAGAATCAGATATGTAAGATAACAAACAGAAGCATATTTTATGTGCAGCACAATATAAAATGCAGGAAACATCCCAAGTCTATTTTAGAGCAGATTATAAAGAATTACCGATTACTGTTATCAAGGCATCCGAGTATTCTTTTACGATCTTGATTTTGATTTCCTATAAATGCCGTGCTTTAGAGAGAATTGTAACAACCAGATAATATTTCATGTAGAACAAGCAATTATATTTTCCATCAAAATATATTTCTCCCCAAAATAATATGTTAATATTTCTGTCTCGGGGTCACAGGAGATTTTTTACATGTGTTTCAGCACTGTGTATTTTAAAAATAAATAAATAAATTGACTTATAACTGCTCTACTATAGTGAAATCTGCCGTTTATCTGGGCAGGATTTTGAAGCAATTAGTGTTACTGGGAACTGTGGGGCATAGAGCCTGGAAGAAGAGCCACCAACTGTGAGAAGAATGGACCCCTGTAGAGAATATAGATTGTGGAAAATTCTATTTCCACTCACAGAAAGATCTACAGTCACCTCTTTTTTCCCTTTATCTGGTTTTTTTTTTCCTTAAAGATTTGCAGGACTAACCTTTACAAAAGGACATAAATCAGCCCTTCTGAAGTGATTCACACTCACAGCAGGGACTTTGTAAAATCTGGAGTCAGCTAAGATCTGTGGCCTCACTATGTATGATATTATTCTTTCTGTTCACACTGAAATTCAGGATCAGAGTTAGTACAGGGATCTAGAGAATGTGAAGAAATATTGCTCTTTCCTACTTTGGGAGGTAGTGCAGCTTTTGTTTAATTTTCCACAGTAGGATTTACATAGAAATTAGTTATTCAGAATGTAAAGCGTGCCAGAATATTTTTGTCACCTAAACCTGAACTCTCTTAGTTTCACCAAATAAGAGGAAGATTGCTATTATTGTGTAGACATGTTTCTTTCTAATGCAATGGTTGCTACAGATCCTGATGGAACATAATTTACATTCCTATATATTTCTAGACCATGAACAAATCCATAAAATTGCATTGTTTTTTTCAATTTTGTTCCCCTAGAAAAATAAATGGAAACAACAATATTTTATTGGGGAAGTCTATTTCATCTAGCATAACTGGATAATTTAGTTTCCCCAAAGCATTTTATGAAAGGAGGTAGAATAGCTCTTTAACATAAATAAATTTTCAACAGCAAAAAATACAACCTCCTGTTTATGTGGATGTTAGTCAATAGATAAACCCTTTTTTCCCTCTATGTTGAAGCTTGTAATATATAAGCGTTAGGAGCATAATGCTCTTGACATTCAGGGATAGTGTGGGAGCAAAATCAGTGAATTCGTGGTAATAAGAAAAAAAATAAAACCTCTCTGCATCACTGTTTATATGGCTTAGTGGGTTGGTGGGATAGTAGGAAAGTAAGTGGGTTTTGTGAGACTCTACAAAATTAAAATTGAAAATTTTATCATCTTGATTTTATCATGTTTTCCACAAATTATGTAACACCTAAGTATTTCATATATCTTATTTCTTTTTCTTCATAGTTTTTTTTTTCTAATTTTGAAGTACAGTGAAGCAGAAAGACCATTTGTATCACTTTATTTCACTTTGTTTATTCCTACTTCATTCCCCTGGCTATTCTGAGGAGTCAGATAATGTGAAAATAAAAATATGAGCTCTTTTCTAAAACATGTTGATATTTTCATTTTTTTTTTATTTCTGGAGACCCAAATTATTTAGTCTTATTTTTCCTTAATTAATGGCTATATGCGATCTAATAAGGAGTATTTAGGTAAATACTTAACTTGCTGGTATCCATTGAGGAATTGAAAGGAAAAAGTCATATTTAAAAAAATTAATGTTTATTCTTGAGAGAGAGAGAGACAGAGCACGAGCAGGGAAAGGACAGAGAGAGAGAGAGGGAGACACAGAATCCGAAGCAGGCTCCAGGCTCCAAGCTGTCAGCACAGAGCCCACACAGGGCTCGAGTTCATGAACCCTGAGATCATGACCTGAGCCAAAGTCCGGTGCCTAACCTACTGAACCACTTAGGTGTCCCAAAAGGAAAAAGTCTTACAATTTCTATCCCTACAGTCTTATCAGCAGGCCAAAAAGTTTCTATCACTGAAGTTAGGTTGAGTTGACATTTATTTGTTAAATTTTTATTTGAGGTTTACCTAATCTTAAATGTAAAAATTATTGTTAAAAATAATTGGAAATCTCGGGCTTCATTTATAACGAATTGTTACAGTGTCATCTATTGCTGGGAGGGCAAACCCCCCCCCCTGCTATTTGTGTCTCAATCTTTTTATTTCTTTATTGATCTGATTATTTTATTTTATTTTATTTTATATGAAATTTATTGTCAAATTGGTTTCCATACAATACCCAGTGCTCATCCCAACGGGTGCCCTCCTCAATGATTAAGTTTTTTTAAGGAGATCATCCTGATGAGTTCGGTATAAAATAGTTCTAACATGTGAATATTCACGCATGTGCATAACTCAGTCAAGGAAGGCATAGGAATGCTGTTGAGAGGAGTTGATATTTGAGTGAGCTGAGCGATAGTAGGGATTCATCACACAAATGAGGTAACATGATGGGGTTGTGGAGTGACAGTTTGCAGTGGCAGTTTTCCAGTCAGAGAGAAGAGCTAAAGTTAGCGAGGTAAAGCCATCATTGCAAGTTTGGGATCTGTAAATGTCTGGGGTTTGCAGGAGCACAAGATGAAGGTAACATAAGATCTTACTCTTGTGAGATCACAAAAGTTTTGTATGACATGTGGACAGTTTGAATATTATTATTCTGTTGTAGGAAGGGAAGGGATTTAAGCAAGGGGGTGGCAGAATCAAATATAATTTTTTATCTGTAATTCTAGCTGACATTACAGGATCTGTCCTATATAGAGGACAATAGTATATACCCCTTCTTATGCCGGCAGTGCTTTTCTATCCCTAGTATTCCCACCTGCACCTCACTTTTTATCCCTCAGATTTCACCTCTACTTTCTCTTCCTCACCTGGGCCCCTCATGGGTTTAGGAAAGGATGCACTGCTATGTATACACATGGAGCCACATGCACAATACTGCTTACAGTGATATCTTTACACTTAGTGAGTATTATCTTCCTCACCCATGCTATATGCACCCTCAGGCATGAAGTGTTGGCTCAATAGGTATTTGTTGAATAAATGCATAAATGGAATTGATAGCATCCCAACTGTCTGTGTCTACTCACATGCTATTTCACACAAGTTGTTAGAGCTGTGTCAGAAGAAAAGGAAAAGAAAGGGAGAATGAAGGAGTAAGGAAAGCAGAGAGAGAGCAGAGGTGAAGAGAAAAGGAGAGTGGAATATGGAAAGAAAAGGAAGAAAGGGAAGGGAAGGGAAAATGAGGGAAGGAGTCAAGGGTGGAAAGAAGAAATAAATGGAAAGCCATCCCTTTCTCTTTCATCAAATCAGATGGGCCACAGGAATGGAACGTATCAAAGTGACCGAAACTCAAACAATCTTGTTTTATTTTATTTATTTTTATTAATTATAAGAAAAAAGCCATATAATATTCCTTAATGCTTCAGAATTTCTCCATTTGTAAAACGGGGGGAATAATGTTAGTCCCCTTACTATTTGTTTTACACAGATAGTATGAAATGTGGTAAAAAGTAAGTGCTTTGATTTTTCAGAGAAAAAGTAAATAATTTGGATAGAATTCTTATTTGAAAAAGTAGAAGCATATATCATTTTTATTATCAAATGATACTTGAGATGTGTTAGCAGCCCATAAACTCTGAGTTTATTTGCAGTTTGAATTTTGTTTGATTGTTTCTCCCTGCTGGAACACATAAATCATGGGATAAAGACACTCTCTTTTACAAAGGCTTTCAGTTCATTATGTGTTTTGCTTCTGAAAATGTCCTTGGTTGTGTTATTTTATTGTGCTTTCTGAGCTATTTTTAAATGATAAAATTTCTATCATTATTCTTTATTCCAGTGAAACAAATTGAGTCATCAAATGCAGCCAGTCGAGACTTGTTTGGCCAGTCAAGACTGCTTTGTAAATTTGGTTTTGGTGTCTACAGAAGTACCTTAGATGTTTTTGTCAAAAGGTTTTGTTTTTGTGGTCAGTGTTGCTGATCTTAAGGTCTTTTATTATTATTATTAACAATAGAGAGGTTTGCTGGGAACACTAGGTCCAGACTTTGTTACTACTTTATAGTGAACACTGACCATTGTGGAAGTTTTGCTCAAATGAGTAATAAATAGATTTATAGCAATCTCTGTGTTTAGCACATAAAAATTAATTATATGAAAAATGGAAGACCTTCCCAATTTTTACATAATTATAGCTAATTTAGATGAATGTGTTGAACTCAGTAGAAATAAGAAAACCCAATCCCACAAACTAAATAGAAAACTCTAGGCTGGATTTCATTACTTATCACAAAGGGAAAGGATGCTCTTCATGTCTACAGTCATTGATCCTATAGATCTGTCTCCATTGAACTTCACACCTAACAGAACAGTCAGCATTCAATTACCTCTGTGGAAACATTAACTAAAACCAGAGAAGAAGCCAAGAAATTTAGAAGTAAAGAAAAGGTCATGTTCTTGTAAACGGCAAGTTCACAACTGCCAACATCCTTTAGAACTATATGAAAATTACCAGCTTAAACAATGTAAAAGATTCCAAGCATGAAGTGTTTTCCTGATTTATAATTGTCACTTTTAACACAATTTAAGGTATCCAATAATGACATTCAAAGTATAAAGTGTAAGTAGTGGAATTTTGCTCCTTCTTGAAGCTGTTATTATATCCACTTAAATTCTCTTTCACACACAGGTACACATTCAAATCAAATGTGAATAAAAGATGTGACTTGAAAATTGCCATCCTCCCAAAATTTCTTTTCAGAAGTCCATTCTGTAGTTCACTTAAACAACTTGCTCAAGCAATCAAATCTATATAGCAGAGCTTTCTACATGGGCTGAGATGTTACGCTCATAAACACAGAGTTTAGGAATTATGAGCTATTTAGAGAAATAAAAAAGAAACTTAAACACATCACATTGCCCCAAACTGGAAGCAGCTTTTATCCTATCTTTTGCCAAATGCATCTTTAAAAGGTATGTGCTATAGCATATAATGACTCTTGAATCTTTAGTGATTTAGATTTTGAAGAAGCAGCCCATCTGTGAACAAGCGCAGCCGTAGTGACTTACAAGGCAAGGAGTCATTGGCTGAATTATTATGGTTTTGGAAATGACTTTCTAGTGAGCAGGCAAACTCCCAGTAACATCAGAACACATTCCTCTTACAAGATGTGCCCATAGTAGGTCCTGTTCCTGTTGAATGAATAAATCCATCAGTAAGTACTGTCAACTGTGCTTCCAAAGTATATCCCAACCAGTCATTTTTTCCTTTCCATTTCCATAGTGAGATTACAAGACATGGGATCCATTCTCTTTCTGCTACCATCTGGCCACACAGAATCCATTATTCCTAGAGCAGTCAGAATATTGTTAAATGCAAACCGTGTCACAGCCATTCTTAAAGCCCTCCAATGGCACCTCATTTAATCTTAGAATAAAATTCAAACTCTGGGTCATGACCTGGTCATCTCCTCTGCACTGATCACATTCCATTCTGACCTTCACCTACTACATTCCAACCACACCAGCCTTATTTCTGGAAAGTCTAAATATGCCAAGACTGTTTCTCCCTCAGAACTTTTATGTTTCTGGCACTTTGCTTTGAATATGCTGCTTCCACAAATTTGTAAGCCTAATTTCTTCTGCTTTTCATGTCTCATATCAAAAGTCACCTCCTCAGAAGATGGTTGCCTGCCTTTTACCCAGTAACTGTCAATCACTTACCTGTCTTGTTTTTTCATGGCATCTACTACTCTCTGCAGCTATCCTGTTGATTTATGTGTTCACCATGTGTCTCCTTCCTCCGACTCTATGTCCTGTCCTTACGCCACCCAGGATCCCCTCCACATTAGCTCCATGAGTCCAGCAACATTTATGTTGGGGTAGAGGGTACAGGGATGATATGAGCGGCATAGAAAGCACTAAACCATTTGATTGTTAACCACTGTATATTCCTGGATAGATGTTTTTGTGAGCTTTAGAAGTGATTTTAGCCAAAGATTTCAAATGTTAATGTGCAATTGAGAACAGTTCTGTATGTTTGATCACTGCTTGTTTGTTTAAGCACACACAGATAACTTTGTAATTTTTATGGGGAACAACATATACCTAAAGTGTTTTATAATGTTTATGCAAATTGGACTTAAAGTAATATTTTATCTTAGCTTGCCAAACTAGTTACATTAATGTCTGCCTGAAATTAGAAAAACATACCTAGCAATAATTTCCTAAGAAATACAAATCTAAATCTGAGATGTGAGGGTAAAATCTGTAGAGTTCCTGTGATATCCAAGCCATCTTCAATACCCACTCAGGAATTGAAACCCATTATTTTTAATACGACAAAGCTCTTTCTTCTCTTCATAATAAATAGCTACCACTTCTTCAATGTTTACTGTATTTAATATTCTAAATAATTTACATGTATTTTCTTTTAAAGTTTATTTATTTATTTTGAGAGAGAGAGAGAGAGAGAGAGAGAGAGAGAGAGAGAAGAGACAGAGGATCCCAAGCAGGCTCCATGCTATCAGCACAGAGCCAGATGCAGGGCTGGAACTCACGAACCATAAAATCATAACCTGAGTAGAAATCAGTAGAGTTGGAAGCTTCACTGACTGAGCCACTCAGGTGTCCCTGATTTACATGTATCAACTCATTTAATCTTCCCAACAACCATATGAAGTGGATGCTGTTATCATCTCGATTTTCTAAATAAGGAAACCATCTCTAAAAAGTTAACTAATCTAGTCTCATGCAGCTTGAGAGTTGCAGAACTGCAGGTTTAATTCAGGAAGTCGGGTTCCAAAACCCTCACTCTTTTCGCAGTACATTTTGCTGTCTCTCTTAGAGGACTGTCAAAATAGTAATATAACTTGGGAAAAATCTATTTCTTGCAGGAAAAGTGATCTTAGCAGCAATAACTGTATTCCATCAACTTCCAGGGTTGAATACGTTTATATAATTACAGAGATATATGTACCTTTCAGAGTCCCATGCTCACATCAAAGCTTCAGGCTCCTTGATTCATTCAATAAGCACCTATTAGGGGCGCCTGAATGGCTCAGTCAGTTGAGCATCCGACTTTGGTCGTGGTCTTACAGTTCGTGAGTTGGAGCCCCACGTCAGGCTCTGTGCTGACAGCTCAGAGCCTGGAGCTTCCTTTGGATTCTGTGTCTCCCTCTCTCTCTCCATCCCTCCCCTCTGTCTCTTCTCTCAAAAATAAATAAACATTAAAAAGTTATTAAAAATTAGCAGAAATAAGCACCTATTAAATATTGTTAGTGTGTGAGAGAAATAAGAAGACAAAGGTGTAGTCTACACAGGCTGGTGAAAGAAATAAACATACAATACAGATAATTTGGATAAAGTTTGATGAGTACTATTTTGAAAAGGAATGGAAATATACAAAAAGCAGGTTGCCAGGACCTGAAAGAATCAGAAAAGTCCACAAGGACAATGTGATTTTCGAGCTGTACAAAGTATGTAGAATTTTGATTATCAATGAAGGAAAAGGTGTTCCATGTTGCCAGGAAGCTAATGCGCTAATGAGCTTAAGGCATATATGGAAAGAACAAAAGAGAGCAGGGTAAGAGTGACAGGAGAAAAGGAAGCTGGAAGAAATGACCTTGGGGCTACACTGTACAGATTTTTATGGATCATGTGTAGGGACATTCTAGTGGGTAAGTGATGTGATACTCGGGTTCATTTTTTATTATTTTTTAAGTTTATTTATTTATTTTAGGGAGGGAGTGGGAGGAGCAGAGAGAGAGGCAGAGAGAGAGAATCTCAAACAGGTCCTGTGCTCTCAGCTCAGAGCCCAATGCGGGGCTCGATCCCACAAACCATGAGATCATGACCTGAGCCAAGTTCAAGAATTGGGCATTTAACGACTGAGCCACCCAGGTGCCCCATATTCAGGTTTAGAAAGAAAGTGAGTATTCTTTCATAATATTCAAGCTTTCCATCAAAATAGTGATCTTTCTTGAGAAAGGATACTTTTTCTTTCATCATACCGTGAGTGGTTTGGTCCCTTTCTAGAACCTTCAAAAACTGTCCTCATCTCAATAATAAATAAATCTCACAAATGGGGTACTGGTAGAAGAGGCCAACAGTATGTGCTATCCTTTCTTCCAGGTTCTCTTTGCAAAATGAACAATCATCTCATGACCTCTGAAGATTAGACTTTTTAAAGTGATTATTAAAATCACACTTCCATTGTGTAACAATGGAAACACTGCAATTTTGAATCCATAGTCTTTGTGGGTTTTTCCTATGTTTTTCTTTTTCTTTTTTCCCTTTTTCCTTTTTCTCTTTCTTTCCTTTCCTCTTTTTCTTTCTTTCCTTCCTTTCTCCCTCCTTTTCCTTCCCTTCCTCCCCCTTCTTCCTCCTACTTGCCCCCTTTTCCTCCTCCTTCCCCTTCCCTCCCCTCACCCCCTCTTCCTCCTTCTCTTGTTCTCTTTAATGAGCAACTCATCTCATTATTTCTAGAATCATTATATTACTAGACCACAAAAAGCATGTAGTAATATTATACTATCTACTGACTTTTAATGTCACCATAATGATAAAAATAATAGACTTCAGTTAACCACTAATACAGTAGATTTTAAAACAAACATATTTAGAAAAAACACACAGGCTTTATATTACTACACTTACTGTCTCTAGTGAAGTGTTCTCTCTATTTAAAAAAAAAAAAAGTAGTCAGTTTTTAAGACTTTGTTCTTATCCAAGAACAACTTTTTATCTTATAAGTCAGTCATGAAAAGGAGGATTATAATTCTTTGCATGTTTTGACTGTTAACAAGAAGATGATTATAAAAGAAGAATGAATTTAATATATAGTATATTTATCTTAACTTCTAATTCACTTTATTAGCCTCATTGCATCCTACCTGGTGTCAGTGGGAAGAAAATAGTGAGCCATGAAGAAATAAAACCAAATTCAAGTAAAATTGGTTGACTGACTCCATTATGGCATTGGTCAGTCTTTTGAGGTTCCCTCCTGGAGATCTGACAGCTTTGTGGTTTTGTTTTCAGCAGGCTGGGCAGAAAGGCTACAGAGGAAAAGCCTATTTGTGATTGCTAAAGAACCCCTAAGAATAGGGTGAGGTTAGTGAGAAAATTTGCCTTTAGGGCTCCTCTTACCAGTTGTCTGGAGGACTTTGCTTTCAGTATTCATATCTAGAACCTTTGCTAAGCAATATGTTATCCAATTTTTCTTCATTTTTAAAAATTCATTAGGATAGTGCCAGTTTAATATTTTAAGAGAAAATAAAAATCAGATCAACATCTGTGGTAAAAGAGGAATTATAGGAGCAGACATAAAAAATGTCCCTATCTCCACCTGCCACTATCTTGTGTCCAAGTAACCTATTCTCCGTTCTATGC
This sequence comes from Felis catus, assembly GCF_018350175.1. Classification (NCBI taxonomy): domain Eukaryota; kingdom Metazoa; phylum Chordata; class Mammalia; order Carnivora; family Felidae; genus Felis; species Felis catus. The sequence continues at coordinate 108,551,090 of NC_058371.1, forward strand.
CTGGCAATGCCAGGAGTGAAAAAGAAGCTAATGAAACATTAAAGGGAAACAAGCAGTTGCTCTTGCTTTTCAAAAGATAGTGATTAAAAGCATGGACTGGAAATTCAAGTACTCCCGATCTCAATATCCTGCTGCCTCAGCTTTAACAGAAGCAAATTGCAAAACTTGAATTTAGATTAGTGCCATGACTGTTGAAGTTTCAAGGAAATTTAGAAAAAAAGGTACTAATTCTGAAAGGATTATTGTTACCTTATTAAAAGTAAAAGTGTTCCCCATAGTTTACACACAGTCACTAACTTGTATTTAAAGACTATTAAAGTATGTTCATTATTTCTCTCCTTTGGGTGCTGAAAGAAAATTCCCTCGAATGCAGTGGTATCTAACATTTTTAGACATACACCATATCAATAGAAATGATTTTGAGCAAGTATCCACAAAATATTCATATTTATGTATAGATTAACTTCATTCATACTATGTGATGCATTTCTAACCACATACATTACATTGAAATACAAAATAAATACAAATGAAATTGTAATGTTTTCTTATGGAGATGAGTTTCTGAACCCTGCTGGGCTTCTTGCATTCTGGGGACCACTGTAGCAGTAAATTCAAAAGCTAATTAAAGACAGAAATGTATTATAAGTATGACAAAGAGATTTTACATGTTATTTTTTAGATTTTGTGTGTTCCCCTAAACTCTCTTTAGTATCAGGACCAAATACTACAATGCCTTGTAGGCCATGGAAAGACATTTTACTCTTTATATTTTTATAAGTGTGTTTTTATATTTTTGTAAGGATTTTATTTATATAGGTGTGATGTGAGCCATTGGAAGGTTTTGAATAGGGATCTGATATAATTAGATTATGTTTTGATAGAAATAATCTGGCTGCAGAATGGAGAAGAGTCTGAAGTCAGCCAGTGTAGAGCAAAGATACCAATTAAGAGGATATTTTAAGGCAGAAATTAATGCTTGGACTAGGCAGTACTAGTGGAGATAGTGAGACATAGCTGACTATGAGATACATTTTAAATTGATGGTGGATTTGATGTGATGTGGAAGAAAGAAGAGTTAGTGATGACCCAAAATGTTTTGCTTAAAAAACCAGATGGATGAAAGCATATTTACTAATATGGGGAATACTGGGAGAGGAGCCAATTTGAGGAAGAGGCTATGCAGAGTACCTTTATTGATAAGTTGATTTTGAGATACACTTTAGGCATCCAAAATATTTGGCTACTTGAGTCTGCAGTTCAGAAGGTCAATAATAATAAGATGTATTAGCATCAAGATGTCATCTAAAGTTATAGGACTAAATAAGCAAAATAGTAGGTTAAATGACATGCAAAATTTCTGTCTCATATTTAGGAATATTATCCTAGACACTGCTATTTCTTATTAGTAATTGCAAGGAAAATCTTCTCATTTTCTCTAGGACAAAGAACAAGCCACTACACACACACACATACACATGACCCCCTCCCTTGAATTACTGCCATAATATTGAAATATGATAATGTTTTAGGGCCTACTTTTTCTCTAATAGATATATTCATTTCCTGAAATGGCAATTCTGAGAAATTAAGGACATGGATGATTGAAACGAGCTTTCCATTTTTGCTCACATACTACAGTTTATGCCTCATTGGATACCTTTAATTTTCCCCCTATTCCTTTACCAAGCCTTTGAGTGGGTCTGAAGAGAACGTGCTTTGACATATTTAAGGCATCCTGAGACAGAATCTGTACCCATGATCATATCTCTTCAGTGTCCACAAGGTCTCATAGTATCTTTTTCCAGCTCATCTTTCTTGCTCCCTTGCCATTTTGGACGATAAAGAACCAGCTCATAAATGTTTAACAGACAAGATAAGCTAATAAATACAGCTCTAAATATCATCCTCTTACAATAGTCAAAGAATTATCTGTCTGGAATAATTCCTTATGCCAACCAAGAAGAGCTCTCCATAAAGCCAAACTGTTTAAGTCAAAATTAAAAATAAAATCTACATTTCAAATGAGATATTAGCAACTCTTCTGGCACTTTGATGATACATCTTGCTACTCATCTCAATAACCTTTTAATTTCATACTAATGCATAAAATTGTCTTTACTAACAATTAAGGATTTGCTCAAGGAAATTGGTGATATCTTAAATTATAAATTCTTGAATGGCCATTGAATAAATCTAAATTAGAAATTTAGATTTCTATTAAGTCTTAGTGGTTGAAAATTTTTAAGCCTTTAACACCGATGCCATGTCAGCCCTGATGTAATGATTTATCACAACTTCTCCATCCTCAATATACCTTTTTCATAATCATCACACTGATTAAAAGTAAACATTATTTTATATTATTATATTATTTATAGTATCATCATATATAATATATATTATATTATTATAAATATTATTTTTAAATATTATATTATGTTATATTTATATTTATATGTTGTTTCCTTTTCATTGAAGGATATCACTATATAGGAGGGGGTAATTTTCTGATTAAGTGAATTTTGAAATGATAATAAATATATAAATATTCTTTAATTTTGGATCAAATCAGCATTCTCTTTTCATTAGGATATTGGTGGATGGAGAAAAAAAAGGATATTGGTGGATGGCATGATATTGAGGTGATAGAAGTATTGGTCCGTTCTAAGCTTTATATTTTGTAACGTATTTTTCATAAAATTTTCCTTTATATATATTTAAACCTGATAATAATTTTTCATGTTAGTTAATTAAACAACTTTTTAAAATATACTATTTAAGCCTACTTTCTTTACTGTAGTTGTGAAAATAGAAAATAATGTTAAATCAAAATTGCTTCAGAATAGTAAAATTACAGACTTATAAGCATTAATTTGTTTTTCTAAGAAAAATATTTGTAAGGTTACTCTTTGTTATTCATGTGTGTGTGTGTGTGTGTGTGTGTGTGTGTGTGTTAACGTGTTTCTGGATTTTGCTGCATTTTTCTGAGTCTAGTTATAGTAGGGAGAAAACTTTAACCTTGAATAACAAAAACTTATTGTCTAAATCCAAATATAATTCATAATTGAAATTGTACCAGTGTCCTGCAGCTGTTATCCAGCAAAATGACTTTGTAGATCATATTGTGCAAATTGGAAAGCTCAAACGTTTTATATTTAACAAAGTCTACATAATTAAAAAGTAGGTTAGCATAATTTTTTTTAACTGTCCCAGAAAAGGAGAAAAGCTCACAAGAATTTAATTGAACTGAGTTGATATAAAATGTTTAAAAATATGTTTTTTTTTCTAATAACAAATGTAATAAATGCATGCTTACTTAGGACAATGTGAAAAATAAAGAAAAATAAAACAAGACAAAATTCACCTACCTCTTTCCACAATTAACATTTTAAAGTACCAGAAAGTGCTTTTTAAATATGTATGACCATAGAATATACAGTTTATATCTTGTCTTTTTACCTTAGTATTATAGCATGAGGATTTTTTCCTGACATTAACATTATTTAAAGTTACACTGTGAATGTTGTACTATACACTAAAATATGACTTTGGCATTATTCACTTGATCATTCTCCTGTTGCTGTATATTTCTTACCAGTATTTCTCCTTTAATTTACCTTGTATAGATCTGCCAGAGATATATCTTATGTTAAAGAAAAACCTTTTCATACCATTCCTTTCAAAATCACGTAATGATTCCCCTTCAAGTCCAAACCTCTTAGCATAGATGCACATCTCTTCTCCTTGTGAATCTGGTCAGAATTGGTCTCACACCATCGCAAGGATTGCAATATCTGGCAGTGTGGATGCTGGCTGCTTCCCAAGAGACCTTTTAACTCATGCCTGTAAGACAGGGCCTATCATTCTCTTGTTTACTTTCTTTACCTGTTTCCTTCTGCTCCTTACTCGGTTTAGATACAACATCCTCTTTGAAGACCCCCTGATTACCCCCAAATCAGTTCCAGTTAGTTGCTTCTCCTCTAAGCTCCCATACTAGTTTGTATAAACCTGTAATTTAGCACCTGTCACCGCCCCCCCCCCTTTTGTCTGTTTAGATGGTGAGCAGCTTCTGGACTGTTTACATATGAAATTCTTTCTTGTTTTACCAATGCAACTTAGTGCTTATAAATAAATCTGTTAATTAAAATAAATTAAAATTATTTTTTTAAGAACTTTCCTATGTACTGGACATTGGTTATCTGGTCCTTTGTGTGTATTAACTTAATTTCACCTTCAAACCAACCCTTTGAGAGAAGTGCTATTGTTTACTTTTTTTTTTTTTTTCAAACAGATGAAGAAATTGAGGCATAGCAAGGTTAAGTAATGTACTTAAAGTTAGACATTTAGTAAATATCAGACCCAGGTTACGAGAGCAGCCCTCATAAAAAAGACCTTATACTCTTACTCTGAGCCAGACGTGCCTTCTAAGACAATAAATCCTAGGACAAGCGTAAGATTTGACTTTTGAGCAAAGCAACCAATTAAAACAGAAAGACACTGTGCAATGGCTTTTTATCCTGATGAAGTCCCAATAGTTCATTTTTGCTTCTGTTTCCCTTGACTCTGGAGACATGTCTAGTAAGAAGTTGCTACAACTGATGTCAAAGAGGTTGCTGCCTGTGTTCTCCTCTAGGGTTTTGGTAGTTTCCTGTCTCACATTTAGGCTTTTCATCCATTTTGAATTTATTTTTGTTTATGGTATAACAATCAACAAACTAAAAGGTAACCTATTGAATGGGAAAAGATATTTGTAAATGATGTATCTGATAAAGGGTTAATACCCAAAATCTATAAATCACTTATCAAACTAAACACCCAAAAACAAATAATCCAGTAAAGAAGTGGGCAGAAGACACGAATAAACATTTTTCCAAAAGAGACATCCAGGTGGCCAATAAACACATGAAAAGATGCTCAACCTCGCTCATCATCAGGGAAATACAAATCAAAACTACAATGAGATACCACCTCACATCTGTTGGAATGATTTTAAAAAACCACAGGAAACAACAGGTGTTGGTGAGGATGTAGAGAAAGGAGAACCTTCTTATACTGTTGGTGGAATGCAAACTTGTACAGCCACTCTGGAATAAAGTATGGAGGTTCCTCAAAAATTTTAAAATAGAACTACCCCACAATACAGCAACGGCGCTCCAAAATATTTACCCAAAAGATAGAAAAACGCTGATTCAAAGGGGCATGTGCACCCCAATGTTTATAGCAGCATTATCAACAGTAGCCAGATGATAAAAAGAGCCCAAATGTCCATCGACTGATAAATGGATAAAGAAGATCTGGGGAATAAAATATTTGGAATATATTCCTACATACTGTGATCACATGATCACAACTATATACTGTGATCACATGATCAAAACTGAGCCAGTGGTTCTTCTCTCTCTCTCTCTCTCTCTCGCTATGTGACTGTGGATGATCACTCCCATGTTCCAATGCTCAGTCCTAGACCATGGTGTTTGGCAGAAATCAGTAATTTTTCAGAACATTGGATGATGCTCACACCTGGCACTAATGTATTTTTTGTCACTTCAAAGCATCTATGGACAGTCCTTTACTTTTCAATACAAGAGTAAGCTTAGGAATCCTTTGCTTCATTCTAGGTCAGGCTGCCTGCAGACATAGACCCTTTCCTCTGCTACCTATTGCCTTTTACATTAAATACAGTATATGACAAGAGTTTATTAATACTGTACTGGAGTCAACATCCATGCAAGTGCATCCAATGTCCCCCATGCAGAAAAAGATTCCATTAGCCAATAGACAGCAGTGATTCCATTAGTGATAGTGAAAGTAGTCCTACACAATAACCCTCCTCTCTCTTGCCTCCCTCACACCACTCATGAAGGTTTTCAAAGGTAAGTGCAGGTTAATTTATTTTACTTTATATTTTGTATTTTCTTTATTATTTTGTATTATATTAAAATATTATAATCATTTTTATATGAATATTTTGGGTTCTGGAATAAATCATCTGAGCTTCCATTATTTCTCATGGGGAAATTTGCTTTGATATACAAGTAATTTGGATTACAAGAATGTTTCTGGACCAAATATTCTTGCAAACTAAGGTTTTACTATACATATGCAATGGAATATTACTTAGCCATCAAAAATAATGAAACCTTGCCATTTGCAATGGCCTGGATGGATCTAAGGTGTATTACACTAAGAAAAATAAGTCAGTCAGAGAAAGACAAATACTATATGATTTCACTCATATGCGAAATTTAAGAAACAAAACAGATGAACATAGGGGAAGTAAGAAAAAAGAGAAAGGACACAGACTGTAAAAGACTATAGAGAGCTCTAAAGAACTATAGAGAAAAAACTCAGGGTTTCTGGAGAGGAGGTGGGTGGTGGATGGGCTAAATGGGAGATGGGTGTTAAGGAGGGCACTTGTGATGTACACTGGGTGTTACATGTAAGTGATGAATCACTAAATTCTACACCTGAAACCAATATTACACTAAATACGTTAACTAGAATTTATTTATTTATTTATTTATTTATTTATTTATTTATTTATTTATAATATTTTTCATGTTTATTAAATTATTTTGAACGAAAGAAAGCACAAGCAGGGGAGGGGCAGAGAGAGAGAAGGAGAGCGAGAATCCCAAGTAGGCTCTACACTGTCAGCACAAAGCCTGACACGGGGCTCAATTTCACAAACCGCAAGATCATGACCTGAGCCGAAATCAAAGAGCTGAACACTCAAATGACTGAGTCACCCAGGCACCTCTTAACTAACTAGAATTTAAATGAAAACTTGAAATAAAAGAATAAAATAAAATAGAACAGCAAAGACACACACTCAATGACTTGACTTTATTTCCCAGAGTTTAAAAAAAGTAAAAATACAGAGTAAGCAAGGGTAAATAATTTCCCAATATATCTTAGTTAGAGTCTTATCAGAGAACAATTAGTTCTCCTTTTCCTCATTCTAATGTGGTTTCAGACTAGATTAAGCAGACTTAGTACTTCTTTTCTATAAAATTCAGACAGAGTTGCAAAGAAAATTCAATCATGAATTCATAAAAACACATAAAGAGATATTACTTTTATTTATTGAAAGCCAAAATTTTATAAAATATGCAAAGACTTCAGCCTTGATAAACAGGCTTAATTGTGAAAAATAAATGCACCACTGTACCTTCAGAAGAGCTGGAGTCCTAGATACATTCAAATGCAAGTTGATTGGAAGTTTATCTCTAGTTCAGACAAAAGCCAGATAGATAGAGAGATAGATAGATAGATATCCCCTCCACACCTAAGGTCAAAGTCTAAAATAAAATAAAGTAATTAATTTTATTGTGCATCAATAAATGTGGGGGAAATGTAACAATTAAGTATTTTACAGGGGCACCTGGGTGGCTCAGTCAGTTAAGTGACAGACTTGATTTTGGCTCACGTCAGGATCTCATGTTCCTGGGATCGAGCCCTGCATTGGGCTCTGTGCTAGGCAAGGAGCCTGCTTGAGATTCTCTCTCTTCTTGTCCCTCTGCCCCTCCGCTGCTTGCACCCTCTCTCTAAACAAAACAAAACAAAACAAAACAAAACAAAAACAATTAAGTATTTTATATATCTGTGTCTTTATTGGCATGGGAAATTTTAACTACAGGGCAGAATGAGTTAACCACATCTATTTGTTTATAATATATAAGTTCAAAAATTACATTTATAGTGAAAACTATGTTACTAAAGAATGCTTATCTGTAGAATAATCTCCCCCAAATATCTCCTTTCATAACAAGAATTGCTTCTAGAGGTGATAACATGATAGAAAAATTATAGTACGAATGTAAAAGTCAAAGGAACCTTTATCACCCAACTCCAGATATATGACTAAATCTGTTTCTTCCTAACTAGAGCTTCTCTGAACAATTTTTCTTCCTAAATATGACTGTGTGACTCTTTCTTTTCAACCCTTCTCCTTCATTTTCCTTCTTAATATAGTTCCTAAATGAAGCCAAAATATCAGGGTCTACTGAGAATAATACTTTTCAGCTTCATATTTTATAGTTAATTATGTTATGACTCATAAAAAAATTGATCCCAAAGTTCATAATTTTTCTTTTTCTAATTTCTTCTGCTCAAAAGCTGCCTTTTCACCATCTCCTCGTTAATGTAAACCGATAGTGGTCCTTATTTGAAAGCACTTCATCAGAATTAGCCTCAAGTGAGTCAGCTGATGGAAGAAATAGTAATAAATGAACATGTGTCAATGAGAGGGCTGTTGAGCAAAAAAATTCAGTTACCTTCCAGCACAGACCACGGGATAATTTATTAAAGTGTCAGAAGCAAACCTTTAAGGTAAAAAATAGCTGATACAAAATTCTCTGATTACCCAAAATGAATCTTTAATGTGAATAAATGGAAATGAACAAAATTGCAGAGTGCTGTTCACCATTCAAAATTAATTGGAAAATGGTTGACTTGAAAATATGATACTATGTAATGAACTGACCAAATAGTGAATAAAATTAATTCCAAGGTTTGTTTATACATAGCAGAACTCCAAAATGAGGGTTAAGTATAATTTCCAAGCACTTTGAATCATAAAAGTTATCTTTTAAAAAATGCATGAAATTAGATAGATAAAGGAAAACAAAGAAAAGTTATGGAAACAACATCTTTTTATATCTCAATATCACTAGTTCTTTGCCATTTTTTATAACTCAAATGTTAAAAGAGTATCCTTAATCTAAGGCAAAGTCAAATAAAACATTTATCTATGCTTCTAAGGACATTCTGATTAAAAAGTCAGATTAGGTCTTCCCTGTGAGTAACTGATAAATTGATAAGAAATCCCTATTAACACATTATAGACAGATTCAATTTGTGTGTGTTACACAATGCCTTTAAGAAGGAGCTAAATATTACCTATATAATTCTATTCAGGATGAATAGTCTACTTTAATAGCTTTATTCTCACAAATTAGCAGTGAAGTGGTCCAGGGATGCGTAATGTAGGAATTTTATATGGTGGTATATTAATCCGATTGAGGTTATATGTGTACCACAGACTATTTGTAAGGGTGGGGAAGAAAGAAATAATATCCATCATGCAACTATACTTTGAGCAATGCAGATGAAAAAGGAAACTGACTTCAAACAAATTATTATAGCCTGGTTTTCATTGTTTGTTTACTTGTTTTACATCTTCAGCTTGGTTTGATGGTATATGTAAAGCAGCTTTAAGAATTTTTAACTCTACAATCTATTACCAAAGAGGGAAAGTGTTCCTTTTTGTGTCTTTTCCAGTCTTTCATTAACTGTTAATTATATGTCTGAGAAAAAATAACAAAATTTCAAAATTATTTGATTATCTGAACATTTCTATAATACCTGTGTGGCCTATAGTAATTATTAAAGGTAATATTAGATACAGTACTATCAGTATAGTTGGAATTGTATATATTTAATATCTTATATCTTATTTCTTACAAAAAGCAATCTCTGCAAATTACCAAAATGGTATACATCTTTTTTGTCAAATATCTCAGAATTATAGACATTGTTATTGTAAAAAAAAAAATTCTTTTCACATTCAGCTGTTTCTAGAATGTATGCAACAAAACAGGTACATAAATATTGTCAAAACTAAGTCTTAGGTACACACACATTTCTATTTTGTTTATATTTCTATGATCTTTAAGCAAACTGGTATTATATGTACACAAAGTGAATGCGTATCATTGTTATTAAAATCTACTTGCTAGACAAGATTATTAAAGAAAGTAATAGCAATAATCATTAAAAATAATAACTTGTGCAATTCTTGAGCAAATAAATAAGAAAGTTCTGTGGAATTTTGTTCCTACACTTTGATTATCATCCTAGTGTTTCAGATTCATTCATACTTAAATAATTATTAATGTGTCAGTTGTGAGAGGACAGATAGATGAGAAATGTGTGATATGTATTACAGTAAAAATTATCTCACTTGGGTGGGAAACAGGAATTACTTCAGAGTCAAAAGTACTATTACACAGATAATAACGCATATGATAAAGTATAGCATTTGTGAATGAGAAGGTTTCTTTCATACCTCTTTCTCTTTTTTTTAAACCATGCATTAATCAAAGGTAAAGATTTTCATATTTAAATCACTAACATTGTGAAAGATATGTGACTTCAAACTAACATTTTTAAAAACACTAGTATAATAAGAATTATAATGCCAATCCCAAAGGAATCCCAGACTAAACCCTGCAGAATCCTATTTCATTCCATCAGTTTTGCCTTTGGTATCTATAACCTAAGTAAAAATTCCTTTGGATGTTGATAATTTGGAGATTTCCAAATACTGGAGAGTTAATATGGGAAAACAAAGTCCACATCAGACGTGCTTCAATTTTAAAGATAGTGCATGTGTTATTTTTTATTTCTCCTTTGCTTCTTTATTATAAATCAATCCAGACTACAATTTTCTGACCTTACATGTAGAGAGCTTGGAAATCATTGTTCCATCCCAGTAACAAATAAAAAGCTAAACAAGCTCAAAATTAACAACTTTTCTTAGATGGGTCAGAGAATTAAGGTCACAGGGCAAACCACTACCCGCAGAACTGAAGACACAGACAAGTCGGTAGAATCACAACTTCCGGGAGCAGAAACTTCCATGAGAACCAGTGCCCAGATACGAAAACCTGAAGTGTGATTAATAAGTTGCTGGAAGCTCAGTGGGGACAAGTCTGAGAGTCAAATAGAACAGGGGGACCTCAAAATAAGGGACCCCCTACACTTTTGTGAGTTTTGCGTCCAGATGCTCAAGCAAGTTTTAAGAGTGAAAATCTGAGAAAAAATCCTTTTGTGCCTCCAGCTAGGAAGGGAAAAAAGACCATTTAGAAATACCCCAGAGCATTCTGTTCTCCTTAACAAGGCCATCTCTAAGGAGAAATATTTAACCAGAGCCTAACCTACAGGGTATTATCAGAGATTAATTGACCTGGGGTAAGAAAAATGCATAACTCTGGTCTAATCTATTCATCCTGTCCTACCAAGAATGGAGAGGGGGATGAGAGACACTTGAGAAATTCACCGTCCTAGACACAGGCTCACTACAAGACTGAAACCTAATCATAGGACTGTAGATTGGTTAACACCCTCCCACCACCACCACCCCTCCACACACATACACAAGGCATACATGCACACACACACACTTCACCACCATATCAATAAAGGCCTATTTACAGCAATTCCTTTTACCCAGTACATCATGTCTGGCTATCAAGAAAAAAAATTACAAGGAATACTAAAAGGCAAAAAAAAAAAAAAAAAAAAAAGACAGTTTGAAGAGACAGGGCAGCATCAGAACCAAATTCACATATGTTATAATTAACAGACTATGGATTTAACCCAACTATGATTAATAACATAAGGGCTCTAACAGATAAGGTATAAAGCATGCAAGAACAGATGTAAGCAGAGAGACAGGAATTCTAAGAAAGAACGAAGAAAAGAAACACTAGAAGTCAAACACACTGTAAACAAAATTAAAAAGTGCCTTTGATGGGCTTATTAGTAGACTGGATATGGCTGAAGAAAGAATTTCTGAGGTTGATATCTCAATAAAAATCTCCAAAACTGAAAAGCAATGAGGAAAAAACCTGGAGGGAAAAATAACAGAATATCTAAGAACTGTAGAACAACTAAAAAACGGTATAATATACACATAATAGGAATATCAGAGGATAAAAAAGAAAGGAAGAGAAGAACTATTTGAGGAAACAATGAATGATAATTTCCCTAAATTAATTTTGCAGACACCAAACCATAGATCCAGGAAGCTGAAAAAACACTATGCAGGATAAATGCCTAAACAAAACAAACAAAAATACCCTGAGGTGCATCATATTAAAACTATAAAAATCAAACATAAAGAAAAAATTCTGAAAGAAGCCAGAGGGAAAAAATATCTTACCTGTAGAAATGCAAAGACAAGAACTCTATCCAACTTCTCAGAAATCATGCAAACAAGAAGAGAGTAGAGTGAAATATTTAAAGTGTGAGAGGGGCGAAAAAACCCACTAACCTAAAATTCAGTATCCTGAGAAAATATCCTTCAGGGTGAAAGAGAAATAAAGATTTTCTCAGACAAAAATTGAGGCTATTTGTTGCCAGCAGACCTGCCTTGTGACAAATGTTAATGGAAGTTCTTCAGAGAGAAAGAAAATTATATAGGACAAAAACACAGATAGACACACAGAAAGGAAGACCATCAGAGAAGAAATCAGTGAAGGTAAAATAAAATAAAAACTTTTTTTTCTTGTTCTTAATTGATCTAACAGATAACAGTTCAGGATAATAATAGCAACAATGTGCTCCCTTATGTATGCTTGTGTGTGTGTGTGTGTGTGTGTGTGTGTGTGTGTACTTCTGTACAAATGAAATGAATGACAGCAATAATACAAGGAATGAGAGGACAGAACTAGGATTATTTTGTTATTATAAGGTACTACCTTACCTGTGAAACTATATAGTTTATTTGAAAGTAGACTTAGATTAGTTGTAAGTGTATATTGCAAACTCTACTGCATCCACTAAAAAATGTAAAAAAAAAAAAGTATACTTGATATGAAAAGAAAGGATAGAAAACTGAACCATAAAAAATTGCTCAAGTAAAACCACAAAAATCAGAAAAAAAAGAACAAGAATAAGGGCACAAAGAGAAAACAATAAATATGGTAGATATTAATACAATTGTGTTAGAAATTAATATTAATGTCAACAACTTAAATTTGCTAATTAAAAGACAGAGATCGTCAGAGGAGATCAACAAACTAGACCCAACTATTTGCCGTCTACAAGAAATCCACTTTAAGTATAAAAAAGTGTATATATTAATATAAATGGATGGAGGCAGATTACCATGCTTAGCACTAGTAAAAAGAAAGTTCAAACAGAGACGACTTTAAGGTAAAGAAAGTTATCAGGGGTAAAAAGGAGCATTACAGAATGATAAAGGGTTCAGTTCTTCAAGACGACATAACAGTTCTCAAATTGTATACACCTAACAACCATGTATCAAACAATGGGAGGCAAAAACTGATAGAACTTCAAGAAAAAAATAGATGAATCCAATATCACACTTGGATACTTTAACATTACGTTCTCAGAAATGGATAGATCCAGTGGGCAGAAAAACAGCTAGGGCATGTTGTAGTCAACAACATCAATAAACTGGATATTACAGATGTCTAATAGACTACTTCCTCTAAAATCAGCAGAATACATATTCTTCTCAAATTCACATGGAACATTAATCAAGATAGATTACTTTCTGGGCCATAAAACACACCTTAACAAATATAAAAGAATGTAAATCATACAATGTCTTCTTTCAGTCCACAATAGAATTAAACTAGCAAATAATAGCAGACATACTGGAAAACCTGAAAATATGTGATGATTAAACAGCACACTTCTAAACAACACATGGATCAGAGAAGAAATACCAATAAAAATTAGAAAATATTTTGAAATAAATGAAATAAAAACAATTTATCAAACTTTTTGGGATGCAGCAAATAAAGTGCTTAGAGGTAAATTTATAGCATTGAATGAAAATATCAAAAAAGAAGAAAGGTCTAAAATCAATCCTCTAAGCTTCCTCTTTAGGAAACCAGATAAAAGAAGAACAAATTAAACCCAATGTAACCAGAAGACAAGAAATGATAAAAATTACACCAGAAATCAATAAAATTGAAAATTAAATCAGTTTAAAAAATCAATGAAATGAAAAGATGTTTCTTTGAACAGATCAATACAATTAATAAAATCCTAGTCAGGCTTAGAAAAAGAGAAGACACAAATTCCTAATATCAGAAATAAAAGAACAGACATAGCCACAGATCCCATGGACCTCAAAAGTATAATCAAGGAATACTATGAGTAACTCTATACTAACAAATTTGATAACCTGGATGAAATGTATCAATCCTTGAAAGATACAATTTGCCAAAATTCACAGAAGAAGTAGATAGTTGGAAAAGATAAACCAGATTGGGAGAAAATATCTGCAAAAGAGACATCTGATAAAGGACTGTTATCCAAAGTATACAAAGAACTGTTTGTTTGTTTTTTAATTTTTAATGTTTATTTTTGAGAGACAGAGACAGAGACAGACCATGACTGGGGGAGGGGGTGAGAGGGAGGGAGATACAGATCTGAAGCAGGCTCCAGACTCTGAGCTGTCCGCATAGAGCCCCACATGGGGCTCAAACTCACCAACTGTGAGATCATGACCTAAGGCAAAGTCAGGTATTTGACTAATTGAGCCAACCAGGTGCGCCTATACAAAGAACTCTTAAAATTCAACAATAAGAAAACAAACTACCTAGGAGTGCTTGGGTGACTCAGTTGGTTAAGCGTCCCACTCTTGATTTCAGCTCAGGTCATGATCTCACCGTTCATAGATTCGACCCTGCATTGGGCTCTGTGCTGACAACATGGAGCCTGCTTGTAACTCTCTCTCTCTCCTTCTGTCTCTGCCCCTACCCTGCTTGTGCTCACTTTCTCTCTCAAAATATATAAATAAACTTAAAAAAAAAAAGAAAATAAGCCACCCAATTGAAAAATGATTCAAAGACCTTAACAGATAACTTACCAAAAGAGATATACAGATGCCAAATAAGAATATGAGAAGATGTTTCATGCCATATTTCATCAAGGAAATGCAAACTAAAAAAGCAATGAGGAGTGCACTTGTTGGGATGAGCACTGGGTGTTGTATGTAAGCATTGAGCCACAGGAATCTACCCCAAAATCCAAGAGCACACTTTACATACTGTATGTTAGCCAATTTAACAATATATTATAAAAAAAGAGAAAAGAAAAGAAAAGAAAAGAAAAGAAAAGAAAAGAAAAGAAAAAAGAAAGAAAAAAGGAAAAAGCAGAAAAGAAAAGAAAAATTAGTGAGAAACAACTAGGAACTTATTAGAATGTCCAAAAACCAGACCACTGACAATACCAATTGCTGGTGAAAATGTGGAACAATAAGGACTCTCATTCTTTGTTGGTGGGAATGCAAAATGGAACAGCCACGATGGAAGACAAGTTTTTTATAAAACTAAATGTACTCTTACCATGTGACCCAGCAATGCACCCCTTCAAATTTCCTAAAAAGAGTTGAAAACGTATATCCATACAAAACCTGCATATGGATGTTATAGCAGCTTTACTTGTAATTGTCAAAACATGGAAGCAGCCAAGATGTCCTTCAGTAGGTGAATGGATAAATAAACTATAGTACATCCAGAAAATGGAATATTACTCAGAACTAAAAAGAATGAACTATCAAGGCATTTAAAGACATGAAGAAATCCTAAATGCATATTACAACTGGAAGAAATCAATTTGAAAATGCTATATACTATATGATTTCACCTATATGACTTTCTAGAAAAGGAAAAACTATGAACATAGACAATGAAAAGATTAGGGGTTAGGGAGGGGAGAGAGGCAAGCAGTTGGAGCACAGAGGATTTCTGTGGCAGGGAAACTATGGACTTTGAGTGATAATGATGTAACTGTAGGTTTATCAGTTGCAACAAATTCAAAACTTTAAATTTAAAAACGCTGGTGGGAGATGTTGGTAATGGGGGAGATTATGTATGTGTGAGAGCAATGCATTAATGGGAAATCGCTGTATTCCACTCAATTATGCTGTGAACCTAAAACTGCTCTAAAAACATAACATCTATTTAAATCAATCTGTCAATTCTTAAATTAGATATAGTTGACTCTGGCAATTTTGGTGACAAACCATAATTTTCTTAAAAACCTGCAAACAAATAAAAATATCCTAAAATGCATGTAAAATAGCTGTTTGCTTGTGTTTTCTTACAAATAATTTGTATCCAATCTGAATAATAAACATATAGCCCAGGTAAATACCCAGAATAATATTTATTTTTTCAATACATAGGGGTTTTTTTTTGTTTTTTTGTGGTTTTTTGTTGTCAAAACAAATAATTTAGAAACAGGCAGTGATATCCTCACCCTCACCTAAGAGGCCATCATGATTGAAGATCACGCTAATTACTACTGTCTTTTTTTTCAGTTTTAACTAAAAGAAATACAGGCAAATGATCTCAAAGATTGAGTCAGTCCCATACCACAGAGATAGATATTCATAGTTGTCATTGGTTAAATGGTATTAAAGCTTCTATGCCCCTGATAATTTCATATCATAATTTTATGAATGTATGTGGAGTGTTTTATATTGTTCAGTTATTCTTTTATATCAGAATCACATTTATTTATTGCTTTGTTAGATTAAATATGAGATTCTGGATTCTTCATGCAAGTTTGTTAGGTAGATTTAACCCTTTTGAAAATGGACAAGTAGATATAGACATGATTGCCACATGTATTCTGTGGAATACAGAATTCCACAGTCCTGTTTTAGGCCTTCTCTTATCTCTGTAACATACCCATTTCTATCTCGATACATACATTCTTTAATAATCAATGAATTCGTTGTGAGAGACATAATGTACATGAATGCATTTACTTGCATTATCTTAAAAACTTTAGTATGGATATGAAATAAGGATTTAATGGTAGTGAAACGTACTGGTTGCTCGAGTATAATTCTTACACAAAAGGATAGCATTTTATAACTTGAAAAAAGAAAAAGTAGGACAACTCATACAACTAGATACCAAAGTTTATTATAAGTAAATTCTATGCACCTTTCTGTATGCATGTTATATTTCAAAGCACAGAGTGTTAAAAAAAAGGAATTAGGGTAGAAAAATTTAAGTAGGCTAATAATACAAAATTAGTTATTCACAATATATCCAACTATAAATAATGTATATGGCATTTATGATCAATTCTTAAATTCAAAAAATTAATATTAATTGAATGATTATAAAAATAAAGATGCTGGGGAATTTACAAAAACAAATAAAACCCAATTCTACCTTTAAGAAGTTTCTAATTTAATAGGGAAAAATGTTAGTTGATATCAGGTAAAATTACCTGTAGTCAATTATTTTTGGCCTGTAAAATGGCAACTTCATATGGTTCTCCTAATAAAACAAAAATTTCATGTGGTACACACAGTAAGAGAAAGGTGAAGTGCTACAAGCATTTAGGAGGTGACTTGAAGGCATAAAAGTTCCAAAAGTAAAACTGGAAAGATGAACACAGACGAAAGCATATATAATGGTGTGGAGAAAGAAATGCTGTGCTTGAAGAATGTTAGTGGCGTGCAGTTAAGTCAGAATCGAGACCTGAGCTTGTAGGATTAGATCATGAAGGGTCTCAAATAGTGTTTAATCAACCTCAATTCTTAAAAGGGGCAGAGAGAGAGGGGAGACACAGAATCTGAAGCAGGCTCCAGGCTCTGAGCTGTCAGCACAGAGCTGGACACGGGGCTTGAATCCACAAACCGCAAGATCATGCCCTGAGCTGAAGTCAGATGCTTAACCCACTGAGCCACCCAGGTGACCCAAATCAGCTTCAGTTCTAATCATTAGATACTGAAAGCAGTGAGCATTTCTGAGGGAGAAAACTGGATATATGCTTAGGGAATATGCAATGGTTGTTGCCGAATGAATTATGGGGGCAAAAACAGAAGTTGAGAGCAAGGTTCTTGTAATAAGCTAAGAAGACATAAAAAAAGACTACATTAGAATGATAGAAATGGAAAGGAAAGGATTACAGGAGGAGAAGTGACAGGGTAGAATCAAAGTCAAATGACATAAAGATTCCAAATTGAGGGAAATGGTGGAGAAGGTAGTTTGGAGAGGAAAATGAGTAGTTGAGAAGAATGTGAAATGATCTAAAGACATTCCTATGGAGAAGCCTGACATATCAGATTGTAAATGTGACATTAAAATGTTTCACCTTTTTAAGGTATTTCTGATTCCTTTATTTAAAGATGATAATTGAGCTTTTATAATATTAGGAGAAGATATTGCATAGAAAGAGAAAAGGGAAAGATTATATGAAGAACTCAGAAGAACTTTTCAAGTAAAGGGAAAAAGAACGAATACAGGAGAAAAGGGAAATGTGAACTGAGAGCATGTTATCACTGTGTAAGATGAGCGCCTCAAAGACAGAACAAAGGTCAACGTTATCAAACAGGGTTGAAATGCCAAGGTTGGGGATGAACACCTCTAAATTTGGGAAGTAGAAAGTTATTAGTGACTTTCAAAAGAGAGAGTTTTTGTATAGAGGTCAAAACCAAAGCCAAATATAAAGGTATAAATGAGTCAGTGCTAGGGGAAAAAAGAAGGAATTTGAAAAATTCAGTCAGGGGGAGGTAGTAGAAAGTCTGCATAGCAGCTCCAGGGCATAGGTAAATTGAAGGCTATTTTAGAATAAAGAAACTAGAAGATTGTAGGCAAAGTGATAGTAGAGAGTAGGGAGAATAAATTTGCAAGAGTGTATTTTAGGATAGGAGAAGGGAATGGGTAATTAATAGGAAAAATTCCCTGAGGACAAATGAGAGCCCAGGGATCAACTTTGGGTGGGCCAGTCTTGTCTAGTCTATTCCAAGGAAGCAGGAGGAGTGAAAAAGGTAAGATAAAGTTGAAGTTAAAGATATTGGAAAAAAAGTTGCAGGAACCCTTCAGTATTTCTTAGCACTGTTTCTTGTACTAAGATTGGATAACAAATGTTACTCCTCTTGGGGGAAAGTTTCTGCATTGTGGTCAACCTTCCTATCTTTAGCGAAAATATTTGGAGGTGAAGACTTGAGGAAAAAGTGTTCTGGGGCTTCTCCCAGATCATTTCCCATAAATGAGTCTTATTTTGTTACTTGCAAGGTGATTCTATATACAAGGTTTTGTATGTTAATGAAGTTTTATCAAAACACCCCTGAAGTCCTACTGTTACTTAAAGTTGCTCTAATATTTTATTTATATTCTTATCTGACTTATGGCTTTCTCAGTAAACTATATTAGATTTGTAACTATTCTTACCATCAAACTATAACTTGGAAAATGGTACAAATGTACAATCTACAAAAATAGATGTCAAGAGACTTTAGAAAGAATTTTATATTTGTAACTATTTAAAATTTGTGTACTTGATTTACAATGACTAAAAGGACTATTAATGGATAAAATAGCAAAAGATTTTGGGGGGCATAAAGCACTGGCTTCCCAAAGAAAGGCATACCCCTGTCATTGTTGTACTTTCATTGTACATTCAAAACCACAGGTTTTGTGTTTACTATGAGCCAAGTACTTTCCTTCTCACAACAACCTTGTAATGTGGGCATCATTATCCCCAATTTGCAGATGGAGTCACTAGGGCTCTGCCGGAGAAATAAATTCTCCAAGGCCATTAGCGACAAAACAATGATCCAGTTCTGTGCTTTTTCCCCATCTAAGACTACTTTCCTGGAAGGTGCAGCTGTTCCATTTGGGGACACCACACACCACTTTGAAAGAAGTTTATGATTGATGTTTGCTTTGACATTTTCTAAAGGTCTCTGTAAACCTCAATGAGGATTATCAATTCTGCTGCACCTCTCTTGAGTTTTGTGCTTTGTTCCACGTGAGGCTTAACTTCAAACACTTTATTGCCTAATGTGAACACAAGTTTCATTATCTCTGCCAGAGTGTTCCCATTCAGCATAGACTTTACGATCATGTGCTTATTATTTGACTTAATATATTTTTAAGGTCATCTTCAGTCTACTCACTTCTTTGTTTGACTTCTCCTTTAATATTTGATAAGCAATAACCAGTTATATAATTTGTATATTCATCACCTGACTAGAGTGACTGAGACCCAAATCCATTTAGGATAAGGTGGACTAAAATGAGCAATTTTCAATATCTTGGGAACGCAATCTGAAAGAATACCCCTGTTTTCCAAAGAAAGAATTACAAATTGCAGTATTCAATTTGGTGGCAAAGTGGGTAGCTGTTCTTTTACTCAAACTCATGTGTTTTTTTGAGATATAAAATCCATGAAACTTGATTTTAAAATGTAGATGTGCATGTTTTATACCATGAAGAAATTTATTTAAGAACGTATGGTAATATCCAGTATGCCTAAATGTAGGTGTGAGGGATTGACAGCTCAGCAGAGATATGTGGATGAGAACCTGGAGGTGGAAATGACATTTAAAAAAGAAAATAAAATAAAGGAAAACAAAATTGAAATAGAAATAAATTAATGGTTCTAATCTTCAAAGTATCAAAAATTCATGATGAGAAAAAATTTTTTAAATCAGCATGCATATGGGATATAAGATCCAGTAGCTAGACTGTCATGATCTCTACAAAGGAAATAAAAAAGTGATAGATTATATTTATTAAAGCCACATTCAAGGGCCACTCACTGAGCGGATCAGGAAAGCAAAAGTCCAACAAAATTAAAGATGTTAAAGGAGGGGATTTGTATCAAATATGAGGGGGAAAAAGTACTACATTTTACATAGAATAGTGTTTAAGAGGGGCGCCTGGGTGGCTCAGTCGGTTAAGTGTCCGACTTCGGCTCAGGTCATGATCTCACGGTCCATGAGTTCGAGCCCTGCGTCAGGCTCTGTGCTGACAGCTCAGAGCCTGGAGCCCGTTTCGGATTCTGTATCTCCCTCTCTCTCTGCCCCTCCCCTGTTCATGCTCTGTCTCTCTCTGTCTCAAAAACAAATAAACATTAAAAAAAATTTTAAAAAACTAGTGTTTAAGAGCCTGGATTTAGGAATCACACACTAGTCTGTTTTAAGCCCAGTCTGTAGTAGTGTGAGCATATGTAATCTCTTTGAGTTTTATTTAGCTTCTTTTTCTGTTAAAGTGCTATAATCCAGTTGTGAAGACTAGAGTGTAGGTGCTTTGTGAGTGCTAGAGATTAGACATCTTCAAAAAACTTCAGCTATCCTCTGAATCAGTGACTAGGCCAATAAATGCTTGTTAGCTTGATCCCTACTGAATGAACAGCTTGAGACTGAAATGAGTATACTTCTCAGGTATGTTATATCTCCCTGGAATTTCCCTCACTTGTGGTAAAGTGTAGTTACTTTCTAAGATGCAAGGAACAAGGAGAGAACAGGGGTATCAATATACAGAACAAAAAGGCTTACTAGGACCCAGACAACCAATTACATGAGAAGATCTACGTCCCTTTTACCATGAGGGAGGTAGTAGAGAAGACTTGAGATTGCCTAATGACAGCAAGTGGGAAATCCCTGGGTAGATTATCAGTGTCCATTGTCCACTTGTATAGTCCAAAAGGTGAAAAAGTCAAGTTGCATGGGGAAAACAAACTCATTATTTTAATAAATGGATTAAATGCACTCCCAGTGAGTAGATGTATTATTTAATATTTGAAGGATCTTAAATACCAAATTACTTTAAGCTAGAGAGTTTGGGATTTCATAGAATAATTATTAAGCAGATCCATGCCTGTTTGCTTTTGTGCCAACAGACAGGCAATGCTTATAGGTTTTAATCACAAACCCTCTTCTGTGTACCTGCAGCTGAATGTCAACTTATCCTTGTTAACCTATAACTCAGCACTGTCTTGTGGACGTATATCCCGGCAGATGTCTCTTTAAATAGTACTCACTTAGGCATTGAACTCTTGCTCAGGTTGGTAGTCTTCTCCTGCATGATTCTTACAGCAATCCAGATTAAGTTGTCACAATAGTTGCTAATTTCTATGTATCTAGTTTCTTTCTGTATATTGAAAATCTCATTTAACGTTTGAAGAAGTAAAACAATTTTTATGGTAAACAAACAAAAAGATTTTGCTATTGCTCCTTAGGAATATCCCAAGCTAAACCCAGATATTTTAAAAAAAGCCTTTCCTCATAAATAACCTATCTTCTCATATAGGAAACGATTCTGAATTCAGATTCTTTGAGAACAAAGCTTCAGCACATCCAGAAATACCTAGTTTTAAAATCATCTCTTTTGTTGCTGGGCAGTTGTTTTCCAAATGTAATTCACAATGGATTCATTGCTATTCTGCACCCTTTCCTAAAAAGAATCTACATAGGCCTATCTGATAGATAATTTCACATACCCACAAAAAAGCATAACTGTTTCTTATCTTTTGTGGGTTTTTTTCAGTTCTCTAGTGAGTTCTTTTGTTTGCAAGGGGGTCATAAATGTAAGCCCTTGATACTCACCTATAAATACTCAAAACTTCAGTTTGTTATTTGCCAACAAGCAGGCTAGGAGATAAGGAAATGAAGAAAACCCAACCCCACGTA
Organism: Felis catus; assembly: GCF_018350175.1. NCBI lineage: Eukaryota > Metazoa > Chordata > Mammalia > Carnivora > Felidae > Felis > Felis catus. Next base: position 108,573,300 of record NC_058371.1, read on the forward strand.
GCTGCTGGATCTCTCCATCACTCATTTCTTCATCATGTGTTTCTCATTTTCTTAATGAATGAGGAAGCAGATGGTATCTAAGAGAAATTAATTTTCCGATCAAAAGTGATTAGTTCTACCAAAATCTATATGGTAATGAGCAAATCCATAAACTGTAAGCACAAAAAATTAAGAGGTTTATAGTTTAGTACTTCACAAATTAGATAATACTTGATGGAGTGCAACCTATTCCATTATTTCAAGTTCAAAACCTGATCGCTTTTTTTTTTTTAATTTTTTTTTCCAACGTTTATTTATTTTTGGGACAGAGAGAGACAGAGCATGAACGGGGGAGGGGCAGAGAGAGAGGGAGACACAGAATCGGAAACAGGCTCCAGGCTCCGAGCCATCAGCCCAGAGCCTGACGCGGGGCTTGAACTCACAGACCGCGAGATCGTGACCTGGCTGAAGTCGGACGCTTAACCGACTGCGCCACCCAGGCGCCCCGAAAACCTGATTGCTTTTGTCACAACTATTTACTTCTCTTCACCAGGAATTGGCAATGTAAAATCTTCACACAAAGTGGACAATAATTTCAGGAATAAGGCAGACATCTCCCAGAAAGTGTTTTCTGCATTCATCTAAAGAATTCCTTACTGCAATAAAACAGTGAAACAAACCCCAGCCTCAGATGGCACCCATTGCTTCACCTCTCACCCCATAAATATCTTTCTCAACACTGATTGATCTAGTGATTTCCTCCATTTGTCCTCAAGCTTTCCTAAGATGAATCCCGTTGCTTCTTTACATAAGCCCTCTACTCTTGCTAAAACGGCATGCTCAATGCATTAGTTCGCTAGGGCTGACACAATGAAATACCACAGACTAGGTGGCTTAAACAACGGAAATTTATTTTCTCACAGTTCTAGAAGATCTCGAAAGGTTTGGTTTCTTCTGAAACTTCCAAGGCTTGCAGGTGGCTACAGTCTCACTGTTTCCTCACGTGGGCTTTCCTCTGTGCTCACACATCCTTGATATCACTTTACTTTTCTTTAATGACACCAGTTAAAAATGGACTAGGGCTCACCCTGAGGGCCTCATTTTAACTTAGTCACTTCTTTAAAAGTTCTATCTCCAAATACAGTCACATTCTGAGGTATTGAGGATTAGGGTTTCGATATATGAATTTTAAGGGGACACAATCAGAAAATTTGTTCTTCCCCAAAGTACCTTATGTGTCTCATTTCCATACTTTCCGTTCTACCTAGAGTAGAACAATACCACGCACTTTCTTCTTGAGGTAGTTAAAATTTATTTATATTCAAAGTCTAATTGAAGTTGCTCTTATTTCATGAACTCTTCCTAGACCACACCCATGCCATCACACAGAAGACTTCTCTCTGTTCTCAAAGCAAATGCTATCTATTGCGTTCATCCAATAACCCTACAATAAATATGCTAGCATTGCTTGCTTTCATAAGTTTTATCTTACTTTCTCTGTTGACATTTTTATTGGATTATATTTTGTTTCCGCATAATAATAGTCAATGATCTCAAGTAAATATAACTCAATAAAACTAGGAAAAATGCCATAACTTCCCAATATTCTCTTTTTACATCTGATATTTCCCTATTAAACAACAATCTCATGGAAACATAAATATTATATATAATAATAATTTTATTATGAGCACAGTTTTCAAATTGCATAAGTAAATGCAGAATTGAAAAGTTGCTTTTCCTTTAATTTAAATATTATAAGCTACCATATATTGATCAAGCCATCTTTCACTTCTACCTTTATGAATTTCTAAATTTTAATATGTATGTTTAAAAATATTTTTAGAAATCTCAATAATGATTTTATTTTATTTGTAATGATTTTATACATTTGCTAGAGAGTCACATGGATCCCATTACTGAAATTTAGAGATGTATATGTGAGTGTGCGAAGTCTGTTTTAATCAATAAATGGAGGCTTAAAATATTTAAAAGAAAGCAACTCTTCAAATTCTTCAAGCACTAATATAGTTCAAAATTGTACCTTTATGCTCTTCATTTATAAATTTGTATAGCCAAAAATGAAAAATTGTACTGCATTTTATCTTTTCAAAGTATTTGTAGAACTTTAATCTCACTCTCAGTAGAATTGCTATTAGTTTCATTAATTAATGTAAATGTATGTGATTTGATGAATGATAAATTTAAAAATACAAACAACTAGTTAATGAAACCATGCTTCAAAATGAGTGGGCTATGGAAATATATATTTTTTGACACTGTGATCTGAGCCATGTATATGGCCACTTATTAAGTACTTTCTCTTCTTCAAAGCCTGAAAAAAACGTCAGTGAATGACTTCAATTCAACTAGCAGACATGTTTTGTTTAGGAAGTATATTGTTCACCATTTTTTTAATATTTACTTTTGAGAGAGAGAGAGAGAGAGACAGAGAGACAGAGATGAGAGCAGGGGAGGGGCAGAGAGAGGGAGACACAGAATCCGAAGCAGGCTCCAAGCTTTGAGCTGTCAGCACAGAGCCGGACATGGAGCTCCAACTCATGGACCACGAGATCATGACCCAAGCTGAAGTCAGATGCCTAACCGACTGAGCCACCCAGGCACCCCCCCCCGCTTTTTTTAAATGTAAATGTATTAGCAAGGATTTATATGAAATCTTTTGAAAAATACCATGACCATCTATTGGAGAGTAGAGAACAGAGTGTGAACTCACGGAGTCAGTACTAACACCATCACTCCCTGTTCTCTTAAATGTAAATTTGACCTTTCTAACATATGTTTCTCTTCATTCAACTCATGTCAGATGTACTGAAATAAAAACACATGATGTCTATAAGGGTATCAAATTAAAGCACAGGGACAATTTTCAGGGACATAAATTGCTTTGTTTCAGGAGCAGAAGGGTCATGAATATGAAAAATGTTGAAATCTGAGACAATTTGTCATTATTAAAATTAGTGCTCTGTCAACCCCAAATCTCTTCCAGCAATCCTTTTGTGTTACTGCAGCTGTTAGTTGAGTTACCAGATCCAAATGTTCTAGGAGATCCAACAGTATTGAATGGACTATACATTTTTGTCTATAATAGCAGACTATAATCTATAATGGTAGATTGTCAGGATATGACATGTGTTAAACACTCAAATCTCAAAGAACTGCTGTGACAGATAACCAAGGATGGGGCTGTTTTGGTACTGGAAAATGGACACCTGACAGGAATATTTTTGTTCACAATGCTATCCATGTGTTTTAAAATATAGCCTGCTGACATTCAGATCAGATTTTGACAATTTGGAAACTGTAGAACATTTTGCTAGTATAACAAAAGTACTGAGGCCAGCAAAACCCATAGTTACATCTCTATACAACTGGGAATACAAAAGAGGAAAAAGAGAGAAGGGGGGGAAAAGGTGAAGTGGAGAGATACAATTTTAGTTCCTTAGATTGTATACATACATTGCAAAACTACTGTAAAGTTAGTATCACACATTAGTGTTGGCCCCCCAACCAAACCCATTTTAGCCACTTGGCTCACTTTAATCAAAATTTCAGCACCTCTATTTTAAAATATGTACTTTTATATTATTTGTCAATTGTGATGTTTCAATAGAGGATTTATTTTAATATTCTTTGGTTAGCATAAGCTGGAGAACCATTCATATCCTTTATATGACTTCTTTACTAAAAGGAAATGAGGGCAAAAAAACAAAAACAAAAAGCACAACACAACAAACCCACACAAACTTTCATATGAGGAAAAAATATCTCTATAAGCTAATTCAAGTCAATAATACAAGTGATATTGATTTAACCCATGTTAAAACAAGTGTAACAAACATTTCCTCTGTTAAAGTATTTAGATAAAATATTTTTAAAATGTACCATTAGATCCATTAGAGAACTATTCTTGGGAAACATTCTAATATATAAATTTATGAGAACACTCACCTGTGCTACAGTGAACTCTGCTTCCTGCGAGGTAGAGGGTTCCATAAGAATATCTTGGCCAGAATCCATAGCTCTATAGCCACGTTCAGTTATAAGAATATTATAGATATTTTAAGTTAAAAGTTGTGATTTTAAACCCAAATCAAAATTCTTTTCTTCCTCCAGTGCTATGTTGGCTTCTCTGCCCAGTTACTTGGAGTTGGTGTGTATGTGCACATATGTGTTATGAATGGATGTGCAAGTGAATGTGTGTGAGTGTATGAGTGTACACGCGTGTATGTGTGTGTACATGAGTATATGTGTGAGTGTGCAGAGTCCGGTGTCTGCTTTTGGCGGTGTATATACTATTTACCCATGATAATCTTTCTTATTCTGAAGCCTGCCTTTCTGAAGTTAATTTAGGTATTCTGATTTCATTTGCTTTGTGTTAGCGTGGTATATCTTTCTCCATATTTTTCCTTTAACCTAATTGAGTCTTTATACGTAAAGTGAGTTTTTTGTAGGCAACATACAGTTGCATCTTTTTTTTTAAATCAATTCTGACAATCTCTATATTTTAACTGATGTACTTAGACCATTTAAAATTAATGGGGGGCGCCTGGGTGGCACAGTCGGTTAAGCGTCCGACTTCAGCCAGGTCACGATCTCGCGGTCCGTGAGTTCGAGCCCCGCGTCAGGCTCTGGGCTGATGGCTCAGAGCCTGGAGCCTGTTTCTGATTCTGTGTCTCCCTCTCTCTCTGTCCCTCCCCTGTTCATGCTCTGTCTCTCTCTGTCCCAAAAATAAATAAATGTTGAAAAAATAAAATAAAAAAATAAAATAAAATTAATGGGATTTTGATATAGTTGGATTAATATCTACTATGTTTTAACTTTTATATATGTTGCATTTTCTCTTTGCTCCCTTTTCTGTTTATGTCGTTACTAATTTTAACTGAGCACTTTTTCTAAACTTATTTTTATTTAGTTTGAAAGAGATATAGAGAGCAAGCAGGGGAGGGGCAGAGAGAGAGGGAGACAGAATCCCAAGCAGGCTCCACGCCATCAGCATAGAGCCTGATGCAAAGCTGAAACTCAAACTGTGAGATCACAACCTGAGCTGAAATCAAGAATGCAACACTTAACCGACTGAGCCACCCAGGTGCCCCTTAACTGAGCACTTTAGATGACTCCATTTCACCTTTTAGCGTATCAGTTATACTTCCTAAAAAATTTTTAGTGATGGCTCTGGAGTTTACAATATACATTTTTAACCAATCTAAGACCATTTTTTAAAATATGAAATTTATTGTCAAATTGGTGTCCATACAACACCCAGTGCTCATTCCCACTGGTGCCCTCCTGGATACCCATCACCCACCCCCCCTCCCTCCCACCCCCCATCAACCCTCAGTTTGTTCTCAGTTTTTAAGAGTCTCTTATGTTTTGACTCCCTCCCTCTCCAACCTTTTTGTTGTTTTTTTTTTCCTTCCCCTCCCCCATGGTCTTCTGTTAAGTTTCTCAGGATCCACATAAGAGTGAAAACATATCTAAGACCATTTTTCAATAATACCCGTTCATCAAGGATGGTCTCAACATGGCAGGCATTCAAATGCTACCCCTCTCAGGAGCCCTTGTATATTCATTTGGAGTCACAGCAGTGATGGTTGGCACCTACATCCAATAGCACAGAAGATGGGTGTGGGAGATCCAAGCTCTACTCAACCTCTTTCACCAACTCTTTCAACTTGCACTGAAGCCACACATCCTAAAGGCTCCTGCTCTTTGGAATCCCTTACCTCAAGGAAATTCCTCTTTGTAATTAAGTGCAAAATAACTAAAGCCAAGATGTTTTCTCTGGTGTCATCTTGACTCACAAGAAATTTGAGTCCTGTTATGGAAAGCCTAGCTAGACCTAGAAGAGAGCTTAAAATCCTTCTACACAGTTTTAACTTGAATTCTAGCCTGGGAGCTCATTTTCCTGCCATTTCAAGGATCCTACCCTGTAAAAGTATTTTTTAATGTGGCTAACTTGTAGCCATAAAATGAGTTATTTAAAATATAAAAATATACATTAAAAGATTGAAAATGTTACTAATTTCAGAAAGCACATGGGGGCTAATTTCTGTCTCTATCTTCCAAGCATTACTAAGAAATCCCTTGTCCTACTTTTCTTCCATTTCATTAATTTAGCAAATCCCCAATTTCTACAAGAATTCAACTGTTTTCTCCCTGCAAATCTACAGCTGGCCTCTAACTGGTGCAATGCTGAAGAAAATCATACAGATTGAAGTCTCTGTAAATTTCTATGGGCTTACTAAGACTCTCAGAGCAGCCACAGCAAGCGTCTATGCTTCCCTTTTTAACTTTCTGTCTGGTTCTCTATAGCCACCCTTTTAAAGTTTTTATTTCTCTTAATATATTGCTTTATCATTCCTTCATTGTTTCTATTTTGTTAAAATTACTTCAGTATCCATCCAGTTATCTAAGTCAGAAAATAGAATAAAATATTTGATCCATTCTTTTTTTCACCCCTCACATGCAATGAGAGGTCATTAGAGATTTATTACCTTTTCCCCATCTTTATTGAGCTCTAATTAACATATAATATTGTTTGAGTTTAAGATGTACAACGTGATGATTTGATACACATACTTCACAAGATGATTACCACAGTAGGGTTAGCTAAAAACTCCATCACCTCACATAATTACCATTTCTTCTTTTATGGGGAGAACAATTAGGATTTTCTGTCTTAGCAACTTGCAAATATATAATACGAGATTGTTATCTATATCACCATGCTATACATTAGATCCCAGAACTTACTTCTCTTATAAGTGGAAATTTGTATCCTTTGACCAACACCTCCCCATTTCCCCCACCTTCCAGCCCTTGGTACCCACCATTCTACTCTCTGTTATTATGATTTTGACTTTTTTAGATTATACATATATGGGGGCACCTGGGTGGCTCAGTCGGCTCAGGTCATGATCTCACGGTTCGTGGGTTCGAGCCCCACATCAGGTTCTGTGCTGACAGCTCGGAGCCTGGAGCCTGCTTCACATTTTGTGTCTCCCTCTCTCTCTGCCCCTCCCTTGCTCGTATTCTGTCTCTCTCTCCCTCTCAAAAATAAAATAAAACATTAAAAAAATTTATATTACTCATATATATAATAACATACAGTATTTGTCTGACTTATTTCACTTAGCAGAATGCCCACAAAGTCCATCCATATTGTTGCAAATGGCAGGATTTCCTTCTTTCTTGTGGATAAATAATATTTCACAATATTCATGTTTTAAGGGCAGCTACCAGAGGATTATTATAATCCTTTGGTGGTGTCATGTTTCCTTGATTGATTGATTGATTGATTGATTGATTGACTGATTTTATGTTCCTTGAAGTCTTGCATCTCTGGATGCATTTGAAGTGGTAACCATATCTTGCAGTCTTTACTAATTGACTTTGGGAGAGGATGCCTTCTTTCAGTACTGGTAGGGATTCTGAGGCTTCCACCCCCACCCCCACCCCCACCCCCCAGTGTTTCTATGAACACACTTACTCCAGGGTTCTTGCTCTCCTTTTGGCTGAATTCTTAAACTTGTATGCCTTCTCTTGATCCTGCAACACACCAGGCTGGGGTGACAGCCTTCCTTTTGTTTTCCCAAGGGTGGAGCTAAAGCTCACATTTGTGGTTTCTCTGTGGCCTACAGATTCTGGCCAGTTTTCTGCACATGCCTACTAGCTATCTTTTAATGCTTGCTCTTGCTACCCTTGGGAGCATACACTGAGAGCCAGCCACAGAGTGGAAGAGTGTATGAGCGAAGGGTGCAGAGCACTGCGGTAGCTATCTGAGAGGATCTGTGGTCAGGTGTGCTCGAAGGCTTCTGGATAGGCTCCTTGATGGAGTCTGAGAAGCGTTTAGTAGGATCCATGTCTCTTTAATGCGCTCCAAGAGTCTTATTTGCCACTCTTCCAACCTTTTCCCACCTTACAGTCATGCAGCTCACAACTCAGTACTCTGGATAAGGTGTGAGGGAAATGGGCCTCTTTGGCAGCATTCTATACTGCTGTGGAAGCCTGGTGCTTGCTCACACCATCTCACATTCCCCCTCAGGAGAAATCCTGGGCAGAGAAAATCTCTTTTGGCTCTGAATTATGCCATTTGGGGGGACAGATGATGTGGGTAAAATAAAACTATTTCCCTTAGCCTCTCCAACTCATCCAAACTTGTATTTTTTTTTTTTTTTTGCTGTAATCGTGAGGTGCTAGAACCTCTCCACCAGGAGCCTGGTATTTCCCCAAGGCTCTCTTGTCTATAGGTGATTGTCTACAAAAGTGTGCTCCAAGGGATCCTGGACCTCATCCAGGCAGGGATGAAGGGATGAAGCCAGTTTACAGGGCACTACAGGGCCCACAGCTGGGACGAAGGTCTGTATTTCTATTATCCAATGCATAACTGGGAGAGCCTCCTTCCATGTTCATTGACATATGATGCTGGATCCTACAGCTCCTTCAACATGACTTTGTCCATGGGTATATGCCAAATTGTTGTGGGGGCAGAGGACAAGAATGAGGGACCTCTTATTCAGCCATGTGGCTGATATCATTCCTTGGGTTTCATCATCTTAACATTGTTTGAATCTATTTTATCTCCTTTCCCATAGCCATCATTATGTAATCATATACCTATAAAAGCCTCATAATCCCTAATTTAAATCCTTTTTCATAAGACAATCAGGATAGTTCCTAAAATGCATATCTGACTATGCCTCAATGCGCATTCTCATCAAACACCTTTCACATACACAGTTCCTTCCATCTGAGCCCCATGACCTCAGCTGCATGTCACCCACCACTACTCCAACCTATTTTCTCACCTGAAGTGTCTATAACTTGTCATCCTTCAGATCTCAGCTCCAAGGTCCCTTTTTTCAGGAAGGCTTCCACAAGTCTTAGATCAGTTCCCAAACCCCTGCATCCGTGTGATATATAGATCACAGAATTTCCAGATCACATTATATCATAATCTGCTATTTTCTTTTCTATATCCCCCATTTTACCTTAAATACCTTTAGGTAAAATTATGCATAATTTATTCGTGATTATATCTCTACCTCCTAATAGACTGACAGGCACTTAGTAGGCATTTAATAAATATTTGTCAATTGGTTGATTGTTTGAATAAATGGAGATGACTTTTTTTCTTTTTTCACTGAAAACTGTCGAACTCTGAGGCTATTAGTGCAGCTTATACTGATGACTAATGGACATGTTTTACCTACCCATTGGCATGCCCATGATTATTCCTGGGGTTATGATTTTGCACTTCAGTGACTTTTATGTGGCATCACTGCAACATGTTTGGAAAGGAAATTTGATCTCTTGAAAAGAGAGTAATGCTAAGTCACTTGGATGGGAAGCCGTTTTGGTTGTTTTTCTCTCTGTGTAACAATGGCGAATCTTGTCTCAAAATCAGGGTATTCTAAAGGGCAATTACTGCGACATCTAAAACCTCAGTCTGACTTGACTACTAAAAGGAAAACAAAACAAATATATGCAATAACGATACGGATGTGAGCATGTGTTGCCTTTTAATGACTTAGGCCTGTATTAATGTACAAGAAAAATGGAGAATAAAGCCCCTGCTCACTGAAATATAGCAGGAGCCTTCTGTTCTCTGTTAGAACAGCTGCCCTATTTACTGCTGCTTTGGTGAAGTCACTGCCCAACTTCTTTATTCAGAAAGATCAGTGTTTACACTCTAGTCAGTCTTGAATCAAAACAGTTCTGATTTGTTAATAATTCACTAAGCAAATATTATGACTGAAAAACTGGGACACTGGCAAATAATCAGATGCAGAATGGAACTTCTGTTGCATTTAGTCTGATAATGGAAATGGAAAGCACAAATAAAAAATGTAATTTAACAATTCATCGTGTCCAGTTAAATGCCAGCTGTTTTCAGGGTTTTAGGATAGTGTTTTGTTTTTCCCCTCACGTCTTTAGAATATGGGGAATAATTAGAAGCCAATTAAGTTATTCCACATTTTCTATTAGCAAAAGAAGTTTATGTTACCATGGACTCATTTTTTTATTTAATAAATATTTGTTGTGCACCCAGGATGTGCCAGGCATCCTATGAAACACTGAGGATGTAGCAGCAGTAGAGGGGTTGGGCTCAAGGAGCCTGCATTCTAACATGGAAGTGAGGAAAGCACCAAACAAATACATAATATGTCAGGCATTGAGTGCCCTGGAAGGCAAGGAGATGGGGAGAGGGCTGGAAATGCTCTCTGACTTGGGGTGCATAGGAATAAAGCAGAGAAACATCAGCTCATCACACTATTACCCTTGAGTAGTGTCTATTTCTAAAATCTATTCATTGCACTTTTTGAAATGAAACAAAGGATCCCATTTAACAATCTCCTCCTATATTGATTTTTAACTGCAGCTGTCAGAGGTAATTCTGGAGGATAAAACTTGCATTTATTAAAAAAATAACATGAAGACTACAAAAGAGCTTCATGTATTAGGTATCAAACTTAGTGCTTTTTATTCTGGTATACATGTAGCCAACATTTTCTGGTTTAACTGGAAATCACGTTAATTATCATAAGCATGGTATATACACAGTTGATTTCAGCAGAACAAAGAACAATATTTTTATTTAAAAATATATCATTATCTCAGATATAAATCAAATTATTTAAAATTATATTTGATATGTCAACTATTCTATAAGTTACTTTAATTGAATATGCATAACGATGATAACTTTCATATAATGCTTTTAATTTAAAAAAATATTTTAGCATACCCCAACTCATCCAGCATCAAATAGATTTATAAACTAAGTTATTGTTTTCCTCAACAATAGAAATGTCTGAGATTCAGAGATGTTAATTGGTACAATGAGGCAGAGACAGTCTGGTACAATGAGGCAGAGACAGTGGATTTAGATCCAGGCATTCTGGATCTAGATTCACGTTTGTACTACCCCACTGTGTGCAGACCAAACCGATGTGAATTAGACCAGCAACCCAAAATCATTTTTTATATTTTCTGACTTCAGCAGTAAGTCCCCAGGATAATATTTTAATTACTATCTCTTTTAATTTTTAAATTGTTCGATTGGTATTATTTCCTTCATTAAACCTTCTCCAAATT